>NC_090923.1:521635701-522260701 GCF_040938575.1 Ambystoma mexicanum
GGCTTGTACCAAAGGTGAATTTGTACTTTCACTTGTACTTCTAATTGTGTGTAACTGCATATAATTCTGCCTAACACAAAGGTCCTGTGTAAGCTGGTCAGCCCACTGGTTGGCCCAGGGACACTCTGAGAAAGCTTACTGGCAGGGTTTGATGAAGGTGCCGAGAATCGTTCCCACTATTCCAATGGGTCGAAGCGTCTTCGCAGACCTTCTAGGACGACCAGATGCAGAGGGGTCCCACGGGGCAAAAGAGGGCTCAGGGTGCCAAACCTTCCAGCGGGTCACAAGCAGTTCCTTGGCTTCTTAGCTTCAGGATACTTGGATCTTATCCTTCGTTCAGTGGGAACTCCAGAGATCGACATGGTATGGGTGTTTGGGGGCTTCTCCTATCCAGAATCTCCTTCGCGCCAAAATGAAGAGGACCCAATGCTCACATGCAGGCATACCATACGTGGACCAATCAGACCACGGTGGTCCCTGGCATTCACAGCACTCCATACTCTCTGGCAGCCAGGCTTTGTATTGGGGACAAACACCCCAGCCCACATCCTGGAGGCACACACACAAGGCATGCAGAAGCCCGCAAAAGCTTGGCGCTTTGCGGGAATATGCATGCCCAATTAAGGACTGACCTGGGTCGGCTCGACCTGGGAAGGCGAAGGGGCAAGATGGCCAAAGGACAGGACAAACCTCGTGGCATGGCCATTTTGGAGCCAGGCCACCTATTTGTGGCAAACACAGTAATCATGGTTTACCTCATAGGAAAGGATTAAAGTTACATGAAAAGATAAGCTCCCACCAGCCCTGTCCGTGACACATCTGCACATCATCTAGAAAATACTTAGGGCCAAGTGTACTGTACTGGAAGGTGCATTGTACACTTGCTACATGTTGCAGAAAAGTTGCAACATTGGAAAAGGACTAAGGGAAACGAAGTCTCCCAGTACTGACTGTTTTAAGGGCATGTCAGTTTCCCCATTAAAAAGTGAGCGAAAGCCCAGGGGAGTGCAGCAGAAGCCTGGGCTCCCCTGGCAAAGTCTGACTATGGTGTTTAAAAACCAGCAAAAAAAGGATGGGGGGGGCGTGGGGGAGGGGTACACAACTGGAGGGAAAATTACACATAAATGGAAATCTTTCCTGACGACCAGGCAACAGCAGTGCGTAAACAGAATACCGTGGAAGACGGCAAAACATTGCGCACCTTCTCAACAAATGAACACAGTTGTGCAACTCTCCAGCCAGCTATACGTTCAGGACAACAAAGTCTCAAAAGCAAGACAAAAAATGCAAATGTCTTAGCACCAGAGCTCTTAGAGATGGTAAAACTTGTTTGGGCGCTAGGAACTGAAACCTTTAAACATAAATTAAACCATAGAGGGGGCGACTTCTAACAAGGGTCACACAGACTCTAGTGAGTGATAGACAGCAAGTGAAAACACCCGTGTGGGAACTAGTGGAAGAAGTTGTTTGTTTCAAGATCTTACCCATCGTGCTGCGCCATCCGCCTCATCAATGCACCAGTGTCACACTACAAAGCGTGCCAAGAGTCCTAGAGGCACGGAGTCCTAGAGGCACGGAGTGCATATACAAATTTCGGCTTTGGAAGAGCACACCGGGGGAACAAGGGGAAAGGAACAAAAAAAGAAGAAAACAACGTTAAAGTGTTAATAGTAGCAAAGGAGGAGCTGTCCCGAGCCAAACAAGCTCAACAGGCACTTGCAAGTGCACTTCCTGGGGCGTGCGCGCACCCGCAGGGGTGCATACCTGTACCACTTTAAGCAAGTGTGCTAATTTAGGGGGCAGGGCAACAGAGCACACTGATAATATCTGTGATGGCATTTACATTGTTTTATTTGTTTTTCAAAGTCCAGGAACAGCGTAGCGTTGGTACAGGTATAAGGAGGACAGGGAGTGACTCGTAATGCACCGTTATTCGAGTCAGAAACTGCACGTAGAAACAGCCAGCAGGCACACAGCTCCTTGACAGGCACTTGCAAGGGAACTTGAGATTTGTTTCTTGCTATGACCCCAGCATCTATTAGAGAGCGCTATTGCAAAAGGGGCCCACTGAGCGTGAAGTTTATTTTAAAATCAAGCAATGCATGAGTTAATTGGACGTTTTCGTGGAGTACCTTGACTTTAGGACAGGCTCCCATTAGTGCTTCACTCTGGTTTTCAGCTTTCATCTTCTCGTCTCAATGTTGTGGTCCTCTCACATTCGCACCCACCTCTCTCCCAAACCTTTTTAACAGCTCCTTTCACGCATTGGGTTACGTGGGGCCGCCACTTGTGCCAGGTCTTCTCACGTGTTTATTCTCACTACTACTGCACAAAGCTATCACTCTGTCACTGGATGCTTGCAGTGGTCGATCACCATTCCCTACCTCTCCTTCTGAAAGTCTTTGTTGGGGATAATTCTAATTTATGTGCTAATTCCTTTCAACCGTAGAGACCCCGAGCTCTTTCATGTCTATTAATCTGATTTGCGTTGTTTCCTTTTTGATTTTGGAGTCTGAAAAACTCCATAGGCATCTTCTTTTTCTATGGTGACACACGGCTACTTAGTGCAGTGTCACAGAGAAATCCTTTAGATTTTTCATAAAGTTTAAATACATTTTCTTGTGAGAACTACTGTTCCCAAGAATAGTAAAGTGAAATTGACTTTACCTACCTTTTCTCTTTGTAAGTCCAGCACACATCATCTCATGTGGAGTGCTGGGGGGGGGGGTTACTTAGTAGACCCCTTTTCCTACTTACTCATGTAAAAAATAATTGTTACCCTCGCTACTTTAAATGGCTGGTGGCAGCGGTTTAATTTTCCTATCATTGTGCTTTTCTACCGCAGGCTGAATCCTCAGCTGCAGTAAACTACCCATGGGTGACCATTTTGCCAAAATGGCCCAGCCTTCTTTTTTCACCATTTTCTGTTCCTTTGAGTTCTTTCTTGGCTTTTACTCTGCGCGCCTTACCAGGTTTGAGCCCTTTGTTCGTTTTGCCTTTGGCGGGCTTTAGTACTGAAACCCGCTTCTGGCCATCCTGTTGTTGAGTGACAGCTAGGCTGTGCATGAATGGGAGAAACATGCTTAAAAACCGCGAGGGCTTCGAAACTGAAGACAGTCCACCACTTGGAAGAACAACCCAACCAAGAAACCGTGAACAAAGCTTGCTGCCTCCTCCTGGACCGTTGAACTGCCCGGCGAAGCCCTGCTGCTGTTATGAAACTCCTTTTTCTGAGAAGCTCCGGAAGGGACAACTTCTTCACTTGTGTTAGTGTGACTAACTAACCTCGAGACAAACTCTCTTGGACCATCTTCCCCAACTGGCTGTACTTCTTAGCTGCTGCAGGAACCGAGTGCCAGGGGTTGAGAACTCTGTAGTCGACTGCAACGTCTGTGATCTGGAGCTTTTGCCCGGGAGTCTCCCCAGTACCCTCCAGAAGCAGGAAGACCAAAGTTTGAGTCCCCTCACCAGAATGCAGGACTCAAGAAGTGAAGGAAGCCCAATCAGTATCCAAGATCTGCAGTGGTGCTGTTTACCGAGCTCTGAAACAACTAAGTGCCGCTGATCCGAAAAGAGCCCATAGCTGTTGCTGACCATCGAATTACCTGCCGCATGAGTCCTCAGACATCCTCCCTCTTGTCCCAACGTCTGAGGCCCAGGAACACGGGATCTGCATCGCTGCAACCAGACAGGAGCCAGCTGGACCGCTATTCTTCTAACCAAAGGTACTGTTCTGACTTGGGGTACTTACCTCATTGTCTGTAGCTTGCTCTTCTCAGTTGAGACTTGCAGTAGCGGCTTTTCTAGAGTTCATCTCAGCTCTTAACTTTCACAAGTGTAACAGCTTGTGACACTAGTGATTTTTCTTCAACAAACTCTCTAACTTTGCGCAAGACTTTTACTATCTAAGAAAAGCCTCAGCTCCATAGACTTTGCTCCAATTGACCATGGCTGTCCTGGCTCCCTGCAGATTCTTCTATTCCATTTGACTTTGATTCTTACTGTCCCTCATTGGTGATGCATTGGTTTTAAACTAGTATTGCCAGGAAAGGTTTTTATCTAGACTTCATTGGAAGATTAGTGCTCCAGTTCTCCGAGAACCTGTTTAACCTTTTTCCTTCCTCTAACCTTGCCTTTCTGCGAATCTCGGAAGCTACAAAGTGTACTAGTGATATATAAATGACATTACTGTCTTAGTGAAGTTACCTCAGAGTGTAGGAAATGTGTAAGAAGCATCTCTAAAGGGTATTTACTAGCTTTGTGTTGATTCTGAGCAGTATTTTAAAGTGTATTTGATTGCTACATATATTGCCCTTCTTACCTTAGTGTAAGTGTTACTTGGTTACTTATATTTGTGGATTTTATTGCTACACCTCTACAGCTCACATTTACCCCTCTTGTAATAAGTCTGGCTGCTCAGTCACACTACCAACCTGTGTAGTAATATATGGGTTATCTAATACCAAGAGGACAAGGGGTGTGTACTCTCCCCCAGGGTTACTACATCAATTCTTGACTATCATTCCTCACCATTGCTTTTTTGCCTCTGTATCTAGCATCTGCCAATGTTCAGCTCCTCTGCTTCCTCTCTATGATCTTGCTTCTCCACGGCTCTTCAGTAGGTTTCAACACTCTGGTGTTCACCTGAAGTTCTCTGAATTTCTGTTTTTCTCCACCCTTTCATTTCTCCAGTTGGTCTGTTAATATGATTCCTGCCCTGAAAAGAACTCTTGTGTTGTGGTCCCTGTTGCAGCGCGTACTTCACCACTACATTTATTTGTCACACTGACACAGATATGACAAGCAATACAGTAATGAGTAAAAATTAATAGAAATGCCTGCCATGGTTTTGAAAACCCATTTTCCCGCAGGAGGACACCCTCCTTTAAGGTTTCAAAACCTTGACTGTCTGGTCATGCATTTGGGCAAACCTTTCTTTGTTGCTGATACAGTACTTATGCTTTCTTGACATTCCCTCCCCTCTACAGAATCCCCAATCCGCTTGTTACTTTAGTATGTATCCGTTGTTTCCCATTGTTTTATTAGCCTCCCCCTGCCCACACACCTCCACAAATATGTTTGTTCATTGGTATCGACAGAGCTTTGATATTGCTGCATGATCTATTGAGAATATTGCTGCCTGATCTCGAGAGAAACGTTAAGGTAAAAAAATCATATTTTCATGAATGCGAACTACTAGATGTAAAGAGGTATGGATTATAAAATAATTACTCGCCTACTAAAAAAAGCAGGTTGCATCAGAGTAGCAGGACCAGTACAGGAGACAGAGGTCTGGACCTTGACAGAGGAAGTTGGCAGAACCCTTGTAAGCTTTCCTGTGGAAACTTGGGATGGCAAGCCTAGTCAGCTCTGTCTCAACACTTAAGAGAAAATCTATTACCTACTGCTCATGGCAGCGACACAGTAATGTCTACTGGAACTAAAAAGTGCTACAGAGGTGATTGTGTATCCTATTGAAGACCAGCAGGAAGAAGTCAGCAGAGCCTCCTTGAGACGTAGAGTAACGAGGAAGTACCTCAAGCCTTGCAAACTGTATGAAGAGGCTCTGAACCTGTTGGAACCATCAAGGAGACTATCCCACAACCTAGGCAACGTTCCAAACTTCATCTCTCCCATACTGTCCCTCCGTTATAGGACACATAGGCCCTCATTACGACCCTGGCGGAAAGCGACTGACCGGAGCGCCACAGCGTAAATAGCGTTTCCGCCATTGCACGAAGGAGCAAAGTGCGGCCCATTCCGACCCATCGGGCACGAGCACCACGGCATGGCGGAAGTGCAAAGTCCGCGATGGCGGAAATGACCCCAAAACGGCCCACACCGCCGCCGTACGGCGCCCCAGGTGCAATACCGCCACCCCTCTTAGCGGTCACCGCAGTGTGCGCCTACCGGAAAGTACGGTGGCCGGAAATATACGGAAACGGAAGTTAAAACATGGGCCCGGAACGGGAAACATCCCGGCGTACACCTATAAATACACTAAAACCACACAACCACTAAAATCACTACCCTGAAACACACCCCAACCCGTCAACCACCCTAGCGAAACCAAGAATAATGGGAAAAGCAGCGAAGAAAGCGTGCGACCGCAAGCGGCAGGTCCACTTCTCCCGTGAGGAACTCACCGTGCTAACAGAGACCCTCCAGGAGAATGCTGCCGTCGTCTTCTGCACGCAAATGACCAGGACGGCACTTGCAAACAAGAAGGCCATATGGGCTCTGGTGGCACAGCGGGTAAGTGCGGTGGGGACCGCACCCCGCACCCCACAGCAATGCCGCAAGCGATGGGACGACCTGCGGATACGCGTCCGCAGCATACTCTCTGCCAACCGCAACATTGCCACAGCCACCGGGGGAGGTCCTGAATCACCCATCAAGTTGACCCCCTGGGAAGAAATCTGTGCCTCCACCATCGGAATGGAGAGCATAGAGGGAGTCGGAGGGATGGAGAAAGGAGTGCAGACATCCGAAGATACAGGTAGGTGGGCCAGGAAAAACAATGCCAAATCCACACAGTCCATCCATGTGAAGTACCATGCGTCCACATAGTGCAACAGAAACACATGTCCAGGAGAACGTCCACACACATCGGCCTGATAGCGCACGTTAAAACCCACAATAAATACATAAATAATTAAAAACCCCTAATACACGCACTACACGTGCAGCAGGCACACCCTAACTGCAGGCTGCCAAACAACTGCACCCTCACTCCACACACAAATCAAAGCACCTCCAAGGGCCCGGCCCAAATCACCCTCAGGTACCACCCCAATGCATGTGACACAATGCAATTCCAATTCCCACAGACCCACCAATAACCCTCGCCCTCCTCTACTCCACCACAGGGTCCGATCCAAACGACGAGCTACAGGACACCCCTACCAGCACACCTGCAAAGAGGGCCAAGACCAACGGCCAGAGACCCTCCACCTCAGCTGCACGCATCAAGACACGGCAGCAGCACAAATCAGGTGGCAGCACAGAGGAGGGAACATCAACAGGCACCCCAGCAGCCAGCATGCCCACAACACCACCACCACAGGTCCCCCCAATGGATGCCACAGAAGGCACTGCCTCCGGTGGCAGCAGCACCATAGGTGACACCCCATTGATGGCAGCATGCTCCGACACAGAAAACGGGGATGCCGAAGTCAGATCCATCCATGACCTGTCCCAATCCCCCTGTCTGTCCCATCCCGTACAACATGAGGATACCACGCAGGGGCACCCACAAGACGACGACTGGCCATCCCCCACAAGCCCTGTGGCAATGCAACATGAGGACAACAGCCCCTCTGTGACACCCCCGCAAATGGCCTTGGCCCAGCAGAGGCAACAGTCCCTCGACCAGTTGATCGAACAACAGCAGCAACTGGCCACGCTCCTCAAGGACCATGCTGATGAATGTGGGGGCACTAAGGCAGACATAGAAACATCAACTGAGACACTTAGGGCACAAATCGAGAGTAGCACCGAGAGCCTGAGAGTCCAAATGGAGAGAAGCACCGAGAGCCTCAGGGGGGAACTGCATGCGACGGCCAAGGACGTATGTGCCGAACTTGCCGCAGTGCGCCGTGTGCTCACTGAGCTCTCGCAAACCCTTAGGGACATGCATGGACGTGAGCAGGCAGACACATCATCCGTTGCAAGCTCCGTCCAGGGCAGCCCCCAACGTAGATCTGGAAGGAACCTGCGCTCCACAGGCAGGGGTGCCCCTGATACCCGCAGAGGGGGCTTGCAATAGCGACAGCCCACTGACAATGAGCATCTTTGGACACTGGTGTTCGGGGGGGAGGTAGGGGGGTGGAGGGGGTGTGTTGGGCTCACTTGGGTGGCGGGTCGATAGGGTGTTCAACATGACATCACATATGCCATAAAAAGTGCACGATCAACCAATGAGATGTGTGGACATTGATCTTTGTGTACTAGGCCATCATAGGCGTACAGTCCATATTGTGCATGTCCCAGACACACGCAGTGCCACGAGTCCCGTGTCCATGTATCAGCCACCAGGCGTGAGTGCTAGAAGCATACATCAATGAGATGCTGACGAATGTCACGGGCCTCCGGTGCCTCGCAGACTCCATGAGGTGCTGCCACATCCCCACCCTCATCATGACCATCATCAGGTGCTTGCAGTTCTGCGTCAGGGGGCATGGGCACATTTCTACGTACGCACATGTTGTGGAGCATGACACATGCCATCACCATCTTTGCAACCTTCTCATGGCGGTACAGGAGTGCCCCGCCAGACCTGCTGAGGCAGCGGAAACGGCCCTTCAGTAGGCCGAATGCCTGTTCTATGACTACACGGGTACGTGAGTGGGCATGGTTGTAGTCCTCCTCATGCTGGTCCCGTGGGTTCCGGACTGGTGTGAGGAGCCATCTCTTCAGTGGATATCCAGCATCACCTGTATGTGGACGAGAAACGTATGATGTGGAATGCCATTGATACGTACGCACACCCCCCCCCCCTTCCTGCCAGGTCATTGCCAATTCACATACCCCACATCATCATGCATGTAATGAGACTCACCGAGTAGCCAGGATCTGTTCCCTGCGTGTCGCTCCATGTAGCGTGGTATTGTAGAGTTCCTCAAGACCATAGAATCATGGGTTGATCCAGGGAATCGGGCACAACAATGTGTAATGATCCTGTTGGAGTCACACACCATCTGTACATTCAGGGAATGAAATTGTTTTCGGTTGCGGTACTGGGCCTCCATGGCATGTGGGACGACCAATTCCACATGGGTGCAGTCGATGGCACCAATGCAACCCGGTATGCCGCCAAGTGCATGGAATCCCACTTTCGTGTTTGTAATTTCCTGCTCCGAGCGTGGTAGGGAGATGTAGTCGTCTGCGTGCTGCAGGAGGGCATCGAGCACTTGCAATAGTGTCCGTGAGAACAGTGGCTGAGAAATGCCATGCAACTGTCCGACTGTGTGCTGGTAGGTGCCTGTGGCCAGGAAGTGGAGTACAGACACCACCTTCAGTAGGGGTGGGATGGCGGTTGGGCTATCTATCATGCTGACAAGGTCAGCCTGTGTCATGTCCACAATGGCGGCTATGGTGTCCCGGTCCAAACGGTAGAGGGTGTGGATCTGCTCATCAGTGAGGTTGAACGGATGTGCTAGGAGGCGTGGGATTGCGGGCTGCCTGCGTGGTGGTAGTGGCTGTGCTGGTGGCCCTTGCTGGCCCTGCCTTGCCCTCCTCCTCCTCCTGCGTCTCCTCCGTGCGGCCGGTTGTAGTTGGTGTTCGTCTTCCTCTTGGAGTTGGAGCACTTGCAGTGCTATCAGGTCCCCCAGGGCCAACATCGCGAGTCCTGCCGGTAGCATTTCGGTGTGGTTGTGGGAGGAGACTGGCTGTGCAATTCATGTGTTTTCAGGCTGTATGGCCTCCACCTGTGGTGATTCATTCCACCTGTGCAAACTGCTCTCCCCTTTGGCCGAGCACGTCACGCGCACAACGCTGCAATTCGGGGAATGGTATCTTGCTAGTGCTATCATGTATTTGTACCCGATGGGCGTGTTGGATTGGTTGTTATGTTCATTCGGCTATGGTCCCATTGTTTCCCATTCTATCTGTGCAGTCGCGAACAGACTTGTGAAGGGTCAGTGGTACGTAGTACTCGAGTAACGGTGGGCCCTCATGCATCACTGTACCGAGTTGCAACGACGGGCGGGGCGTCCCATTCGTGGGTGAAGGCAGTTGCCATTTTCACACACAGCCGCACTCGATGGAATAATTGGTGATTTCAAACGGCCACAGATGCCTTTTCGACGTGATGTTGCAAATGAGGAATTCGAAGGGCGGCGCTTTCGGTTATCAGCTGGCGGCGAGGAGATGCCCACAGGTCTGACTGCAAATATAACGTTCTATTGTTCAATGTCCTTGAGACAGGGCCCATGGCGAGGGAGCAATGATTGATATGAATAGTTTGGGATGCGCATTAGCTACGTGGGCGATGAGGCCGGCCGTTCCCAAATACATGTTACTTCACAACACTGGAATTACGGGCTGGGGCACTGTGGATTTTGCAGGCTGCATGACGCACAGACTCAATGGATGTTTCTAATGTCATGTGAGTAAATATTCAGGCGTTTTGATCCCGGGATGAGGGAATGATGAATGGATGCATGGGCAGGTGATTTGATACAGAGTTTGCCATGTACAGGGCTTCTTGGGATCTATCCGCCTCCCCTACGCTATGTGATGCAGGCCTGCCATAGTGGGACCATCGTCTATCTGGCCTTGTTGAGCCCTCCCTGTCTCGAGGCGCCCTCAGACACTTGTGTCCATGCACGTTGACATTCCCATCTGATGGATTCTGTTTTGACAGACGCATGCACAGGTACACTCGTTTGTGATGGTGTTTGCACCTCGATATAGATGGTTATGAGTCGCAAGTGGTTTTGGGGTGGTGATGATCCTTTTGAGTGGGCTAGCATGCATATGGCTGTGGATTTCGTGTGATCATTGAAGTGAGTTGTTCGAATGTAGTTCTGATGGCCATTCTGTTCTTTTTCTTTTCTTTTGGTTGACAGGTATCTCCTCCCCTTTTGCCACTGCCATCTGTATGCCACTCCTGCAGATGGATTTTACTCCCGACACCTGCTGCTTCGTGTTAATCGGTGGAGCAGCATTACGATCTTATGGGACGATCGCCAATGGCCCACATGCCCTTACGCAGTACTGGTGTCTCGGAGCAACATTTCGGCCTTTCAGCTGGACTAGTGCCTCCCCATTGGGACAGCCCTGCGGTTCTGTGCGCTTCCATGTTGCCTTTTCGTACGTGAATGTGGCTCTGTGTACCATGGGGGTACAGGGCGACACACAAGTAGTGGCTGGTCATTTCTTGCGGATGCAGCCCACAATGGTGGTTAGTGTTTTGGAGTTCATGGCCTGATGGCTGTATGGGCTTGGTGTCTTTGATGTGCATAAATTGCTATTCTGATTTGGCCCGTGTAGCGTTTTTCTTTGCAAGTGATGTGGCATATGCCTATTTGGGGGGCGATGTATTGTGAGGAGATCTGCATTGGGTTCCAGCTTCGGGGTTTAGTTGCGTGGTACTGTACTGGGCGCGTTTGCCTACTAAGCACGTGGGGTCAGGGATGGGGGCTGCCTATATGACAGTTTGAATGTTGTCATGCTCAGGGGCGGGGGATTGGGTTTTGTGTAACAGATGCCGGTCAGCCAGGTGGACTGGTGGAATGATGTGATTTTCGGAATGTTGCTGGGCACAGGTGCCTGTGTTTGCGTGCGTTTCTTGGTGGGGGACTGTGGTCATGTCCATTGGGATGGCTTCTGTATTGGTGCCATCTGTGACCTGCAGCTCCCATTGGCCCCTCTTGTGTTGCTTTTGTTCGTTGGCATGCATGGGTGCTTTGTACATTTCAATGGTTGCATTGTGACTTCATTGCACCTACCGGGAGTTGTACTTTGTGGGCAGGGAGCGGTGTACAGGCACTCAGTGGGGCCGTTTACGGTTGATTCGCGATGCCGTACTTCTCGCCATGGCGGAATGGTACATTCCGCCATGCCTGATGGCGTTAGGTACATGTCCGCTAGGGTCGGAATTGGCGTACCGTTGCACCATGGTGGTGTTTGCGGTTTGGCATGGCGCGCGCGCGCGTGCTTGGTGCAGTTAGCGTTGGCGTTCACTACGGTGTCGCTAATGGCTTCGTACTTTGCGGTGACGGGTCATAGTCGCACCGAGCGCTATTCGATGGCGGTATTGCATTTCCGCCATCGTTTTTCGATTTCCGCCAGGGTCGTAATGAGGGCCATACTAATTGACTAATCTGATCACTTCACCATTCCCTTCACCACTGACTGTGTCTCCTCAACCAACTGCACACTTCCTAACCCAATCAAGCAGATATCTCATGCCTTCAAACGGAACCTCATTGATGACCACACTTCATTGTCTCCCTATTGGGACCCCAGCACAAGGATTGTAATGACATACTGGAAGCGCACAACAGCACCCTTAAAACAAGCATCAGCATACTTGCCCCAGAGAAACCTTAAACCATCAGCTCCCTTGTACACACAAGAACTTTAATTTCAGTAAAAGTGTAAACCAGAAACAAGAGGTCCTGGCAGAAGTCCAAACTTTCGTCTGACCTAACCCGACTGGCATGCCTGCGCAGACAAATAATAACTACATTGAAAGATGCCTGCTACCATAACACAGTTTCAGCAGCCAAGAATGGAAGGGGTGCTATTTTAAGCAGTCAGCTCCTCAGTTTTTCATTTCATCAAGAAATTCACTGCCATCAACTTTTTCATTGGCCAGTTAAGGAGAAGCCACTAGAATATTGATGCCAACAATGTTAAACAAACAAACCGATCATGTGAAACTTTGTCATGCACCTCCTTTGAAACCCTATCCATGGAGGACCTGCTGATGGCCTTGTATCCCTGAAAGCTACCTCCTCCTCTGAGGTCCTTCCAGCCTCTATCCTCAAGGTACTCCCAGCTGAAGCATTAATTTCAACCCTGCCATCGTCCCTACATCCCTCACCCACTGAGCATGTCTCACTTTACTCAAAACTGGACAAATAATCCTGCTCCTGGTGGTAAAACACTGGACCCCCATGACTAAAGCAACTATCGCCCCATCACACACACACCATCCTTTCCTTGGCAAGATTCTCAAATGAGCCATGCCACTCAACTCAAAGCACAAATTGACACCAACATTCATAACCATCTGGATTCAGACCCACATGCAGCACAAAGACTGCCACCTTTCAAGTGGTAGACTATAAGATGGCCAACCCTGCCTCTGGGTAGTCCTTGATTGCTCTGCGGCTTTCAGCATTGTAAACCATCAAGCTCCCAATGACCTACTGCACAGCTGCATGGGAAATGGTTTGATTGTCTCCAGTGGTTCACCTCATACCTAGAAGACAAAATCACCCCTCCCCAACTGTTACTCGAGTCCCACAAGGATTCGCCCTCTTACCCTTGATTGTCATCTTCTAAGTGAGTCCCCTGCGATCCCTCCTTGTCCGCTGATGGGAAAGAAGTTCTTTTTGCAACTTTCCCTCCATAGTTTTCTGTGGAACCCCATTCTTTTTACTTGTTTTGGATACTGTCCTGACTTTTTGAAGGGAAGTAAAGCCTGCAGCTTCACTTCCCTTGCTGTTTGCTCATTTGTTATGGGGAAACTGCCTAGTCCTTCAGACTGTCAGTACTGGGAAACTTTGTTTGTCTTTTGAATTATTGTATTTTTACATTACACACAGCATCTTACAGTGGGATATGTTTTGTATCTCCTTAACATTTTACACTTGGGATTTCTGGTTATTTTTATATGTGCCAAAGATAAACTCGTGGTAGCAGTAAAATATTGACAATTTTGAGTTATTTTTCTTGTGCACATTCTCGTTTACCACGTATGGCTACCAGGTCAGGAAATCGCTCATATGGTCATGCACTTGTCCAGGAAAGTGTGTGTGTGTCGGTGTGTTGAGTACTCCTGCAGCCATTCTTCAGAGCTAAGTTGGAGTCAAGAATCCTTTGAAGAAGAGTGTCCCGTTGATGACCCAAAGGATGACTTCTGCAGTGGAACAGCATCCCCTCAAGTGATGGGCCTGGTGAAGTCCTGCTCCTCGGCCTGATCTCCGAAGACCATTGTCGGTGCTTCAGCCCTTGGACTGGTGGGAACAACTAGCCTCGAGGTTGCATTCCCTGATAGCTTTTGCAAGTGTCCCTGATCTGCCCTATGGACGGACCAGCTAATTCTTAGGCTACCTCACCAGAATCATTGTCATTCCTCCTTCAAGCGCAGAGCTTAGATTGTGCCAGAAGTCGCCTCCTCCCGAATGTTGAGCTTTCTATCGTCGAGGGGAACCTGTGTTGAAGCTGCTTCTTTGACCACAACCGGAAGGGCGCCTGTAGTCGCCTGCAAATGGTGATCATCGCAGGTACTCTCCTTTCAACCTCCCATGAAGTCTCCTGAAAAGGTCTGCATCGGGAAGGGCTGCATTACTTCAACTGCATCTTACAGTTGCCCCTGACTGCACGAGCACATGAACCTGCAACCTCTGGGCACCTCTCACACGAACAGAGGATTGAAGACTGTGCTCCCAGTGACTCCCTCTTGATCCCTAGGTGATCCATCGTAACCCTGTTCAAATCTGAGTTGGAAAGTAAGCATACGTGTGCCTGTTCCCCCTCACCCTTGTCCGCCATAGGATAACATTGGGTGCAGAGTCCTTTGTCTCCCATCTCCCTACTTACCTTTGGTAGTCTACCCTGGGTTAGCATTGGATCTGGGAGAGCGAGGAGCATTTACCTGTCTTCTGGTAAATTGTTGCTGAACTTTGGAATAGTTTGGAACTCTTTAAATCGCCACCACAATTCCATTGCATCACTTTAGGGAATACCTACCTGTGAGAAGCCTTGTGTTCGGACCTGACACATTTGGGCACAAAGCCGCATACATCTTTGAGTTGGACTTCTAAAGTATGGGGAACTGTACTTGTGGCTAGTTCTCAACATGTTATCTACATCCAAGGTACTTAACTGTTTAACCTGGTTAGTGTATTTATTGATGTATTGTACGTGGACCTTCTGGTGAATGTATATATTTTTTTTAATGGTGTAGCGTGATATTAATACCTGCGAGTTTCATTTTTTCAGTGTGTTCTGAAGGCCTAAATAAACTGTATTTTTGTAACTGACTGTCTAAGCTGAATTATTGTGTGATATTCTAGGTGGACTCATTAATGGCCTCTGTCCATGCTCACACACTCCTGAGAATAAGCATTGACTGCTTTCCATTGCTACCTTGATTTGGCAAAACTCTGAGTCTCAATGATCACCATAACTAGGGTGGTCTCATAAAATCTGTCCACCAGGACTCATTTTAGAAATCCCTCTTAACAGAAATACCTGCCATATCCATCAATACACGGGCCATACTCCATTGTCCTTCAACATGTCTTCCTTTGAAGACATTCACCATCCAAGGCATAAATTAGTTTTGAAAAATTGATTGGCAGAGTTTTCTAATTAACATTTTTTTGATTAGCAAAGAGACCCATTTGATTAGCAATTGTGTACTAATATTGTTAGCCATCAGAAGTTATTGGTACCCAAGACATGAAATGAGCAACAATAAAAACAGTTTTGCATACCGCTGAAATATGATATTAGCTAGAGGAGTCGGGTCTTGCAAATTCTTTAAAATTCAGCTAGACCTTCAGGTTGGGTAACTTAGTTTCCCCATTGAACCTAAGAGAAATGCGCTACACCCATAATAATGGAGGACAACAAATTTAAAATGTGATTAGTGTACAATGGCGCATGGCACTACACACCCGCTTTGTTTGGCACACTGATGCCACCCAGAGGCCTGCCCTGCACAGTGAATCTTTATTTTTTACATTTCCAGCAAACCAAGTAAATGACAAAGGTTTCAAACATCTCTTGCAAATGTTACTGGCCTGTCATAAAGTGTACTCTACTATGCGAGTGGGAGAAAAGGCTTTGTGAGCCACAGCTGAGTGTCCATAAAATGTAAAAAGTTAGCTGCATGAATGGACACAAATAGATTGATAAAAAAAGGCTCTGTAAACAGTTTGGCCAGCTGTCTCCTGTAGGTTGTAATATATAATACAGTCCGCCTAAAGCAAAGCGAGCTCTGGAGGCTAACTACAGTGTTTGGTATTGCAATAGATCTGTAGATGTACAGATTGTATGGAACTATTGTTCATTACTTTGCGTAAGCATTTAGTTCGCTTTGTTTATTCATTATGTACGAGGAAAGAAAAACTTAACAGAGTGGATTTCATAGCAGGTCGAGAACTGGCCAAACTAGGCGGAATATTGTAGTTTGTGGTAATCTCAATTTTAGGGTACCTGGTATAAAGCAACTGGGTGATAATATAGAAGATCAAGGAGTATGTAAAGGAGTATGGGTTGGTGCATGGGTTGAGCACCAGTTGCAAGATGTATGCAACCTGCAGGTTACAGAACTAGATTTGCTCTCAAAAGCATTTGATCATGTGATCATGTACATTTTCAAAAGTATTCACTTGTCAATATGATGCATCTTCCCCAACAAAATGAAATGTAGTCGACAATGAAATTTAGATACACTAACCTAAACTTAATTGTAAAGCCTAGAGATGATGGTGTTTTACAGTATCAATACTCTAATAATGCATTATGTAACAACCTACATTTTAATATAAAGTTGACACATACTGGTCTTTGCCAGACATCATATAGAAAGCTTAATAAAAGTAGCATCCCAATTATTTCTGGTTTGCAATTGTTTGAAAAATAAAATTCTTGCCTAGCACTCCCACCCATGCCTTTGGAGTGGAGATGACTACTGCTGCACTTTCTCTCCATTAGGACTTGAAGAGAAAAGAGGGGGAAGATGAGCACAGAGGGCAAGAGAGGAATGCAGGGTGAGCTGTGCTTTCATTGAAGAGGTCAACTTAAATAGCTGTATTTGCTACACAACTGTCCATTTGATTAGCAAACTGACAGAATTACATAGCAAATTGCTCAGCGACGCCGCTTTTTATGCCTTGCCATCTAAAGGTCTTGCTCGCCCGGATACAATACTAGATGTCTAGCGCGTACCTCAAACTACACCCCACAAAAACCGAATTCCTGACCCTCTCCAATAACACCAGATTTCACATTGACCGCAATCTCTCCTTCAAAACGCACATGGCAAAGGAACCAGTTTACCAACTCTTTTGCAGAAAATCAAGCCTTGCCTTCCAGACTGTAATGTCCTAGCCACAGTATATACCCTCTTCCTTTATCGCCTAGATTGTGGAAACTCCTGCTCACCGGTCCACTCACCTCCTCCACCCTTGCATCAATGAACAGTATCGGGGACCTGCCTCATCAAAAGCCTCTGCAAATTTGACCACATTTCACCCACACTCCTCAAAATACTTTGTTTGCTCCTACAAGCACTCCTCGCCTTCAAGACAAGCGGCATAATTTACAAAGGTGTCACTTAACATACTGTTAGGTTAGATTTTCGTTTCTATGCTACATCTCCCTCCACTGTGTGACCCGAGGCACTTTTTGCTGGACTTGTGGGTTCTTTTTCTATGTTCCTGGGTGAGGTGGAACCCTTTTTCCCCACTCGCCCTTTCTTTTACTCTTTTTATGGGTGTCATTTTTCTGACTCTCCATACTTTATTTTTTAATTCCTTTCCTATAACCTTTGGTGCATATATTGTATGATTGCAGCACACTGCACTTTCTGTGAAGTGTTGCTGGGTTCCCCTTGGGCTTCCCTTTTTATCTTCCCTTGACTGACTTACCTTGCAAAATATATTTTCAGGGGTAAAGGGGGAATTTACTCCCCTCTACATTTTATATTGTGAGACTAGCATACCCCACCTTATGTGGAGTGCTGGCGAGATGCATGGTATCCCCTTTTTCACTGTTTCTGTACCGTTTCTATTATAGTGACAAGCTTACTATTATGGCTGGTGGCAGTGGACATATTTTTCTGACTTTTGTGTAGTTTTTACCGCAGGCAGTGAAACCACCTGCGATAATGCGCATAAGGGTCGTCATTCTGCTAGAATGGTGACTTCTTTCTTTTTATTGCCATTTCTAGTGTGCTTCTCCTTTCTTGATCCTTCCTCTGGCGTCCTGCATGTGGGAGGTCCTTGTTGTACTTTTGTCTTCGGCGGGAACCCGCTGTGTAGCCCACTGAGGCCCTAGAGTGTCTGCGAAGGTAGGAAGTGAGGGAGGAATTTGAAACTCCACTCAACTTTGTCTTCTGTTGTGTTTTAGAGAATCCAGTCCCCACCCCTTTCTGTAAACTGCAGAGAGTTTGCAGAGGTTGTGTGGGTTCCTGTGTATCTGGCCTGAATCTGGAAGCTGAAGACAAGTCGACATTGGAACAGAAGATCTGAAGATCTGAAGATCTGATAATCAAAAGGAGTAGCAACCACAACTGAGAAAATGAAAAAAGATACAACCAGACTAATGACCTGAGAGAGAGAGGAGAAGAAGAGTTTTATCAACAGATACAGCGAGAGGGAAAAGGCAACAATAGAATGCAGAGATGGGCGATCCAGAGTGACAGAGAAACAGCCCGCAAAATGTGTCATCGCAACACTTAAGGGTGAGAGGCAGAGCGTCAAAGTGAGAGACGGGGGTTGCATAGGGAAGGAGAGATGGAGCAAAAACATGGAGTGGCTGGCAAGCAGGTAGTATCAGGCAGCAACAGCAGGCCCGAGAGGCAGAGAAGTGATGCTGGTAGACTGAGGGCCTTGATTTATGAATCACCCAATGTTGATGGCAGGCATCTGTAGTAACTGAGTTTGTGCTCAAGTATCATGAAGATGAAGCTGGGTAGTATGCATCTACAAGCTTCTTGTGTGGGGAAAATGTTTTCCACATGTGCAATACATTATTTAGAACCACTTTGAAATACAATTGTTTTCCAACAAAGTTTCAATTTTACGCACAAATTGGATAGTTGCCAAACACCTTTTACTCTATTGCGAAGGAGGAACATAATTTGTGCTCTCTTGAAATTGGATTTACTCTCTAATTCTAAAAATTGGGAGTAAAATACTCATTCTCCAAAACTCTTATCTGCTGCACTGCGTATAGTATTGGTTTTTGTAATGTGTTTGACTTCTAATAGCACTTACCTTTCTGAAGAATTGTCTTTGCCTATGTGTATACGTAAACATCTATTTTTGAAATACATCAGTGTACAAGTGTTTCTTTGGACCATATGTATGCTACAAGTTCTTTATACCTTCCTACCGCCCTCTCTCCCTCCAGAGATAAGTCTGACTGCTCCTTCCATACTACTAAATTATGTGGTAGTGGTCTATACTAAGAGTTGGCGATTACTGTATTGCCTAAAGTTATAGTTTTATAAAGCCCCCTGGCTGGACTTCAGAAAAACTGTCTTAGTACATGCTCCATCTTAAATATATGGTGGCAAATGCTTCACAAGAAACCGTTATCTGGCCAGATTAAAGCTGTACAATTAGGGGGGAAAAACGGAGACTGGCATTCAAGATCTGTTCCTCCAGGCTGTGGAACCTAATAACGGTCAACAATTACATTCCCACCCACCGCTATTCAGAACGGAACCTCAGACCCACCTTTCCACAGAGCACCCTATTCAAGCACCATACACCTCCCTCTGATTCCCACCTACCTGCCCACTGCACCCCCCTCTAATTACTGCTCCTGTTGCTTAGTTGTCTTTGACACTGTGTCTGAAGTCCAACTAAGGGCTTCATAAAACCATATATCTGAGGCAGGACAAACAAATCCACTTGTAGAATAAGGCTGTACCACCTGAAAACATTTGGTAGCCTAGAAAGAGCAGCCAGGATTATCTTGGGAGGGATAGAGGGCTGTAGGTTGGTACAAAGAAATTGTAGCATACCTCGGTCCAAAGAAACGCACTATGTATTGTACAAATAAAGAATGTATTTAAATACAAGTAGGCCAAGATAAATCTTGGGTAACAACATATAAATAAAATAATTAAAATAAACTCTATACCTATGGTATGCAAACCAAGGTATAACCTTATTTTGAGGAGCCAGAAATAAGTCAAGTTAATTCAAACCTAAAGTTATACATTCAGGATCGTAATATTCCATTCTTGGGGAAGAAGACCAGGTTAGATGTACTTTTAGAATACAATCAGTAATTCAAGGGTAGGAGACCCGGTCAGTCATGCAGCGACAGTCCGTTATAGAAATCACTTCATAAACCAACCTTTTTAAAAGTATACCTTGTAGCTTTCTTCTTTCCTGATGGGAAAATGTTACACTTACAGTATTACATTTAATAACACAGTTCAGAGAAAGTAAAACTTATTATACTTTCTGGAGGGGCCTTAAGATACTCAAGATACTCAATGGCAAGTACACTCAACTATTTTAGAATGCACTAAGCAATTCAAGGAAAGGTAAACCCAATGAAACGTTAAGACTCAGTGTATTTCAAGTTAAGTAATTGACCCTTATGACAATTTTAGAACTGCTATAAGCAGTTTCAGGGAAAGCACAACCCAGTGTTACAAGTTAAGAACAGCAGCTATTCACAGTACGTAAGGAACCATATACTTTTTATTAGGGGCTTCAAGCAGCTCATAAGGCATTAAACGCATTAACTTCAAGAATGTTTTAGGTTTGTATAAAGCAGATCATGGAAAGCAAAACCCAATGGTACATTTTAGGAAGAACACAAGGTTATTCAAGGTAGGTAAACCCTATTGGTAGCTTTTTCACTCATTGAGTTAAGAATCATAAAACAGTACCAACACTTACTTTTTAGAATGTGAAACACTATTCAAAGTAAGCAAATTATATACTATTTAAACGAGCAACCGGAAACTTAAAGGTAATTTCTAACTTTTAGACACTTTGTAAATTTTCTACTGCAGAGATTGTTGCCAGGCTAACCTCTTTGGCAAGTGAGTAAAGTTCTTCCCTAGTCTATAGCATGAGTTTTCTCAGTGGCAGAAGAGGGACCCTTGTGGTGTAGGTGCCAGCTGTAGGCAGGTCCGATGTGTTTCAGTTGCCGGAAATTCAAGGTTCACGAGGATATCTTCTTAAACAAGTAAGTATTAGCTTCAGAGTTAGTTAGTGTTCAGGGACTTGGCTCCCTATATGCGGTCCAGCATTAGGCTTGGGCAAGTGGTATGGCCAAACTCCCAACCAGACAAATCACCCACTCAGCCTCACAGGATGCACACCAGACTTAAGGAAAGCATTTATCAATCCCACACAATACCTTTAGGAGAAAGAAGAGCTTCTGTGTGGATGCCTTCAGGATGCAGCAGCCCTGGACCCGGTTCCTGGATTCTTTGTCTGAAGACGAAATACTGGACACTGGATGGGAACTTGCAGCAGTAATCGTCAGAGGAGGCTTTTCAGCAAAGGTTTCTTCACAGATTCTCGCAGCTCTGTGGATTTGGCATCTTTTTACAGCAGCCAGATGAACGAATATTGTCGGTCGGATTCTATTGACTCTTATCGGTTCTGCACTCTGGTGAGGAGGCTTAAGGGATTTGAATAGTGCCTTTGGAGATCCAGCAGGAGTCCACCAAAGTTTCGGATTTAGGCAGACCATGCACGGCAAACTGGCTCGAGGTCTCAGGGTATTGACGTTTTTCAGCCCAGCAAGGTCGCAGGGGTGGCTCAAAATGCAGATCTTCTTGAGACTAGTAGATCTCACCAGCCTCTGGGTAGGAGTTGTAGCATTTGGGACCCCCGGGTCAATTGTAAGGAAGGGTTGCATCAGGCTCTGGTTACACAGCAAGCATTCTACAGACGTCTCTTCCTCCTCTTCCTCTTCGGTTTCAGCTCCATTGGTTGACTTGTCAGCAGCTTCAGGATCAGAGTATTTATCAGGGACTACAGCACAACTTCGGCAAACTGTCCCTGCAGTTTACAGAAAGGGGTGGTCTGGCTGTCCAATCAGGAGAGCCAGCCTCCCATTGGGAGCTGGTTCCATTTATGCAAGTTCCATTTATGCAAGGTGAAAGACAAAGTGCTGCAGAGTTTTGGACACCTGCCTCGCTTCCTGCCTTCTTAAGACACTCTGGAGCTTAGGCAAGGAATACAAAAGAATCTTGCTGAAGACAAAACTTCCACCGAGGTTGTTCCCACGTTGGATGGCAGGGGAAGACCTCAGAAACCACAAGCACACGAGGAATGGCAAAAAAAGGAGCCCACCATTCTAGCAGAATGGTGGCCCTTCTGTGCATTATCAAGGCTGATTTTAACAACCTCCAAGTAATAAGGCTAAAATGTCACTAAGGAATAACCACTACCACCAGCCATTCAAGCACAATTGTAATTGTTATAAAAATGTTATAGGTAATGAGAAAGTGGATACATTGTATACACCCACCCCCGCCCTCAGCACTCCACATAAGGTGGGGTGGGCTGGCTCACTTAAATCAAAGTAAAGGGGATGTGAATCCCACTTTACTCGCTAGAAACAGTAGTTCAACAAGAAATAATGAAATAATGAGAGAATTAACAGGAAGCCAATGCTGTGTGCTGCCATAGTATGTATTACATTCAGTCCAAAGTTATAGGAAACTAGAACTCCAATCGCACACCATGGAGAGACATAAAAAGTTCACCACAAAGTAAAATAATTACCAAGTCCAAGCAAAAAGTTCTGGGGTTGACTGGTCAGGAAGAATTATAACTGAAATTAATCTTACCTAACACACAGCTCTTCTGTAAATTGTGCCCCATTACCTCTATTCCTATTAAGCTATTATTGTTCAGTGCTCCTCTGCTTCTCAGAGCTAGGTCCATGTGCATTAAATACCCACATTAAATAATGTTTACAAAAACATGTCCCTTGAGTTTTACCCAGGTCAGACTATTAGTTTTTAAATACAAATCTGCATTAACCTCCAAATTTTTATTCCGTCCCTTTGTGGATCCCAATTATGTTCATGCCCATTCTTAAAAATTATTTTACTCCCAACTTGCCTCTGATACGAAAATAGGTACTATGCGGTTATTCTGTGGAAGACTACGTCTTCTTGCTTGCTAGCTTTCAATCCTTCTGCTGGGCTATTTAGATATACATGGTTCCTCGAGCACTTTTGAACCTTTATTTGTTGAGAAGATCAACTTCATAATCTGTCTATTTCTTCCTTTCTAGATTTTAGGATTCCCTTCCTTTCGCCCTTGTCTCCCGTTCTGAGCTTGTGCTCCTTATTACTAACATGAGAGCCTTCTATGGACAGGTTGATCCTTGCCATGCCAAAGTAATCCAGGATAGTCTTATTACCCTTGCACTAGCCCCAAGTACCCTGATCAACGGATGCCTAGAAACTTCCTGTTGCACCTTGAACACCTGTATCTCAACTTTTCTCGAAGAAGGCCATCATTGATCAGAACATCACTGTGAGCTATCGTCTTATTTCTGATGCTCCATTTATTGGCAAAATCATGAAATGTTGCTATCCAGCAACTGGTTCTGTTTAGCAAGGCACATTTTTCTACGCATCATCAATTTGACCTTTCAGGCCAGCCAGTGATAAAGAACTTGCCTTCCCTTTCATTTGAGACTAAATCCTGAGGTCACTTGATGTAAACGCTCCTTCCATCCTCACTCTGCTAGAACTTTCGGCAGCATTTTATGCTGTTAATCATACCACTTTCCTTGGCTGCCTTGAGGCCTCAGTTGGAATATCTGGTACCGCCCTTGAGCAGATTTTATTCTTCCTGGCAAAATAGAAGATTCACGTCCGGTCCTTTTCTCTCCCTCACTTGACCCTGGAGTCCCACAAGTCTCATTCCCTCCTTGTTTGATCGTGGATGTGTATTGAAAGCCTCTTGCTGATCTCATCACTCCCCAAACTGCCGCCTTTGAAACCTACGTAAATGATGTACCAATTCCATTTCAGTGGTCTTTGGGGAGACTGTTTTGAAAGAAAACCTGGGCTAATATAACTAAACCTCTTTAGATGTCTCAGTAATATGATTTTGCATGAATAGATGGTGGTCTTGATTTTTTGAGTTTGTCATGGAATGTTCTCATATTTATTATCTCCTTTTAGGTACCAGTGTCATGTTGAGTGGACAAGAAGCCTAATGCGTAAGCAAGGACTGCGTAACTGGTCGATTGACCGTATCCTTGAGGATTACACCAAGCCTCTTGATTTATCTTTGCAGAGTGGAGAGGAAGATGTTGAACCAAACAAGTGCACCTCTGGCCCTGTTCCAGAAATTAAAGATGTCGAAGTTGAGGTCAAACATTTAGCAATCACACCCCTTGATGATGGGGATCCAGAGACTGTCCCTCTTGAAAGTCCCAGCAAAAGTCCAGATGCAAAGAAAGTTCGCTTGGAAGGAGATCCTACATATGACCCACTGGCCAAATATGGTGCGGATACTATAGAACTGGTCGACAAGGCAGCATTAGCTAAAATGTACTGTCAGAAGCATGATGACTTACTTGTGCACTGTGGCTGTAGCATTAATGAGAGTCTTAAACCAGTGCCTCAAGAGCCAGCCACACAGCCAGTAGATCAAAATGAATATGTGTTGGTCCTGGAGGAGGAAAGCCACTTGAGTAATGAGGATGAAGACAAAGAAAAAGAGGTATGGTCAAACAAAACTACTGCATATTTACTCACAGCATGAATGTTGCTGATCACCGGGTGCCTGGCCTAACTGCCAATATCCTTGGGTGTATTGGGCTCATTCAGCTCTCTTGTGCCTTTTTATTATTACCTTACCTTTATTACCTTAATGTTGGATCAGGCGGAAACATGCATGACTAGACAGTCATTTGATCAAGGTCCGCTCCTAAAGTAATTAGAATGTATGTGCCTATGTGTTGGTATCTGTATAATTTCCAGCCTTCGAAAGTCAATGGACCACTCCAACGTTTCGCTGCTGGTCGCTGTCAAGACATGAATTCCCAGTTGTCATAGACCCATTAGGTCATTCACACAAACCTAAAGTTGATCTAAAACTGAAAACATATCAGTGACTACATTGACTTTTTGTTTTGTTTTTAAAGAATGAAAGATCTTTTGTAAATTGAAGAGGGTCAGCTGTGAGTTTTCATAATAAAAAGTTTGAAATTCCGATATTTTGGAATTTCAGCATGATCCTCCCTGCATCTATTTGAAGCGCATCCTCGCTAATGCCAGCCGATCATCCTCCTCTCTTCCATCCCCCTCTTGACTCTTTCCTGGCATGTAGCATGTTCAACCGTATTTGCAATCCGCTCCTAACAGAGGAGTAGATAAGAGGGGAATAACAAGAATACATATGTTCACATCGGGGTATTCAGTTTCTCATCAGGGTATTCAGTTTCCTGAAATGAACAGTGATATCTCATTGAAAAACGCTTGTCATGCACAAGAAGCTTAAATCGGTATGCAGTGTTTATAACGGAAAAAAGAATGACACCCTTTTTAAACGACACCTAAATAAGTCTCATTTTTTAGTATAGGTGTATATGGGTGTGGGGTAAGGGATTAAAATGGTTGGGGGAGGGTAAAAAGTCAGTAGAAACAGGGGGGTTGGTGTTTGGGGGGGACCCCCAATTTAAAAATGAAAAAAATCGCTTTTCGTTATTCAGGTGTTATTTTAAATGTATGTGTCATGATGCCTACCTCCAAGGTGCCAGACAAGACCCAGCTACCCCAGAGGCAGACATCATGTCTTCAAGGGAAGTCACAACAGCCTCAAGTAGGGGCTCTTTGGCTCATATCGGGCCACAGTCCTGGCGCAAAAGGCGCCAGGCTCATAAAAGAGGACTTTGTGTTAAAGGTGCTTAGTGTTAACTTACCTGATGCAGACCATGCTGCAACATCCAGGCCTTCTGAGGCCTGAATGGGACTACTTTATCTTTGGAACTACTTAACCACACGGGTGTGGTCAGGGGAGGAATACATACCTGAGAGGAAGGATACATACCTGGGACTACTTTGAAGGCTATTTAAGCCACGCCCAAGCAGCAACTCACGCTTCGCGTTGTTCTGCATCTAGCAGCTGGACGCTCACAGTGTTTGCTCCTGCATTCTGTCTTCTGCCACTCCTGCCAGCATCCTGGAACAAGGGTAAAGAAGAGTCCTTACCTGGTAAATCCGCATTCCGG
The DNA here is from genome assembly GCF_040938575.1 of Ambystoma mexicanum. NCBI lineage: Eukaryota > Metazoa > Chordata > Amphibia > Caudata > Ambystomatidae > Ambystoma > Ambystoma mexicanum. The sequence continues at coordinate 521,661,352 of NC_090923.1, forward strand.
AGACATCTCATCGACGGTCCTGAAAAGGAAGACATCCATTTAAAAGCACATCGCATCGATCGCTGCAGCGCCGCATCTCACTCACCTGTACAAGGTACCATCACGTTCTACGGCGACATCTGGACTCGCAGCCACATCACCGCGCCTAGGGAGAAAAAGACAAGAATAAAGGTGAGAGGGGAAAGAAAACAAGGAAACCTTAATATCCATTACAAAGCTTACCTGTTGGGTTATTCCAACTTCATTTCGGGTCAGTGCCGCATCCTGGCATTTCCGGATCCCGGCCCCTAAGGGGGAAAAAAGACATCAGCTTTAGTGAGCGCATTGATACAAGGACACTGAGAGAACTCTCATCAAGCTCACCAGAGTCTCATTCTTCGGTTCCACAGCTCTTCTTGGAATAGTTTCCGCACCTGAAAAAGAGACAACAAACAATTGTTATTGCGGCATCATACTCATTAACAGAATCCTTACGGTACTATACCGGGAAAACAAAACTTGAACCCTCTACAATCAAAATCCCAGTGAAGTAACTGGATACAACGCGCCCCTGCATGAGAAGCAGGATGGAGAGCTCAACCTTTCAAACCCTAAGGTGAGACTTCACGTGGGGGTCGCAGGAGGGTTTCGTAGAGGGGTGAGAAGGGAGCGGGAGGCTTATACTTTCTCCCGCAGATTGTTAATACTCCCTTTTCACATACAGAAAGATATTCCTGCGAGCCAGACAAGCCAGATTTGAAGCTCCGGTCCAGTCCATCTTCCGGGTCCTGCGCTTCACCATAGAAGAAGCAACAACACTCCAAACCAGACCTGCGCCTCCGTGGGAGTCAGGTGAGCGTAACAGAACGCGAAGCCTACCTACAATTTCCAAGGAAAGAACTGATGACCTGGCGAAACGATTGTTGCAGGGTCAAGCAGGACAAACTCCTTTACCTAGTTCTGGAGGTAATGCCTCGTCAATGGTTTCGAATAACCCGGTACAAATCAATCTACCTGGAAACATGCCTTTGGCCCCGCCTGAACGTTTTGCGGGGGACCCCAAGAAATATGCTGTTTTTTTGAACCAATGTCGCCTACACTTTATATGCAGACCTGGGGCCTTCCCTAATGATCAAACCAAGGTAGCCTTTGTATTATCTTTTCTCGGTGCCTGTGCTGCCGATTGGTCTGTTCCGTTGGTAAGTCAGGATGACCCAATTCTCCAGGATTTTCAAAGCTTCCAGGCGAGCATGGAAAGATTATTCGCTCGACCCTCTCAGGGACAGGCCCTTGACAACGAACTACTATCCTTACGACAAGGTAACCAAGATCTCTTATCTTATATTGCCACCTTTAATAGGCTGGTTGAGAAACGGGGTGGCCCGAAAATAAAAGGATCACACTATTTCATCCAGGCCTGCGCGGAGAACTTAAGGATGTTCTAGCTCAAATAGTAAATCCACCTCAAGCCTGCGCAGAATACATAGACTTAGTGGTCCAACTTGACCACAGACTGCAAACTAGAAAAGCAGATCGGTCCAAGTTCGAAACTCGAGTGCTGATCAAAACTCACGCTAACCCTAAGAGTACCGACGTTTCAGAACCTATGCAGATTGGCGGTGTTAAAGGACCATTGACGCAGAAGGAACGAGAGAGAAGACGGCAAAAGCCACTATGTCTCTATTGCGGGGCTCTGTCAGGCTGAGATCCTGGTGTCTGCGGAAGCTGCTGAGCCCCCGACAATCCACCCAAAATGTGGCACTCTGAGCTGATACTATAAACTGCTCAGTTTGCCTCACTTCCAGGGGAAAGGGGGAAGGGACAAATTAACAAACACCAGGCTGGAAGCTATTAACTAGCTGGTTCTTCACCTGTAGTAAAAACATAAACATATATACACCTTGTTATTCATTGAGTACTATACTAACCTTAATTCTCAATATCCTTTACCAAAAAAAGTAAAAACCATACCTGGAACTTCTCTACAGAATGCCCAGAGAAGTGATAAGCTGACTAGACTTCCTTACTAGTTGACTTGAATCTCAATGATCATTCAGCCTTCTCAGTAGGTCCATGAATGCGAAATTAACTTTGCAGATATCTTCTAAAAACTCAAGAAGCTTGAACAAAGTCTTAAGTTCATTAAAAGTAAATGGAAGTTCTAGTGTTTCTGGAAATTTCTTATATTTCTTATTAACTGCCTTTGAAACTTGCGACGAAAAATTTCACGTGGAAATATCTTGCACACACATAAAAATCCAAACTGAGTGTAGAACGTACACGTGCTGAAAACCAAACCGCGGAAAAATGCACACGCGCTTATTCAAGGAGCGAGTAAAAAGCACACGCGATAATGTCCATTCCGCGGGAAAAAATACACATGCGCTTTATCCAAGTAGCGAATAAACGCACACACGCTGAAGTCTAAACCGCGGGAAAAATCCACACGCGCTTATCCAAGGAGCGAGTAAACGCACACGCGCTGAAGTGTAAACCGCGGGAAAGATCCACACGCGCTTATCCAAGGAGCGAGTAAAAAGCACACGCGATAATGTCCATTCCGCTGGAAAAATACACACGGGCTTTATCCAAGTAACGAATATACGCACACGCGCTGAAGTCTAAACCGTGGGAAAAATCCACACGCGCTTATCCAAGGAGCGAGTAAACGCACACGCGCTGAAAACCAACCGCGGGTAGAAAAACACACGCGCTAAAGTATCACGTGACACAAAAGAGCTTGCGCTAGATTCTCAAGCGAAGACTTTCACGCGCAGGCTTTTGTTAACGGAAAAACCATGCGCTTGATAGAAAAAACATAGCGTAACAAAGAAAAACAAACAATAGCACTACCGTTCTATTAAATGTCTTCATATGAGCTTGAAAATCAATTTAACTCTTCAACAAGAACATGAGTTTTGAGTTTTAAAAGAACTTATCTTGTGAAGAGTCTTGGAAACTTATTTTCTTAGGCAACTTGAAATCTTCTTACTCCTGTCCTGTGCCAAAACGAACTCCATAAAGATTCCTGCTTACTTTCCAAAGAAGCCGCTCGACTGCTTGAAACTTGAAACCCCTGAACAAGTTAAGCAGGAGCAGCTTAGTACACGACCTCTAAGCTGGGCAAAGACGATGAAAGGCAGTTTAGAATGTTCACTGTCTTCCCTATAAACAATCACCAGCCAATTAGAATTTAGACTGAGGACCTCCATCTTGGCTTGGGGCATTCTCCATAGACTGCAATGAATGTTAAGGGCAAAATTGGCTGTTTTAAAATTAAACTCCATAAAAACTTCCCAAAACCTTTCTATACTAAATCTCCCCAGACCTAATGTAATTGAGAATATGCCACTGTAACCTGACAGTACCTGACAGGCGTCTGGTCACTTTCTACGAGACTGCCCGGTAAAGCCACCTAAGAAGGTGGTTGGAGCCACGGACAACAATTTAATAGAACCTGATTCGGGAAACGGTCAAGCCCGACAAGCGTAGAGGTCCGCTTGCCGAGCTTGAAAACAGACTCTTTGACCTCGCATTTTGTCATGCCAATGGTGGTCGTGGACCCGAAACAGCCTCAGCGGTTGCATGCTATAAAAGCATACATCGACAGTGGAGCTATTGGAAACTACGTAGATCGTGAATTGGCCTCCAGGATTAATCTTCCTCTCCGTCCGAAAGTTAACAAGGATGTCATTACTACAGTAGATGGAACCGAAATAGCCTCAGGGCCGGTAACACATTCCACTACAGAAATGACACTAGTGGGACAGGATGGACATCGGGAAGCAATTGTGTTCGATGTAATCAAGGCCCCACAATTTCAAGTAATTCTAGGAATCCCTTGGTTAGAAACACATAATCCTCGAATTGACTCGCGAGCAAAGAGAATAACCTTTCCTGATTGTGAACTGACTTGTTATTCAAGAAATCCAGATATGGGTCTGGCCACAGTAACTTCCACCACGATACAACTACCGGTTGAATACCAAGAGTTCCAAGACGTTTTTCAAAAAGAACAGGCGAACACGTTACCTTCCCACCGGTCGTACAATTGTCAAATCGACCTGGTACCCAATGCTCAACCGCCCTGTAGTAGGATTTATGCTCTTACTGAACCTGAGAACGTTCATTTGCGTCAGTATTTAGATCAGTATCTTGCCAACGGTTTTATTCGCCCGTCCAAGTCTCCTGTCTCCTCAGCTCTGTTCTTCGTGCCGAAGAAGGCGACCTTAGAACATGTATTGACTACCGCGCCCTAAATCAAATAACGATCAAGAATCGTTATCCTCTGCCTCTAATCCCTGAACTTCTTGACCAGGTAAAAGATGCTTGTATATACACCAAGTTAGATCTCCGATGAGCTTATCACCTGGTACGTATAAAAGAAGGCGACTCCTGAGGCAGAACAGGCCTTTCAAGACCTAAAGACCAAATTCACCTCCGCCCCTGTATTGAAGCATCCGCGCCCAGATCTCCCTTACATTGTTGGAACCGACGCTTCCAGTTTGGCCATGGGTGCTGTCTTGTCTCAAAGGGATCCAGAAACTAACCAGATGCACCCTGTAGCCTTTTGCTCCAGGAAATTCACGGCTCCTGAAATCAATTACGCAATCACCGACAAAGAATTACTAGCTATTAAGTCCGCCTTCAAGGCTTGGCGTCATTACCTCCTCGGCGCAAGACACACCATTACAGTGATTACAGATCACAGGAATTTGCAATATCTAAAAACAGCCAAAGCCCAATCATCCTGCCAACTCCGATGGGCTTTATTCTTTGCAGAATTTGATTTCATAATCACCTACCGCCCTGGTTGCAAGAATCGCAAAGCAGCCGCTTTATCCCGGATTGGAATGGATGAAACAAATTCAAACTTAGAACCAGTACCAATTATACCCGAACAAAGAATTTTAGGCTTGACCTCTTTACAAACTATAGAGGACGTTCAAACTCGAGTTAAACAACTTTTAAATTCCACAGCCTTGCAAGAATGGACTCAAAAGGGGTCACATTTTCTGTTAATAACGATTTACCGTACTTCCAGGGGCGGTTATTTCTGCCCAACAAAGAACTGCAAGAATTGGTCATTGCTCACTATCATGATACATTAATGGAAGGACATCCTGGTATCGCAAAAACTGAGGAAAAGATCAAACGACAATTCTGGTGGCCATTCTGGAGAAAAGACATAAAGTCTTTTGTGATGTCCTGCAGAGTTTGCGCCCAAAATAAAGGTCAAAAGAAGAGACCAGCCGGTCTCCTACAACCCTTGGATATTCCACCGGCCCCTTGGCACACCTTGTCAATGGACTTTATTACCGACCTGCCTCCTTGCTATGGATATAACACTATCTTGGTAATCGTGGATCTGTTCTCCAAGATGGCCCACTTTATCCCTTTAAAAGGGGTACCTTCAGCCTCCATCTTGGCCAAGGAATTTCTGGAAAACATAGTTCGTATGCATGGTTTTCCATCCACATTAATCTCAGACCGAGGAAGCCAATTTATTTCCCATTTTTGGAGGAAATGTTGCCAACTGGCACAAATTGATGTAAACTTATCCACTAGTCACCACCCCCAGACCGATGGTCAAACCGAGAGGACTAACCAAACCCTTGAACAATATCTTCGGTGCATGTTGCATCAATCTGAAAACAGCTGGAAAGATATTCTATGGATCGCAGAGTATGCATATAACAATTCTGTGCATTCTGGAACAGGACAAACCCCTTTTTACACCTTGTATGGTCATCATCCTAGAAACTCAGACCTAGACCCTCCTCAAAACCTGGAAATTCCTGCAGTTGATCATTTGCATTCTACTATAACCCGAGCCTTCAAGGAAGCTACAACTCATTTGCAACAAGCCAAGAAAAAATACAAAGAAAATGCTACATCGGAGTGAAGCAACTTCGTACCAGATTGGAGACCAGGTGTGGCTGGCAACCAAGCATTTGCCTCTCAAAGGACCGCGGACTTTTAATCCCAGATACATTGGACCCTGTCCCATCAAAGCTATAATTAACCCGGTGGCCTTTAAACTCGATCTACCAGCCAACATGCGAATTCATCCCGTTTTTCATGCATCACTGTTAAAACCGGTGCAGCCTGGAACCAGACTAAGCAAACCACCTGAACCAATTCAAATCGATGGGGAATTAGAATTTGAAGTTATGGACATATCGGATTCCAAAATGTTAAAATCAAAACGCTTCTATCTAGTTGATTGGAAGGGGTACGGACCTCAGGAAAGATCTTGGGAACCAAGTGACCATGTACACGCCCCGCGATTAGTGCAAAGATTCCACCGAAAATTCCCAAGCAAGCCGAAACCCCCGGAAAGGACGACCTTGGGAGGGGGTACTGTCATGATGCCTACCTCCAAGGTGCCAGACAAGACCCAGCTACCCCAGAGGCAGACATCATGTCTTCAAGGGAAGTCACAACAGCCTCAAGTAGGGGCTCTTTGGACTCAGTCCTGGCGCCTTTGGCGCCAGGCTCATATCGGGCCACAGTCCTGGCGCCATAGGTGCCAGGCTCATAAAAGGGGACTTTGTGTTAAAGGTGCTTAGTGTTAATTTACCTGATGCAGACCATGCTGCAACATCCAGGCCTTCTGAGGCCTGAATGGGACTACTTTATCTTTGGAACTACTTAACCACACGGGTGTGGTCAGGGGAGGAATACATACCTGAGAGGAAGGATACATACCTGGGACTACTTTGAAGGCTATTTAAGCCACACGCCCAAGCAGCAACTCACGCTTCGCGTTGTTCTGCATCTAGCAGCTGGACGCTCACCGTGTTTGCTCCTGCATTCTGTCTTCTGCCACTCCTGCCAGCATCCTGGAACACCTGCAAAGAGAGAAGAGAAAAGGGTAAAGAAGAGTCCTTACCTGCTAAATCCGCATTCCGGAGACATCTCGCCGACGGTCCTGAAAAGAAAGATATCCATTTAAAAGCACATCGCATCGATCGCTGCAGCGCCGCATATCACTCACCTGTACAAGGTACCACCACGTTCTACGGCGACATATGGACTCGCAGCCACATCACCGCGCCTAGGGAGAAAAAGACAAGAATAAAGGTGAGAGGGGAAAGAAAACAAGGAAACCTTAATATCCATTACAAAGCTTACCTGTTGGGTTATTCCACCTTCATTTCGGGTCGGTGCCGCATCCTGGCATTTCCGGACCCCGGCCCCTATGGGGGAAAAAAGACATCAGCGTTAGTGGGCGCATGAAAAGACATTACCCAAACGCCCATTAAAGACTTACCTGATTTCTTCTGGATTGAGCTTCGTTTGGGGTCGGTGCCGCATCCAGGCATTTCCGGACCCCGGCCCCTATGGGGAAAAAAGACATCAGCGTTAGTGAGCGCATTGATACAAGGACACTGAGAGAACTCTCATCAAGCTCACCAGAGTCTCATTCTTCGGTTCCACAGCTCTTCTCGGAATAGTTTCCGCACCTGAAAAAGAGACAACGAACAATTTATTATTGCGGAATCATACTCATTAACAGAATCCTTACGGTACTATACCGGGAAAACAAAACTTGAACCCTTTACAATCAAAATCCCAGTGAAGTAACTGGATACAATGCGCCCCTGCATGAGAAGCAGGATGGAGAGCTCAACCTTTCAAACCCTAAGGTGAGACTTCACGTGGGGGTCGCAGGAGGGTTTTGTAGAGGGGTGAGAAGGGAGCGGGAGGCTTATACTTTCTCCCGCAGATTGTTAATACTCCCTTTTCACATACAGAAAGATATTCCTGCGAGCCAGACGAGCCAGATTCGAAGGTGCGGTCCAGTCCATCTTCCGGGTCCTGCGCTTCACCATAGAAGAAGCAACAACACTCCAAACCAGACCTGCGCCTCCGTGGGAGTCGGGTGAGCGTAACAGTATGTTATTTAGGGTGTCGTGAAGACATGGAACCGCTTAAATCATGTTAAATGGGTCTAACTACAAGCATAGTTCACCTAATTGATTTTCAGTATTTATTTAACTGTAAAATGCATTTGTATTAACTACAACGAATTCTGCTTCTGCAACCGTAACGTAGGCAGCATCATGGACGTCTAGATTGACGCTGAGATTTTGTGATGCACTGAAATTACCTAGGACATCTAGCTTCCTCTCCCATGGGATCTGTGTGCCTGTGACTTACTGTAGTGTGTGTGCATGCTATATAACCTGAAGTGGGCCTCTAGACTAGCTGATCCTTGCTTTAAAAATGACTTCTACTTCGGCATATAGTGTCCTCCTTTAACCATGCTGCAGAGAGAAAAATGTCTTGACTCCAGGAAGGGAGAAAGACTGAGAAATATCCCAGATATACTATTTGTTAAGAGGGCTTTCCTCGGCCCCTTCTTCAGTGTGTGAGAATGACCTACCCATAACTAGGTAATAGTTTCAATTAATTTTAAACCTGGTGGAACAGCCAAGAATAAACTCCCAGATGGGGAGCAGGGTGGTTAAAGGTATGGTGTAATACATAATAACATTACATAAGGGATCTTCCACATAACATTACATAGGCATTCATCCACATAATGTATTAAAATATCTTTCTTACTCTGCAGGAAAAAAGTTAATGTAGAATTACTGGTGAGTAACTTTCTGAAATAGTTAATGTCTTTAGGTCATGATCCTCCCTCAAGTCCATATTTGTTCCAAAGGAAATGAACATCTCCTGTAGGGTTCAATGTCTGCAATGGGTAAGCACTCGGTTATGGCAAAGCAACATCCAGATGTCAAAATTATTGCATAAATTAGAAAAAACAAAGCTTGTGGAAGAGACCGTCCACTAGCCAACATCCCACGACCGCTAGCCAGGCTGTGAAGACTGAGAGACTTCAGGCTTTACTGACTTGGACCACTGGGCAACTGTACCAAGGATCCTTGATGATTTATCCTTCTATTTATGTTCTCTTTTGTGACAGTTGACCATGGCTCTACCTGTTATCCGCAGATGCCCAATGCACCCACCTAGTGAAATGTTGTAGAGAGGAATCAATGCGTCTTCTGGTGCACAGGGGTCTTAGATGCTTGTAACACAGCTGTCCCCATCAGGTCAAGTTATGAGAACACCTCTCCTGGCTCTGGGAAGGTTGCCAGAGCAGAGCTTCCACAGTTCATGCTTTTTCAGTGTTTCGGGGCTCGTCCTGGGAGCCACAAAGCTTAGCTGCAGATTGCCCCATCTTCTAATAATCTTGCAAACACAGTGGGCTGTGACGAATTAAGGGTATTCGTCCCTTCTCCCTTGTTCACTCTTTGAAGATTATGTAAAAGTTCTCAGCCCCCCATATGCTAGATCCTCTATCATGTCCTAATGGCCTCAAATGTGTTCATGTTTGTAAGAATGAGGACTGAAATCTCTTAATGGGAAGACTCAGAACGATCATCCAGATAAATTACTTGTATTGGCCCACAGGGCACATTTTCAACTGACTGTCTGCTTCTCAATTTCCCACTGGGAATTGATCAGTCAATTTTATTGCTGAAAAGATTCTTAGTGATCTTAAAGGCTAATCCTTTGTAGTTAAAATCGGCCAATCTACATAGTTACAAAAAACTATTAAGATGGGGGGGGAACGACTGACAAATTCATGTTACAGCGAACATATAAGATTTGGAAGCGGACGATAGTCTGCTTACTGTAAAATATAATGATCCACGTCCCAACATTGCGAAAGCATTTCAGGCTGCTTACCATAATCCGAGGCAGTCCACCATGAGGGGCTGGTTCAATGCAAAATGCAGACTTGCTAAACGCATCCTGTTCTCCATGTTAAATGCCCCAAATACTCCAAGGGCTGATATAATCAGAGCATGATCACACTACAAGAGAGCCACTGCCATTCTTAAGCAAAATTTGGACACTGAGAGCTGGGAGGAACTGGTTCTAGCTGCAGATGGAAAAAGCTAATCGCTGCCCAGGGCCTGGTGTTATTCTGGCCAATTTGTTCTGTGACGAAATAGTTCTGTGAGGACCAGTTCTGACCGTAGGCTTCAATGCCACAATCGCCATAGGGAAGTATACCTCTTTCCTGGCAACAAGCTTTGATTCAACCCTTTTTTAAAAAGATGGGCATAGGTAATCCGACCTCTTATAGACCAGTTTCACTAATGGACTCCCTATTTAAAATATTTGGCGGGGCTCTTTTGTCTAAAATGGAGAATTTGGTGTCGATCAATTAAAAACCATTGCCCATACGGTTTTCATCCTGGTTTGGGTATGAGCAAACAAGAGCTGAACCTGTATTTTATTATTTGCGAATTCCGTTTACAAAAGAGCTGATATACTTAGCCTAAGGACAGCATTTGATAGTCAATCGGCAAAAGCTCTTGCTTGGGTTCAGGTCCTTGGTGTCCCCATGGATTTTGTCCATACCCACACCAGTGTTCACAAAGGCACTAAAGCTTGTATTGGGAATTGTGCTTTACCTTTGTTAATGCATGCTGCTAGGGCAGGGGGGACCCCTTTTGCCCATCCTCCTATATTATTTTGTGACATCAGCTCACACCACCTTACGTGGAGTGCTGAGGAGAAGCATTGTCTCCTGCATTGTCTTCCTTTTCTCACTGTTCCAGTAACATTTAGTTCCTGTTACAAGTCCTTATGATAGGCTGGTGGCAGGGTACCTTTTAGCACGACTTTTGGTGGCCTTTTGACGCGGTCTGCCTTTGCAGCTGCGACACTAGGGTCACGGTTTGCCTAAAATGGTGGCTGTACTTTTTAAAGCCCTGTTCATGATGACTTGGTATTTGAGCTGCCTTCTAACTTCATGGTTGGGGGAGGTCTTGATGGGTATTTTATCTTTGACGGGCTTCACCTGGGTAGCCCACCATGGCTCTCTGTGTTCCTGAAAGGACAGGAAGTGGGGGACTTACCCGACTCTCCTGGTCTTTGTTCTGCAGTGTGCCTGCTTTGAGCCTGTTTCAACTGGGAGGTTGGGTGTCCCATTGGACAGCCACCCCTCAGATTTGCATGAGAGGCTTGTCTGGGGATTGGTGGGCTCAGCCAGTTTTCTTGAATAAAAGGCAATGATCTTGGAGCTGAACCTCCAAATAGACCACTGCACTGAAGATCTGAAGAGGAATTCGAAGAAGGATGTCCCAGCAACTTACAAGCGATGGCCAGAGCCATTGAGTGACTGCTGAAGACCCCACCCTGAATCCCGAGCGACTGGCAAGATCTATCAAAGACTACTTCCTTCAGTGGACTGGTGGGCCGAACTAATCTCAAGACCAACTGTATTTTATGCCATCCCACAAAGAGCTGCAACCATCCCAATCCCCTCAGACATGTGCAATGTTGCAGTGTAACCTTGTGTGAAGTGCAAATCCGGCTGAAACCTTGTGGGCATGATTCTGGGCCTGCTGGGACACTTTTCCACTCCTTGAAGTCCCCTCAGCTGAGTCGAGGTCCGAGAACCAAAGAAAAGTCTCCCAGACAACCGTTGCTGAACCGAAGCCTGTAAAGGGCTCCAACGCACCAGTGCCGCAAAGATCCGCTGCTGGGCGTCTCACTGCTAGAGTGCATTAGTCTGTTCCCTTCAGAGTTCCTTCTTCAGCTGTCCAGGCCTAGAAATCCAAACCGGGGACAACTGTTGCCTCACCTTGGGGACCAACCTGCTGCATCAAGTTCTTCACTGAAAAGGTACTGTCACGAGACTAGGTACTTACGGGTCTCGCTGTTTTGTTCTTGTGTTCTTGGAGGGCTCCAGTTAAGCTGTTACTTTCACCCCCCTCCAGGGCACCCTAAGTCCTTTGGGGTGAACCACCTATTAGGCCCTGAATTAAGAAAATAACTATTACTTGCCTGCAAGACCTGAAGAAACCTTCATAGACTCTGCTCTATTTGTCACTTACCTGCTTCTTTCCTCCTCAGCCCTCGGTCACTGGATTCCCAGTTTACCTCTTCACTCTGTGGGACTCCCTTAGTATAGGGCTGGACGTGTAACGATTTGTTAAGCAGGATAAATTGAAATACACAAGTTGGTCTACTGTTTGCTACTAAGTACCAATAGTTTATCTAGCAGTGCATTGTTTTATATTTGATTTAAAGTGTGATACCTTTTATTCTACTGTAATCTTAATGTGTAAATAGTACTTACTTACCTTACTTTTACAATCTTGGTGTGTATAAAATCACTATTTCTTTTATAGAACTTCTAGGGTCCGTGTTTCCTTGAACTAGGTATATGCTCCAAGTACAGTGTGCCTCGCTACAGCCCCTCTCCCTCTTAGTCTGAGCCAAGCTGCTCAGCCGTTGCTACTAAACCATTGGGTTTAACAGGCTTAAACTAAGAGGTGTAACCCTGTCACCTAAGTTGGGCTTCTCCAAGTTTTGTCACAGGCAGCAACTTGTGTAAAACTCCCTAATAGCGGGACTTACATAGGTCCATCTGTTAATGCCTCTTTAGCTAGTTATGCCTATTATAAAGGCATAACTAGCTAAATTGGGTGCAAACAGAATATCGTGGTTTTGGAATTTGAACTCTTATCTAGAAAAAAATGAACGCAGGGAGTAATTTTATTGACCCAACCTTTTTGGACCGTAACATGGTAAATCGATGGAGTAGAAGGTTATTCCGTTTTTATTATGCACTGCATGCCCGTAGGCCTCGAGGCGCACAAAGAACATAAGTGTTCAAGACAGACAAGAAGAGTCGGGGGCGGCAATCTGGGTCAGGATCACGGGAGCAGAACAGACTTTAGTTGACAAAGGTTCAGCTTGGGTTGTGGTTAAAGAGGTGATGTTCTACTAGTTTCTTGAAGTCCGCCAGAGTGTCTGGTGATCTTATATACCGTGGGAGCGCATTCCAAGCCAATGGGGCCTGGATATCAAAGTTTGTACCGCCAATCCTGATGTGCTTCTATTTTGGGTGAGATATTTGGGAGGTATCGTCACAACGCAATAAATCCTTTTTTTTTTTTTTTTTTTTTTTGCCTCAATATCCGTTCTTTCAGGTATTTCGGACGTGTGTTAATCCAGCATTTGTAAGAGAGAGTACACATTTTGAGTGATGATATGTTCTATTGGGAGCCACTGAAGATCCCGTTGGGCCTTGGAGATGTGATTTCGCCTAGATGGGGTGAAAACTGCTCGGACCGTGCAATTCTGTGACAACTGAAGCGAGTGAATGCTGGCTTGCGTGGTCCTGGCCAGTGTTGTGATAGTTGAGCCTGGAATTGATCAGTGACGTAGCTAACCGTGCACAGTTGCTTGCCAAAATGAAAGGGCAAATGTGACTCAATAGCTTTGTAATAAATCTGCATACAGCACAGACATGGCCCATGAGCGTTTTCATAGCGTCTTGCTGGCCGCCAAATTAACTGAGTGTCTTCACACTCATGGAGACTTATGACATTGCCTGCAATGCTGAAGTTACTATAGGCCGGATCAGGTTACTGCCGCCATCCAAAAGTAGACATCTAGTGTTATCCTCTAGTCTTTTGAAAAATTACCTATTATGGTCTACTCGTGGTTATGAAAGAAATGCTATTACTAGGGCAAGATTGAATTGTCTCCATCTAAGAGTGGTTATGGTATGGCAAGTTGGACAGGTCAACCTATGGAAAAATGCTGTTTACTTTGCTCCACACCAGTAGCGGAACGTATGCATTTTATATTCTTCTAGCTGGCTTACATAGACGTCAGAGCAAGAACGCTGAAGCCTATCCTGGGGGAATTTGGTTTCAGACAATGCCGGCCGGCACTGGCATACTTGCTCAGGACAGAAACTCATTTGGTTAGATGGCCTCTATTATCATACCTTAGACAAGTATTGCATGCCAGAAAATGTCTGCCGTCCTAATTACCAACCTATTGCGAATTATTGTTGTCACTGCATACTGATGTATCTGTATATATAGTTGGTTTTTTCCTATATTTTCATACAATGTGGAATTGTTTATGGATTTTTTTAATGTCAGAAATAAGCATTTGGTTGATTAATTGGAAAATAAAACGGGGCTGACTGTATTACAAATCCTTTTCTACGCAATTTCAATGCCTTGATGTTGCTATGTATTTCCTTTTTAATGTTTACCTTTTCATTGTTTTTAATGTAGGTTAAACAAGTACAATTAGTCTGTCGAAGAAATCCATTTCGGATTTTTGAATATTTACAACTGAGCCTGGAGGAGGTAAAATTTTAACACTATTATCATGCAAGACTTGTTAATTAAATGGTTACCTATTGCAACGTCTGCATTTAGCGGCTTTCTTGTATAACTAAACAGAATCTTCAGGGCAGAGACGGCAACAAGGAATGTCACTTTTTTCCAGTAACATTCTATTGTTCATAGCTATTTCACATAACCAACTTGGGGAGCTTCCTTCAAATTAATGTAAAGGATTATCAACTCTGCTGCACTGTTTTGGAAGATTGGCTAAAAGGATCCCTGGCATATATTCCCCTGGGCAACCTCAATTCCCGCAGCACCTCAAAGCAGCTTGTTTTCCTCACCAACTGAATATATGAATGAATACATCTTAATTTCCAAATCTGAATATATTTTAATGTGTATATGCAATTCTAGCTCAAATTGATCACTAGACTAAAGTCTCGCTTTCAGACATCAATCCGTCTTTTTTACAAACTGGTGTTGGTAGGTTTGCACTCAAATTAGCCTCCCGGCCATTGGGTGTATAATTGAACTTAACAGCTGTTAGGACAGTTTTTCTGAAGTCTAACTAAGGGCTTAGTTAAACCATACAACTGAGACCGTACAAAACTCCACTCTCAGATTCTATGCTTAACAGGAAGCCAATGCAGATTACGTTTATGGTTAGAAATGTGATGGTTTCTGGGTATATTTAATGCTGCTCTAATGGCATTATTCTGAATGACTTGTAGTTTGTTAGGGTTAGATTAGCTCGTCCCGAGGTAAAGGGCGCTACAATAGTCTAATTTAGACATGCCGAGTGTTCTAGCCAAGATGGTGCAATTGGGAGTGGTCCGGAATAGTCTACAGTCAGTAATACGTTTGCAATTATAGGCAGAAGCTGAGCTGACCACATTGGTTTGCCTATACAATTATAGTGTAGAGTCAAGGTAAATTCCTAGAGTTTTGGTATCCTGAAGACCTTAATGATCTTGCCATCAATAAGGAGCGATTGGAAGGAAGGGTTAAGTTTATTCAGACGTTGGTGTGAACCCAAAATGTGAAGTTCTGTCTTGTCGGCGTTGAGACAAAGCTCATGTTACGCCATCCAAGCCTGGATAACCATGGAGACGTTTTTCAAAGATTTAGTGTCCACTGAATAATCACCCGTGATGGGGATGAGTATCTGGGTGTCGTCAGCATAGTTGGTGTACGAGACACCCAGATAGTCAAGAAAACCAAATAGTGGTTTGATGAACACATTATAAAGTGTTGGTGACACACAAGAACCTTTGGGTACACAACAGTGAATGGGAGCAGGCTCAGCAGGTGCCAACGGGCAGAACACCCGCATGGATCTGTTGCTTAAAGATCTGATCCAGGCGGAGGCAGAGTCTGAGAAGTGGGCAGCTGATATAAGGTGCTGGCAGAGAATTTGATGATTAACCAAATCAAAGGCAGCTCAAAGATCAAGTAATAATAGCAAAGCTAATTTCCCGTTGTCTTTCAGTACCTCAATCTGTGTTTTGAGGTTGATGAGGGCAGTTTCTGTCCTGTGCCTAGGCTGGAATCCAGATTTCCTTAAGCCAAGAAGATTGTTAGCTTCCAGATAGTCCTGAATCTGGAGATAAGCTGCACGGTCCAATATTTTGAGCATGAATGGGACAGTGGTAATGGGCCTATAGTTGGTAGGTAGGCTGGGTTCAAGGGAAGGCTTTTTAAGCAGAGGTATGACCCAGGCGTCCTTGGGGTTGTGCGGGACTATGCCTGTTTTGAAGGATGAGTTTATAAAGGCTGTTATGGAGCTAGATCGTGGGAGGCCTTGTTGATGATGGGGGGGGGGGGGGGCTGGGCACGAGTCGCCTTGACAGTTGGAGGGTTTAATTTTGTTGATTCATTCAACTTCAGCAATAGTGAGTGGAGAGAAACTGAAAGGTTTAGTCTTAGGCGGGGCATGGGTGATTGCAATCGAAGGGGTATTCAGTTGCTTGTCTGTCTTTAGACCGTTTTGCTTAGTTTTAAGTTTAGTTGGGAGGTTGGCAATTTTGTCCAAGAGTGCTTGCTGTATGTTTGAGCACCATTTGCTGTCTTTAGTGCAGGAATCGGGAGGCTTGTCCGGGGATTCAAGTTCCTTCAGAATCTTAAACAATTCTTTAGTATTAGAATCCGCTTGTGTAATACGCTTGTTGAAAATATCGTTTTTTTGCCTAGAAAATAGCCTCTTTATAGTTGATGGAAGCTAAGATAAGACGATCCTTATTGGCGTCAGAAGGATGGTCTTTCCAACGGGCTTCAGCATTAAGTTTTTCTTTACATAGCACTCTCAACTGTGGTGTAAACCATGAATTAAGATGTGCACGAGGTTTAGATTTCCTAAGTTTGATTGGGGCACTTGAGTTCAGAGCTGTGAGCATGGCATGGTTAGAAGTGTCCACTAGAATCGAAGGATCAGAGCAGAAAATAGATGCTTTGCTGAGTGTGGGAAGGATGAGAGGGAGGAGTGTCTCTAGTTATCTTTTTTTTCTAGTCGGCAGGGCCGGGGCAATAGTTTGTTTGGGGCATTGGACAGCTACTATGTTAAAGGTGATAGTATGGTGGTCTGACCAGGCACAAGGTGAGTTAGTCTGCAAGTTAATGTTACAATTGGAATCGACTAACCAGTCAAGTGTCCGCCCTTTAATGTGAGTAGGTTCTTGAATGTGGTGAGTGAACCCCAGGTAAGAGTATTAGCGAGGTCAGCCGCAAAGAGATTGTTCGGGTCTTGGAAGCCCAGTTGAGGTCCCCCAGTAGGATAATTTGGGATTTAGTTTTCGTATTATCTAATAGTAGGGAAGTGATGTCTACAAAGGATGCGGCCGGGCCAGGCGGTCTGTAGATGAGATGTAGAGTTGCAGTTTTACTAGGAGAGATGGGAAGCTTGACTGACAATAACTCAGCTGAGGGCACCTTTAGGCTCTGCATTGCTCTGAGGCCAAGTGAGATTTCATGAATAAAGGCTACTCCGCCTCCTCTAGATAGCGGGTTGTTGCGGTCACATCTAGTGATGGAATAGTCTGTAGGTATGGCGAGGGAGAGTAGTGGCCCGCAGGCTGCATGGAGCCATCTTTCTGATATAGTGATAAAATCAAGGTCTTGAGTCTTAATGAGGTCTGCAATGTCCAATGCAGAAGCAGGGAGGGACCTAGCATTGATTAATGTGCCCTTAATAGGCCTGTCTTTGGGGGTGTGAGGTAAGGTGTTGTGATTGGGCTTGTGGTCGGTTGTGGAGGGCTCAGGGTGACTATGGCTAGGAAGTGATAGATTGGTCAGGGAACAGGGCTTCGGCGTACAGCAAGTAGCACGGGGCATTCTAGAACCCAATCTGTTGTTTCTTAGATGCAGAGCGCAAGGTTGATTAGGCAAAGGTTTCTTAGCAAAGTGTTCTAACCATAAGGCGGGTGAATTTAGATGGGGATTAGCGAATATAGATGTATCGCTGAGTAGTGTGTCACTTAGTTGTGGCCAGCCCACAGTATGTATATGTGTGTATACATATATATATATATATATATATGTATTTATGTTTGGGTGGGTGGGTTTCCCCCCACATATGTTACAATTGACCTTCACAATTCGGTCAATTGTGAAAAGGTCAATTGTAATTCGAACAGTTGTGAAACGAACAATTTGTATACAACCGAGATAACTGATTCAGGGTGCCACTATTGGCCTGGTTTGACATGATATAAGTGGCTATGTTAGGTGTGATGGAACTAAGGATCTGTGAGTAGGCAGTGTGAGTGGGTACCCAAGCTAATGTGTTTAGAAATATGAATAACCATTGAGAGGGTAACGCTAGGTTGCGCATGAGCATATCAGTAAACCAACCCTGTTACCAGGATCCTTTTCTATATTGCGGAACACAAATTCATTAACAGTATAAACCTAGAACTGCATTCATGGATAACCTCCGTTGTACCAGGTGAGTAAGACCTAATGTTGTAATAGACTATTGTTAGGCAATGTTTGAATGCAGTACCGTCTGGGAACACTACAAACAACTATGAACACAGGTATAGGCAACCCAACCGTTGGTATACGCTTGCACTACAGTTTTGGTAGCATGTTGAGCAGCCAGGCTCATCTCAAGAGGGGAAATGTGAGCTGTAGTGGAGTTACACAAAGATTCACAGTTACAGGTATTCAAATAAACCCTTACACGCAAGGTTTCTTGCATATACAATTAATTTATAAGTCAGTTATAAAGCCTTCTTCAGAAGGGAGCAATGGAATAGTAACACACACGTTTACTTCAATACTGTACACTTTTGAGTTTCTGAATCGGACAAGACCCTTTTGGGATGGCCCACAGACACAACCTACACCCACAGGTGACTTCAGGAACAAGGGTGCTGGGGACATTAATATCTTACTGTTGGCTTTCAGAACACTCTTTAAAAGTTGGTAAAAGGCATTAGAACACACAAGCCCACAAATATTCTTAAGCAGTGCAGATACTTTTAGAGTTCACTAGAAGAGTCATTCAATTCAATAGGCTAAGACAAAGTCAATGGGCAAAAGTCTTGAATAGGATACTGCACTTCTGGTAAGTCAGTGGAAAAGTCTTTGAAAAGAAGAATCAAATGTAGGGCCACAAGCTGATTAGACTTGTGAGTTGTGGAAGTTACAAGTACTTCTACAGTAAGAGGTAAGTTCTCTTAGTACCTTGGTAAAGAAGAAAAGATGCAGCTGATGACTTCTGTTCCTGTGCAGCTCTGCAGATCTCACTGTTCCTGGGCCTCCGTTGTGGGGACAAGAGGGAGGACGTTGTGGGACTCCTGCAATGCACTGGGACTGCCAAAACCTGCAACCGGCAAACTTCACTTTCAGTGGCTGTTTTGCGTTTCAGCTACCGCAAATAGCAACAACGTGTTTCCTGGCTGTCAAGGTGGATTGTCCTTGCTTCTGGGATCCAGCACTCTGCTGAGGGGGCTCAGGCATGGTCAGTCCTGCTCGTGGGAGTCCGGAGGATCTTCCAAAAGCTTTAGGCCATCTTAAAAGTAACGCACACAATCTGGTGTCCCTCTCCCTGACTACGGTTTCCTGCAGCAACTCTGAGGAAATTCAACCAGCTCTGAGATGGGCATCCAGGTGGCTTACCTTGGAGTTGATTGGTCCCACCAACTCAAAGGGAGAAGTCGTCCTTGCAGGGGCTTCTCTGTCGATGCAAACTTGGCGTTTCAGCACTGCAGCAGGGCTTCACCGACAAATCATTAGTTCAGGATTTGCAGCAGGCGTCCTCTTCAAGCTCTTCTTCGGTTCCTTCATGCAGTGGTCGACTCACCGGGGACCATTTTGTCAAAGATGGCTCTGTGCCATTTTGAAAACGATGGCTCCTGGGGTTAGCGTTACCGGAGCTGCGAACAGCCACAGTAAATGCAAACCATGGTAGTTAGGAACAAAACCACTGCCACCAGCCATTCAGTGAGGAAAGGGTAACATACAAAATGTTGTATGAGCATATAGTTACAGGGGATACTAAGTAACCCCTCCAGCACTCTATTGTAAGATAGGGTGTGCTGGGTCTAGCAAGGACAATGCTAAGTAAAGTCAATTTCACTTTACTGCTTTGTGAAACAGTAGTTTATCCCAAAGAAGATATTTAAACCTTGGGAAATCTAAAAGACTTCCCTATGCCACTGCACTGAAAGTGCTCTGTGACACAATTGTAAAAGATGATGCCTATGGAGTTTGTCAGACTCCATAACCAAAAGAAACCCAGAGGTAAAAATCACACAAATACATGTGTGGGAAAAATGGTCACACTCTCTCCAGGTTAAAAAAAATCAAGTTGTCAAAATCCAGCAAAGTTGCTGGGGGTCTCTAAGGTGGAGGGAATTGGCACATTTTTGAGAATTCTCCCTAACAACTATTACAGATGCTTTTCAGATAAGTGAAACACAGATTAAGGTAAGCAATAACTCTCTAAATTATTTTACGATGGCCCAAGGCAGACCAAGGCTAGTAAAACACTAACTACATTCAGCATAACATTCAGTTATACTAGGTGAGTTAAACCTATATACTTTTAAAGGAGCTACCATCAACTTAGTTATGTATAACAGAAAGGCTGTTTTAGAATCTGTATAAAGCAGGCCAGGGAAAGCAAAACCCAATGTTACATTTTGAGAATGACCCAATGTTATTCAAGGTCGGTAAAACCCCATACAGCAGGTCAGGGGAAGCAAGACCCAGTTGGTAAACGTATACACTTATATTATGAAAGAGATAGTTGGGTGAAGCCAACCGCATTACTTTTGGGAAGTGGGGGGAACCAATTCACATGCAAGTAAAAGAACCTCATATACACTTTTTAGAAGAGCGAAACACATTCAAAGTAAGTGAACTTTTGTAACTCCCTCATTTCAGAGGGACCGTTACCAAACCAACTCTGTTACAAGGAAGTAACTTTTAAACACTTGTTATATTTTTCTAGGCAGAATCCTTTTCTTATCCTGTCTTTCCCTAGTCTATTGCATGAGTTCCCTCAGAGGCAGAAGAGGGACCCTTGTGGTTTAGGTGCCAGCTGTAGGCAGGGTGAGATCGGGTTCAGTTGCAGGAAAAGAGTTCCTGTGGCAGTCTCTTCAAAACAAGTAAGTAGTTCACTTTAGAGTTAGTTAGGGTCCAGGGACTTCAGAGAAGACACCCAAGAAGCAATCCAGCATTGGACGGGAGTAAACTGGATGAGAGGATTCCCAATCACACGAAACACCACAAAAGCTACACAGGAATCACCCACTGATTATATGTAATATCCCAGCCAACACAGTACCTCAGCACAGAAGAAGAATTTGCAACAAGTCGTCTTCAGAATCTGCAGCCAAAAACCCAGCCGATTAATTCCTTGTCATGAAGACAGGACACTACAAGGGATTGTTGCAGCAGGGATCAACTGCGAAGGCTCCAAGCAAGAGTTTATTCGCTGCTGGATGCGGCTCTGTGGTTTTGGTGCCCTTTTCAGGAGACAACTGAATATCACTGGTCAGATTCTCCTCACTCGCTCGGTCCAGCCCTCTGGTGAGGGGATTTCTGGGATTCTATTCCAGTCCCTGTGGTCCAGCGGGATGCCACCAAATTTCCATTGAGATTTGGAATTTCGGAAGACTGTGCACCACACAATGACTCAAGGTCCCAGGGTATTGCAACACAATGTGGGATTGCTCTAAATGCAGGTGGTGTTGAGTCTCTGGCTCTGGGCCCTGGGTCTGGGTTGCCGTTTTTGGGACCTCCAGGTCGATTTGAAGGAAGGGTTACAGCAGGCTGCGGTTACACAGCAGGCTCTCCGGTCGCTGGAAATCACTACACTGTTGTGTCTTCCTCTTTGGTTTCAACTCCTGTGGTCGACTTGTCAGCAGCTTCCAGGATCAGAGTATTTAACAGGGACTATAGCACAACATCTGCATTCTCTCCCTGCATTTAACAGCAAGGGGCGGTCTGGCTGTCCAGTCAGGACGGTCAGCCCCCTCACTGGGAGTTGGTTGCTTTCAGGCAAGGTGAAAGTCCAAATGCTCCTCCCTTGCTTCCTGCATTCTCAGACACTCTGGAGCTTGGGCACCTAAAATGGCACGGGAAGACCTCAAACAGCAAGCACACAAGAAATAGCGAAAAAGGAGCATTAGCAAAATGGTGGCCCTTCTATGCATTACCGAGGCTGAATTAACAGCCTGCGAGTAATAAAGACTAAGTCATGAAGATAAAAAACCACTGCCACCAGCCATTCATGTAAACTAGCAATTGAAACAAAATGTTACCAGGTAAGTAAGAAAGGGGATACATTTTATTCCCTTCCAGAACTCCACATAAGGTGGGGGTTGCCGGCTCACTTATACAAAATTAAAGGGGATGAAAATCTCTCTTTACTTGTAGTTCACACAAGTATGTATCTTACTCTGCTGTACTCCTGTAACTAAGTAAAACGACTAACAGCGCCACAATGCCTTAGGGCCGCTTGTGTGCTTTATAAATACAAATCAATAAAATATGAAAGGGAAATTAACAGGGGAGTCCAAAGGGAAAACTCAGCCAAAGCCCAGAAGTTGTAGGAAACTATAACTTCAGCCATACACTATGGAGAGACATAAAAAGGTCACCAGTAAAAACAGTAAAAGACTAGGTGAGAGGGCAAAGAGATTCCCCCTCACCTAGGGACAGAGTAACATAGTTACAAAGTCCAAGAAAAAAGTTCTGGGGCTGACACCGGTCAAGAAGGATTATCATAAATATGAAAATCTTACCCAACAGCCATACAAAATGCATCCTCTCATGTACTTGCTGCTGGGCATCAGTGATTGGCATGACAGCAGCATGTTGGCAGCAATGGAGCTTGATTGTGCCCCAACCGATTTGTTTACTAAAAAGTGTACTTCTGTTCTTTGTTGCCAGATCTTCTAAGTCCACACATTGGAAGGAGCATCCAGCCCAGCTGGTTACCTGAAGCTGATCCATGAGTATGATACCTGTCCGATAAGTTGGCAAATCTGGTAAAATCAAAATACAGTGATTCTAACACTATATACAAATCTCTATCCAAAACTTGCACAAAAAAACTGATTGCAAAAAAACAAACGTACGCTAGCAAACTATACACTACCACAGGAAGGAAAAAAGGTTGTTTTAAGGTAAGTAGGTAAGATAGAGAGGATATCCATGCTCCACTCTTCTATTTGATGCTCTTGATGTTCTTGCCCCTGTCATGAGGCTCCACTTGAAACCCAAAGCCAAGTGCAACTCCTGGTATGGCTCAGACCTCGTCACCCTTAAACACAAGTGCAGGGTGGCTGAGAGGAAATGGCCAGCTTCTCCAGCATGGGGTCTGGCATGGATTCACATGCTCATGAATATTCCCTGTCGTCAGGCTGGGAATCCTCGGTAAAGAAAAATCAGTATCAGTTTCGTTTATGATTTGTCTTTCGTAGTAGTAACCAATCACTGATCTCTGCGTCATACTGACCACAGCCAATGACTGCCATCTCCCTAAGCCCCGCCTCTGGCAGCCATCTTCAGATTTTTACCGCATATTCAAGTGTTGGGAGTCCTCGTGCTTAGCTCTCGAGCTTTTGCTGCGTGTTTTGCGCTTTCAGGTGAATTTTCACATTTTTTCGGTTAATCGAGCCTCAAGCTCCACCGTTTCTACTCCCGTTAACGGGTACCCGTTGCAGGATTTTCCTACGCCCCTCAAGGGTGAAGATTTCATCGAATCAACCTCTTGGAGGATTCCAGAAGATTCGCGGCCTACTTCGAGATGGCCCAGGACGTGAGTTCGTCACCCGGACCCAAGCTGTTTCGCAGCTGCCCTGGATGCGGGCTGCAGAATGTGTTTAAGGAGGACGAACATTCGCGATGCCTCTACTGTCTTCATGGGGACAAGACTTATGTAGAGAAGGACTGCCAGTTCTGCAAGAACTTGTCGGAGCGGACCATGAGGGACCGTTGATCCCGTCTCGCCAGCTGGTTGGAGAAGGGCTCAACGGGTGAGAAGAAGAAGAAAGGGTCCGAGCGGGCTTCTAAGTCCTGTGCGGGTGCCCCGGCGACGGGGGCCCAACACCAGGCCAAGCACTGCGAGTCCGCTGGCTCCGGGAGCGCCGAAAGGTCGGGCTCTTCGGTCGCCAGGCAGGGTGAACCTTCCCCGGCACCGTCAACCACGAGCCAGCGCTCCGGTAAGGGGAAGAGGAAGTCCGAGACCCCGGGTAAGCTTCGGGAGAAGCCCCGTCCGATCTCGGGAGAGGGGGAGCGAGGCGTCGCCCCTCCCCCTAAGGAGAAGGCCCAGGACGCACCTAAGGTGGTGAAGGCCCCTACCCAGCAGGCAAAGGCCTCTATCGAGGTGATCGCGGCGACTCTGGCCAAGCCGGCAGAGACCCCGCCAGCGGAGACTGCCTCCGGGACTAGTTTCCCTGCCGCCAAGGAGGGAATCCTCTAATCAGCCCATCGTCATGGCCCCCGTGATGGAAAAAGGGGGGGCACGGTAGCCTCCTCGAGCTCGGAGTCAGCCTCGGAGGGGGAACTGACCGAGGGGGAATCTTGGAAGTCCAATTCGAGAAGGTTCGGTCCCACAAGGAAGATCCTCGGGAGATAACCGAAGAAGACGACGATGGCGAGGAAGAGCAGCCTTCCCTTCCGGCGCAGCCGGAACCTAGGCCTCAGGATAGCTCGACGGCCATTTTGTTTGCGATCCAGTCCTTATGCTCTGAGATAAGGACGAGATTACCACAGCCGAGGCCGGAGGACCCGCAACCTGGCCCGTCAGGAAGTCCTCAGAACAAACGACGGAGGACCCAACCCTCTCCTCCGCTCGCCCCCGTAAGGCCTGCAGTTCCCGCCTCATCCTCCCACGAGTCGTGAGATGACGGTGCGGTGGGCTCGACGACGATGGAACGGGTCTCCTGTCTCCCGTCGCACGGGCATCTCCGCCCGACGAGATTGGCTCATTCCACGCCATGATCGCCAGGGCGTCCGAATTGTTCCAGCTCTGCCCGGAGGAGCAGAAAAAGGAAGGTTTCCTCTATCAGCGCCGGGAGGCCAAGAGGAAGACTGTCATCGCGGTGCCTCTAATCGATGACATCTGGGAGGAGGGCCTGTCGGTACTCAAGAACCCCTCCACGGCACCAGATAAACGGGACCGGTACGAGAAGAAGTACCAGGTCCCCGAGACCGCTCCCCTGTGCCTCAGGGCCCAGCCAACGCCAGAGTCGGTCGTCTCGGCGGCGGCAAAGAAGAAAGCATCAGGGTCAGGAGCCTCAACGTCGAATTCCCCTCCGGACGGCGAGGGAAAGAAGTTGGACGCCATGGGGTGACGGGTCATTTCGTCGGCGGCGATGACGATCAAAGCGGCCAACGCCCTGGCGATCGTGGCCCGTTACGACAGGGAGCTCTGGTTTAAGCTGGCCCCCATATTGGACTTCCTACCGGACGACAAGAGGTCTGAGGCCCTGGAAATACTTCAAGAGGACCACGTCGGACCACGCCATAACGGTGGCAACCGATATTGCCGATACGGGTTCCGCCAGCTGGGCAACGGAGTTTGCCTACGACGACGGGGTTGGCTCCGGGCAACCGACTTCCGTCAGGACATCCAGACCAGGGTGTTGGACATGCCGTTCGACAGCAGCAACTTGTTCGGGAAAGCGGTGGAGGAATCCCTCCAAGCCATAAAGACGGACACGGAGACGGCCCGCGCCCAGGAGCTCTTCAGCAAGATGGCCCTTTCGGAGCTCCGGAGGCAGACAGGGGGCCTCCAAGGGATCCAGCGATGGCTCGTCCTACCGCCAGGCGGCACGCTCCTCGTCTCAGGAGGCCTACAGGGGTCGCGGCAAGCAGGGAGCGCCTCACCGCCGTTGGCAAGGTGGCCAGGGTGGCAAGGCCACCACCTCCAAGCAGGACTGAACCGGCCGTGGCCTCGGGCCCCCACCGAAGCACCCCGGTGGGAGGCCAGCTGACGAAGTTCGTCGGCGTGTGGAAGTCCATCTCCACCGATCGTTGGGTGCTGGATACCCTGGCAAGAGGACACTCAGGAAAGGCGCCATCGAGCCCGTCCCGAAGAGGCTCCGGGGTGTACTCAAGGTACTTCCTCGTCAGGAAGAAGACTGGCGGCTGGCGCCCTATCCTGGACCTTCGTCGTTTTAACAAATACATCAGGTCACAAAAGTTCAGGATGGTCACCCTCCAGCACGTGCTGGGACCGCTGGAGGAAGGCGACTTTCTATCGTAGCTGGACCTCGAGGATGCATACTTCCACGTTCCCATCCTCAAAAGTCACCGAAAGTTCCTCAGGTTCGTCGTCCAGGGACGCCACTACCAATTCAGAGCACTGCCGTTCGGATTGAAGTCGGCCCCCAGGGTCTTTACCAAGTGCCTAGCACCTGTGGCGGCACGGCTGCGCCTGCAGGGGATTCACGTCTACCCCTACCTGGACGACTGGCTCATCCGCTCAAGGACGAGGGAACTCACCGTCGAACACACTGCGAGGACCGTCCAGCTACTCACAGACCTGGGATTCGCCATAAATTACCCAAAGTCTCACCTGGTGCCGTCGCATGTGGCCCTGTTTCTGGGAGCGAAGCTCGATACAGTGAGGCGCCTGGTGGCACCGTCGGAAGAACGCACGAAGACCATTCTGGGCAAAGTGCAGCGCCTGCTAGCCACGGACGTGGCCAGGGTGAGGTCCATCAAGTCCCTCCTGGGGATGATGTCCTCTTACATCTACCTGGTGCGCCTATGCAGACTACGGATGCGCCCTCTTCAAGAATTTCTCTACGCCCGTTGGATGCAGGCGACGGGCACCTTCGAAGACAGGGACCCCCTCAACGAGGTGTTCCGGCGGGCGATTCAGTGGTGGGGCGTTTGAGCGCACCTCACGGCGGGCAAGGACTTTCAGACGCCGGCCTACCAGGAGATGGTGACGACGGACGCTTCCCTGGAAGGTTGGGGCGCCCACACCGGAGATCTCCACGCAAGAGGCCTCTTGCTCCCGGAGGAGAAGCTCCTGCACATCAACATCCTGGAACTCCGAGCCGTGTTCTGGGCTCTCAAATCGTTCCTCCCGTTGCTCAAGGGCAAGGTGGTGAGGATCTTCACGGACAACACCACGACAATGTTTTACATACAGAAGCAGGGAGGCACCAGATCCCCAGCCCTATCCAAGGAGGCACAGGATCTGTGGAACTGCGCGGTCGCCCAGGGGATGTTCCTGATTCCCTTCCACCTGGCAGGAGAAAGAACCACCATCGCCGACTCGCTCAGCAGGGAGCTGCGCGTGTGTCACGAGTGGGAGCTGCACCAGGATCAGGTGGATCAACTCTTCCGACGATGGGGCAAACCCCAAATCGACCTGTTCGCAACAGCGACGAACTTGAAGTGCCAGAGGTTCGCCAGCAGGTTTCCCCAGCCGAGAAGCAAGGGCGATGCATTCTCGTTCCCCTGGGACGGCCTATACCTGTATGCGTTCCCTCCGTTGCTGCTTCAACTCATCAACCAGCTCAAGAGGTCCCGGTGCAGGATGATCCTCGTCGCACCGGCGTGGCCGAGGCAGATCTGGTTCCCGGACCTTCTGGACTTGTCAACGTCCCCATCCATCAAGCTGTCGGCGGACGCGGATCTTCTCTCCAGAGAAGGAGGCGCCATCTTCCACCACGATCCGGCGTCGCTGAACCTTCAGGCTTGGCTCCTACAGCGCTAGTTTGGAGGGTACGATATACCGGCCGGCTGCAGAGAGGTTCTTGCAAAGGCCAGGGCGTCCTCGACTCTCAAATGCTACGGTCACAAGTGGAAGAGGTTCTCTATCTGGTGCCGAGCACAGAAGATCAACCCCCTACGGATTACGGCCCCTCAAGTGCTGCCGTAACTATCGCTGGCGAAGGCTGGGCTAGCCCATGCCTCCGTTAAGATTCATCTGGCGGCGATCTCCAGATATACCAGAACCACAGGACTTGCGTCCCTGTGGTCCCATCGACTGGTAAGAGTTTATGAAAGGACTGTTCCGGTCATTCCCGCCCCGGCCCCAGCGTGGGAACTTAACATGTTGCTGACCAGGCTCATGGGGCCCCCATTCGAGCCGATGCACTCCGCACCGATGAAGTTTGTGTCGTGGAAGACTGCATTCCTGGTGGCCATTACCTCCGCACGACGAGTGGGAGAGATCGGGCCCTATCCTGCAAAGCACCGTACTTGACTTTCCATGCCTCGAGGGTGGTGCTTGGGATGCACCCCTACTTTATGCCCAAGTTGCCGTCGGACTTCCATCTTAACGAGCCCCTGGTGTTACCTGTTTTCTTCCCGTCTCCTTCGTCGCCGGCCGAGAGGACTTTGCACTCGCTGGATGTGGCTAGAGCGCTGAAGTTCTACGTGGACCGCACGAAGAGTTTTCGGAGGACATCACAGCTGTTTGTGAACTTTGGATCTGTGAATCAAGGGAAGGCTCTCTCGAAGTCTTCTATTTCCAGATGGCTCTCCGGCTGCATCATGCACTGCCACCGGTTGGCTAACCGACCGATGCCAGGCCGTCCGAGAGCCCCTTCGACCAGAGCGATCGCTGCTACTACGGCGTTCCTATCTGGTGTGCCCCTGCTGGACATCTGCAGGGCTGCTACGTGGAGGTCGACGCACACCTTCACGAGATTCTACTGCGTCGATCGGGATTCCAGGGAGGAGTCCAGGGTAGGCCAAGCAGTGCTGCGCAACCTGTTCGCTTAAGGTGAGCCTGGTGAGGAGGTAAGAGATGCTTAATGTTGAGTCGTTGTATTGCTTAATGTTGAGCCTTTTGCCACCTCCCGTGGTTGTGCATGTGTGTACTGCTATGTATTCTTATATTCATGAGCATGTGAATCCATGCCAGACCCCATGCTGGAGAAGGAACAAGTTACTTACCTGTAACTGTTGTTCTCCAGCATGGGTCTGGCATGGATTCACATGCGAACCCTCCCGCCTACCCCTCTGCGGCTCTTCACTTGGTCATACTGCCACTTCACATGCTACCAAATCTGAAGATGGCTGCCAGAGGCGGGGCTTAGGGAGATGGCAGTCATTGGCTGTGGTCAGTATGACGCAGAGATCAGTGATTGGTTACTACTACGAAAGACAGATCAGAAACGAAACTGATACTGATTTTTCTTTACCGAGGATTCCCAGCCTGACGACGGGGAATATTCATGAGCATGTGAATCCATGCCAGACCCATGCTGGAGAACAGTTACAGGTAAGTAACTTGTTCCTTCTTGCGCATTCTCTGACTAACTGGCCTGCCGCAACAGCAATACCGGCTCTTTCCGCACTAAGAAGAGAGCACACATCCAAGCCTGCGTCTCTGCGGCATCTAACATCTCGGCCGAACTCTTAAAAATCTGCAAGGAGCTGCCCAATCCTGCTGCAGTCTCTAACTCTCCTGTCCCCTCCCAGGCCCTCTGCATGGCCCTGGCTTCTCGTTTCATCTCTAAAACCCAGGACATCCTGTCCATCCTCTCATCCTCTCCTCCCTCTACTCTCTCCTCTACCTCCAGCTCTGCTGTGGCCACCTCTACTCCCTCTTTCTCTTCCTTTCCTGTGTTCTCCCCAGCTGAGGATTCTAGTCAAGTCCCATCTATGAAAGTCTTGTCAAAACAGGTTCTTCCCTGTTCAGGGCCACATTAGTACCTTGCTCCTGCCCTGGATGACTTCTGCAACCACTCCTTTGCTACTGCAGCCTTTCCTTCTCCCCTGAAGCACTCTCTTGTGCACCCTCTACTTGTGCACGCACTTCTCACGAAACCCTCAGCCGACCCCTTCCTGCCTGGATAACTATCGCTCAATCTCATCACTCCTTTCCTGGGAAAACACCTGGAAAAGCTGGCCATCTCCCAGCTTAATCGTCACACTGAATCTGTTGGTTGTCTCCTTGACAACCAGTCTGGCTTCAGAGCAGCCAGAAGCACCGAAACCGCTCTCCTGAACATTCGTGATGGCCTGCTCTCTAAACTTGATTCTAATCTCCCCTCTGTCCTCCTCCTTACTTGATCTCGCTACTGCCTTTGACATGGTCAACCATGCCATCTTGCTCAATCGTCTCCATGATGACCTGGGTATCACTGATCAGGCCCTGGCCTGGCTGACCACCTTCGTCTCTAATCGACCCTCCCAGGTGCAACTTGGGTCCTTCCTTTCCTCTATCTCGCTCTCTACCTGTGGTGTTCCCGAGCGGTCTAACCTCTCCCTGGCTGTTAAACCAATACCTGGCACCTCTCGCCCACTGCATTGCCACTCTGCTCCAACTGTCAGTACTATGCAGATGACTCTGCTCGTTTTCAGGCTCCCCTCTGCCACCTCTTCTCCTTCATCTCTGACTGTCTTCTATCCAGGAGTGGTGTGCTGCCAACGATCTCTGTAAGACGGAGATTCTCCCAATCGGCACACCTGCACCCTCTTTTCCGGTCACTCTCTGGCCGGCCTCCCTTGGGCCTCTTCCTGCTCCCACCTGCGAGGCCAAGAACCTCTGGGTCATCTTTGACTCCACACTCTCCTTTTGTCCTCACATCTCTGATGTCACTAAGAGGTCAAACTACCAACTGCACCTCCTCAGAGGTATTCTTTCTTTCTTTCCTCTCCTTCCCCCAGAAGCTCACTGTCTCTAGACCTCTGGTTCTCTAGGCTGGACTACTGCAACAGCCTCTCTAAATGTGCCTGCTTATACTCTCCGCCCTCTGCAACTCTTCCAGAACAGAACTGCAAGACTTGTCCTTGGCCGCAAGATCAGGGAGCGTATTGTATCTCTCCAGCGCTAAAATCTCTGCATTGGTTACCAGTGGCTGTAAGGATTAAGTTCAAGACCTGCTGCATTGTCCACAAGGCCTTCTGGGGCCTGGGTCCTCAATATCTCCAACTCTCTTCGTAACTACCTTCCTACTCAAGCTCTTTGCTCCTCCACCTCCCTCAGGGTCAGTGGCTTCTCCAAGAAACGAGTTGGTGTTAGATCTTTCTTTGGCTGGGGCCTCCCTCTGGAACAGCCTCCCTACCTCTCAAACTCTAGCAGAGCCATCTCCGGTTCCAGAAGCACCTCAAGACCTTCCTCTTTGCTTCTGCCTTCTCTCTCCCTCTCCCCTGCTGATTTCCTTTGTGATACTGCTCTGGTCACCTGTCTACCCTCTGATTTCGGGCCCAGGTCCCTACCCGCCCAGTTGCACACCTGCATTGCCACCCGGCAACCCTTGCACTTGCATCTATATCTGTAACTCTACAGTCCCCCTAGCTGCACTTTTGGACACTGACTGTCTGCCCTTGTACCTGCCACCTGCTAGCCACACTCTTATTATTTTGATCCCATGCACAGCACTGCCCCCTCCCCTTTTCCCCTGGCACATTTCCCCTCCACTTGCGCAATCTCAATGTCACTTGACATAGTAAAATCAGTGTTTATGTCCTTCCTCTGTTCCCCCTTCCTTGCCTCGTTGTGCCTTGAAACACTTGTGTTGGCGCTTTACCAATGCTGTATCATATATGCAGACAGGTGTAGGCGGGCACACAATAGACAGCTTTGCTCTTCACTTATAACTTAACAAGATCACCCTGGTGTACCTCATTAGGAAAGTGGTATGGGTAGGGAAGATCAAGAGGTTAGGGTAGGCAATTTCCCTTAAGGAGAAAACGCATGGTTAGAGTAACTGGAGCACAAAAGGAAAGGCGGACAAAAGGAATGCTTGTATACGGTTCTTTAGTGGTTTAAAGCTCATATACATTTCCGGTACACCAGTAGGGTTTTGTGGGTTTTTGTATAAAAGGGGAAAACTCAAGACACTTGGATGTGAGAAACCTGAAGATGTCTCACCCACTAGTCCCCGGAGATCTGTTGGCCAGGTGGCCAGGTCACAGCCATCGCTATTGGATACCATTCCTGGTGGTGGACCAGTGGGGGAGGATCACCTGGGCAAGGGGTCTTCAGGGAGTGGAAGTGGGACACAGAGGGTTGAGACGCGGTATCCCCTTACTTATAACAACGTTCCCCTTTCCTACCCCGTAGGCTATTTAGAAGCACGCCCCCCCCTTTCCGACAAGAACACTTTCTTACATTGCAACAGACAATGGACTTAACCCCAGAGCTGTTTACCTGATATGTCCCAACACACGGGTCAGGCAGAGTCAGGCATTTGACAATAACCAGGCATACCGGTTTGCCCTTTACCTTCCCCACAGGGATAAAAGGCGGAGCATGAAAGCACACTTCGAGCAAGGCCGAACGCATAAGGAGACAGCTACACCAAACCGGCAGTTCAAGTGGAGGAGAAGGGCGGCAAGACCTGGAAGGACGAAGAAGGGGGAACTGCCCTTGCCCTTTTCAACTCAGACCCGCGAAGCCTCTAAAAGGGAAATCGTAAGACCGGGTGTTACAGCTGCGTGCGGTGCAGCAGATGTCACCGGTGCACAGGGGCCTCCCGCATTGATGCATGCAGGGTGCCAAGCTGGCTACCGTGGCACTATCCTTGACTCCAGAGATCAGAGAAGCCAAAGAGTTCAGCACAGCCGGTGAGTTGGAGGAAACCGATGGCAAACCAAACTGTGTTGAGCCCAAGGTTCCGAGTAGCAACATTTTATAACGCAAGAAGAAAGAACATGTGTGTATGTTTGAACTGTTAAGAAAGCCCAGACATGGGCCAGCTGCAGAGTGGTCATGCACTGTAGGAGTGCTCATTCTAAGGACTCTCGCTGGCCCCTTTTGTTTTGTTTGTTGAAACTGCGAAGATCAGAAGGCCGAGCAAAGGGTGACGTGAAGCGTCAGAGTGGTCCTACAAGGGTCACGTTAAACCCCTTGTTCAATCGAAAGTCTCTAACCCATTGTAAGGAGAAAGCTAGGGGAAGGGAACCCCACTTTCCGACAAGGTTGTGAAAGGTGAAGAAAGGCAAGTGTGAACCCCACAGAGGGATGATGAAAGAAAGCTAGGAGAAGGAAAACTCTGCTTTCTGATGAACTGAGCAATACATGAACTGTGTTAAAGAAATGGTGTAGTGAACCCAACGGAGGGAGGCCAGAGTTTTAAGAAGGAACCAAACCCAGTGGAGGGAGATCCGAGGGGCGAAGAGCAATCGCCTAAAGTGCAAGGCTACGAAAGAATGATCTTTGTTCGTTTGTTTGAATCAGCAGGCCTTCAAGGCAAGCGACCTTTGCAGGAAAGAGGCTTAGCCTGTGAAGGCTTTGATATCGTTGAACTGGGGCTGTGAACCTCGTGTTGACGAGGCCCAGGTGCGTGCTGTGCTCAGAAGTCCAGCCTTGTCCCGTGCTTAAAACGTGGGGAAGGGAGACGCAACCAAACCATCCTGACTTTGTTTTGTGAACACTTAACATTATCCCACACTCTTTTTTGTAACTAGTAGTAAGGATTGGCAATAAGATTTTACTATAGGCCCTCTTTACTTGACAAGACGCCACTAGGACTGCCTTATTATTTTTTGATGGTCGTAGCTTGCTCCCATCTTAGATTTAGGTTTAGATTAGGCATTTGTCACCCATTCTAAGGTTCAATAAACACCCTTGAACTGTGATCACTTGCTATGTTATGTTATTTTGCATTTATATAAAGCGCCTTATGTACCATTGGTATGGTCTGAAGGCGCTGGTAGGTTGAACGCCCTTGGAAACTGAAGTTCAAGTCAGTAGAGGGAGTCAAAGGTGCTTGTGAGAACCGGATATGTGTGCAGCTGGTGTGGCATTCGTGTAATAGCTGCTTCTTAGTGGTAGGAGTGGTGGTTGAGAGGTCAAGAGTTTGTGTTCGTTCTGGCAGGATTTATCCAGACCGATTGTGGCTGCGTTAGGCCTGAGGAGAACGCCTGGCTGGGGGGTGTGTAACCAGCAGTGTTTATTAAGAGTGATGGGGAGTATGAGGCAGATGTTGGTATGAGAACAGCTATACCAAATGGTGTCATAGTATCGCTGTGTTCTATTTGAGTGGTGGTGTAAAGAAGAGAGTAAGCGTGGAGATGTGAATATGGTGGTTTATTTTAGGTGCTTGTGATCACTCCCATTCCAATAGTTGCATGAGCTTCATCCGTTCCATGTATTCCGACTGTTCCGTGCGTTACGACCGTTTCAAGCACTCAGACCGTTCCTCTCATTGTTCTTTCAGACGTTCCCTGCCCTCCAAACCACTCCCACATCCATTCCGTGCACTCCCACATCCATTTTATGCACTCCACCATTTTATGCACTCCACCATTTTATGCGTTCTAACCACGTTATCCTTTCTCCATGCATCATCCATACACATAGGTCATCTTTACACTGCTCCTTTCATTCGTTCTACCCATGTTATCCTTACTCCATGCATCATCCATCCACATAAGTCATCTTCACACGTTCCATTCACTTAACTAATTCCACCCATTTCACTCGTTCCATCCACTTCATTAGTCCCAGGGCACGCCATCAGGCACACTTCTAAATTCAACCAGGGCATGCAATTAGGCACCCTTCTAAAATTCAGCTTTGCACAGAGAGGATATTAGGCGGACTTCAAAATTCAACGAGGGCACGCTATTTGGCACACTTCTAAAGTCAACCAGGGCACGTTAATAGGCACACTTCTAGATTCAACTTTGTACAGAGAGGATATTGGGCACACTTCAAAATTCAACAAGGGCACACTTCTAAAATCGGGCAAGGCACGTTATTAGGCACACTTCTAAATTCAACTTTGCAGAGTGGATATTAGGCGTACTTCTAAATTCAACCAAGGCACGCTAATAGGCACACTTCTAGATTCAACTTTGCACAGAGAGGATATTGGGCACACTTCAAAATTCAACAAGGGCACACTTCTAAAATCGGGCAAGGCACGTTATTAGGCACACTTCTAAATTCAACTTTGCAGAGTGGATATTAGGCGTACTTCTAAATTCAACCAAGGCACGCTAATAGGCACACTTCTAGATTCAACTTTGCACAGAGAGGATATTAGGCGCACTTCTAAAGTCAACCAGGGCATGTTAATAGGCACGTTTCTAAAGTCCACTTGTCTGTATTTACTGTTGCCACCATGAGTTCCTTACACAGATTACACTAAACCTAGCAGCTGTGTAACTTAAACATATAAAGAGTCCTTAAAAAAAATATAGTTGTCTATACAGTGCACTATATTAAAAACTATAAAGACCTTACTTGCAAGACAACCTGAACAGTGTTGTCTCAAGGTCCTTGCTGTTGCTCTTGGGTTCCGCTTTCTTTCTATGCTCTTTGATAGTAGCTATTGTAGCAGTAGGCGGCAAGGAGCAGCAACAGTGTGTGGGGGGCCCAAAGTCTTTATTTGGGCTGTGCTGCATATTTCAGATGCAACCCAGCTCTGAGGCAACGTGTGCGCCCAACACTACTTGTTCCACCTCGGCCACTTATGCCAGGTGTGGCCCAGGGAGTACTGGTGGGCCACCTGAAAGGGGGTGGCCCCTTTCTTATATTCAGCCCCGCAGGGCTAAACGCACACTGGGCGCACCCCAGCTTTGGGGAGCGGGAGTCATCAAAGGTGACCGGGGTCCAGCAATCAGTGGCCACCTTGGGGGGTGGGAGGCAGCAACACAGTGCTCAAAGCGCTCCCATAACGAGGGGAGCTCCAGCATAGAGGCCCGGGCTGAGACAGTGTAACAAGCTGAGTACCTAACCCTTTAGCAGGGTTTTACCGTTGTCAGGCGCTCCACTCACACCGGACATCGCTCTTTGTTTTTTATAAAGAGTAAAGCGACCCTCATGTCGGCATACGCGAGGGTCCTTTACTCTATTTCTTCTCATCATGGACCCCGGCGTGGCTCTTGCGCTGGGGATCTGATATTCTTTTCTTTTTTTATGTCTGGATCCCCGGCGCAGCTTCACACGCCAGGTATCCTTTGTTCAATCCCCTAACCATGGGCTACAACAAGACTGAAGGGTATCTGTAGCGGTGTGGATCCCCCGTCCAGTTGCAAGGGCCCTAGTGACATTTTAGACCCTACTCCTTACTTTTTTTAAAGCATATACGTGAACTTGAGCATTGCTGCCTGAATACTCCTGTCTTCATACCAAGAGCCCCCTTGCAACCAAACATTCTACATATCCTGTGTATCTGTTTACATGAGTGGGTTTTTGGTGTTGTATTACTTCATCTGTCGTTCTAGATTCATAGAACCATGATTGGATGCTTCTTGCTGGCTCAATACCACCCCTCTCGCCCCCCCCCCCCCCTCTGAAGAGCCTGTCCTCAGCCCATGCCATTTTAAAGAGGTGAAGGAGTTGTACAATTAATCTGTGCCTGTTTCACCTTTGTGATGGAGGTCAGTGTTGGTTTCGTAGCAGTGTGGGTCCCAGTAGGAGTTTAGAAACCACTATTCATATATGTACTCTGGCAGGGTGGTAGTCATTATGTCACACATATCCCTTTACTTTTATATCGTTTTCCATGTTTCGTCTTGGCTTTTAGTTTGCAAGGGTAGCGGGTGCCCCTCTCTCGACAGAACAAGGCCTGATAACCTGTTCAGTGGTTATTAACCACTTGAGAGTTCGCAGCCACTGCTTTTACTCACTGTGCCTTTCACAGATGGGAAATATCCATTTGCATATCAGTCTTTGTACTGCCCAGGGGCAGTCCAGCACCGAAATGCAATGGCAATTCCAACCTGAACGAGAGTACCACCAGCAACCCCATAAACGTGTTTCACCCTTGTTGGGGATCATCAGTGAGGTGATTTGGCTTTTAGTTGGTGCTAAAGCACAACCTATAAGCAGAAACTATTTTATCAGTATACAGCTGGGGGAAATGGCAGATGAATGGGGACACAACATTGTAGGTGGTGTTTGGCTATTTACCTACCCATTAACTGGCCATGGCCATGCTAAACCCTATGGCCTTTTTCCAGTGACTTCTTGCCACGTCCAAAACTCATCTCTTTGAGCTAGGTTTGTTAAGCCTTACCATCAAACCTTGTGCTTGAAGTGCCTGCCAGTTTTTTTTCAAAAGCAGTCTTCTGCGAGTTAATGACTTAATTGGAGCTGTAAATTCACTCCTGGCGTAATACAAATATCTTAACCAGGTCTGCCTTCACACGCTCGGTTTCTAAGCATGAAGCGTGTCCTTTACTGACGTCATGTTAAAAACAAGCATTGCAAAGTCAGCAGCGTTGGCTTGTGTATAAGTAGTAGGCATTGCAAATGCCTTTGCAATATCTACACAAAAGCCAAAACATTTGCCAATGCCTGTTAAATAATGGTTATTGGACTAAAGGAAAATATTATGCAAGATGGTATCATACATTAGCTTTTGATCCATCAAATTAATCAGGTGGTAATGCCAGAGTGAAATGAGTAACAGAAACATGCTGGACATTTCATTCGCATAGGGGGAAAAGGGCAATCCTCACTTTAAACTCCATTGGATGCAGGTAGAGTATCCATAGGATGCAGTCTTGTGACAACCATCATGTCTTCAAAGCAATACATTTGAGAAGGTTCCATTTACTTTTCCTGTTCGAAAAGTATCGTTGGGACCAACAGCATTCCAGAAGCAACAGCAGTGTAATCTGCATTTCACCACCCAGAGAATTGCAAGCTAGTGTAGAGTCGATGTGCTTTCATTTTTAGGTGGTATCAATAAAGATGTGGAAGTTGTACAGGCTAGACATTTTAATTTTTTTATTTGAATTTTTTTTTTTGTAATTACTTCTCCCAGCCCCACCTCCGCCCAACCTCTGGTCTGTCCAAGTAATGGTGAAAGTCGGCTTTCTCCCAGCTTCTCTGTAGTGAGCTTGCAGCTTTTCAAAGATGTAACAAGCATTTATACTTTTATTTTCCACATACCGGGAGCGCCCGAGTGAGTGTTTGTATTGTTCATTTATAGAGCACGCCGGGCCGTCTGGCATCTGGGTGCTTGCAAAAAGTTTAGTTACAGATACACAAGTAAAGATGCAGTACAGGTGCATCAGTGGTCATTAAAGTGTAGCCAGTGTTTGACATCGGATTTAAAGGCTGGGATTTAAAGTGTCTGGTACGCAGTTCCAAAGTTGTGCGGCCAAGACTGGAAAGCTGGAGCCTCCTGTTTTTTTAAGTTTGAAATTGGAATTCTAATGCTGTTAGTGTGCCTTTCTGATGGGTCGTTCTGATGTGTTTGGTGAACCTCTCCGTCAAGTATATGGGTGCCTTATTGTTGAGCCGTTTTTACGTCTGATTTAGTGTTTTGTACTTGAGTCTGTCTTTAATGGCAAGCCAGTTGATAGAGCGTCTTAAGTGAGAGATGTGATGACCTTTAGGAATGCTTAGGGCAGTTCTTAGAGCGTTGTTTTGGCGGGTTTGGAGTTTGTTAGTGTTATGATTGCTGGTGCCCAAGTAGAGATCATTACAGTAATCCAATTTTGATAGGATTAGAGCCCGTGCAATAGTAATACAGCCATCTGTAGTCAAAAAAGGTTTACATGCATGGATCACTTTACACTTGTAGCTAGTTGCGGAGGCTGTGGGGTTAATTTGTCTGAGATTGAGTGCCGAGACCAAGTAAAAACCTAAAGTTTTTACTTCCTTGGCAACTTTTATTTTGATGCCGTCAATAGTGATGGAGTTGTATTGGATGGGAGTTTACTAAGCCTAACTGGTGACCCTATGATTAGGAGTTTGGTCTTTTCGTCATTGAGACATACACTGTGTGTGGCCATCCATGTTTGTATGATTTGGTCAATTTTATTGATAAACCCTAGGTCTTTGTCCTCTCCCTGATAATTGATTTTCTTTTGCATGTGCTGCTGTTTCATCACTGGTGCCTCTGCAACAGTGGCGGCCAGTGTGTTTAGGAAAGTTAGTTGCAACAATAGCTGGCTTTTGCCACAGCAACCCTGCATTTTATCCAGACTCCTGCTCTAAAAGGCAACACCTGCTAATGTATAGTATTGGCTTGGTGACCTTTATAAAGCACTTACTGCCCAGCAGCCACCCAAGCACTGGAATTCGGGAGACGAACTTCCAGAAGCTCCCAAGAGGAAGGATTTCATTTTCCTTCTGAAGGGCATGGAATGATCCTCATGGGAAGTTTCTTGAGAGAGGGTCTTCTAGAGTGTAGCCACCAGTATGCTGAAGGGGCCCCTATTGCTGTGATGCCTTTGTAATGGAATATAAACATGATGCATTAATTTAATAATGGGAAGAGTTGATGCTAGCTTAGCATGTCGATTCATGAACATGGCGAGTCGAATAGGACTCCCACAGACCTGGTCTGATTTTCTTATTTTTGTTATTTAAAAAAATAAATAAATATATATATATATATATTTCTGATGTTTGTTAATCTGCTTAGAATCACATGCTGTTCATAGGTCCGACATCCAGTGGTCACTGCGGAGTATTTAATTTTGTTTTTCATAGTCGAAAAGGGACGTCGACAAGGCGTGTCTGAAATACTATCCCTATAGTGACGTGCGTTGTACCCACAATCCCTCACGCGTCGAGGTCCCTCAGATTGTTTTTTTCCGCCCAGC
This sequence comes from Ambystoma mexicanum, assembly GCF_040938575.1. Taxonomy (NCBI): domain Eukaryota; kingdom Metazoa; phylum Chordata; class Amphibia; order Caudata; family Ambystomatidae; genus Ambystoma; species Ambystoma mexicanum. The sequence continues at coordinate 521,700,411 of NC_090923.1, forward strand.
TACTGGTCGCCTTTACGCGGAGCTCCTCGAGAGACATTGCAGATTTCTTCTCCTCGACCTTTGGTCGTTTTCCTACTTAATATATAACACATCGATCCCTCCCTCGACGCAGTTGTGAAGCTGTCTCCGCCGAGCAAGATCTTCGACGGAGGGGACGAGCGGAGGAGATCCTTCAGCGTTGCCGAACACGTGGCCTGGCCTCGCAGGCCAAATACAGTAGGGAGAGTGGGGTCGTGGGACATCTCTGGTTCTTTTCTGAGAATGCCTTTCCTTTTCCCCTTCCTTTCCCTTGGGGTCGTTATCACAATTTATTGCCTCGGCTATGGAGAGGACACCCTTTAGGTTTTGCCCGCTTTGCAAGGGCAAGTTTACTTGGAAGGACAAGCATTCACGGTGTAACCGCTGCTTGCCCCTCGATCACAAAGAGGAGGGTTGCACGGCTTGTCGGCTTCTTAAGCCAAAGACTCTAAAAGACCGTAGGGTCAAGAGGTGGGCGGCCTACGCTATGTCGAAGGCCGATTCTTCACCCGCCGCTGCTACCACCGACAGTGACGAGGAACTTGATAACACGACCTCCGCTACGGAAGTCGTAGACCCCTCTAAAGAGCACTCGCGCTCTTCGTCGTCTGTCCCCGGCCCCGACGGGCTCGGCTCACGCCCTGCTTATGGGGGATGAACACCCCGGCGACACTGACGCACACGATACCACACATAAGCACACAACCCATGGCTCTTCTTCGTCGAAGACGAAGAAAGCATCAGCGCCCAAGGAGACGCAGGTTCCACCGGCGGACTCCTCGGACCGTTCAGGTTCAAAGCCCCTCTCGCAACCGCAGCCACGACCAGTGACTGGGCTTTCGGCAAATAAGGGCGCCGCCCCCAAACCATCGGCCGGAGCGCACCAGCAGAGAGCGCACGCCGCCGTAGAACGATCGACACCGTAACGTCGAAACCACAGCCCAAAGCTGACAAACGAGTCGCAGAGAGCTTCGCGAGGATCGTTGTAGCCGACGCCCAGAAGCGTACGCCGAAAGACACGTAGAGCGCTATGCAAAGGTCGAAAGACACGCCGAAAAAGCCCGAAGAAAGACAGGGACTACCCCCTTCAGTCGGGGGGACCCCCAGCACACCGGAAGGCTTTTCGGAAGGCAACGGGACACTTTCCTCGACGTTATGGGAGAGGTCGAGCCGTTTTCAGCTAGATGACACTAATTTTCCCCCGCTAGACCGCTCAGGGGTACCCCATGAAACCATGGAAAGGCTCCATCTCTGCATGGAGAGAATGGAGAGGTTTATGAAGACCCAGAACCCTCCTACTCCCAAGAGAACGAGAAGGGCCTCAGGAGGACCCCAGGGCCAAATTCCCGAGACTATTCAATCCCCAGCAGGACACAGCCTTAGATTTCCATAATGTGTATGACCTCACTGGTGAGGAACAATACTTGGAGGAGGAGGATGAATTTGTGGACAATGAAGAGGGACAGAACCAGGAGGAAGGTCTGGAAGACAGCCCAGACATGGTAGGAGAAGGCTTCGGAGAAAATCCAGAAGAAGGACCTTCTCATCCCTGGCAATCCCCATCAGTATATTCGGACACTGATGTCCTGAACCTTAATCCTCCGGACAATTCACCTGTTAGAAACACGTCTCCCATTGACTAACAGCCCACATTCAATGCCCTGTTGCGCAGAGCAGCAGCACATTTCGAACTGGACACTGGGGAGATATCTCCTGAAATAGACTTTGTGGAAAGAGTAATTAAGGAGAAACCCCCGGTCAGCCAGACCATTCCCCTCCTCGCTTCAGTGAAGAGAAGAATCATCCCTTCGCTATCCACACCCACACTAATCAGAGGAGTTAATCCAAGAATTGAAAAACTTTTCACTCCTTCACCCTCAGACCCGCTGTACATCAGGGAACATTCCATTCCGGATTCCCTTGTAGTAAGTAATACAAGGAAGAGGGCAGGGGTGCCGCTGTCCACCAGCGAGGCACCACCTGACAAGGAGGGCAAGAGGTTACATGCCCTTGCAAAGAGAGTCACATCCTCGGCTGCCTATTCTGCAAGAATTGCGAACAACAATTCTTTGCTAGCTAGCTACGGAGACGCGCAGTGGGCCAAACTGCGCAAAGACGCCGAAGAAGCGCCGGAACCTCTACGTACACGCCTGCTATCAACTATTGGCGAAGGAACCCAGGTCAACCAGAGTACTGTAAAGAACTCTCTGGATGCTGCAGAGACAGCGGGACGTTCCCTGGTTCAGGGAATACTCCTAAAACGCCATGTATGGCTGCGCAACTCAGGGTTCAAACCGGAGACACAGGCGTCTTTAATAAATAAACCTGTTGAAGACTCAAACCTCTTCGGGAAAGCGGCGGATGAGGCTCTGGAGATGGATAAAAAAAGAGTTCGATACTATCAAAACTCTTGACCAGATCTCTAAGCCCACTACCAGACACGGCTATGGCAACAAACGCTTTTTTCGTGGCCAACGCCAACAGCAGAATCAGCAGCAACACTACCCTGCCACCAATTATCAGACCAATAGTGGGCAGTACAGCCAAAGAGGCCAGCGCCGTGGTAAAGGGAGAGGTCGGGGGTCCACCCCCAGAGGCTCCCAAGCCCCCGATAACACCAAGTGACGCTAAGATTCGCGTCCCCTCCCATGCAACACCGGTCGGGGGCCGGATAACATCCTTTCTTCCAGCATGGGAGGGAATAACGTCAGACCGCTGGGTACTTTCCACCGTAGCCCACGGATACTGCATCGAATTCAACGGTTCCCCAGCATACAGACCCCCGAGGGGACGACGCATGACACCAGAACACCTTGCCATCCTTCTCCAAGTACAACAACTGCTGGAAAAAGGAGCCATAGAGGTCGTGCCTCTATCTCAGGTAACGGAAGGTATTTATTCAGTGTACTTCCTTGTACCCAAAAAGGATCTAACCATGATCTGCGCCCAGCGAACAAGTTTATCAAACCCCAGAAGTTTCGTATGGTGACCTTACAGGAAGTTATCCCACTGCTATCACAGGGCGATTACATGACAACATTGGACATGAAAGATGCATACTTTCATATTTTAATGTTGCCAGCGCACAGAAGATACCTCAGGTTCATGATAGAGGGCAAACACTACCAGTTCAGAGTGCTACCCTTCGGCATAGCATCGGCACCAAGGGTATTCACGAAGGTACTGGCAGTGGCAGCGGCCCACCTGCGCAGGTTGTCCATCCCAGTTTACCCTTACCTCGACGACTGGCCCATAACAGGGGATTCTTACAAAACATGCTTCTCCAATACCCAAAAGACTGTAGACCTTTTGTTCCAGTTGGGCTTCTCCATCAACGAAAAGAAGTCCAGCCTAGACCCCAGCCAAATCGAACAATTCCTAGGGGCTCTAATTCAAACAAAGGACGGCCTCGTCTTCCCCTCCAACGAGAGGGTCCAAAACATGCTGTTTCAGATCCCTCAATATGTGACCGGTCGAGAGGTGACGGTACGCAAAGCAATGCGCTTGCTAGGCATGATGGCGTTGTGTATTTATTTGGTACCTCACGCGCGCCTGCGCATGCGCCCTATGCAAGAGTGGCTCAACAGCCAGTGGTGTCAGGCCAGCGGACTATGGGACGATCTAGTGGTGGTCTTGCAGGCCTTGGTTCTCTCGCTACGGTGGTGGACAAAGGAAAACCTGGAAAGAGGGAAACCCTTTGCCACACCTGCGGCGGAAGCCACTCTAACCACAGACGCATCCCTCACAGGATGGGGGCTCACCTATCCCATCAGACTGCTCACGGAGTGTGGACTCCGAAAGTAGCATCCAAACACATAAATCTACTGGAGCTATTCGCTGTGTTCAAGGCGCTAAACGCCTTCCAGGAACACCTACAAGGCAAGACTGTGTTGGTCCTTACAGACAGCACCACAGCCATGTACTACATCAACAAGCAGGGGGTCACCCACTCTCCAGGACTGTCCAAACTGGCCCAAAATATATGGAAGTGGGCTCTCAAACAAAACATGTTCCTACTGTCACAACATGTACCAGGGGAACTCAATCTGCTGGCAGACAAACTCAGCAGAGATTTCCCCCTGCCCGAAGAGTACGAATGGCGACTGCACGAAGACATCGTCTTCGACGTCTTCACACAATGGGGATTCCCAGAAATAGACCTGTTCGCAACCCTGGAGAACTCACAATGCCAAAGTTACGCCTCCAGGTACCCCCAGAACCAATCCAAGGGGAACGGTCTGTTGATGCAATGGTCAGGGAAATTTGTTTACGCTTTTCCCCCGACTCCCCTTCTCAACAAGGTGGTGCACAAGATGCACCAGGAACAAGTGACCATGATACTGGTGGCCCCAATGTGGGCCCGACAGCCATGGTTCGCTCACTTGATGGAGATGTCTCTATCTCCCCCAGTGAAACTCCCCTGCCCTTACAACATGCTGTCACAAGACAAGGGCAGGACTCTGCATCCATGCCCCCAGAACATGAACTTAGCAGCTTTGCTCCTGAGATCATAGAATTCGGACATCTACAGCTCCCGCAGAGATGCATGGACATCCTCAGGGAAGCCAGAAAACCTAACACTCGCCACTGCTATTCTAGCAAGTGGAAGAGATTTGTCCTCTGGTGCAGAGGAAAAAGCATCAACCCGATTGACTGCTCTCCCGCACATATTGTTCTATACCTGACCCACTTATTGGATTCAGGTCTAGTGTTCAATTCCATTAAAGTCCACCTTGCAGCACTTTCTGCATACACCACTTCCCAACTCAAAGTGTCGTGGTGGAAGATCCCTGTTATAAAGGCCTTCATGGAGGGAGTAAAGCGAATACACCCCCCGATAGCTGACCCAACTCCCGGATGGGACCTTAACGTGGTACTTACCAGACTCATGGGCTCACCATTCGAACCCATGCACAAAGCATCTCTTAAACACCTCACTCTTAAGACTGCTTTTCTAATAGCGATCACCTCCATCAGGAGAGTAAGTGAACTACAGGCCCTTTCTGTTCTAGACCCCTTTGTTACAGTTCACAGAGATAAGGTGGTTCTACGCACGCACCCAAGGTTTGCTCCGAAATTCATCTCGAAATTCCACGTAAACCAGTCTATAGAACTGCCAACGTTCTTTCAAAATCCTTCCAACTTGGGAGAAAAAACTCTGCACACACTAGATGTGCGCAGAGCGGTCATGTTCTACATGGAAAGAACCAGACCACTGAGGAAGATTAATCAGTTCTTCGTCTCGGTGGCAGCAGGAAGAGAAGGGGATGCAGTTTAAAAGTCCACTATTTCTAGATGGATTGTTCAATGCATCACTCTCTGCTATACTCTTGCTAAGAGAGAACTGCCCTTTAAGCCAAGAGCACACTCTACTCGAGGCACGGGGGCGTCCATAGCATTCATTGCAAATGTTCCCCTTGAGTCCATCTGCAAAGCGGCTACCTGGAGTTCTGTGCACACCTTTACAAAACACTACTGTCTAGATGCACACTCGAGATCTGACTCCCAGGTGGGACAGGCAGTATTAAGACATCTTTTCTCTACTGTTCCTTCTCATAACCCACCGCCAACTCCGGGTACTGCTCTCTAGTCTATGCACAGCATGTGATTCTAAGCAGATTAACAAACATCAGAAGACAATGCATTACTTACCGTAAAAGCATTCCTGATGGTTGTATCTGCTTAGATTCACATGCGCCCACCCTTCCTCCCCGCTCGGATGGAAGGAACATAGACTTCCTTTTATATCTCTCTTTTCTGTACTCCCTCACGTCTAGAAGGCTCCCTCAGGGCAGAAAAATACAAACGGAGGGACCTCGACGCGTGAGGGATTGTGGGTACAACGCACGTCACTATAGGGATAGTATTTCAGACACGCCTTGTCGACGTCCCTTTTCAACTACGAAAAACAAAATGCAATACTCCGCAGTGACCACTGGATGTCGGACCTATGCACAGCATGTGAATCTAAGCAGATACAACCATCAGAAATGCTTTTACGGTAAGTAATGCATTGTCATATATATATATATATTTCTGAGGCTTGTGGAATCTGCTTAGATCACATGCTGTGCATAGGCCGACATCTAGTGGAAGCTGCGGAGTATTAGTTTGTTTTTCGAAACTCGAAAATGGGCGTCGACACAGGCGTGCCAGTAATACTATCCCTAGTGTGACGTCCACTGTACCCAAGATCCCTCACGCGTCTAGGATCCTCAGATTGTTTTTTTCCGCCATACTGGTCGGAAGCATCTTGCGGAGTCCCCTGGCCTTAGCCATACTTTTGCTTATTATTGAAGTTTAAAATTATTTATTAACATCCTTCCCCACCCCAACGTCGACCCTCGACGACGGCTGGAGAAGACATCGACCGTCGGCTGCTGCACGACGGATCTGGGCCTCGGAAGGCCGCTGGCCTCGGCCCGGGCCTAGTAGGCCGCTGGCCTCGGCCCTGCAAGTAGGGAGAGTGGGGGGTGGTACATACTCTTCACTCTTGGTATATAGGTACACCGTATAGGTACACCTTATATATTTCCTACACTTACCAGCCCGCTGCCTCAAGGTGCGTATGGAGGGTACCCCTTTCCAATTCTGCCCCAAGTGCAACCGCAAATACCCTTGGGTCGATAGGCACGCCACGTGCAATCTCTGCTTGCCGAGGGACCACCCCGAAGCGAACTGCAGAGCGTGTAGTAGGTTTAAGCCTAAGACACTTAAGGACCGTTCGACAAAGCGTTGGGCCCACCACGCCAGGCAGGCGGCCATGGCAGCGGAGGGCGCCTTCAGCGATGGCAGCGACGCCGTACTTTCGGACGGCGAGGGCATTACGGCGTCGAAAGACTGCCGAGCGCAGGTCCCCGACCTCGGAAGGTTGTCCGGCAGGGCGGCTATGGGGAAGACCCCCGGCGACGCAAGCGCTACACACCCTACACCCACTAAGCACACTAAGTCCAACCGAATCTCGACGACGTCGACTTCTCGGAAAGAGGCACAGATAGAACGGTCCGACTCGGTGTCCTCTGGGCGCTCTCAATCGAGATCGCCTCATGACGCAAGGCAATCATCCACTCTTGCCAAGAGTGCCTCGCTCCCTAGATTAACGGAAGTTCGATCGTCGGAAGACGAAGACGACTTCCACCCCCAGGCTGCGCTCCAGGAGACCGAGGCCGCAGTTAACACCAGCAAGGCCCCACGCTCGAAACACACAGATACCTCCCCAGACCCTCGACGACATCCGTCGAAAGTCTCTGGGGCCTCCAAGGGGCAGGGAAAACATTTTTCCACGCATGGGGAGGGGGGGAAACAGCAGAAAGCACAGCCTTCCACTCCTGTAAGACCATCCTTCCACCCTAAGCAGACAGACAAACACAAATCTACTGGGACATCAACATCCAGCAAGGGTACCCTTGAGTCCCCTAAATTGCCTACTAAAGTCACTACTAAAGTCATACCCTGTTCCAAAGAATGGTCCAGTGAAGACATAGACAGGGTCATGTCATGGATGTCTTCCTTAGCTGATTTTTATGAAAAAAACCCAGAACATTTCCTTTCGTATGACCCTCAAGGGGCCACACCCTCAGGCTCCTCTGATCCTATCCCCCTAAGTAAAAAGGCCCGGTTCGAAAGACCTGAACCCTTCGAGGTGCAGCCTTACTCTACTCCATACTCTACTCCACACCAGGAGTTTGAAATTATGGAGGAACAAACCGGGACTGAATACTATGCGGATGATGAGGACCTGGAGGAGATAGAAGATGAGCAGGAAATTTACAGAGTAGATTCCCCGGTAGAGAGCGAAGCCCCAGTTACCGACTCGCCAGTTGATAACCAGCCCCTCCTTAATGAAGTTCTCGCTCGCGCAGCAGAACATTTTCACATCGACACCCACGGTGTACAGGAGGAAAGGGACTTCGCAGAAGAGTTGGTGGGAGAGAGGAGGCCGGTCGCTCAGACCATCCCTATCCTTAAATCCATCCAACGTAGAATAGATCCATCCCTGGTGAATCCTAACCTCACCAGAGCCGTCAACCCCAGAGTCGAAAAACTTTTTCGGGCAGCCCAGTCTGACCCTCTTTATATAAGAGGACATCTCAAACCAGACTCCCTAGTGGTTACCAACACTCGGAAGAGGGCTGGGACACCCTTATCGTCGTCAGAAGCTCCTCCCGACAAGGAGAGCAAAAAACTGTACGGGTTTGGCAGGAAGGTAGCCTCAACGTCCGCCTACCAAGCAAGGATTGCAAACTCCACCACCCTGTTGGCAAGTTACAACTGCCATCAATGGGAAGAGGTCGCGGCGCTCATAGCCTCTGCTCCTGAACCGTTAAAGGGCCAGTTGGCTCGGATCTCGGCAGAAGGGAGAGCCGTGTCTGGTTGCATATTAAAAGCAACTTTCGACGCCGCGGACAACGCAGGAAGATTGATAGCAGAAGGTACTGTTATCAAGAGACATGCGTGGTTACGGCAGTCGGGGTTCAAAACAGAAACCCAGGCTTCATTAATAGACAAGCCGGTGGAACCCGATCTATTGTTTGGGAAAGCGGTCGAAGACGCACTTAAGAATGCCAAGGACGAATACGAGACTCTCAAATCCCTTGGCCAGCTTACCAACAAACCCCCTAACCAGAGGGGGAACAGTAATTTTCGTCGCCCACGCGGCCAAAATACACAAAGAGGCAACTATGCCCAAGGACAGGGTACACAATGGAACAACAACCAGCAGTCTACCCAAAGTTACGGCAGGGGTAACAAGAGAGGTCGTGGAAGAGGCAGAGGCAGCCCCAACAAGGGAGGTGGCACGCCTCCACCAAAGCAGTGACGCTCAGTTCAGGGTTCCTTCTCACGCAACCCCAGTAGGGGGACGCATTTCCAACTTCACCCAGGCTTGGGAAGGGATCACCTCAGACAGATGGGTGCTGTCAACAGTGTCCACAGGATATTGTATAGAATTACTGCAGCGTCCCCGGAACCACCCTCCACGACAAAGAATACACTCCTTAGAACATCAGAAGATCCTTCTCGAGGAGATCGCCATTCTGCTAGAAAAGGACGCGATAGAACTCGTCCCAGGACACCAGGTAAACAAGGGTATCTATTCAACTTACTTCCTTGTGCCAAAGAAAGATTTGACAATGCGCCCAGTATTGGACTTACGGCCTGCCAACAAGTATGTCAAGCCCCAAAAATTCCGTATGACCACGCTACAAGAGGTAATCCCCCTCCTAAAAAAGGGGGATTACATGGCAACCTTGGATATGAAAGATGCTGATTTTCATATTTCCATGCTCCCAGCGCACAGAAAATACTTGCGCTTCAAGGTGGACAGTCGCCACTACCAATTCAAGGTACTGCCCTTCGGGATAGCTTCAGCACCAAGGGTATTCACCAAGGTACTGGCGGTGGCGGCTGCACACCTACGCAGGGAGGCAATCCCAGTGTACCCTTATCTGGACGACTGGCTCATAACGGGGGAAACCCCAGGAATTTGCAGGTCAAACATTCAGAGGACTATCGACCTCCTCCACGAATTAGGCTTCTCTATCAACGAGAAGAAGTCAAGTCTGGTGCCAAGCACCTCAAAACAGTTCCTAGGAGCAATCCTAGATACTCAGAAAGGGTTGACCTTCCCTTCGGAAGAGAGAATTCGGAATATACTACTGCAAATTCCACATCATCAGTCAGGTCAACAAATAACGGTACGCAAAGCAATGCGGTTACTGGGCATGATGGCGTCATGCATTTACCTGGTCCCCCACGCGCGTCTGCGCATGCGTCCCATGCAGGAATGGTTGGCGAAACAGTGGTCTCAGGCAAGTGGTCAGTGGGACGATCTAGTGGTCGTTTCGCCAACACTCGTACAGAGCTTACACTGGTGGACAAGAGAGAATCTCGCAAGGGGAAAACCCTTTTACGATCCAGAGGTACAGGCAGTGGTGACTACAGATGCATGCCTGACTGGGTGGGGAGCTCACCATCTCCACCACACAGCTCAGGGTCTCTGGTCTCACTCAGTAGCCAAGAACCACATCAATCTGCTAGAGCTTCTGGCAGTATTCCGAGCGCTTCGGGCGTTCGAGCCCCATCTGCTAAACTTGTCGGTGCAGATCCGGACGGACAGCACGACAGCCATGTTCTATCTGAACAAACAAGGAGGGACTCGTTCGCCAAATCTGTCCAAGCTTGCCCAGAAAATCTGGATATGGGCACTCAGACGGAACATCTTCCTGTCATTACAACATGTTCCAGGGGAGCTCAATTCCCTAGCGGATCCCCTAAGCAGAGACTCCCTCCCAGAAGAACACGAATGGGTCCTTCACAGAGATATCGTAGAAGATCTCTTCTCTCGGTGGGGTTTCCCCACTATAGACCTATTCGCCACAAGCGAAAACAAACAATGCCCAGGATTTGCATCCAGGTTCCCCCAGCCAGACTCCCAAGGGAACGCCCTGTGGATGAACTGGTCAGGGATGTTTGCGTACGCTTTTCCACCAACCCCTCTCATCAGGAAGGTGGTGTACAAGATGAACAAGGAATCGATGACGCTCATCCTAGTTGCTCCCATGTGGGCGAGACAACCATGGTTTCCACACCTACGCAGGATGGCGGTGTGCGAGCCCATCAAACTCCCAGCCTGGTACAACCTACTGTCCCAGCAACAAGGTCAAACAGTGCACCAGGAACCCAACTCAATGAACCTGGCAGCATGGCTCCTGAGGTCATAGAGTTTGGCCATCTCAATTTACCACAGAGGTGTATGGACATCCTAAAAGAATCCAGGAAACCAAACACAAGGCACTGTTACTTTGACAAGTGGAAGAGATTCGTTATTTGGTGCCAGAATAAACAAATCAACCCAGTTGATTGCACTCCTTCCAACGCTGTAACATACATGCTCCACCTGCTGGACGCAGGTTTGGTTTTTAACTCTCTGAAAGTACACCTGGCAGCCCTCTCGGCTTACACCACATCCCATAACAAAGTATCGTGGTGGAAAGTACCAGTAGTTAAAGCCTTCATGGAAGGAGTAAAGAGACTTCACCCTCCTATTTCGAACCCACCGCCAGGATGGGACCTCAATGTGGTGCTAGCTAAGCTCATGGGCCCCCCTTTCGAACCCATGCATAAAAGTAGTCTCAAACACCTGACTTATAAAACGGCCTTCTTAGTAGCCATTACCTCTATAAGAAGGGTCAGTGAAATTCAGGCTCTGTCAGTGCAGGATCCTTTCTTTACTATCCACAAAGACAAACTGGTTTTACGCACACACCCTAGGTTCTCACCTAAATTTATATCTAAGTTCCATGTAAACCAGTCCATCGAGCTTCCGGCTTTCTTCCAGAACCCGCAAAGCTCAGCTGAGGTGAAACTACACACCCTTGATGTGCGTAGGGCGGTCCTCTACTATGTAAATAAAACCAGACCGCCAAGGAAAACAGATCAACTGTTTGTCTCCGTAGCTACAGGCAGAGAAGGGGATCGCGTCTCTAAAGGCGCGATCTCGAAGTGGATTATCAACTGTATACAGCTGTGTTACTCTCTTTCTGACAAAACTCTGCCTTTTACGCCAAGGGCCCATTCTACTAGAGGCATTGGGGCCACTCTGGCTTTCATTGCAAATGTTCCCCTCGACACCATTTGCAAAGCAGCTACTTGGAGCTCTATTCACACTTTTACTCAGCATTACTGCATTGACACTCATTCCAAGACAGATACACAAGTGGGACAAGCGGTTCTAAGACACCTGTTTGCTCATGACCCTTCTCACATCCCACCTCCTTCTTCTGGTACTGCTCGCTAATCTATGCACAGCATGTGATCTAAGCAGATTCCACAAGCCTCAGAAGGGATACATTACTCACCGTAATTGTATTTCTGATGCTTGTATCTGCTTAGATTCACATGCGACCCACCCTTCCTCCCCTCCGAGAGAAGGCGCATGATTGCTTGTAGTCTTACCTTTCTGTCTATCTGCTTGGATTATCTGTACTCACGCTACTCCTCATGCTTCCTCATGTCAGAAAAAATACAATCTGAGGATCCTAGACGCGTGAGGGATCTTGGGTACAGTGGACGTCACACTAGGGATAGTATTACTGGCACGCCTGTGTCGACGCCCATTTTCGAGTTTCGAAAAACAAACTGTAATACTCCGCAGCTTCTACTAGATGTCGGCCTATGCACAGCATGTGAATCTAAGCAGATACAAGCATCAGAAATACGATTACGGTGAGTAATGTATCCAGCAGCAAAATATATATCTTAACCTGTTTAGGTCTGAGCCAGCTCTTGCTAATCCACTGCTCAGTAAGGCTGAACAGTCTTATCAAGCACACATCTAGGCCCCCTCTAGTATGAAGGTGATGTTGGTGTAGTTGACTTAATTCTGGAAGGTGCGACCCTGCTCAAGGAGGAGACGTATAAAGACGTTACAGAAACAGAAAAGGGACAAATCGGCATCCCAAGTTGCCCCACAAACGACAAAGGCTTTGAAGACGTCACTGTGGTGCATCTGTCACTAAGAAAGGATTTGAGCCACTTCCCTGTTACCTCTCCCATTCTGTGCACGAGAGTATTGGGTCGACAGTATAAAAGTTAATGGTTAGAGCAAAAATCACTAACATGCCCGAGAAAGAGAACGATAGAATGAGTGACCTAAAAGAGGAGAAAAAGGATGGCAAGATGATAAATATTGTTTTGAAATAGCAATATATGTGTACTGTAGTAAAGTTGGTCATTGTCATTCTTTTTGAAACACTGTACTTTCGAAATGTGCTTTCTGTGGTCAAGTCTGTTTTTGAAACTTTGTAACAGGAGGCTTGCATTTTTATTCATTCTTTTGAAAATACTCTGGGAGGTGGAAGATGAACTGTTAAATGGCACACCACAGATGCGACTTGGAGAACTCCTTTCTGTGGCTACTTTAAATGTAGATCAAATCTTGTTCTTTAGCAAGAGCCTACTGATGATTACTTCAATGTTCTTTAAGCAGAAACATGTGTGTTGTTCCCCCTGTAAATACCAATGCTTAATCACACATTATACTTCCAGGATTGCTTATAATAATAAAGACCATGTGGTGGCTTTCGCTGGGATTGAGAATAAAGGGAACATCAGAGAGCTCTCGTGTGGCTAAAGCGACAAATGCAGTATCTGTTTGATACTGTTGGCATGAAGTTTAATTAACCATTTTGGCCACGCTATTGGATGGCAATGGACATGGATTTTTAAAATGATGTGATTTAAAGATGGCAACGTGCACAGTAATTTTTATATTCTAATTCATGTTTTGATCTTCCTAGGCTTTCTTCTTGGTGTATGCCCTGGGATGCTTAATTATCACTTTTAATGAGGTAAGGAATTGATAATATCTTTAAGTGTCCACTATGACCTGAATGAACAATGTGTCTGAGCCCAGTAATGTTGGGGTAATGCTCTGAACTTTGCATTATAGCATGCTTTCCTTTGAACTTCCCAACAATTTTAGTGTTCCGTATGATTTTGATTGTTGAATTACTTCCAACTTTAGTGCTTATAGGCTTGATGGCAGTTCTCTGCTCTGATATCCGTTTCGGTTTGTAGGCTTCCTAGAATGGCTACATGGCACTGCTGTCTCTTGCAGTTTGCCTGTGCCTTGCACCAATAAGGCAATCTGTGACCTTTTTCAGAAGCTCTTCTTGGTAATGTTTATTTATAAAGCGCCTATACACAATGCAAGTGTTTCAAAGCACTCAAGAAGGGGGAAAAACAGTTGTTCAAAGCCCATGAAATTTTGAGACGATAATAGTCTGCAGAGGCAGGGTAAGTGCAAATAATACAATTAGCATTTGAGACACAGCATATAGGACTGGCGACGATTTTGCAGTTTTGCCAAGTGCAATTTAGGGGTGAAAGACAGGGGAGAACAGACTATCTTCAGGCATGGTGCATTTCAGATTGTGCAAGTGCACAGACGTAACCGGGTGGGGGGGGGGGGTTAGAAGTGCACCCAGTCGGTGGACACTGGGATAAGTGCAGAGAGAGCAACTCTCTTGGGTCATTTCACTAGTGCAGTGAGGGTGGGGCATGTGCAGGGCTCAGAGGCAAGTGCAAGAGAGGGCTGGAGGGGGTGCCAGGGACCTGTGAGACTGAGGTACACCAGGCGGCCAGTCAGCAAGCTGATAGGAAAAGGAGGGAAAGAGTACAGAGCTACGTTAGCCGGGTAGAGGGAGAGAGAAGGAAGAGGATAAAAGCAAACCTTGCATTTCTTCATGGCTTTGCTGGGTTGTGGGATCCTGCCCCCCGCAGAACGCATGACTATCATGGCCCCTTGCTTGGAATGAGTTTTGCGCAGTTCCTCATGCTCCTAAACAGTTGCTGCTGTTGCAGTACTTTCATGTTAAGTGGTATCGAATACATTGACAGGCAGTCTACATTATTCTGTAGGGAGAAAGAAATGATCACTTCTGTCTAAAGTGTCTCTGTATTGTTTGCACCCTGAAAATGCACTGTCAAAATGTGCTACCCTAAGCAAGATTAAAACTGAACGGTACACATTTCTCCCAAAACTGTACAGGGTTCCAATTTGTTGGACATAACATGTACTTCTAGAGACCCTTAGTAGAGCAACTGGCTGGCCGGTTACAATGCCTTTTGAATGGAATTTGCTTCACTGTTTTATGGACAGGTTTGGCAACTATCTGAATTACATAGTCCAACTAATGTCTGATTTGAGCTCTGAGGACAAAGAATGTAGTTTGTTGCATACTTGCTCCCTTTGACAGTCCACTTAAGAAGAGTCCACTGAATGGGTCAAACTGTCCCCTTCTTAGGGAGTAGGACCAGCTCCAGGCTAAGACACGGCTGATTAACAAATGAGGCTATGGTGTCCTTGCTTGCTATTTTGCCCTTTGTTCAATTTGGCTCATTCATTTATAACTCTGTAGAATTGTATTCAAGCAAGTATTTAGTTTATATTCAATATATTAATAGTGAATTGGGGGGAAACTGTACATGCTGAAATAATGAATATAGGTTAAAGTATACCATACCATAGAGTATATGCGTTGCGCAAGCAACGCCTATTTTTGCATTTTTCATGTGTGGTATTCAGAATTACTGAAGTATCTTTCAAATGCACTTAAAGCATGCTCTGTTCATGTTAATTTAGGAACCTCTGCCTATTCTAAAACTTTGGGAAGTGTTCAATGAAGTGGATCCCAGTTTCAGGCCTACATACATGGCATATCACTACTTCAGGAGTAAGGGCTGGGTGCCCAAAGTCGGACTGAAATACGGGACTGATCTCTGTAAGTAGAACACTAGACATGGTTGTCCTGTAACGCTTTGTTGTTGGTTTTCTGAAAATTGAGGAAGGAGGGAGACAATGTGACTTGTGTTGGTCAATGTCTGTTTCAGCTTTACATTTCAGGGAAATTAATTCATCAGTGATTCATTCTCGAATGTTTGTAAATTACTTGTGCACCACATTCTTTTGTAGATTTGTGACGATGATGGTGTCCTGTGCCTAGAGCGGAGGATGACACGAGGGAGCTCGAAAGCCGGACTATCAGAGCTCTTAGGATGGTGCGGAGAGCCACCTTGAGGCCGACAAGATTCCCAGAGCCCTCCCTTGTCACAATACCTCCTTTATCAACTACATGGAGAGTACTAGGTTACTGAACAGAGGATAGCTTCCCAGTCCGCCATGTAGCCCTTGATACCCATGAAAAAACCCTGAGCTGGCGCTGTGGCCCTATATGAGAAACACGCTCATTGACTGGTGTTCACTGCCACAGAGCCTGGACTCCACATAAGACATTCACAGCACAAGTGTAACCACTTGTTCCCGTTTTGTGTGCTTCTTGACACTACTGGAGATCAGGGTTAAAGCTGAGTCGACTATATAGTACCCCCTACCATATGAAAATGCCCAGGACTGTGCACCCCTTAACATGTGATCATATATTTGTGTGTGCAGTGCCTTCACCTAATCATTGAACAGCAGTAGGACCTCAACCTTTTTATTTAATTAACACAGTAAGTCTCATGTACAACTCCGTAAGGACTGCAAGAAATGTCTATGGCTAACTTTGTTTCCTCATGAAGTCTCAGCAGTTGAACAAATAAAAATTATATTAGCATGTTAGATTAATGTGGAATAACACGCCGTGATAAATCAAAAGGTGACTGCACTCCCATTTTTCTACTTTCTGCCTGGCACCTGTTAAGATACCAAGGATTTCTATAGGTCATTCATTTATCAAGACTTCCAATTGGACAACACTGCCCCGTGCCCTCCTAAGCTTGGCAAGGAAGACTGCACCATTTGGGATGAGGGGCTATTTAAAAAACATCAATTGTCCACCTTGGTTGCATGAGGGACAGCACACCTCCTTTGGTCTCACAATGGAGAACACTAGTTAAGATGCACCGTGATAAGGTGTCACTAATATTAACATACTTTCTCCAGCATTGGATCTTTCATGGATTCACATGCTTAGAATATTCCCCGTCGTCAGGCTGGGAATCCCCGGTACATTATATAGACCCTTTCCCGTAGGAAAACTTTTTCGACGCTTATGCGTCCTATCCACCTCGTTTTGTATCATGCGTGCCCGCACCGTCAGGACGTCATGATATAAATACAGGCCCCGCCCCCGCGCTCCCTCAGATTTCAACCGTCTTTCAAAGTAGTGGGATCCTTGTGTCTACTACTAGTGAAAACTAGGTTGTTGTTTTCTGTTTCGCTTCGGCGAAGTTCAAATTCTGGAGAATTATGTCTGGTAAAGCGTTATTTCGCCCGTGTGCAACATGTGGCCTCAAAAAAGTTTATGAAGGAGACGGCCACATGAACTGTATCTACTGTCTCCACCCGCACCACACGGCGGATACATGTGAGATATGCCAGGGTTTCTCTCAAAAAACCCTTAAGGACCGTAAAAGAAGGCTGGTCGACTGGCTTAATGACGGAGCGGGTGCCTACCCGGCTTCGGAAGTTGGCTCCACGGCCTCCAGGAGCAAGTCGGAGCCTCCATCGAAAAAGGTACGGCCAGCGGAAATTCGCACCGCGGACAAGCATAAGGGGAAACATGCTGGATCTTCCTCATCACATAAAAAGCCCTCCTCCTCCTCATCTAAGACGGAGAGGCTAGCGCTGTCAAAATCCTCCTCAGGGGACCGTCCCAGGTCTTCCATGAGTCGGGATGCTTCAGCCGGGAAGTCGGCATCGAAATCGACGACGAAGTCTAAGGGCTCGACGACGACGACGTGCTCGTCGACCTCAGTGTCATTGACGATGCCTATTACCGTTCAGGCAGCAGCGGTTGGGATTCCTTCGTCGACGGAGACTCAGTCTATGGCTTGGCTGCCAGAAGTCTATGACCCGATCCCCCCTGAGGTCTTACTGCAGCCAGACACGGCATGCTCGGCGGAAGGAGAAGGCGACACGGTTCTGCAGCCATCGGATTTAGGCTTACGGCCTTCCACGTCGACGACGACGACGATGAGTGCGAGCGGGGGTATGGTACCTATATCATCCACGCTATTGACTCCCCAGACGGTTTTGTCTCTGGATGTGCTTAATACTCTTCAGAAGCTCCTGCAACGGCTGGATACACAGTTCCCTCAACCTGGGACGTCATCGTCACTTTTTTCTGTACCTTCCGTCGACGAGCAAACTTGTACGGCTCGCTCGACGACTAAACACCCATCGGCTCCCCAGGTGGTAAAAGATCGTCCTCAAGCTCAAGAGGAGGGTGAGTTGTCGGAGTCCGACTCTCTACCGGGTGACTCGGGGTCAGACATCTCCCTGTCACCGTCGAGGGACCCAACATGGAATTCGGATGTAGAGTTAGAGTCTACGAGGAGCCAGACACAGCCATCTCCCCCGGATGATGTGGGAGCCTTCCATGCAATGATGGGAAAAGCTTGTTCCGAGTTCGGCTTGATTCCTGAGGAGCAGAAGAAAGACTGTTTCCTTTTTGACCACATGGGTCAAAGGAGAAAATCGGTATTTGCCATCCCAATCCTGGACCACGTGTGGCAAGAAGGTCTCAAGACGATGCGCCATCCGTTCTCGGAGCCAGCCATAAAGGGACGGATCGAGAAAAAGTTTAAAGCTCCGGAGTCCACTCCAAAATGTCTAACATCACAGCCTCTGTCTGACTCGGTGGTGTCGGCGGCAGCGGCTAGGAAGGCCAGGGTACAGCAAAAATGTTCAACGCCACCGGAAAGCGAGGCTAGGAGGCAGGACGCCTTTGGAAAAAAGGTGCTCTCGGTCGGAGCGACGACAGTAAGAGCAGCCAATTCCTTAGCGATCGTGTCACGATATGATAGAGAAATGTGGCACAAACTAGCCCCTATTCTAGAACACCTGCCAGACGAACACCGGAAAGCAGCTATGTTACTGGTGCGGGATGGCGAAGAGGCCTCGAACCACGCTATTAATATCGCAGTTGACCTAGCAGAGTCTGGCTTCAAACAAATCAACCATGGAGTAGTGCTTCGTCGACAAGCGTGGCTCAAATGTACTACTTTCCGTCCTGAAGTCCAGTAAAAAGTCCTTGACATGCCATGCGAAGGGGAACACCTGTTTGGCGAAAAGGTTGATGAAGCGTTGAAAGGGATGAAAGAAGACACGGATACAGCTAGGTCCCTCGGCGCCCTTCAAACGGGTAGAAACTTTCGCTCCTTTCGCCCCTTCAGGGGTGCTTCTGGAAACTCCCGCTTTGGAGCCTCGAGGGACCGTGGATTTAACAGGCCCTCGTACTCTTCACAAGGGTTCAGACGAGCGTACCAGTCGGCACGTAGAAGCAGGGACTATCAAGCCTCCAGGCGGCGAGGCTCGGGTCCGTCGTCGACGAAGAACAAGCAAACCAGCAACCAATGACGGCCTTCGGAACGTCCTGGGGGGTCGAGTCTCATCACTTCGACCGATGGAAATGCATCACCACAGATCGATGGGTTCTAGACACGATTCGCATGGGTCATGCGCTACAATTCAAAGGCAAGCCTCCGCGTCTTCCTCCTTTATTCTCGACACAGCCCCACCTCCGAATCCTACGACAAGAGGCGGCGCTTATGTTGCGAAAAGGGGCGGTAGAGAGAGTTCCTGTGTCACAGGAAGGACAAAGAGTTTATTCCAGGTTCTTTGTTGTCAAAAAGCCAAACGGCAAATGGAGGCCCATTCTCGACCTGAGGGTTCTCAACAAGTGGCTAAAGAGCCTAAAATTCAAAATGCTAAAGCTCCAAGAGGTTATCAGGTCGGTGCAACCCATGGATTATCTATCATCACTAGACCTTCAAGATGCTTATTTTCACATCCCAATACGCCCACGACACAGGAGATATATTTAAGGTTCGTCGTCGGGAAGAAGCATTTTCAGTTCAAGGTCCTCCCGTTTGGGCTCAAGTCCTCCCCCAGGACGTTCACCAAGTGCTTGTCCCCTATAGCGGCCCATTTAAGAAAGGATGGTCACCATGTCTATCCATATCTAGACGACTGGCTGATCAGAGGTTCGTCCAAGAAACAGACGCAAGACAGTCTAAGGGCCACAATGTCCCTCTTACAGGATCTGGGCTTCGCAATAAACTTCAACAAGTCCTCCGTAGAGCCTTCGAGGACCTTGGTCTTTCTAGGAGCGGAGTTTCATACACACACAAGCCTGGTGAGACCATCCAGCGAAAGAATTCAGAAACTTCAAAGCAAGGCATCGGAATGGGGAGGCGGTACCAAGGTTTCAGTGCGCAAGTACATGTCCCTGCTAGGGACCATGTCGTCCTGCATTCCACTGATAAACAACTGCCGTCTGTTTATGAGACCTTGCCAGGAATTTCTAGCGGACCGTTGGGCGCAGAGCCGAGGTCGCTGGTCCGACAGACTGGTCGTCGACGAACAACTAGTTCAAGCACTCTGCTGGTGGAGAGTGTCTACTCATCTAACAAAAGGAATGCCTCTACTGGAACCAGAGTTCCAAAAGACGGTGGTGACGGATGCATCGCTAAGTGGATGGGGAGCTCATCTGGATGCGCTACAGGTACAAGGCCAGTGGTCGTTGCAGGAGTCCTCCCTGCATATCAACCTGCTAGAACTGAGAGCAGTGCGATGGGCTCTGAAATCTTTTCTTCCTCAACTGAGGGACTCGGTGGTGCGTGTCATGACACAACACCACTACAATGTTCTACTTGAGGAAACAAGGAGGGACACGCTCCAGGTCCCTATCGACGGAGGCACAGAAAATCTGGCATTGGGCCCTGCAACACAACATACAAATCTTAGCGTTCCACCTACCAGGCGTGAGAAACGTGGAAGCCGATGCCCTCAGCAGAGAAATGAACGAAGTTCACGAATGGGTGCTGAACGACCAACATCTACAACAAGTATTCAAGAAATGGGGACACCCTTCCATAGACTTGTTTGCGACGAAGAACAACAGGAAATGCCATCAGTACGCAAGCAGATGGCCTCAGCAGGGCTCACTGGGGGATGCGTTCTCCTTCCCATGGACGAACAAATTCCTGTACGCATTCCCTCCATTTCCCCTTTTACGGAGGACTTTGCAATGGATCCTCAGGTACCCATGTCGGGTAATTCTGGTGGCCCCGTACTGGGCCGGACAGGTGTGGTTTTCAGACCTGCTACACTTAGCGGTGGCGGAACCGATGAGATTCCAGAAGACCCCCGACCTTCTGTCTCGACAGGAGGGTGTCGTTTGGCATCACGACCCGGACAGCCTCAAGTTGACGGCCTGGCTCCTGACTTCGCCGAATTTGGTCGGCTAACGATTCCGGAGGACTGTCGGCGTATCCTGCAAGCGGCAAGAGCACCTTCCACAAACGCCTCATACGCGTACAAATGGAGGAGTTTCTGTCAATGGTGTGAGGATCAACCAGGTTTGGCCCCGCAATCGATTAAGCTGGAACAGATCCTTCCATACTTGCTGTTCTTAGCTCAAAAGGGCCTGTCGGTATCGTCAATAAAAGTACACCTAGCAGCCATTTCCAGGTTTACTCGTCAACGGCATTCGGCACCATTGTTCAGCGACCGCCTGATTAAGCACTTCCTTAAAGGCCTCTTTCGGAGTTTCCCTCCAGAGAAGAAATTTCCGCCAGAGTGGAGCCTCAATCTGGTCTTAACGTCTCTTATGAAGCCTCCTTTTGAGCCAATGTCATCATCGTCTCTAAAGTTTTTGTCGTGGAAATTGGCCTTCCTGGTGGCCATCACTTCAGCCCGACGTATTTCAGAAGTTCAGGCTCTAATGGTAGACCCACCATACTTACGATTTTTCAAGAACAAGGTAGTCCTAGCCACTAACCCGCAGTTCATACCAAAGCTCCTTCGGTGTTCCATAAACACTCCTCTATTGTGTTGCCTACGTTTTTTCCGGAGCCATGCTCGGGAGCGGAGCGCATGCTACACACATTGGATGTAAAAAGGGCTCTCAAGTTTTATCATCATCGTACGCAACCGTTCAGAGAAACGAGACAGCTGTTCGTGGCCTATGGTTTGGGTGCTAAAGGAAAAGCCATTTCGAAGCAAGGACTGTCGAGATGGGTGTCATCTACCATTTCGTACTGCCATTCCAGGGCAGGGAAGCCTCTTCTACGACGACCAAGAGCTCACTCAACTAGAGCAGCGGCATCGTCGACGGCACTGTGGGCCGGAGTCCCTCTGGGGGACATCTGCATGGCGGCTACCTGGGCGGCTACACACACCTTTACCCGCCATTACTGCCTGTCGCAGCAACATGCCGAAGATACCCGGATGGGACAGGCGGTGCTTCGACACCTATTCCAATAAGGTAAGCCCCGGCTGAGGGGTTGCATCCTATGGAATTTATGACTGTATGTGGTTCGTTTTCCTATGTTAACGATTACTGATGTATACATGATCATAGGGAACGGGCTTTGCGAACAAAGTATATGGGTTTGCACACACGCCTCCTCTTTGGGGGTGGTACTGCTATGTAATCTATTCTAAGCATGTGAAACCATGAAAGATCCAATGCTGGAGAAGGGAATAGTTTCTTACCTGTAACTCCATTTCTCCAGCATTGGTATCTTTCATGGATTCACATGCGCCCACCTGCCTCCCCTGAACATGCAAACCGGTTCCCCCACTACTTTGGGGGCCGAAATCTGAGGGAGCGCGGGGCCTGTATTTATATCATGACGTCCTGACGGTGCGGGCACGCATGATACAAAACGAGGTGGATAGGACGCATAAGCGTCGAAAAAGTTTTCCTACGGGAAAGGGTCTATATAATGTACCGGGGATTCCCAGCCTGACGATGAGGAATATTCTAAGCATGTGAATCCATGAAAGATACCAATGCTGGAGAAATGGAGTTACAGGTAAGAAACTATTCCCTAACCTCACCATATTGCTCCTGTCACAATATGATTTGGGAGCCACTGGAATTTCTTTCTTGTAGGGTGGGTGCCATCCCTCACTTAATTTCTACACACACTTTTTAGATTACCCATGCCCTACTATGTCAGTCTGTCTCATCAATACATAATGATGTCCAACACCTTTCCTCGGTGCCTCACCCATGCCTAAGCACATGTGCCAGCCCCTCTCCAGGCACCGCTGTCATTATGTCTTGATCAGATAATGGCAGTTTTCTTATGTTTTTTTTCATGTCCCCTTAATGGGGAGGGTAGAATCTGAGTGAATCCTAGATCTGGGACTACTCCGTCAGGGACTCTGTTTGGAACTTCACTCCGCAGAAGACCTGTCTGTTCTTTCACTGCCTCTCACATTCTCATCAATCACAGCCTTTTCTTCTGTGTGCTGTCATACGTCCTCAGTCATTGGCTCAGTCAACTGTCAGTGGGGAAAAATGTATTCCTTTGTAGACTTCATGGGGACACCATGCTGTAACTACTGCCAGACCCTTGTCACTGCAGTGCAGACACACCCACCCAACCAATGAACAACCAGCATCACATCACATCACATCACGTTGAGAATGACTGATCCAAAAGCTTCACCCATTAGATTCCAGGCATCGTTTTGCCAATTTACTGGCCTAGTAAACAGAGACCGCATTCAGAGCCCATTAGGTGACATTTCGAAGGGGGAGGGGTTGTTAGAGAAACTTCAAGACTGAGAAACAATGTTCCCCAGGAAGCCGCTTACCATTGCCAGGAAGACACTGTTCAGGGAAACATTGTGCTGGAGTACGCGGCGTAGCTGGAGCAGTCTATGTATCACAGAGAGCAGCCGTGGAAATGTCACAAGAGGCAGGACTTCAGCCTGACCTCAGAATGGCCACCAGCAATTCAACAGCTAACTGCAATGATACGGGTGAGACAGATTACCAACTTAAATTGCAGAAAGTAAAGGAGGGTCAACGGGGCCTGTTAGACATGATATGTTGTAAGGAACTCCTGGTGGCCACAGTAAAGACGGACACAAGTCATCACAGTTCAAGGGTGTTTATTGAACCTCATAATGGGTGAGATGAACGCCTAATCTAAATCTAAGATGTGAGCAAGCTACGACCATCCAATAATAAGACAGTCCTAGTGGCATCTTGTCAAATAAAAAGGGCCTATACTAAAAAACCTGTTGCCAATCCTTACTACCAGTTACAAAAAAAGAGTGTGGGATAGTGGTCACAAGAAAAGAAAGAAGTGATCTCAAAATAAGTCAGGATGGTATGGCTGGGTCTCTCTTCCCCCACATTTGAGGCTCGGGACAAGGCTGGACTCTCAAGCACAGCACACTCCTGGGCCTCGAAAGCAGGAGGTTCACAGTTCAGGTCCACGATATCAAAACCCCTTTAGAGGCCAAGTCTCTTTCCTACAAAAGTTTCTGGTCATAGAAGTTTTACTGATTCAAAGTAACAACCAAACAAAAGTCGGTAATTGTTCTTCACCGCTGAGAACTCCCTCTACCGGGCTTGGATCCTCCTTACAAAAACGGGCCTTCCTCCGTCGGGTTCATTACGGCCTTTCTTCAACACTTTTCATATGTTCCTAATATAGTTCATGTTGTGCTCAGTTTTATAATAAAGCTCAGTTTCTTTCTCTTTAACTTTCGTTCGGCATCCCTCTGTCGGGTTAACACTTGCCAAGTATCACAGTTCACAATCGTAGTGGAAAGCAGGGTTCCCTTCCCCCAGCTTTCCTCTGACAACGGGTCAAAGACTTTCGATTGTATAAGGGATTTGACATGACCCTAATAGGACCACTATGACGCCTCACACCACCCTTTCCTAGGCCTTTCTGGTGGTTGTTGTAGTTTCACAAATAGGCCCCGGTCAGAGACTTTCGAATGAGCGCATAAGTGGCACCGGACCCCTCTGCAGCTGGACCTCACCTGGGGTTTCTTTAACGTTCAAACATCTACCCCGAGGAACTGGATTCAAAAGGGATGACCGTGCGCTTGCCACCTCGACGACCGATCTCCGGGGACCAGCAGATGAGACACTTTCAGGTTTCTCACAATGGTCTTTGGACCACATTGCCTGGACTGCCCCTACAAGAGACTGCCCAGGAAAGCCCACCCAGAAAAGACTGTGCCACAAGAGAAGGGCAGGCAGATTGCATTGGTGCAGAGGTTATTCTATTATGTGATCAGTTGGGGTTGGATATGAAAAAGTGTCTGCCTGGAGGGAGTGTGGAGGACTTCATCTGTAGGCTTCGGGTGGGGGAGGAGGCGAGAGGTGTGCACAAGAAGAGGGTGAAGCAGGGTTCGGTGGTCTTATGGAGGAGGAGCCTCCAGCAGGCTGGCAAATGACAGAACTGATTACCGATGTCCCTACAAAGGACTAGAAGCTACTGAATCAAGTCTGTTGTTGGGGCTGGTGGCAGGTACCAGGAGCCAGCAGACAACGTACTGCATCGAGAAATGGAGGAGGAGGAGGAGGAGGAAGAAGAAAGCAAAGAGTGCTTTTGTGGGATGAAAGGAGTGAGTGTGCGGATGAGGAACCATCTACATTACCTGAGCATTATGCAAAGGGGACACTCTTCCGCATGGTTGTCTGTGAAATCAAGTAGACTGCTGTATACAAAGTAAAGGGCTGGGCACTATACCTTTTGTGTGCACAACTGTGGAATGTCCTTCTAAAACCTTGAGCCTGTCGAGACCAAGAAATGAGCTGAGAACTATATCCCCAGAAGTAAGGTGGGCATTATATCGCAGGCAGTTTATAAGAACCGTATTCAGCGCTTGTTTAGTTAGATTTTCATATTTATGCTAAATCTCCCTCACCTGTGAGACCTCAGCACTTTTTGCTGGACTTGTGGATTATTTTTCTATGTTCCTGAGTGACTGGAAAGCTTTTCCCCAACTCATCCTTTCTTTTACTCTTTCCATGGAAGTCATTTTTGTGACACTCCATGCTTTATTTTTGGAATCCTACTTTTCTATAACATTTTGGGCATCTACATTTTATTATTGCAGCACACTGTACTTTCTGTACAGTGTTGTTGGGGAGCCCCTTGGGTTTAGGTCCCTTCTCTTGAGATCCTTGTATTCCCCCAGGTTGAAGGATACTTTCTATGCTTTCTACAATTCCCATTCTAAGATCAGCGCACCCCATCTTATGTGGAGTGCTGAGGTTACATAGTACCCCCTTCCTCACTGGTTCTGTAACATTTCTGTTAGTCCTTTGTTTAACTTGCAGAACACATGTTCTCAAGGGTAGAGAGAGAGAGAGATGTTTATCCTCTCTACATTTTACATTGTGAGATAACATTGTGAGATCAGCACACCCACCTTATGTGGAGTACTGAGGAGATCCACTGTATCCCATTTCTCACTGCACCTGTAACATTTCTGTTACAGTGATAAGCATGCCTTTATGGCTGGTGGCAGTGGACATGTTCTACACACTTTTCTGTGAGTTTTACTCGCAGGCTGTCTACCCAGCTGCGGTAATGCACACAAGGGTCCCCATATATCTAGAATGGTGGCTGTATTCTTTTTTCACCATTTTTCATGTGCTTGTCCTTTTGCTGTCCTGGGAGGGGGAGGTCCTGGTTTGATAGGTCTTCAGCGAGACTACTTTGTGTAACCAGCAGATGTTCGAGTGTCGGCAAAGACCGGAAACGAGGGAGGAGTCTGAAACATATCGGTCCTTTTGTCTTCTGGCATACCTGCCTAGAACCAGCCCTAACCTGGAAGGCTGGCTCTGCCGAAAGGACAGCCACTCCCCAAAGTTTGAATTTAGCATGTGTGCTGATTGGCTGGGTTCCTGGACAAATGTCATGGATCTAGAAGCTGAAGAAAAAATCGACAATGGAGCTGAATCCGATGACTAAGAGAAGGCGGCTGTAGCTGATTCCAAAAATCTGCCTCTGAGAAAACTCATGCCCTAAATTAGGGAAGGACTTCTAAAGTATTACTAAGTTATTTACTTACATTTTAATTGGTTCCACTATTCTAAAAAGTCATGTTGGTGTAACTGTATGTTCCTGAAACAGAATAAGTTACATATATTGCAGAGTACCTGTAAAGGGTTAGGAGTACAATAGTATTATTCTTAAAACAGTAATTGTAACATAATTGGCTGGGTACTTACTTGCAATGTTAGTAATATAACTATTATTCCTGGAACTGAATAAGTAACACAGTTCACTACCAATAGCGTCTGCCAACCTTAAATTACATACTGTCATTCATTCTCAAATTCTACTAATATGGTTTTACTCCCCTTGAGTTGCATGCTGCAATCCTGATTGTGATTTATACTTTGGTTTACCTACCATAAGTATAGAGTTGTTTTTATATTGTGTTTGACTAAGGGAGTAGTTTCTTACCTGGAACGAGGGCATTGGGTCCTCCGGCGTATTCCATATCTATGACAGGTAATATCCACAGCTGTGCTGCTTCGGAAAATCTTTGGCGTCTGCGTCCTGCGTCGATGCGCCGTCCCCGAGGACCTCCTCCGACTGCCAACGTCATCCGATGTGATAAGTAGGACGCATGACGCCCATAGCCTCAGTTCCGTTTTTTCCGCGAACGTGTTCGCTTCGTGAATCTCGGTACGCCTCGACTCGTTGGAGTTGCTGTTTTCTTTCTCGGTTCGTTGAACCTGTTCGGTTGGTGTGAAGACCTGTTCGTGGCGATGTCTTTCTCATCTTCGACCCCGCGTCTGGGCTTCAAGAACTGCGGGGTCTGTGGGTCCAAGATGTCGGTCACGGACTCGCCTACCTCTGGTGCCTCGGGGAGGCCCACAATACGGACGACTGTGTCGACTGCCAGTCGCTCACTGCGAAGGCCTTGCGAGAACGCAAGAAGAAACTGTCGGTAGGTCGGGTGTCTAAGCCCCGGAAGTCGAGGTCTGCAGGGCTTTCGACCGATGACTCGAGGGGTGAGTTTCCACGTCGTTGTCGGAAGTCCGGTGGGTCTCCTTCCAGGAGTCGGTCTCGCCACTCCTCCGCCTCTTCTAGGCATTCCAGGAAGCGCCGGCATAGGTCGCCTTCCCCGTCCTCTTCCGAGGACTCCGCCCTTCGGTGGGTCGCTTATCCCTCCATGCAAGCGACACCGGAGGAATGGGCTTCCTTCGGGAAGCAGGTGCTAGCGATTCTGGAATCGCAGGGCACCGGTCCGTCTGCGCCTCCGAGTGGGGTCGGTCGGCACCAGTCGAGAGACGCCGCTCGTGCGCCTTCGGGCTCGGGTGGTCGGCACAGCTCACGGGAGAGGTCCCGCTCGGACAAGGGTAGCCATTCTCGCCATGCCCATTCCATGTCCCGGTCCTCGACGCGCTCGAGACCGCGTGATCCTGTGCTGTCTTCGAAGAAGACGTCGGCACCCAGGTTGTCGAGAGACACGCTCGGAGCTCCGGCTTCGAGGACTGTCGACGCCGCAGATGCTGGAAGCGTTGCAGCTGATGTTGACGCCGATTCGCTCGACGTCAACGTCTTTTTTGTCAACGCCGGCGCCGACTCGGTCGGCGCCCTCGACACCTTTTGAGGCGGTGGTGTCGGAGGGGCCCCGTGGCACGGGGTTTGCCCCTAAAAAGGCTACTGCTAAGGTCCGGCACTGCTTTGGTCCGCAGAGGTCTTCCTCTCCCCGCCTGGAGTACATTTCAGAGGGTGATGAAGGCTCTTGATAGCAGCCTGGTTCCGGTTACGGTTACGGATGACCTTATCTCGGGCCATAGTCAGTTTGATGACCTGAGGCAGTCGCTGCATGATGACAGTGGACTGGACACCTCTCCGGAGGTGGAGTTTTGTCGGCCGGAGCCTGGCACTCATGCCGATTAGTCATATCGGCGCCTTATGTCTCGGGTTACAGAGTACTTGGGTTGGTCAGCTCCCCCAGGGGAGTTCGTTCAGGATGATCTCACGGACATCCTTGATCTCGGTCCACCCACTGACCCGGTTTTGCCTTTTCATATGGCTTTGCAGAGAAGGATGGCGGCGGCTTGGACTGCTCCGGAGAGTCTCCCGGCAGTGGGCAAGTCTTTGTCTCGAAAATACCGTCCAGCCAGTAGCGACCCCTGCTACTTGTCTAGGCACCCCACCCCGGAGAGTTTGGTGGTGCAGGCGGCTACGGCCCCGGCAGAGCAGGCGTCGTATCCTACCATCCCTCCGGATAGGGACGACAAACGTTTTGACGGCTGGGCGAAGAAAGTGTTTTCTTCTGGGGGGTATGGCGCTTCAGGCAGCCAACTCCGTATGTATCTTGTCTCGTTTCACACACACTCTGTGAGAACTGTGTTGCATTAGTGGCTGAACATATTCCCGAAGGGGACGAACGGGATGGTTTCCTTGCTATGGTTCAGGATGGCAAGGATGCCATGTGTGAGGCCGTTCTGTCGGGTTTGGACTTGGCGGATTGTATCAGCCGGTCCATGGCGACGAGCACCATAATGCGCAGGTTTGCGTGGTTGAGGAAGTCTGGGTTCGCTCCTGGTGTGCAGTCCCGGCTCCTCAAAATGCCCTTTGACGGTGAACACCTTTTTGGCAGCAAGGCTCACGAGAGCCTTGAGAGGTTGCAGACCTCCAAAGCTGCAGCGAAGTTGTTGGGCGCTGCAGTTCGCCAACCTCCGCCTTTTCGTCCTAGGGGACAGCAATGGAGGGGAGGTTCCTTCCGCTATTACTCGTCCTTCAGTAAAGCGAGAGGAGCTAGCAGTCAAAGAGGCCATCGTAAGAGTGCCAGAGGTGAAAACAAAGGTACTCGAGGTGCCAAGGCCGCTCGGGCAGTTGCCTCTTTGCCCTCAGGCAACGCTGCAGCCGCTACCACTCAGTCATGAGGCCAGGTCCCATGGTTCGCCGGTTGCGGGAAGGCTGGCGCAGCATCTTGTAGAGTGGCAAGCCATTACTTCGGATGTGTGGGTTCTGGAGATCATAACCCACGGCTACTGTCTTCCTTTTCAGCAGAGGCCTCACGACAATCCACCAGGGAACCTCTCTTTGAAAAGTCCGGATCCGCTCCTTGCGCAGGAAATTCAAGCCCTGCTGGAGAAAGGTGCCATAGAACTGGTGCCTGTAGCGGAGAGGAACAAGGGATGGTATTCCCCTTATTTTTTTATTTCAAAGAAAGACGGGGGATTGAGACCCATCATGGACTTGCGCGGTTTGAACAAACTCCTCAGGAAGGACAAGTTCAAGATGGTGACTTTCTCAAGTCCTCCAGGCCCTTCAACTTCAGGACTGGTTGGTGTCTCTCGACCTCAAGGATGCTTACTTCCATGTGCCGATCCATCCCAAGCACAAGAAGTACCTGAGGTGCGCGGTTGGCGACTTGCACTTTCAGTTTCAGGTCCTGCCGTTTCGGATTGACCTCCGCCCCCAGGGTTTTCACCAAGCTCATGGTGGTGGTGGCAGCGCATCTCGGGAAAGGGGGGATTCATGTCTACCCCTACCTGGACGATTGGTTGATCAGGGGGAGCTCTCCCGAGCAAGTCCTGGATCATCTGTCCGTCACCTGCCACTCGCTTCACAGGCTGGGCTTCTCCCTCAATTTAAAGTCCCATTTGACACCAACACAGTGGCTCCAGTACATCAGAGCAGTGCTCGACACGTCCCTGGGGCAGTGTTTTCCTCCTCAGGTGAGGGCTCTTCACATTCAGCAGATGGTGCACAAGTTTGTTTGCCCAGACTCTCCCAGCGTCCGAGTTCTTGAGACTGCTCGGCCTCATGGCATCCTGCATTCTTCTGGTGCCAGCGGCTCGTCTGCGGATGAGATCTTTGCAGTGGGCACTCAAGCTCCAGTGGTCTCAGTCCTCCGGCAGGCTGTCGGACACTGTTCAGGTGCCGCCCTCGGTAGCCCGGGACCTTCTGTGGTGGGCCATCGAGGGCAATCTGATAAAGGGTGCCCCATTTTGGTTGCCCTTGCCGGAGGTGACGATCGTGACGGACGCATCCCTCACGGGATGGGGAGCTAATGCCAACGAGCTGACAGTCAGCGGTCGTTGGTCTCCGTCGGAATCCAGACTCCATATCAATCTGTTGGAGCTGAGGGCCGTCAGGCTTGCCCTGAAGGCTTTTCTGCCGACTGTGCGCGGGAAGAGTGTCCTGATTCTGACGGACAACACGGTGACCATGCACTACCTCAACAAAAAGGGGAGGGGCAGGGTCACTTCCGCTGTGCAGGGAGGTGATGCAGCTCGAATTCTGGGCCATCCAGCAGGAAGTTACGATCTCGGCAGTTCATCTGGCCGGAGACAACAACGAGACGGCGGACGCTCTGAGCAGGCAGAGCACGATCTCTCACGAGTGGGAGCTGGCTCAGGAGATTCTCCTGGAGATCTTCGCCCTTTGTGGGACCCCTCAAGTGGATCTCTTCGCCTCCAGTGTCAACCGGAAGTGCGAAAGGCTTTGCTTGCAGGAATTTCCTCCGAAAGGAGCCTTAGGAGACGCATTTGTGGTGGAGTGGTCATTCCCACTGCTGTACGCGTTTCCTCCAGTCCCCGTCATCCTGCAAGTGTTGCAGAGGTTACGGAGGTTCGGTTCCCGGATGATCCTCATTGCTCCGGCGTGGGCCGGGAAGAAGTGGTACCCGGACCTTCTAGACTTGTCCATCTGCCCTCCACGTCGTCTTCCCTACCGAGACGATCTGCTCTCACGGGAGGGGGGGGGGTCGGGTTCTCCACCCAGAGGTCAGATCCCTCAGTCTTCATGCTTGGCTTCTGAAAGGTTGAGGTATAAGGATTGGGACCTCCCTGAAGACATGATGGAGGTGTTGCTCTCGGCCAGGCGGCCGGCAACAAAGTCTCTGTACCGTTGCCGTTGGAGAAAGTTCTGCGACTGGTGAAGAGTTCAGAATGTGGATCCTTTTGAATGCGACATTCCCATGGTTTTGTCTTTTTTGCTTTCTTTGGCCCACAGGGGCTTGCAAGTAGGGACCATTAAAGGTTACCTGGCGGCGCTGTCCATATTGAAGCGCTCGTCTGAAGAGTGTTCCTATTTTAAGATTCCTTTAATTTCGCAGTTTTTGAAAGGGCTCACTAATGTGTTCCCTCCGTCACCTTTTCTGGTGCCCGGTTGGGATTTGAACCTTAAGTTTCTTATGGGTGCTCCGTTCGAGCCTTTACATTCCTGCCCTTTAAGGCTGTTAACTCTGAAAACTGTGTTTTTAGTTGCGGTTACTTCTGCTCGCAGAGTGAGTGAGTTACAGGCACTTTCAGTTAAGCCACCCTTCACTGTGTTTCACAAGGACAGGGTTGTCCTTAGAGTTCGTCCTTTTCTTCCGAAGGTGGTTTCGGAATTTCATTTGAGCCAGAAGGTTGTTCTTCCGGCGTTCTATCCTCCTCCACATCCTGGTAAGGAAGAGGAGAGGCTCCATAGGCTTGATCCTAGGAGAGCATTGAGCTTTTATATCTCGCGCATGTCCCGGGTCAGAGTGGACGATCAACTTTTCATTGGTTACGCTGGAAAGCGTTTGGGACAAGCTGTGACGAAACATACTTTGTCTCGTTGGATTATTTTAGCTATCTCCGAGTGTTACCGCTTGGCGGGTAAGGACCCTCCGGCTGGCTTGCGGGCCCATTCTACCAGAGGAGTGGCTGCGTCTACTGCCCTGCAGAGGGGAGTTCCTATTCATCACATCTGTGATGCAGCCACCTGGGCTTCAGTACATACTTTTGTACGTCACTATTCCCTCGATTCCATCAGAGGGCAAGATCTGGCCTTTGGCAAGGCAGTTCTCTATTCCGCAATTTGATTGGGCATGCTAAATTTGTATTCGAAATTCTTTCCCACCTCCTTGCTTGGTACTGCTTTGGGAGTTTGTCATAGATATGGAATATGTCGGAGGACCCAATCCCCTCGAAGAACAAGTTACTTTCTTACCTGGTAACGATCTTTCGATGGGATGGTCCGACGACGTGTTCCATATCGCTCCCTCCCTGCCTTCCCCGCTGCAGAATTTCTTTTGCGATTGCAGCTTGCGTTCCGCAAGGCCATGTGTGTCTGACTGGCAGAAGACTGGTGGCACACGTTCAGGGAAAAAAACTATAACTGAGGCTATGGGCGTCGTGCGTCCTACTTATCACATCGGGTGATGTCGGCCGTCGGAGGATGTCCTCGGGGACGGCGCACCGACGTCATTGCAGGACGCAGACGCCAAAGATTTTTCCGAAGCAGCACAGCTGTGGACATTACCTGTCATAGATATGGAATATGTCGTCGGACCATCCCATCGAAAGAATGTTACCAGGTAAGAAAGTAACTTGTTCTTCTCCAGCTTTGGTATCTTTCATGGATTCACATGCTGTGAATATTCCCCGTCGGATTCCCAGCCTGACGGGGCAATATTTAAAGCATGTGAATCCATAAAAGATCCAATGCTGGATAATAGTACTTACCTTTCTAACAATTCTCTTTGCATATGTATATATAAAAGAAACCATTACTTTTACAATATTTCAGTATATACATGTTTTATATATCCTACAGCCCTCTCCCGCCTAAGAGAAGCGTGGACACTTTGTCATTGCTGCCATAATTGTTTTTTTTTTAATTGGGTATTTATAATGCACCTATACCCAATGTGTTGCAAGCCGCAATTATACTATGTGGTACAGGCCTGTACTGGGGTTTTTATATTACCCAAGGTATAGTTTTATAAAGTCCCTTTGAGTGCACTTTAGAAAAACTGTCCTAACAGCGCTTGATCTGAGACTGTGGCTAAGTATCATCCAGAGTGCTGCATCCTTAATACTATGTTTGAGTGTCACAGAGCAAGCTGGGCCATATAACCCTTTGACTGTGGACAGAAAGTAGAATGAGAACTTACTGGAGACCAGTATACCTACTGGACAGGAAACTCTGATGCACTATAGCTTTTTCCGTCCCTACGCTTCTGCAGTTCCAAGAGAAGAACATTTGTTAGCTTCTTAAGGAAACCCCTTACGACTATCCCATTACCCAACCTTCTATGAAATGCAAGTTTTATCCAGAAATAGATCCAATGTATCAGGAATTAATGTAGCTTAAGTTGCATCCAATCACCGAAGAGCCTTCTGAAAGCTACTGGTTACCAGCCTTGTACTGTTAGGACAGTTTCTCCAGCATGGGGTCTGGCATGGATTCACATGCTCATGAATATTCCCCGTCGTCAGGCTGGGAATCCTCGGTAAAGAAAAAACCAGTATCAGTTTCGTTTCTGATCTGTCTTTCGTAGTAATAACCAATCACTGGTCTCTGCGTCATACTGACCACAGCCAATGACTGCCCTCTACCTAAGCACCGCCTCTGGCAGCCATCTTCAGATTTTTACCGCACGTTCATGTGTTGGGATCCTCGTGCTATTGCTCTCGAGCGTTAGTGCTATTTTTCGCGCTTTTTTCACAAAAACTTCGATTCTTTCGGTCAAAAGAGCCACAAGCTCCACCGATCCTACATCCGATCAACGGGGACCCGTGTCGGATTCGTCTGCGCCCCTCAAGGGTGAAGATCTCGTCGAGCTACACTTCGGAGGACTCCAGAAGCTTCTCAGGCCCGGTCTCGGAGATGGCCCAGGAGAAGGGAAGCTCGACGCCCGGAAAGCTGTTCAGGGTCTGCCCTGGATGCCAGCTGCAGAACGTCTTTAAGGAGGACGAACACTCTTTCTGCCTTTACTGCCTTCATGAGGACAAGACGCACGTGGAGAAGGACTGTGCGTTTTGCGGCAACATGTCGGAACGGACCATGAAGGACCGCCATCAACGTCTCGCCAACTGGCTGGAGGGTAAGAGCCCGTCTGGCGAGAAGAAGAAGAAATCCGAGCGGTCTTCTAAGACCTTTGAGGGCGCCCCGGCGACGGGGGCCCAACATAAGGCTAAGCACCGCGAGTCCGCTGGCACCGGGAGCGCCGAACGGTCGGGCTCTACGGGCGCCAGGCAGGGCGCACCCTCCCCGGCACCATCAACCACGAGCCAACGCTCTGGGTCGGGTAAGAGGAAGGCCGAGCACCCGGCAAAACTCCTGGAGAGGCCCCGGTCGAGCTCTAAGACAGAGGAGGAGCGTGGCAGTGCCCCCTCCCTCAAGGATAAGGCGGTGAGCGCACCTAAGGTGGTGAAGGCCTTGATCCATCCGACCAAGCCCTCTATCGAAACGGTCGCGGCGGCCCTGGCTCAGCCTGTGGAGGCTGCGCCAGTGGTGGCGACCTCGGGGCCCAGAATCTCCCTGCCTCCTCGGAGGGAGTCTTCTTTTGTGCCCATCGATAGGACCCCCGTGAAACCCTCCGTGGGGAAGAAGAAGGGGGGGCAGGGCGTCGTCGTAGATTCGGCCTCAACCTCAGAAGAGGGGCTGATCGAGGTCTTAAGCCACGGCCTAGGCGTGGAAGAAGGCCAGCCCGTCGGAATGGACCCCGACGCAGGTGACGACGAGGATACCGACGGGGCCCCTG
Organism: Ambystoma mexicanum; assembly: GCF_040938575.1. Lineage (NCBI taxonomy): Eukaryota > Metazoa > Chordata > Amphibia > Caudata > Ambystomatidae > Ambystoma > Ambystoma mexicanum. Next base: position 521,735,197 of record NC_090923.1, read on the forward strand.
CTCGCCCGTCGGATTCCCCTCTGCCAGCGCCGCAAGACAACTCGGCGGCCATTTTGTTGGCCATACAGTCCTTATGCTCCGAGATAAGGACGAGACTACCGTTACCGACGGAGGAACCTCTCCCGTCGGGGGATCCAGAACCGGAACCTTCTGGTGTTCCCCCTACCAAGAAAAGAAGGATCCATCCACCACCTCCTTTTCAACCGTCGCGCCCCGTTCAGCCCTCCTCCCCTTCCACCCGAGGGGATGATACGGGGACTGACACGGCAGCGACGGGTACGGACGACGAGGCATACGACGAGGATATTCCGTCGTCGCCTCCCGCCAGGGCTTCTCCGCCCGACGAGATCGGATCTTTCCACTCCATGATCTCCAGGGCTTCCGAGCTTTTCCAACTCTGCCCTGAGGAGAAGAAAAAGGAAGGCTTCCTTTATCAGCGGCGCGAGGCCAAGAGGAAGACGGTCCTCGCAGTGCCTCTGTTGGACGACATTTGGGATGAGGGCCTTTCCCTCCTCAAGAACCCTTCCACGACGCCAGCTAGAAGAGACCGGTACGAGAAAAAGTACCGGGTCCCGGACACGGCCCCCCTGTGCCTCCGGGCGCAGCCTACCCCGGATTCCGTCGTCTCCGCGGCAGCCAGGAAGAAAGCGGGGGGGGGGTGCGGCCTCCACATCGACTTCCCCGCCGGACGGCGAGGGAAAGAAATTGGATGCTATGGGACGTAGAGTCATCTCGTCGGCAGCGACGACGATTAAAGCGGCCAACGCCTTGGCTATCGTGGCCCGCTACGACAGGGAGCTCTGGTACAAGATCGCTCCCCTGCTGGATTTTCTGCCGGACGACAAGAGGGCGGAGGCCCTGGAGATCCTGCAGGAAGGCGAGGTGGCCTCGGACCACGCCATCACCGTGGCGACGGACATCGCCGACACTGGGTTCCGCCAGCTGGGCAACGGCGTTTGCCTTCGACGTCGTGGATGGCTCAAAGCTACGGACTTCCGGCAGGACGTCCAGACCAGAGTCCTGGACATGCCCTTCGACGGGAACAACCTGTTTGGGAAGACAGTGGACGATTCCCTTCAGGCCATCAAGGCGGATACTGAGACGGCCCGGGCCCTCGGAGTTCTGCAGCAACGTCGGACGCCCTTTCGGAGCAGCGGAGGCAAGGGCGCCTCCAGAGGTTCCGGCGGCGGTTTCGCTTCCTACCGTCAAGCGGCCCGCTCGTCGTCGCAAGAGGCCTACAGAGGACGAGGCAAGTCTAGCGGACCCCGCCGTCGTCGCCCAGGAGGTCAAGGCGGCAAGGCCGCGTCCAAGCAGGATTGAACCGGCTGTGGGGTCGGGCCCCCACCGGAGCACCCCGGTGGGAGGCCGGCTGGCGGGCTTCGTCAGCGTGTGGGAGTCCATCTCCACCGACCGTTGGGTGCTGGACGCCCTGGCCCGGGGCCACGCGCTCGAGTTTCAAAGAAGGTGCCCGCGCGTCCCCCCCGTGGCCAGGAAAGAACTTCACGTCCCTCAACTTCTCCTGGAGGTAAAGGCGATGCTCAGGAAGGGCGCCATCGAAATCGTCCCAAAGAGGCTTCGGGGCTCCGGAGTTTACTCGAGATACTTCCTCGTGAAGAAGAAGACGGGAGGATGGCGCCCCATCCTAGACCTCCGACGTCTGAACAAGTTCATCAAGGCGCAGAAGTTCCGGATGGTCACCCTCCAGCACGTCCTGGGCCAGCTGGAGGAAGGGGATTTCCTATCGTCGTTGGATTTGGAGGATGCCTACTTCCACATTCCCATCCTAAAGGGGCACCGAAAATTCCTCAGGTTCGTGGTCCAAGGGCGTCATTACCAGTTCAGAGCCCTCCCCTTCGGACTACGGTCGGCACCCAGGGTATTCACCAAGTGCCTCGCACCGGTGGCGGCGCAGCTGCGCCGCGAGGGGATCCACGTCTACCCCTACCTGGACGACTGGCTCATCCGCGCCAAGACGAGGGAGCTCGCCGTGGTTCACACGGCAAGGACCGTCCAACTCCTCACGGACCTGGGATTCTCCGTGAACTACGCCAAATCCCACCTGGTGCCCGCGCAAGTCGCACTGTTTCTGGGAGCGAGGCTCGACACAGTGTCCCTTCTGGCCTCCCCGTCGGAGGAGAGGACCAGGACCATCTTGGGCAAGGTGCAACGGATGTTGGTGGCCGACGCGGCCAAAGTGAGGTCCATCAAGTCCCTCCTCGGGATGATGTCTTCCTGCATCTACCTCATTCCCATGTGCAGGCTCCGGATACGCCCGTTGTAAGAATTCCTGGATGCGCGCTGGATCCAGACGACGGGCAGCTTCGAGGAAAGGATCAAGCTCGACGAGAACTTCCGACGAGCGATACGGTGGTGGGGCACCCGCGCGCATCTGACGGCGGGCATGGACTTCCAGACCCCAGCCCACCAGCAGACTGTGACTACGGATGCCTCCCTGGAAGGGTGGGGAGCGCACACCGAAAATCTGCACGCAAAGGGACTCTGGCTCCCGACGGAGAAGTCCCTGCATATCAACGTCCTGGAGCTCCGTGCAGTGTTTTGGGCCCTCAGGTCCTTCCTTCCGTCCCTCAAGGGCAAGGTGGTGAGGATCTTCACCGACAACACCACCACCATGTTTTACATCAGGAAACAGGGCGGAACCAGGTCCCCAGCGCTGTCCAAGGAGGCGCAGGACCTGTGGCATTGGGCCGTCGCCCAAAGGGTTTTTCTGGTGCTGTTTCATCTGGCAGGGATAAAAAACACCATCGCCGACTCACTCAGCAGGGAGCTGCGCTCGTGCCACGAGTGGGAACTACGGCAGGATCTGGTGGATCGCCTCTTCCGACGGTGGGGCACACCCCAGATCGACCTGTTCGCGACGGCGACGAACACCAAGTGCCGGAGGTTCGCCAGCAGGTTTCCCCAGACGAGGAGCATGGGCGATGCTTTCTCGTTCCCCTGGGAGGGCCTGTTCCTCTACGCGTTCCCTCCCTTGCCTCTGCTAATCCGGCTAGTCAACCTGCTCAAGAGGTCACGGTGCAGGATGATCCTCGTCGCACCCTCGTGGCCGAGGCAGATATGGTTCCCGGACCTTCTGGACTTGTCAGCGTCCCCGCCGATCAAGCTGCCGGCGGACGCGGATCTACTCTCCAGGGAAGGAGGCGCCATCCTCCACCACGACCCGAAGTCGCTGAACTTGCAGGCCTGGCTCCTGCAGCGCTAGAGTTTGGAGGATACGACATACCGGCCGACTGCAGAGAGGTTCTTGCAAAGGCCAGGGCGTCCTCGACTCTTAAATGCTACGGACACAAATGGAAGAGGTTCTCTGTCTGGTGCCACGCACAGAAGATTAACCCTCTACGGATTACGGCTCCCCAAGTACTGCCGTACCTGCTGACGCTGGCCAAAGCTGGCCTGGCGCACGCGTCCATCAAGATTCATCCTGCTGCGATCTCCCGATACACCAGAACCACGGGGCGGACGTCCTTGTGGTCTCATCGCCTGGTGAAAGAGTTCATGAAGGGACTGTTCAGATCGTTCCCGCCGGTGAAGGCTCCGGCCCCGGCGTGGGAGCTCAACGTGGTGCTGACCAAGCTCATGGGACCTCCGTTCGAGCCTCTGCACTCGGCTCCGTTGAAGTTTCTATCGTGGAAAACTGCTTTTCTTGTGGCCATCACCTCCACACGACGAGTGGGAGAGATCCAGGCCCTTTCCTGCAAGGCCCCGTACTTGACTTTCCACGACACGAGGGTAGTGCTCAGGACGCACCCCTCCTTCATGCCCAAGGTACCGTCGGACTTCCATCTCAACGAACCCTTGGTGTTGCCTGTATTCTTCCCGTCGCCTTCGTCGCCGGCTGAGAGGACTTTGCACTCGCTGGATGTAGCTAGAGCGCTGAAGTTCTACGTGGACCGCACGAAGTGTTTTCGGAAGACGTCACAACTCTTTGTGAACTTTGGACCTGTCAATCAGGGGAAGGCTCTCTCGAAGGCTTCCATTTCCAGATGGCTCTCCGGCTGTATCATGTACTGTCATCGGTTGGCAAACCGACCGCTGCCCGGCCGTCCGAGAGCCCATTCCACCAGAGCGATCGCAGCTACCACGGCGTTCCTTTCTGGTGTGCCCCTGCTGGACATATGCAGGGCTGCTACGTGGAGGTCGACGCACACCTTCACGAAGTTCTACTGCGTCGATCGGGATTCCAGGGAGGAGTCCAGGGTCGGCCAAGCAGTGCTGCGCAACCTGTTCGCCTGAGGTGAGCCTGGTGAGGAGGTAAGATGCTTAATGTTGAGTTTGATGCTATGCTTAATGTTGAGCCTTTGCCACCTCCCGTGGTTGTGCATGTGTATACTGCTATGTATTCTTTATTCATGAGCATGTGAATCCATGCCAGACCCCATGCTGGAGAAGGAACAAGTTACTTACCTATAACTGTTGTTCTCCAGCATGGGTCTGGCATGGATTCACATGCGAACCCTCCCGCCTACCCCTCTGCGGCTCTTCACTTGGTCATACTGCCACTTCACGTGCTTCCAAATCTGAAGATGGCTGCCAGAGGCGGTGCTTAGGTAGAGGGCAGTCATTGGCTGTGGTCAGTATGACGCAGAGACCAGTGATTGGTTATTACTACGAAAGACAGATCAGAAACGAAACTGATACTGGTTTTTTCTTTACCGAGGATTCCCAGCCTGACGACGGGGAATATTCATGAGCATGTGAATCCATGCCAGACCCATGCTGGAGAACAACAGTTACAGGTAAGTAACTTGTTCCTTTTCTGAAGTTCAACTAAGGGCTTAGCAAAACCGTTAAACTGAGACAGTACAAGACTCCACTCTTAGTATAAGGCTGTACCACCTGAGTATATGGTAATGTAGACTGAGCAGCCAGGCTTATCTTGGGAGGGAGAGAGGGCTGTGGGAAAGTACACTGAACCTGCAGTACACCAAGGATGAAATAGAAACACTTACAACCAGAAGTATTATACAAAAGGTTTATTTTAAATACAATTGGGCCAAATTAAGTCTTGGGGTAATTACTGGTCATAGAGTCATAAACACATGTATAAAAACACACCACAAAGCTTGATGGTACATAGACCAAAGCATAAAACCTTCAGAATACCCAACAGTAATTCTAGGGCATTCAAACCTTATCATACACATTCAGTATAAGTCACACCTTTTCTTGGAGAGTAAAACCATAAATTACTTTCTTAACCTCACCATTACTTTACAGTAATGCAAGGGTAGTAGACCCTGTCAATTATACAGTGACGCTCAACACAGAAATTGCATAGTAAACCATCTTTCAAATAGACTTTTCTGAATAGTGGAACACTCATTCAAGGAACAGTAAAAACCTATAATTATTATTTAGGATAAGTTATTCTAGGTGAGTAAAACCTTTTGGTGTAATATACAATTAGTTGCTTTTCGGATCACTGTAACAGAGATTGAGGGAAGCAATAACGCTTTAACTTATATTAAGATGGCACATAGGTAACTCAAGGTAAGTAAAACCTATATACTTTTTTTTAAAGGAGATATCGGCAACCTTAAGGTAGGTATAAACCAGAAACTGTTTTATAATCTGTATAAAACAGACCAGGGAAAGCAAAACCCTGTTGGTGAAGTTACACAATATTCTGAAAAAAATAGTGAAGCCAACTGCATTACTTTTGGGAAGAGGCACAACCAATTCACTGATGAGTAAACTAACCTTGCATTTACTTAGAATGGCGACAGTTTCTAAGGAAAGTAAGACTTTACATATACTTTTCAGAATGGCAGAACATTTCCAAGGTAAGTAAAATAACCTTACAATTACTTTTACAAGTGTAAGAACATTTGTAACTTAGTTACAGTTACCAACTAACTTTTTCACAAGTAAGTACTTTTTAACACTTGTTATACTTTTCCAGACAGAATCCTCTACTTTTCCAGTCCTTCCCTATTCTATTGCATGAGTTAACTCGGGAGTAGAAGAGGGACCCTAGTGGTCAAGGCAGGGTGAGATGGGCATTTGTTGCAGTCAAATGTCAGAGTTCCTGTGGAAGACTGTTCAACAAGTAAGTAGTTCACTTAGTTAAGGTCCAGGGACTTCTGAGAAGACGCCCCAGTAGGATTCCAGCAGGAGCCTGGTGTACTGGATGAAAGAAATCACAAGAACACCCCAAAGCTTTACAGAAATTACAAAGGCTTAAGGTAAGTAAATGCGCCAGCCAACAGAGTACCGTAGCACGGAAGAAGAGTTCCAGCAAGAAGGCTTCAGGCTCTACAGCCAAAAACCCGGTTGTTAAATTCCTTGTCATGAAGACAGAAGGCAGTACACTGGAAGGACTTTTGTAGCAGGGATCATGGGGCGAGGCTCTAGTTAAGAGGATCTTCACATGGTTTACTCGGCACACAAGAAGAGGCTGCAACGGGGAGAGTTCGAGATCTGCCGCCAAAAACTTGGTCACTGAATTCCATGTCATGAAGATTGAAGACAGGACCCTGAAGTCCTTTTGAAGCAAGGATCAACTGGGAGGGCTCCAGGCAAGAGTTTCTTCGCGGCTGGATGCGGCTTTGGATTTTCGTGCCCTTTTCAGGAGCCAGAAGAAGACTGAATATCGCTGGTCAGATTCTCTTCGTTTGCAAGGTCCAGCACTCTGGTGAGGGAACTTTTCGGACTCGATTCACGTTTCTGGAGTTACAGCAGGATGCCCACAATGTTTCAGCAAGATTCGGAATTCGAAAGACCATGCACTGCGCAATGGCTCGAGGTCCCAGGGTATTGCAGACCTGCAAGGTCTCAGCATGTCGTGGGATGGCTCAAAAGTCAGGTTGTATTTAGTCTAGTGGATCTTGCCAGGCGATGTGTCGGGGGCCATCGTTTTCGTAGTCCCCAGGTCGATTGGAATGCTGGGTAACAGCAGGCTCCGGTTACACAGAAGGGTCTGTGGTCGCTTGGAAATCGTCTCAGCTGCGTTTTCTTCATCTAAATTGTTCGGATTTGGTTCCAGTGGTTGAACACCTCTTCAACTTCCAGGATCAGACTTTTATACAGGAACCCAGCCACAGCCAATCAAACAGCCACGCAATATTCAAACTTGCGTGCGTTGGCAGTCCTTTCAGGACAGCCATCCTCCCTGTTTGAGCTGGATTCTCAGAATCAGGCTGGAAGACTTGGACTCTTCCGTTGTTTCCTGCCTTCACAGACACTCTGGAGCCTGGGTGGGGAATTCTCAAGAATCCCACCAAAGACAAAATTGACACAAACTTACCTGATGCAGACCATGCTGCAAACTTAGCTGATGCAGACCATGCTGCAAGAGCTCCAAGCCAAAGGAGGCTTGAAAGGGACTACTTTACTTTGGGACTATTTTCTACTCGGGTGGGGTCGGGGAGGAATACTTACCTGAGACTACTTTGGAGGCTATTTAAACCACGCCCGAAGAGCAGCACACGCTTCGCGTTATTCTGCATCCAGCAGCGTAACGCTCACCGTGCCTGCAGTCAGCATCCAGTCTTCTGCCACGCCCGCCTCGAGTCTGGAGCTCCTAGAAAAAGGGAGAAAGAAGGAGAAAAGGTTAGAACAAGAGCAATACCTTCGATCCTTACCTGAATTCCCGATCCACTGCGCCTTTTAGCTGGAAGAAAGAAGTTATTTTATGCGTGTCGCCTCGCCTGCTGCAGCGCCGCGCTGAACTCACCAGCCTTCGCAACATCTTCATTATCCACTGCATCCTTCTGCATGTTCCCGCCGCACTCCGGCACCTAGGGGGAACACGAGAACGGCAAGGTGAGCCAAGGGAATAAACAGAGGCAATATTAGTTACCCCCCATAGACTTACCTGATTTTACCACCGGGGCGACTATTCCTCTTCACGGGTCGGCGCAGCCTCCACCGCATCCTCACCGTACCCCGGCCCCTAATAGGAACAAAAGGACAACAAGGTGAAACAAAGGGACAAACAAGGGGAAACCTCCTCGCCACAAAAGACTTGCCTAATTTTACCGCCGGATGCATTATTCCCCGAGACTTCATACTTTCTCTCAGCGCCTGAATAAGGAAGAAAGCAACGGGTTACATATTGACACTATTTTATCGAACTCTGTTGGATAATGCAAACCCTTACCTGAATATTACCGGTTGCCACGAGGAACTCTTCGCTAGGGTCAAGCTGCAACCTGCAAGCAATCGGACAAGAGTGAAAGTCAGACATTGGAACTCTTACAAACTACATACTTAAGGCGTCTTGCCGGAAATCTCATGTTCTGGAACTCACTAATTCCTTCGAACCAGTGAAGCAACTGGTTATCTATGCGCCCCTGCGCTCAATGCAGGATGGAGAGCTCATCTTTCCAAACCATCAGGTGAGACTATAAGAGGGGACATCAAAGGTGATCAGTGGGGAGAACAGCAGGGGTGGGGGGTTTACGCTCAACTCCACGGGTGGTTAATTCCCTTTGTCCATTTGCAGAAGAATATTCCTTAGGGCCAAGCAAAAAAAGCTAGGTGGGGCAGTCCAGTCTGTCATCTCGGCACTATGCGTCACATTGGTGGAGACCGCAGCTGCCCATTTCAGTTCGACGCCCCTGTGGGAGCCAGGTGAGCGTAACAATATTCTGAGAGTGTGGAAAAAGGTTCCCACTCACTGAGGTATAGAGAAAAATAAAAAATTCCACCAGAAAGCAAAGGGTTCTGTGGTTGAGACAGGTGAGGAAGATTTATTATTGCTATGAAAATTATTGCTAACGTATACCAATTAAATGTATGTGTAAGACAGCCAGTTAGAGAAAATACATAACTATTTTGCTTGATTTATAATCCACTGTGTGTGATCGGGAGAAACCCTAGCTTTTTTGTGTTTTTAAGTTTGGATATAATGCTATTGCAGTTTTGTATTTGTGCTTGCTATTCAGATTTATGAGCCAGTTTACCTATTTATGTATAGCTAAGCCACCCGATGCCCTGTGATGATGCCTTGATCCAGTCCTGGCTTCTCTCATTACGTGTTGGGATTAGTATTTTTGTTTTTATAAGTATGAGCTTGCATGCGAAGTGAAAAGCCAGGAATGTCAGTGTTACGTATGATATGGGGCCAGTTGGCAGCTATGATTAGTTTAGTTAGTGATCATGGAGGGGTTTGGAGGTTGAGAGCTGTACAACTGTTAATGGTAGTTATTTGTATTTTTTTTAAAGGTGATTATTATTTTTTTTTCCAGTGCTGTATCGCAAAGGACCTGCTTTCTACCATGCAAGGTTAGGAGGTTAAAATATATTTTAGTAAGAAGCCCATTGGGGATTGCATGCCTTTTTTTCTTAATTACGTTGTCGGTCTACAAGGAAGTATACAAACTCTGCAAATGAAACTATTGAAGACATGGTTAACTCGTATGGCTGAGTTCTCCACCCTTCATCCATGTCTCACTCTCCACAATCTCGCCATCGTAGTTTGCTGAAACACACTCGCCATCCTCGTGCCACTCATGTGCCAGCTCTGCAGATCATTCCCCCCCCCCCCCCCTGTCCTCTGTACTCTTTCCTTACCTCACCCCTCTTACCTAGCACTGCCCGTCTGCGGTTTTCATACTCTTGGCACTGCTGCCGTCCGTCTGTCCTGCACTCCCTCCTCGCCTCTGCAGTCCCTTTTATCTTTCCTCTACCACCATTTACACATTACTGCTGGCACACTAACTTGACTCCCTGTATTAGTAGCCTAGGGCCTCTGCCCCTCCCTCCAACCCCTCCCCCCCATGTTGCCTTCTGTGGGATACTAATAGCTTTTAAGGCCCTCGGCAGAGGGATGGTGTACTGGCCATTAAGGGGCCGGAAATCATTGTAAGAGCCTTGCTTCATCCGTGCCTGTAGTTTGCAGCCAAAAGCCCTATGTTTCTCTGCACTGCTATTATACACTCAGCTGTATTCATTATTTGCTCATCTTATCTCTATTTGCCACATTTGATCTGCTAAATGTGTACATCCTGCAACCAAGATCCTAGTTAATGGGGGCTGGAATATCATGCAAAGCCTTGTCTTCACGTGTAATTTTAAGTAACCCGCAATGACTGTAACCAGTTTAACGCATGTGGTCTCATAAATGTTAACCTATTCTTTTTGTCAACAGCATAGGGAACGAAATCTGATTTGTAAGTGCCAACTGTCACGATACATCGTCTGTACACCATGCACTTGTAGACTTTTTTATGAATGTCAACAGAAGCATGATGGTATTTCTCATTACTATTACCACTATCTTTGACGCTAGCAAAAATATGTTTCATCGCTGTTGGGGAGTTAATGGGGATTTTGGGCCAGCATGACTATTGGACCTACATTGCACGATAGCAGCAAAAAAGACATGAGCTTGTTAGTGTGGTTTATGAACTGGGAGATAGAGTGCAAAGGGATCATCGTTCTAGACCTCTGTTTACATCCCCTCATTCCTGACCCTGAGAAATTGAATGAATTTCTAGCTAGAATGGATTTTAAGGAACTCATGGTGGCAACAGTAAAGACAGACACAAGTGATCACAGTTCAAGGGTGTTTATTGAACTTCATAATCGGTGACATAAACGCCTAATCTAAACCTAAATATAAGATGGGAGCGAGCTACGAACATCAAAATAATAAGGTGGTTCTAGTGGTGTTATGTCAAATAAAAAGGGCCTATACTAAAAAAAAAAAAAAAACTATTGCCAAATCCTTACTACTAATTACTAAATAGTGTGAGATAATGTTCGCCTGAAAAGAAATGTCAGGATGGTATGGCTGGGTTTCCCTTCCCCACGTTTGAATCACGGCACAAGGCGGGACTTTCGAGCAAAATATCAAAACCCCTTCAAAGGTTAAGTCTCTTTCCTGCAAAAGTCTCTTTCCTTAGGTTTACTGATTCTCTCAGTGATCTTACACCTTTGGCGATTGCTCTTCGCCTCTAGGACCTCCCTATGCCAGGCTCAGATCTTCTTTGCCAACTTGGCCTCCCTCTGTTGGGTTCACTACGGCCTCTCTGATGTCACTCGTAATTGTAAAATGCTAAACAAATAAACGAGCAAATGTTCTTTGGGCGATTTGCTTTTCGCCCCTGGGATTTCCCTCTGTCGGGCTCGAATCCTTCTTGCAAAAATGGGCCTCCCTCCTTTGGGTTCACTACATCCTTTCCTCAACACAGTTCATGCATTGCTAAGTTTCCTCAGAAAACATGGTTTCTTTCTCCCAGCTTTCTTTCGGCATCCCTCTGTCGGGTTCACATTTGCCAATTATCACAGTTCACAATCGTAGTGGAAAGTGGGTCAGACTTTCGATTGTACAATGGATTTGACATAACCCTTGTAGGACCACTGACACCAACCTTTTCTACAGCCTTCTGGTTCTTGTAGCTTCAAAAACAGGTCTGGGTCAGAGCCTTTCGAATGAGCGCCCACGTGGCTCCAGACCGATCTGCACTTGGACCTCAACTGGGCTTTCTGTAAGTTCAAACATACAAGTTCTTCTTGTAATATTTCTTGCGTTCAAACAGTGTTGCTACTTGCAACCTTGGGCTCAACACAGTTCGGTTTTCTATCCGTTTCCTCTGACTCACTGGCTGTGCTGAACCCGTTGGCATCTTTGTTCTCTCGATAGTACCACAGTATCCAGCTTGCCTCTACACCTGCGTTATAAATGCGGGGGGGGCCCTGTGTACCACTGTCCTCTCCTGCTCACGCGTGTCAGCTGTAACACACGGTTTTATGATTTCCCTTTCGGATGCTTCATGAGTCTGAGTTGAAAAGGGCAAGAGAAATCCCCTCCCACCCCCTTCGTTGTCCTTCCAGGTGTCACTGCCTTCTCCCTTTGCACAGCCGGTTTGGTTTAGCTGTATTCTCGTGTGTTCGGCCTTGCTCGACATGTCCTTTTGTGCTGCGCCTTTTTATCCCTGTGGGGAAGGTAAAGGCTGTCAGGTGTGCGTGGTTGTCAATTGCCTGACGTTGCCTGATCCTTGTGTCGGGCCCTGTCAGGTAAACGGCTTGTGTTTTAGTCCGCTGTCCGTCATGGTGGGAGAAAGTGTTTGCATCAACGGAGGGGGGTGGTAGATACTCCAGATATCCTACTTGGTAGGGTTTATGGAACTAGCGGGAATGACCGGGATTATTATCTTGAAATGAACAAAGGGGATTGTAGGAACGGTAATGTTTGGTTAAAGCAGGCTGAGAATTCAGGAAATAATAATCGGAGGGACAGTGATAAGAATGACTGGGAGTGCTCGAGTAGACAACAGGACAACAGGGAGTGCACATTGGAGTGCTTTCTAATGCAAAGGTGTTCAATAAAGTGGTGTTCCCCAAGGTATCAATTGCCAGCTCATTTGTGAAGGCAGGAGCTGCCTCTCCTGCTAAGGAACTGCCATTACTTGAGTAGAAATTAACCCAACAATAGTAAATCGGGTATGTGTGCAGGCGCTGTATCTTTTCTTTTTTTTCTAGCTGTATCTGGGTGAACGTGTCTGTTTACCATTTTAAATGTTTGCATATTACTTGGCGGCGAGGGTGGTTGCTAATTCTGTGAGTTCAGCCTTGTCTCAGCCTTGCCAGAATAAGGGAAGAAGCATGCCTGGGGCACAGGTAGAGAGACTGCCCCTGACCACAGAAGGTGCTGCCATAGGCTGAAACAAATCGTACGCATTTCTCCTCTGGGTGCATGGTGGCTTTTACTGGAAGACTTTGAGAGTGTAGTGTGTTCCCCATTACTGGGGCTGAAAACAATTTGTAATTGCATAAGGTGGTCTGGAAAACCCTCTACCGGTACGAACACAGCCCATTGACCTGTTCTTGGGTGGAAGGCCCCCGGGAGAGTCTCAACCATGCTTTACCGCTTTGTTTTTCACAGAGGAGACATTTCCATTCACATCGGTCTTTGTCCCACCCATAGGTAGTCCAGCACCAAAATGGTAGGCAATTCTCCAGCAACCCCAGACGCGTGTTTCGGCCTAGTCGGGCTACATCACTGAGGTGGCGCTGTGCCTCTCTAAGCACAGTGAGCAAGGTGTCCACGTCTGGATTCCCCAGGTAACTTAGGGTGAGAACCCAAAGTACCCAAAATTTGCATAAAGAGGTCTGGGAAGCCCTCTACCGCTACGCACACGGCCCATTGACCTGTTCTTGGGTGGATGGCCCCTGGGAGAGTCTCAACCACACTTTAGCGCACTGTTTTTCACAGAGGAGACATTTCCATACACATCAGTCTTTGTCCCACCCATAGGTAGTCCTCCACCTCACTGATGAGGCCCGATTAGGCCGAAACACGTGTCTGGGGTTGCTGTTGGTACTCTTGTTCAGAGGAGAATAGCCTAGCATTTTGGTGCTGGACTGCCCCTTGGCAGGACAAAGACTGATATGCAGGGATATTTCTCCTTTGTGAAAGGGACAGTGAGCTAAAGACTTGGTAGAGACTCTCCCAGGGGCCATCCACCCAAGAACAGGTCAATGGGCAGTGTTCATGCTGGTAGAGAGACTCCCAGACCCCCCCCCCTTTGTTTTACAATTTGTAATTGGCTGATGTGTGCTGTGAGTTAGAGTGGTGACATCCCAGTAAGAGATTAATGAGTTTTGATAGGAGCCCTTGCTTGGCTCTCAATAAGAAGTGAAACTGGTAAATAGCAAATCTTCCTTGAGCGCCAGGATTGGTAAGACCCTGAAAATGTTGACATCCGGGTGTTGGGACTGTGATGGCACCACAGTGAAATGGTTTGGACACCAGTGAAATCCACATGGTTATTAGAACACTGCTGAAGGGACATCTGGTGAGGGGTGAGGTGCAATAATTGGGGTTCGGTGGGAGAGGGACTTCACATCAGTGTGGGGGTGAGAATCCAGGTTAGTCTAAGATGCATATAGAGTAAATAGATGTGGAGGTAGAGTGCCTCATTAGGCCTTGCAAAATCCACTCGACCACTCTCAAAGTGTAGGAGGGTAGAGTACCATTTTTATGTTACTTGACCTCCTTGTTAGAGTGCCCCTTCCGAAATGCTGGTATGCAATAGTTGCACTGTCTGCAGCTGCTCTTTAGGTGGTAGCAGTGCACCATGTTAATCCTGATTACTTGGACGTCAGTCTGTCATTCAAGCCTCTCGAAGCTCTGATTTGGAGCTGCACTGGGAATCAAGGGGTCTACCTGCCTAAGGGTCAGCCTTCTTCTGCATTCTCGAAGACTGGTCTGAATCCTGGGGCTCTACAGATGTTTTGGACTACAACTTCCATGATCCCAAACCATTGAATGTGTTGGGTAGTCCTCATGGGAGTTGTAGTTTCAAAACATCTGGAGAGCAAAAGATTGCAGAAGACTAGGCTAAGAAGACATTGCAGAGAACCGCTCACTGGGAATTACTGACCGCTATATAGCTCATGATTGGAGCCTAACAGATGGTTAGATGGACTCCTAGAGCTAAAAGGAGCAACATTTGACTCTCCAGACGATCCAGTGCCACAGAAGCAGACTGTGACATAAACATCGCCGTTTGGTAATATGTCTAAAAGAAGATTAGGACAATTTTGAACCATAATGATCCTTGTGTAATGGACAAAAACGTATAGTTAGCCTCTAATGGTGAAGTTAGATTTGCAACTAGCTCCTGGTTCGCCAGTGGGTGCTTCCTGCTTACTGTGAAATGCGGGATACCCAGGAGCTGCGTTTGACACCTTCTAAACAAAATCCTTATTTCCGTCCATGAAGATCTGCAAGTAGTTGCCACAAAAAAGGATCCATGTGGCCCAGAACTGCTGTGGTAGAAGATATTACTTTAAACCAGTCAATATGTCAACATGCTTAACAAAAGACCCACGCCCTCCCATTGTCCATACTGCAAATTACTGGCAGAGGAATTTAGCTACGCAATCCAGGCTTGCACAACAGGATTCATTTGATGTTCTAAATGAGTTATGTTATAGCATTGAAAATTAGGCTTCAGGTTTGATGGCTTCAGCAGCTAGCACTATGAGGAGAGAGGACTCTGAGCGTAGCCTAGAGCAGGTTCAATTGGAAGTACTGTGCCATAGAGTATATAAAAGAAATCTGAGGCAGTTGTAATAACAATGCAATTTATGAGCTCCTTTATTGTACATTCCGGAAAGGGCTGATCAGAAGTGAGGGGGACGGGTGGGGGGGAGGGCTGCTGCATTGCAGCCCAGTGCATGTGGTACTCTTGGCTGTTGCGGCCACAAAGTGCACAACCCCCCCCCCGGTCGGTCCCCCACTCACCCAACTGGGGCATTGCCAGACGTGTTACCTTTTGTTGAGTCTCAAAATAGAAATAGATATGTAAATTATTGCCCTCCAAGTATAGCAAACTTGGAGATGGCCTGCTCCTGGCTCATTTATATTCATAAATGGCCTTATTAATCCATTTTAATGAGCGTGTGTTGCACCAAACGGAGGCAGCAGCCTGTTGCTCTTTCTGTACTCCTCTACCAATGTGATAGTTCAATATGATACAGATCATTGGTGAACGGCTTCATTGTGGGTTTCAAAGGATTGACTTTGAATAAACCCATACACTGCTACTATTAATATAATTCTGCATCAGTTTGCAGCTAACCATGTTCTTTCTGGTATCATCCTGCACTATTTAGTTTTCCTTTTATTTAATAAGTCCAAAACAAACTTGCGCTCTTACCCTATCCTAGGACTCGGCTTATGATCCATTGTCTCTGGGATCATACTTGCATAATGGTACTTTGCATGTGGGGCGATTGTGTTACAACGTGTACATGATGTGAGGAATTTGAAGGCGTCCTCACTTCTTTCCCAAAATATCCTCCTCTCAGGCGGCCAGGGGGAATGGCCATCGTTCTTGGATCCTGACACTGGGGGTGGATATGCGATGGAGGACTACCTAGGTGTAGGTGACTTGGGGAGAGATGAGGTACCCTTGGATGAGACATGGTATCCCCCTTTTTCCTGTCAAAATGTCCCCTCAATCCCCCAGACGTTTGTGAGCTACTGAAGGTCAGACCCCCATTTACCCATTGTCATGAACTCTTACACACACCACTTTGGTACTGGGACGAGGAAGAAGCGACATAAAGTGACAAAAGAATCTAGAACCATCAATGTGTGGTCTAGTAGTCAAGAGAGCCAATCAGTTTGGCGGGATGTTTATATACATGCGATGCAGGAAGGAGGGCGGTGTCGGCTATGACTGTGGACACGGAAGGACCAAACCTCCCTGGGAAGCCGTGCAGAGGGAAGAGCGAGTGCCAGTGTGGTGGAGCAAGGAGGCTTGCCGACAAGAGCCGTGTCAAGAAAGCAGCAGGCTGCAGCGACGCCGAGAAAGAGAAGCTCTAGGGCGTTCGCAGGAGTAGGCAAGCAGAGTAAGGCTTACCGGAACTCTTACCCGAGACGCTGAGAGAAGTCGAGACCGCGAAAGCCAGAGGAAGCCGAAGGAAGCAAAAGCAAAGCACACTTCACTGTAGCCGTTGCTACCGTCTGTCGCTAGAGAAACCAAAATACGCCCAAAGAGACCAGTGAGTTCCCGTGAAGTGGCAAAGGGACGCCAGGGCATATTGGAGGTGGCTTATATAAAGAAATATAAGAAAGTGGAAAAGCCTTAACCTGTCTGGGAAAGAAACCAGGTTAACTGGGGAGAGCCATATCCCGATAAGCTGAAGCAAAGTAAATGCAAGGCATTTCAAGTCGAAAGGAACACTTTTTGAATACCGATCCGAATGAAAGTAAGCATTTTTAATACTAATCTGAATTAAAGCAGTTTTGTGGAAACGTATAAATATGAAGGAACTGTGTATTTTGAAAGAACAAACATTGGCAAAAGCCATATGAACTATGTAAAGGGACTGTGTGTTTTGAGAGAACAAGTATTGGCAAGAGCAACAAAAGTATGTGAAAGTGTAACATGTGAATAGTGGCAAACAAGTAATGGTAAAGCATCAAGAGGATGTGAAAAAAGCCTGAACCAAATCCCACTGTAAAGCTGAAACAGTGGCAACGTGCAGGTGAAGGAGAAGCAAGTTATGTGTCAGTTGCGTGACCTGTAATGGGTGGACTGCGTGGTCCAACAACAGCGCCTAGACCCAGGACACCGACCTATGGAAGAGCCACTTGAAATACCTTCAACAGAGCTTGTGGGTGAATCTAAAGGAAACCTAGTGTGAACTGGAATTGAAGAATTGAACTATAAAGTGTTAAGACTTGAAGCCTTGGAAAAGAGAAAACCCCCCTTGGGGTTTTTGTGAACTATCTTGAATTCTAAAGAAGGGAGATCTCTTACAACCAAGTACTGGAAGAAGCTTGGAATTGTTATTTGAACACTTATGATTTTGAAGTGGACCACCTTACACATTGTATTCAAATAGATATGCGGGCATGTATAGGTTTTGGACAGACATTTACTTTGAACATCCTGTCATAGAGTATCCTTATTTTTGTTTAGATAGGGAAATCCCACATTAGCATAACTCAAGTTAGGCCTTTTTCCAGCCCTCCTTTTGTCTTATTAAAAGTATAAAGGGCAAACTTTAGTTCAGTTGTCTGTATTGTTGGGACAGTTTTTATTAAATCCAACTGCGGGCTTAGTAAAACCATAAAACTGAGACAGTAGAAAACTCCACTCTTAGTATAAGTCTGTACCACCTGAGTATTTGGTAGCGTAGACGGAGCAGCCAGGCTTATCTTAGTAGGGAGAGAGGGCTGTTGCTTGGTGCAATGGAATTGTACCATACCTATGGTCCAAAGAAACACAAATCCTTGTATGTCGGTCACTTCCACCGCTGATCAGCTCACCTTATGTAATAACAGTCTGTTCCACTCTCCTTGCAGGTTTGTCAAGTTTCTTCACTGGGCACCCTACCCAGACCGGCTGTGGCACACCAGTTGCCTTGGAGGGCGTCTTGGAGCACAAGGTATGTTCAGTTCCTCACGTTCTACCACAATGCCCATACAAATGATGCTCGATTGCTGTTGCTGTGTCCTTTTTATGAGTTGAAATAGAGTGAGGAATCTGTTTGAGGTGCTTCTCACTTAGAACTCTGCGCCCTGTTATGTGGTACTTAATTTGAGAGGTCGCATGGAGCTAGGGTAACCTAGGAGTCTTGGATTCCTCTACTCCATAGGTAAAAAGCAAAAATGGAAATGGTTACCCTTTAGAGGTGCTACAGCGCCCATTGACAAGAAATCCTTCGAATGGAAAAAAAATTCACATGACCACAGTTGGAAATTGATATTGTTCAGTTTATCTTGAGAACGTTGCCCTTTTGTGATAACACGTGTTTCGACGTATCCAACGTCTTTTTCAAATCAGGGCTACAAAATTCATAAATAATAAATGATAAATTGATTTACAAGTCAAATAATTTGATAAACAAGAATATGCAAATTAAATGATCAACAAATTGAAATGAATTGGCCATTGATGTAAAACACAACAATTACAAGTCATTGTAAATTCAGTCATAGTACAAACAACAAAATAGAAAAATAAATTTATGAATAAATGGCCATGTTCAGGAGGGGGAGAGGGGTAGGAGGTTTGTGGGAATTAGAGAAAAAACACAAAGAAAAAAACATGTTTATAAAGAGGTAAGTATGGTTCATGTGTCAATCGGGTATAAGTAACTCTAAACATATACAAATAATGATTCAATATCTTACCTATTGTTAACCATAAATGTGCATGTAGTGGTCAGCTTACTTGTGCGGTCATGGGATAATCCCTGCTCCCTAGGGGAAAAATACCCATCTACAGTCAATTCATTGAAAATTTCTTAAATATATCTTGAAAAGGTTGTAATGCAGAAACTCTTTGTCATCTCTGAAAAATTCCAATGTTAACTCCCATGCCAATTTTGTCAATGGGTACTAATACAATTAACATAGGGTGGGGGTGTCACCATCTTTAATTCAAAACACGGGAAGCGACGCTAATCTTTGTATTGTTCTACAATTGGTTGACCGTGATCTCATATTGAAGTTCACTCGCCTTCCTGTTCATGTGCGTGGAATTTCGGTTCAAGTATAAATCAAACCGTAATTTAAAACAATACTGTTTCGTCAAATGCAGAAGGTTTATGTGGGCAAAGACCACGAGGGTTTGCATGTTTACATTACACATCATGTGCTTGAGGGGGCTGCTCTTGCTGTCAGACTCACCTAAGTTATTCTGTTGTTTCTTTCCGTCCGCGTTCCGGCGTGTCCGCCCTGAACATGTGTGTTGCATAAAACAGTTTCTAGGCAACCTCAGTCCTACTACTGTTTCTAGCTTTGGGTGCCATCTTTTGGGCTAACTTCCTAGTTTCCCAATGTTGCTTACGTGCTCTCGTTCTTTCTAATGCTGATTGTCAGTGTTTCATATTTACACGCCATCTTGCAGGCTGGATTGGCTGTGTACTAATATCCCTTACTGAAAATTGTTCCCTATTCCTGTCGATTGATCTAAAATGCCAAAACGAAGTATGGAAATGTAAATGCTCCGGATTTAAAGAGCCTTTTTAGTAAAAAATGTACAATATATTATATCATGTGAAAAACACGTACTCATATGGTCGTCGACCTGGCTTATTAAACCTATTCGTCGGTATGCGAGAAATATGATACATTAATCAATGGTTAATAAAATAATAATAAAAATAAATAAAAATAAAAATAAGACTTCTTATGTATTCATATTCACATGCAGTGCTGTCGAGCAACTGTAAATCTGACTTCCACTAATGTTGATAAACCATAACGTCCCTTAACCTTGTGAATATCCTGTTTATTATAAATAAGTGAAAATGTCCTAATGCTGTTGTATACTGACTTAGAGCGATATTGGTAATTATAAAAAAGAGTACATTTCATTGTCTGAATTCAGACCTCTTTCAACTGTACGAAATTTACAAATCAATTTGGCTTCCTCTTGTCGCAGTTTCAGCTCTTGGTTCCCTCCTCTTGGTCCCAAGACCACTCTCTTGAGTCCGGCAAATTTTAAACTTTTTTTGGTGTCACATTGGTGTTCCTTTTGCCAATGTTGGGCTAACGGTGAGTTTGTATTCGGATTTCCAATGGATGAAAAATGTTCTCTGATCCTTGTTCTTAGTTCTCTAATGGTGCTCCCTATGTAGATCTTATTGCATTCACAAATGATGGTATAAACAACATATTTGGTTCGGCAATTGATATGTTCAACAATGTTAAGGTTGGTGCCATGTTGGTCTTCAAAGCTTGTCAAATTATCCATCGCATGTTTGCACATCGTGCAGGTCCCACATTTCCTAAATCCCTTTGTTTGTTTCGGTAACCAAACGGAGGTGCCCTCTGATCTAAGTTCTGGAAGTAGAGATGGGCTCAGTATATTCTTGATGGTTCTCGCCCGTTTGTAGATAATCAATGAGTCATTTTTAATATAGTTCCTGACATGTGGATCCAAATGTAAGAGATGCCAATGTTTTCTGAGGATACTTCTCAAAATCCCATTATTTTTGCAGAATGTTGTGATGAAGCTAACTTCTTCCTTTCTGGTATTGATTTTGGGTTTCGTGATTAGAGTCTCTCTCCTATTCAGTACTTTGGCTTGTATCTGTGCCTTCAAAATAGTCTTGGAGCCATATCCCCTAACCTTGAATCTTCTTGACAGCAGGTGGCATTCTTGTTCAAATACCTCTTGTTCCGAACAGTTTCGACGGGCCCTGATGTATTCACCACTTGGAATATTCTTGATAACCGAGTTCTGATGGCAGCTAGTTGCGAATAAAGTTGAGTTGGCCTCTGTTTCCTTCCTGTAAGTTTTGGTCATCAATTGATCTTTTCTCACATAAATGTTCAGATCTAAAAAATCTATTGATGATTTACTGAAATGTCCAGTGAATTCTATCCCCATCTGATTGTTGTTGGCTCTGTTCATGAATTCTTCCAAGTCGACAGATTCTCCTTGCCATATTAATAGTACATCATCTATATATCGAACCCACAGGATCACATGTTCTTGATATGCTACATCGTTGTAGATATGCTTGTCCTCGTACATTGCCATGGTCAGATTGGCGAGGGCAGGGGCAAATTTCACTCCCATCGCCACCCCTCTTGTTTGTCGGTAGAATTCCCCGTTGAAGATGAATACATTATTTTGCAAAGTCAAAAGCACCATTTCCTTGAGCATATTGACCGATTGGAATTTGGATGCGGTCTGTGTGGAAAATGTATAGTCTATTGTTTCAATTGCTGTTTCATGTTTGATTGATGTGTACAATGACTTCACGTCCCACGTGGCTAGGACGTAATTAGGTTCCCATTTAATCAGAGCTAATTTGTTGATTACAGAGGTTGTATCCCTCAAATATGCTTTCGTATGGTTTACCAGCGGGCTAAGTATGCTGTCAATAAATTCTGCCATATTCATGGTTGCCCAGTTAATTCCACTTAAAATCGGTCTTCCTTCTGGTATTCTCTCAAAAGTCTTGTGAATTTTGGGTAAAAAATATATTGTTGGTAAAGTTGGTTGTTGCATATCTAAGAAAGCTTTTTCTTCGTCTGTTATTAGGCCTTGCCTATACCAATTCGTGATTGCCTCCCTTAGTTCTGTACAAATGTCCTGTTTAGGATTTCTCTCAAGTTTGTTGTAACATGAGGGAGTGTTAAGGTGGTTCATAGCCATTGTTACATAATCTTGCCGGTTCATAACCACAATTTTTCCTCCTTTATCCGCCGATTTGATAGTCCAGTTTTGATTTTGTTTGAGGTCCAAAAGTGCTGTTCTTTCTGCTTTGGTCAAGTTGTCAAAATCATGTTTAAAGCCATTTCTGTAGCTCTTATTCTTATTAGTGTTTCTGTCCATGTGGTCATTAAGATCTTTAGTGACTGCTTGGAAAAAGGTGTCCACAAGGTTATCTGGGGTTAAGTTAGGGGTGAACTTAGATCTCACTTTCAGGTCCCTTGCTTGAAGGCTGGTTTGTTGTATTTTCAAATCATATATGGTTTCATGAATGGGTCGTTCTATTGTATCCTGTAGTGTGCTTAAAAGGTGAATATCTCTTA
This sequence comes from Ambystoma mexicanum, assembly GCF_040938575.1. NCBI lineage: Eukaryota > Metazoa > Chordata > Amphibia > Caudata > Ambystomatidae > Ambystoma > Ambystoma mexicanum. The sequence goes on from NC_090923.1 coordinate 521,757,179, forward strand.
ATTCTTTAATTGTGTAGTCACTGTCTTCGATATCTGGTTCTTTAGCCTGGAACATTGGGACTTGCGTTGCAAAAAACTTTTTAAGTTTCAATTTCCTAATGAACTTAAACAAATCTATATGTACATTTATTGGGTCAAAATTAGTAGAAGGGGCGAAAGAGAATCCTTTATTCAACAAAGTAATGTCTTCCATTTTTAGATGATGATCGGACAAATTTAGAACTAAGTCGTTTGCTGGTTTTTTCTCGCTGCCTCTTTCGCTCCTGCTCTTGTTAACCGCCCTCAACCCTGTCAGGGTTTCCTCAATCAAATCAGACGGTACAAGAAAAGCAACAGAAACAATCCACAAAGACAGGTGCGTTTTTTATTACCTCAACAGCCTATTCCACATTCTCAGAATATAGGAGGAGGGGTCAGCGGGGGAGTGGCCGACACGGGCAATCTAGACGCTCTGGAAGATTTCAGGCGGTTAACAAGAGCAGGAGCGAAAGAGGCAGCGAGAAAAAACCAGCAAACGACTTAGTTCTAAATTTGTCCGATCATCATCTAAAAATGGAAGACATTACTTTGTTGAATAAAGGATTCTCTTTCGCCCCTTCTACTAATTTTGACCCAATAAATGTACATATAGATTTGTTTAAGTTCATTAGGAAATTGAAACTTAAAAAGTTTTTTGCAACGCAAGTCCCAATGTTCCAGGCTAAAGAACCAGATATCGAAGACAGTGACTACACAATTAAAGAATTAAGAGATATTCACCTTTTAAGCACACTACAGGATACAATAGAACGACCCATTCATGAAACCATATATGATTTGAAAATACAACAAACCAGCCTTCAAGCAAGGGACCTGAAAGTGAGATCTAAGTTCACCCCTAACTTAACCCCAGATAACCTTGTGGACACCTTTTTCCAAGCAGTCACTAAAGATCTTAATGACCACATGGACAGAAACACTAATAAGAAAAAGAGCTACAGAAATGGCTTTAAACATGATTTTGACAACTTGACCAAAGCAGAAAGAACAGCACTTTTGGACCTCAAACAAAATCAAAACTTGACTATCAAATCGGCGGATAAAGGAGGAAAAATTGTGGTTATGAACCGGCAAGATTATGTAACAATGGCTATGAACCACCTTAACACTCCCTCATGTTACAACAAACTTGAGAGAAATCCTAAACAGGACATTTGTACAGAACTAAGGGAGGCAATCACGAATTGGTATAGGCAAGGCCTAATAACAGACGAAGAAAAAGCTTTCTTAGATATGCAACAACCAACTTTACCAACAATATATTTTTTACCCAAAATTCACAAGACTTTTGAGAGAATACCAGAAGGAAGACCGATTTTAAGTGGAATTAACTGGGCAACCATGAATATGGCAGAATTTATTGACAGCATACTTAGCCCGCTGGTAAACCATACGAAAGCATATTTGAGGGATACAACCTCTGTAATCAACAAATTAGCTCTGATTAAATGGGAACCTAATTACGTCCTAGCCACGTGGGGCGTGAAGTCATTGTACACATCAATCAAACATGAAACAGCAATTGAAACAATAGACTATACATTTTCCACACAGACCGCATCCACATTCCAATCGGTCAATATGCTCAAGGAAATGGTGCTTTTGACTTTGCAAAATAATGTATTCATCTTCAACGGGGAATTCTACCGACAAACAAGAGGGGTGGCGATGGGAGTGAAATTTGCCCCTGCCCTCGCCAATCTGACCATGGCAATGTACGAGGACAAGCATATCTACAACGATGTAGCATATCAAGAACATGTGATCCTGTGGGTTCGATATATAGATGTACTATTAATATGGCAAGGAGAATCTGTCGACTTGGAAGAATTCATGAACAGAGCCAACAACAATCAGATGGGGATAGAATTCACTGGACATTTCAGTAAATCATCAATAGATTTTTTAGATCTGAACATTTATGTGAGAAAAGATCAATTGATGACCAAAACTTACAGGAAGGAAACAGAGGCCAACTCAACTTTATTCGCAACTAGCTGCCATCAGAACTCGGTTATCAAGAATATTCCAAGTGGTGAATACATCAGGGCCCGTCAAAACTGTTCGGAACAAGAGGTATTTGAACAAGAATGCCACCTGCTGTCAAGAAGATTCAAGGTTAGGGGATATGGCTCCAAGACTATTTTGAAGGCACAGATACAAGCCAAAGTACTGAATAGGAGAGAGACTCTAATCACGAAACCCAAAATCAATACCAGAAAGGAAGAAGTTAGCTTCATCACAACATTCTGCAAAAATAATGGGATTTTGAGAAGTATCCTCAGAAAACATTGGCATCTCTTACATTTGGATCCACATGTCAGGAACTATATTAAAAATGACCCATTGATTATCTACAAACGGGCGAGAACCATCAAGAATATACTGAGCCCATCTCTACTTCCAGAACTTAGATCAGAGGGCACCTCCGTTTGGTTACCGAAACAAACAAAGGGATTTAGGAAATGTGGGACCTGCACGATGTGCAAACATGCGATGGATAATTTGACAAGCTTTGAAGACCAACGTGGCACCAACCTTAACATTGTTGAACATATCAATTGCCGAACCAAATATGTTGTTTATACCATCATTTGTGAATGCAATAAGATCTACATAGGGAGCACCATTAGAGAACTAAGAACAAGGATCAGAGAACATTTTTCATCCATTGGAAATCCGAATACAAACTCACCGTTAGCCCAACATTGGCAAAAGGAACACCAATGTGACACCAAAAAAAGTTTAAAATTTGCCGGACTCAAGAGAGTGGTCTTGGGACCAAGAGGAGGGAACCAAGAGCTGAAACTGCGACAAGAGGAAGCCAAATTGATTTGTAAATTTCGTACAGTTGAAAGAGGTCTGAATTCAGACAATGAAATGTACTCTTTTTTATAATTACCAATATCGCTCTAAGTCAGTATACAACAGCATTAGGACATTTTCACTTATTTATAATAAACAGGATATTCACAAGGTTAAGGGACGTTATGGTTTATCAACATTAGTGGAAGTCAGATTTACAGTTGCTCGACAGCACTGCATGTGAATATGAATACATAAGAAGTCTTATTTTTATTTTTATTTTTATTTATTTTTATTATTATTTTATTAACCATTGATTAATGTATCATATTTCTCGCATACCGACGAATAGGTTTAATAAGCCAGGTCGACGACCATATGAGTACGTGTTTTTCACATGATATAATATATTGTACATTTTTTACTAAAAAGGCTCTTTAAATCCGGAGCATTTACATTTCCATACTTCGTTTTGGCATTTTAGATCAATCGACAGGAATAGGGAACAATTTTCAGTAAGGGATATTAGTACACAGCCAATCCAGCCTGCAAGATGGCGTGTAAATATGAAACACTGACAATCGGCATTAGAAAGAACGAGAGCACGTAAGCAACATTGGGAAACTAGGAAGTTAGCCCAAAAGATGGCACCCAAAGCTAGAAACAGTAGTAGGACTGAGGTTGCCTAGAAACTGTTTTATGCAACACACATGTTCAGGGCGGACACGCCGGAACGCGGACGGAAAGAAACAACAGAATAACTTAGGTGAGTCTGACAGCAAGAGCAGCCCCCTCAAGCACATGATGTGTAATGTAAACATGCGGACCCTCGTGGTCTTTGCCCACATAAACCTTCTGCATTTGACGAAACAGTATTGTTTTAAATTACGGTTTGATTTATACTTGAACCGAAATTCCACGCACATGAACAGGAAGGCGAGTGAACTTCAATATGAGATCACGGTCAACCAATTGTAGAACAATACAAAGATTAGCGTCGCTTCCCGTGTTTTGAATTAAAGATGGTGACACCCCCACCCTATGTTAATTGTATTAGTACCCATTGACAAAATTGGCATGGGAGTTAACATTGGAATTTTTCAGAGATGACATAAAGAGTTTCTGCATTACAACCTTTTCAAGATATATTTAAGAAATTTTCAATGAATTGACTGTAGATGGGTATTTTTCCCCTAGGGAGCAGGGATTATCCCATGACCGCACAAGTAAGCTGACCACTACATGCACATTTATGGTTAACAATAGGTAAGATATTGAATCATTATTTGTATATGTTTAGAGTTACTTATACCCGATTGACACATGAACCATACTTACCTCTTTATAAACATGTTTTTTTCTTTGTGTTTTTTCTCTAATTCCCACAAACCTCCTACCCCTCTCCCCCTCCTGAACATGGCCATTTATTCATAAATTTATTTTTCTATTTTGTTGTTTGTACTATGACTGAATTTACAATGACTTGTAATTGTTGTGTTTTACATCAATGGCCAATTCATTTCAATTTGTTGATCATTTAATTTGTATATTCTTGTTTATCAAATTATTTGACTTGTAAATCAATTTATCATTTATTATTTATGAATTTTGTAGCCCTGATTTGAAAAAGACGTTGGATACGTCGAAACACGTGTTATCACAAAAGGGCAACGTTCTCAGGATAAACTGAACAATATCAATTTCCAACTGTGGTCATGTGAATTTTTTTTCCATTCGAAGGATTTCTTGTCAATGGGCGCTGTAGCACCTCTAAAGGGTAACCATTTCCATTTTTGCTTTTTACCTATGGAGTAGAGGAATCCAAGACTCCTAGGTTACCCTAGCTCCATGCGACCTCTCAAATTAAGTACCACATAACAGGGCGCAGAGTTCTAAGTGAGAAGCACCTCAAACAGATTCCTCACTCTATTTCAACTCATAAAAAGGACACAGCAACAGCAATCGAGCATCATTTGTATGGGCATTGTGGTAGAACGTGAGGAACTGAACATACCTTGTGCTCCAAGACGCCCTCCAAGGCAACTGGTGTGCCACAGCCGGTCTGGGTAGGGTGCCCAGTGAAGAAACTTGACAAACCTGCAAGGAGAGTGGAACAGACTGTTATTACATAAGGTGAGCTGATCAGCGGTGGAAGTGACCGACATACAAGGATTTGTGCAGGGTGGTGGTGTCGGACTGGAATTGGGTCGCCCATGATCTAAGCCACTATCCTTCTGTCCCTATATTCCTGAGAGATCCAATAGACCTCCTGCGAGAACCGAAATCCACCAACGCATAAACCAAATCACTCTCGGTCTTCTGCCCACTGGGTATCCATCCAGCATTGTGCAGATGGAAGGGAGTGGTCTGGAAGTACTTCAAGAGGCTAGCCCTATAGACCGGACCAGGCACTTTTGCAGGGCCCCAGAGGTAAGCGTTACAATATAAATGCATTTATAAAAAAAAACTCAATACTTAAGGGCTACAACCCAAAGTATAGCCTCATTAGGACTAGCAATCAGCAGTTCAAGGGGAGTCAAACCTATAACGCATTCAGAATGCAATCCACTATTCTTGGGGCGTTCAACCAGGTTATGTATAATTGTTTAATACAGTCAGTAACTCAAAAGTAGTAGACCCTGTCAGCCATGCAGTGACACTCAGTTAAGTAATCACTTAGTAACCCAACCGTGCTACAAGTATGTTTTTCTTAATACTGGAACACAAATTCATGGAACACTATGAACTAATAACTACATTTAGGATAACCTTCAGTTGTACTAGGTGAGTAAGACCTAATGTTGAATTAAACTAACTATTAAAGTTGCTTTTCAGATCAGTGGAACACAGACTAAGGTACGCAAGAACACTTTACACTATTTTTGGATTGCACAAGAAAGACCAAGGTTAGTAAAACACTAAGTACATTCAGGATAACATTCACTTCTACTAAGGAAGTAAGGACTAATGGTGTAATAAACTATTGCAGTTGCTTTTCATACTAAGGTAAGCAAGAACTCTATTTTAGGATTGCACCAGGCAGGGCCAAGGTCAGCTAAACCCACAGTACACTTATTCAGAATGCCATACAGCTATTCCAGGTAGGTAAAACCCAAGGGAGACTTATTCTAAACAGGCTATACAACAATTTGGGAGAAACAAGACCCAGTTGGTAAACTTATACACTTATATTCTGAAAGAAATAGTTGGGTGAAGCCAACCGCTTTCCTTTTGGGAAGAAGAGACCCAATTCACAGTAAAATAACCTTATTTCTGATGCTTGTTAATCTGCTTAGAATCACATGCTGTGCATATAGTCTTGACATCCAGTGGAAACCGCTGAGTATTGCATCTTGTCTTTCGAGAATCGAAAGGGGATGTCGACATGGGCGTACCTGTAACACTATCCCTACGTGACGTGGTTTGTACCCAAAATCTCTTATGCGTCGAGGTCCTCAGATTGATTTTTTTCCAGCCAGCATACTGGTCGCCTTATGTGGAGCCGTCCAGAGACATTGCTATTGTTGTTCTTGACCCTTGGTCGTACATTGTAAAGTTATTCATTACTATCCTGCCGTCCATTCCATCGACGACTGTTTCCTCTTCTATGCGGAAGCCGGTTCCACAAACCTTCGACTGACAGTGTTCCGGTCGGCGCTACCGACCACGTGGCCGAGCCTTCTGGTAGGGAGAGTGGGGTCGCAGTGGGCATTTCCTTTTCCAAGAATGCCTTTCCCTTTCCTCTATCTTTGTTCCCTGGGTCTCTTTGTCACTATATTTTACCTCAGCTACGGAGAGGACTCGGTTTAGGTTTTGCCCTCCTTGGAAGGATAAACACTAAGTGTAATAGGTGTTTGCCGCTGAATCACAACGAGACGTCTTGTGTGGCTTGCAAGCTCCTGCATCCAAAGACACTAAGGGAGTGCCGTGTTAAACGGTAGGTGGTCTACGGAATGTTGCAGACCGAGTCTAGTTCTCCCGCTGCCACAACGGCCGATTTGTGACGAGGGGCTAAATGACGAACAGGCCTGCGATTCAGAGGTCATTGACCTCTCGGTGGAGCATTCTCGCTCTGCGTTGTCCGGCCCCGTCAGGCAAGACTCAGGTCCTGCTGTGGGGACTGTACACTCCAGTGACAAGGACGCACACTCTACAAACTAAAGACACAACTCCCGGGACGTCTTTGACAAAACAGTCGAAACGACCCATAACGCCAACGGGCACACCAAATGTTTCGGCCGTGCCCACCGGTTGTCAGGATCGGCAGACCTCCACCCAACTGCAGGTGCACCTTGCGACCGGGCATTCTAAATCAAAGGTCGCTGCCTCCAATACTCAGGAGACCGTCGAGACGCATCGGAAGAAGGCGTCCACGGTCGAAGGCCCCGGTTCCGCCGAAAAACAACTACGCAACCCCAGGACCGTTCTAGACACCCTTTAGCCTCTGAAGAGGTTGCAGAAAGCATTGCTAGGATTAATTCGGCATATAATCAGAGGCAACGTCCAGGGTTTTGTCGGCACCCAAGTACAAACCTAGGGATTCGTCAAAATCCAGGGGTAGGCCGAAGGATTCATCGGAACCCACGCAGAAGCCGAAGGACAGACAAAAGGACTCACATCAACCGTCGGTTTCCCGAAAGGGCTTTTCGGAAGGCACGGGAGGGATTTCTTCGATGTTAAAATTAAAGGAGAAATCTCAACGTTCTACAGCGGAAGATCCATTACATTAGCCTTTTCCACCCCTAGACTCCTCTGGTGCATCTATTTGGACCAGGGAGAAATTTGAGGGATGTATGGATAGGTTAGATAGGTGTGTACAGCTCTCAGAGAAGTCCACGCCCCAGAGGCCTCGGGAAGAGAGTCCCTTTCCCCCTGTGGCTAAACTTCAAAAAGTCTTTGATCCTTCTCAGGAAGAAGAAGAAGAAATATATACTTATGACCTCACTGAAGATGAGGTTCCTGTGGACCAATACAATCAGGATGAATATCCCTTTGCTGACACTGAGGATGTTCAGATCGACCCCACAGAGGGTTGGGGGGACAACCCCGACCTGGGTGATCTTCAGCCTTGGCAGTCATCTAATCCAACACCGGAACCTGATGCCTTTTGCAGGGATGCCCCCCCCCCCCCCGACCACACCCAATCGACAGGCCTCCCCGGTTGACGACAAAATGGCGTACAACACCATATTAAGAAATGCAGAAGAACATTTCCAGATTGCTACCCAGGAAGCTGTACCAGAGGCTGATTTTTGTCGAGGACATCTTAAGAGAAACCACCGGCCAGCCAAGCTATTCCTCTGCTAAACTCGAACAGAAAGCGGTGGCCCCTTCACTATTGACACCTGCCCTGACTACAGCAGTAAATCCTACAGTAGAAAATTTGTTTCGATCCTCCTCCTCTAACCCCTTTTACATCAGGGGCCATGCTACTCCAGACTCACTAGTGGTAACTACAACCTGAAAGCGAGCGGGGGTTCCCCTATCAACTGGGGAGGCACCCCCGGACAAGGAGTGCAAGAGGCTATACGCTCTGGGGAAGAGGGTCACGGCTGCCATGACTTTCAACTTGCATCACAAATAACACTACTTTGTTGCTAATTATGCCAACGCACAATGGACCATGCTACAGGAGGGCCTTCAAGAGGTCCCTGAACCCTGCGGGCTCGCTTACTCCTCACGGTAGCAGAAGGCAGACAAGTTAATCAGAGTATTTTAAAGAATACTTTGGATGCGGCAGAGACGGCTGGCAGGTCCTTGGCTCAAAGTACCCTCCTCAAGAGACACGCTTGGTTACGAAACTCTGGTTTCAAACCGGAAACTCAAGCTTCACTAATAAATAAGCCAGTGGAAGAGACTAATCTATTTGGAAAAGCAGTAGACAGTGCTTGAAACTGCTAAGGATGAGCATGACACCCTCAAGACCCTGGATCAGATCACCCAGAGGCCTTCCCCAAGGAGGGGAGTGGATTGAGACGTTCTTTCGTGGGCAACGTTTCCCTCAGAACCAATACGGCTCGGGAAATAATTGGTCCTCTCCCCAAGGAACCACCAGCTACACCACACCGTACCGTGTCCCCCAAGAGGTCCATGGCGTGGAAAAGGAAGGGGCTGGAATTCTACCCCTCGAGGCTCCCTGGCCTCAGGCCAAAAATAACCTGCAGATCCAGGTCTCCTCCCATGCGTCCCCGGTCGGGGGCCGGCTAACATCATTTCTTCAAGCATGGGAGGGGATAACTACAGACAGTGGGTACTCAAGACCGTCGCCCACGGGTACTGTATGTAATTCAGTCCTCCACGTTCGAGACGCCTGACGCCAGAACACCTGTGCATCCTTTTACAAGAAGTCGAGACCCTGCAGGAAAAGGGCACCATAGAAGTCGTACCTCTTCCATGAGTTAACAAGGGTATTTATTCAGTGTACTTCCTTGTACCCAAAAAGGACCTCACCATGCGCCTTGTACTAGAATTTCCGGCGGCGAAAAAATTTGTGAAATCTCAAATGTTTCGTATGGTCACTCTGCAGGAGGTCATCCCCCTGCTCACACAGGGGGATTACATTGGACATGAAAGATGCATACTTTCATATTTCAATGTTGCCGGCGCACATAAAATACCTCCGGTTCATGATAAAAGACAAGCACTATCAGTTCATAGTACTACCCTTCGGCATATGCTCAACACCAAGGGCATTTACGAAGGTAGTGGCAGCAGCACACCTGCGCAGGCTATCCATCCCAGGTTATCCTTACCCAGTGATTAAAGTGGGCCGGGGCCTGCCGGGGCCGGTCCCCGACAGTCTCCAAAAAGTGGGGCTGAGCCGGGGCCCCGTCCCACCGCCCGCAACATTGGTAGGATGCATTATCCCGTCGCGGCCGCAGCCGCGACGGGAGATGCATGCGCCTGCCATGAAGTTAGGTGATCCGACAAAAGTGGCAGCCAACCACAGCGACGCTGTGACTGGCTGCCACTTCTGTCAGTCATAGTAACTGCCTCTGGTGACCCCTCGCACGAGAGGTCACCAGAGGCGGTTACTGTCCCTTTGTTTCCCCAGGTCGCCGAGGCGTCTTTAACCCTCGGCGAACCTGGGGATTCCTCGACATATTTCGAGGTTTATAAAAGATGGCTTTGAAAGTACACATTTCAAGCCATCTTTTATAAAGCTTTGCCGACGGACAATTTTGTCCGTAGTCAAAGCTTTATAAAAGACGGCTTGAATTGTGTACTTTCAAAGCCATCTTTTATAAACCCGAAATGTTTAAGAAAGATGGCCTGAAAACTAGGCAAACCGTAGGGTATGCACACAAATGTATATAAATGTTATATGTTTGTGTGCGTACCTTACTATGGTGTGTGTACTGTGCAAGCCATCTTTTCTAAACATTTCCATGTTTAGAAAAGATGGCTTGCACAGTACACACACCATAGTAAGGTACGCACACAAATATATAACATTTATATAGATTTGTGTGTATACCCTACGATTTGCGTACTTTTTAGGCCACGCCCCTCCCACAAGCCACGCCCCCAAATGAGGGCCCCCCCTCGATTTCTTATCCCACTTAAAGCCCTGTCCTTACCTCAGCGACATGCCTGTCAAATACCCAAAGGATTATAGACCTTATACTCAGCCTGGCATTCTCCATCAACTAAAAGAAATCCAGCTTAGACCCCAGTCAAGTCAAGCAGTTCCTAGGGGTTCTGATTCGAACAAGGCACGGCCTCGTCTTCCCCTCCAACAAGAGGGTCCAAAACATGTTTCAAATCCCTCACTATGTAGCCAGTCGAGAGGTGACGGTACGCAGGGCTATGCGACAGTTAGGAATGATGGCGTCATGCATTTATTTGGTTCCTCACGCGCGCTTGCGTCCAATGCAGGAGTGGCTCAATAGCCAGTTGTGTCAGGCCAGCGGACAATGGGACGATCTAGTGGTTGTCTCGACATCCGTCATTCTCTAGCTGCGGTGGCGGTCAAGAGAGAACCTCTTGATGGGAAAATCCTTCACCGCCCCCGCAGTGGAGGCCGCTCTCACTACAGACGCATCTCTCACAGGGTGGAGAGCTCATCTGCTTCAACAAACAGCGCACTGAGTTTGGTCGTCAGACATAGCATTCAACCACATAAATCTGTTGGAACTATTGGCAGTTTTCAAGACACTGAAAGCTTTTCAGACACAACTGCAAGGGAAGACGGTCCTGATCCTCACAGACAGCACCATGGCCATGTATTACCTAAACAAACATGGGGCCAATCACTCTCCAGGGCTGTCCAAACTGTCCCAGAACATTTGGAAGTGGGCTCTCAAACACCCATTCCCGTTGTCTCAACATGTTCCAGGGGAACTCTATCTTCTGGCAGACGTACTCCGCAGAGATTTCCCACTACCCATGGAGTACGAAAGGCGATTACACGAAGACATTGTCTCCAATGTTTTCACAGAATGGGGGTTCCCAGAGATCGACTTGTTTGCAACTCTGGAGAACACTCAATGCCAAAACTACGCCTCAAGGTACCCCCAGAAACGTTCCAAGGGGAACGGATTCTGGATCACATGGTAAGGGAAATTTGTTTACGCTTCCCTCCTCCCCCCCTACCCCCCTACTCAACAAGATGGTGCACAAGATGCACCAGGAACCAGACACCATGATATTAGTACCCCCCATGTGGGCCCGCCAATCCTGGTTCGCCCATCTGATGGAGATGTCTCTCTCCCCCAGTGATGCTACCTTGCCCGTACAACATGTCGCATGACAAAGGGCAGACACTCCATCCATGCCCACAAACATTGAACTTGGCGGCCTGGCTCCTGAGGTCATAGAGTTCGGACACCTGCAAATCCCTCAGAGATGAATGGACATACTTAGGGAAGCTAGGAAACCTAACACCCGATATTGCTATTGCAGCAAATGGAAGCGCTTCGTTATCTGGTGCAATTCCAAGGGCGTCAATCCCATTCACTGCTCCCACACGCACATTATATTGTACCTGACTCAATTAGTTGACTGAAGCCTTGTTTTTTATTCCCTTAAGGTTCATTTGGCTGCTCTATCAGCCTACACCACATCACAACAGAAGGTGTCATTGTGGAAAATACCAGTTAAGGCTTTCATGTAAGGGGTCAAGAGAATTCATCCCCCCCCATCTCTAATCCAGCTCCCGAATGGGACCTGAATGTGGTTTTAACCAGACTTATGTGATCTCCATTTCAACCTATGCATAAAGCAAGTCTCAAGGATCTTACCTATAAAACAGCCTTCTAGTGGCTATCACTTCTATTAGAATAGTTAGTGAACTACAGATCCTCTCAGTTCTAGAGCCTTTCGTTACAGTTCAGAGATAAGGTGGTTCTGCGCACTCGCACTAGATTTGCGCCTAAATTTATCTCCAAACTTCATGTGAACCAATCAATAGAACTGCCTACTTTCTTCCATAACCCTACCAACATGGCCGAAAGAAGCCTACACACCTTAGATGTCTGTAGGATAGTCGTTTTACCTGGACAGAACTAAACCACTGAGAAAGGCAAACCAATTTTTTGTTTCAGTGGCAGCTGGTAGAGCAGGGAATCCTGTCTCTAAATCGGCAATCTCAAGATGGATTGTCAAATACATCACGCTCCGTTACAGTCTTGCTAAGAGAGAACTGCCCTTCAAGCCTAGAGCGCATTCTACTCAGGGCACTGGGGCTTCCATAGCATTCATTGCAAATGTTCCCCTAGAGTCCATTTGCAAAGCGGCAACCTGGAGTTCTGTACACACCTACATAACGCTATTGCCAAGACACTCATTCTAGGTCTGATTCTGAGGTGGGTCTAGCAGTACTAAGACATCTTTTCACTACTGTTCCTTCTCACAACCCACCTCCAACTGCGGTTACTGCTTGCTAGTCTATGCACAGCATGTGATTCTAAGCAGATTAACGAGCACCAGAAGACATGCATTACTTCCGTCAAAGCATTTCTGATGATTGCATCTGCTTAGATTCAAATGCGCCCACCCTTCCTCCCCGCTCGGATGGAAGGAACATGGACGTCTTACTACTTTCTTTTCTGTACTCGCGATAGTCCTAAGGCTGCCTCACAGCAGAAAAAATACAATCAGAGGGATCTCGACGCGTGAGGGATTTTGGGTACACTACATGTCGCGTAGGGAAAATGTTACAGGCATGCCCATGTCGACGTCCCCTTTTGATTCTCGGGCGAAAAGATTCAATACTCTGCGGTTACCACTGGATGTCGGACTATATGCACAGCATGTGAATCTAAGCAGATACAATCATCAGAAATGCTTTTACAGTAAGTAATGATTGTCATATACTTGTCAGAATGGCAAAACAAAGGACAGTGTAACTGCTCCTATCTCAGAGGGACAGTTAACAAACCAACTCTTTTACAAGTAACTTTTAAACACTTGTTATACTTTTTAAGGCGGAATACTTTTCTTATCCAGTCCTTTCCTAGTCCATGGCATTCTCTCCGAGGCAGAAGAGGGACCCTAGTGGTGCCAGCTGTAGGTAAGGTGAGATGAGATTCAGTTGCAGGAAAAGTCAGAGTTCCTGAGGAAGTCTGTTCAAAAAAATAATGTAGTTCACTTTAGAATTAGTTAGGGTCCAGGGACTTCAGAAAATTCTAGAGGGATTCTAGCAATGGGCCGGGGTGAACTGGATGAGAGGACTCCCAATTGCATGAATCACACCCAAAGGTTCACAGGAATCGCAAAAGGCTTAAGATAAGCAATACCCCAGCCAACACAGAACCTCTGCACAGAAAAGAAGAGTTGGCAGAAGGACGTCTTCAGGATCTGCAGCCAAAAACCCGGTCAATGCATTCCTTGTCATGAAGACTGATGACCGGACACTGGAAGGGAATTTGCAGCAGGGATCAATGGGAAAGGCTCCAAACAAGAATTTCTTCACAGGTCTGACTGGTTTTGGCGCCCTTTTTAGGAGCCAGGAGAAGACTGAATATCGCTGGGCGGATTGTCGTCGCTAATCTGGTCCAGCACTCTGGTGAGGGGACTTCAAGGACTCGCATCGTGTCTCTGGAGAACCAGGAGGAGGCCGCCAAAGTTTCAGTCAGATTCGCACTTTGGGAGAACATGCACTGCGCAATGGCTCGAGGTCCCAGGTTATTGCTGCCTCACAAGGCTGCAGCACAACTTGGGATGGCGCGAAATGCATGTCTTCCGTCTAGTGGATCTCACTAGGCTCTGTCGGCATCGTCACTTCTGGGACCTCCAGGTCGATATGGAGGAAGGGTTACAGCAGGCTCCGGTTACACAGCAGGCTCTCTGGTTGCTGGAAATCGCTACAGGCGTCTTTTCTTCTTCCTCTTCGGTTTCAGCTCCAGTTGTCGACTTGTCAGCAGCTTCCAGGTTCAGAGTTTTTATCAGGAACTACAGCACAACTTCTCTCCCTGCATTTTACAGCAAGGGGTGGTCTGGCTATCTAATCAAGATAGCCAGGTCCCCACTGGGAGTTGGTTCCTTTCAGACAAGGTGAAAGACAAAGGACTGCAGAGTTTTGGACTCCTCCCTCGCTTCCTGCCTTTTCAGACACTCTGGAGCCTGGCCTGGTAATCCAAAGGATTCCTGCCGAAGACACAACTTCCACTGAGGTCATGCCAAGGGAAGATCTCAAACAAGCACACAATAAATGGTGAAAAAAGGAGCCCACCATTTTAGCAAAATGGTGGCCCATCTTTGCATTAACAGCCTGCGAGTCAGAGTGACTAAAAGTAGTTACACTGCCACCAGCCATTAGAGTAAACATGCAATTGTAAAAATTGTTTCCAGGTAAGTAAGAAAGGGGATACATTTTATCCCGCCAGCACTCCACATAAGGTGATGTGTGCTGGCTCACTTATAAAAAATGTAAAGGGGATGAAAATCCCTCTTTGCTAGGGAACCATAGTTCACCCAAGTATATGAATGAGAAATTAACATGGGAGCCCAAAGGGGCAACCCATCCTAAGCCCATAGGTTATAGGAAACTACAACTCCAACCATACACGATGGAGAGACATAAAAGGTCACCCATAAAGAGTAAAAGACTAGGTGACCGAGGAAAGATCCCCTTCACCTAGGGACAAGGTGAAATAGTTACCAAGTCCAAGCAAAACGTTCTGGGGTTGACACCGGTCAGGAAGATTTATCATAAATATGAAAATCTTACCTAATGTGTCTACTTCATGATGCCTTCAGAAGGAGAACATTGAAAAGGTGCGTTGACATTACTGATGTTTCTTCATGTATTGCCATGTTTTTTTTCAATGGCAGCCACATAATTGATATCCTTGGCAGCAACTAATGCAGTAAAGTTGGAATCCCAGGGTACAACCTCAGTAGGAACACTAGGTGAGAAAAGTATGTAGATTTCTGTAGGGTGTAGGTGAATATAATCCCCATATGAGTAAATATTTCGCCCATGCCTAGATAAGAAACTTAAGCTTTTAAAATGCACTCCCTGGACTTTCATTTAAAAGTCCAGGAAAGTGCTTTTTGAGTGTACCTTACGTACTGTGATTAGTATTTATGGTGAAGCCGAATGCATGTTCAATGTCCCTAAAGCTGGAATAGTTCAGTGGGGTTTGCCACTATAAACAAACTGGAGACACTGTTGGAATGGATCGCCGTATTTTGCATATCAATTTTCACAATGAGGGCACATAACCACACTCTCAGCCCCCTATGTGGGGAGCAATCGAGAAAATAATTCAGGTCCCTGCACTTGCATGTTCTGAATGCTCACAAGGCCCAGTAGGACCGCCCCTTTCCTGGTCATCAGTTTTCTATTTACTTTTGTTCCCCTTTCATGATGTATAAGCGCATTACAAATGCCGAATAAATAAATACAAACTCAGTCCACACTTGCTTGATTTATAATGGCAGATCAGCACACTCGTGTTACGGTCAAGGATAGAGCACCACTAAAGGTGATATAGCATACTATGGACTAGATGTACAGAAAAAACAAGAACTTCGGTCTCGTTTTGGGCTTGTCTCTATTAACTTTGGCCTGTATTGCAGTACTGGCTACAGATTCCTTTTAACATTTTTTATAATAATTGGTATTTAAAAAGGAGCAGAAATGAAGCAGTCACCCATGAAATATATGCTTCTGGCTACCTACACCGTGCAATATTTTATTTGTGTACAGAACTCAAGAGATTTCTTTGTTCTAGAAAGTAAATAACGCACACAGATCTTAGCAGACTTTATTGTTCTCATCCAGCTTGAAAGGAACATTGGCATTGTTTGCTAATTTCGCCCTGATAATTTCATAAAGATAACTGGCTTTGCTTCATTTGGTTCTTAGCCAGTCTAAAACCCGATTGATCAGATGAAGTCTGGGCTTTCCCTTACCATCCTTTTCAGACCAAACTACTTTCACACTGTTGGATGACTGTCCTATTGTTACTCACCCATTTCCAATATCTTTCACTATGAGGAGTATGTCTATCCTGCTGTTTATATAATCTGACTCTTTATACTGGGATTGTCACAAGTCACTCCTCCCGACAACATCCAAATTGTCTCCTGCAACACGGACCTTCCTCTCTGCCATCTGACATATCAATGCTAATCTTTTATTTTTTAGAGCCAAGTCCTACCAACTTCAAATGCCTCTCCTTCTTGATACCTTTTACACCCGATATCCTCACCCCATTGGCAGATGCTCGCAAATTTGGGATCCTCTTTGATGGTGGTCTAATTTATAACCTCTACTGCGATGGTTCCCAGAATAAACCTGCTGAGCATACATAAATGCAGACCACACCCACTGTGTCAAAAGAAAGAAGAATTCAACAGACCTGCTTACTGCTTAACCTTCCACCTGGGCTTTACTATCCAAGCCAGCGCTCCGAGCAAACCAATTGCTGCTTCCCTTGCCCTCCACCACCTCCTTTTTTTTATTTCCCTTCCCTCCCCACCCCCAATCACTTGATGCCTTCAGCTGCGCTGATGCTGCTCTGTCTTCTTGTGCTGGCCATCTTTGTCAGTTTTTTGTATTTCTCCAGCATGGGGTCTGGCATGGATTCACATGCTCATGAATATTCCCCGTTGTCAGGCTGGGAATCCTCGGTAAAGAAAAAATCAGCAGGGGGCGCTGTTGTGCGCCGAGCAAGATGGCCGCCTGATGCGTGAGCTCCGCGGCGAGCGGACCTCATAATCCTGATATCTGGCACCTTCCCTATCTGCAGCCGTGTACGGGGCACACGATTCTGTTGCTGCGGCTCCGGGGATCCTGCGGCCCCGATCCTGTTTCGAATCGGAGTCGGGAAGGGCATTCCCCGGGTCCGTAATACCCATCCCCCTGCCTGCGGAGCTCCCGCGCGCCTAAGACTGGGCCCGGGCGGAGGGTGATCGTACCCGCCCGGGGTCCTGCAGCGCCGCCTTCCACATCTGCCGGGCATCGGCTGGGGCCGGTGTGCCTCATCCCTTTCGGCGGCGGGGCCGTCGGAGGCCCGGGATTGTGACCCGCCGGCTTTGCTGCTGCTCCGACTGGGACGGAGAGGTTGGAGGGACGTCGGGCCTGTGACACTCCCCCCCCTCTACTACATCTGGGGCCCTCCTCGCCCTTCCCGGAGCGCTTCCTCGGCCTGTGGGGGGGTCGCTGGAGCCTTTCCCCTCCGGCGTCCAGATACGGGCCACGCGGGTCCTCGCTGCCCCCGGAGGCGATCCTGCGGCCGCTGCCTTGGTGATCCTCCGGTCCTTGGCCCCCCTCTTGTGTTCCACGGCCGGGCGGGCCGCCTGGGGGCCGCGCTGAGTTCCGCCTGCCGCCGCGGTCGGCTGGGGGGACCGGGCTCTCGTTTCCCCTAGTGCTGGGCGGGCTGGGGTGCGCCGTGCCTGGTGGACTGCCTGGACTGAGCCCTCGGCCGGCTCGTGGATCTTCTACTCTTCTCCCGGGGGACCCAGCAGGAGGATTGCGGGGACCTTCCCCCCCACTGCTTGCGCACCCCGCGCGGCTGGAGCGGCGTGGCCCTCGGGTGCGGGCCGGGGAGGCTCCACTGATCTACCGGACCTGCTGCCACCCTCCCCCGGGACTCTGGGACCGCCCCTCCATGGCGGGTCTTACTCTCTGCGGCGAGGGGCTCTGAGACCCACAGGCAACGACGACCAGCTCTGCCCGGTGAGCCCTGCCCTTCCTGGCTCTCCTGCTCTGGGCCTCGGCTCCTGCTCCCCCCCCCTTGGGGGGCCTCATACCAGCTTCATACTGTGTCTACCTCGGCTGGAATCCCTCGTTCTGTCTGGCCCTACTGTGCACTGGGAGCTGGCCTCCCCCCCTCTCACTTCTCTTGAGGCTATTGCCGCTCCACCCGTAGTGATACTCTGCAGAAGGGTTCCGTCAATACCGTTGGTCCTTACTCTTCCATCTCTGGGTATCTTCCACACTTTCCTGTTTGGCTGGGAGCCCGCAGCCTATACTTCTCCGGCATAGCCTCGTGGACACGATACTCCCTGCTCCCCTCACTTGTCACGCACCCTACTTGGATTATTGACTTGCACGGCCTGGGATCCCCCCTGTCTCCCTCTTGGGACCACTGGAGGCTCCCCTTCACTCTACTCAACCATCACCACTGCCAAAATGACCAAGGGGGGCGCGAGGAAGCAGTGCTCCATCAACATGTTCGCGAAAGCAGCTGCGAGATCCCCAGAGGACCCCATTGAACAGGCCCCTGTGGCGTCTGCATCCGCAGTGGCACCTGAAGCCCAGGGCATGATGGACTTTATCAGGGAGGGTTTCACTGCCCTACACTCGAAACTGGATGATATGAACGGCACAATATCCTCAATCAAAGCCCACATCGAGAGGACCGATAGCCGCGTGTCTGAGGTCGAGACACGGGTCGGCTCCGCCGAGGACGCACTTGGGGTACTGCGCTCCGAGGTTGTCGCTCTCTCGAACCGAGTCCTCGCGGTGGAGAAGAAGAACGAGGACTTGGAGTCCCGCTCACGACGCAATAACCTTCGCATCATCGGGATCCCTGAGAACGAGGTGCATGAGCCAATGGAGGACTTCGTTGAACACACATTAATGTCTCTCCTGGATTCGCCCAAGCTCTCCCCACACTTCGCTATTGAGCGGGCGCACCTTGCCCTTACCGCAAAACCCAGACCCGGAGCCCCGCCTCGTCCCATCATCGCCCGGGTCCTGAACTACCGGGATCGCGATACTCTACTCAGGGCTGCAAGGGTCAAGGGCGAGCTCTTATTGGGGGGCGCGAGGATTCATCTTTACCCCGACTTCTCGGCTGCTGTCCAACGCGAACGCAAGACTTTCCAGGATGTGAAGCGGAGACTGCGAGATCATTCCATTAAATATGCCATGCTTTACCCCGCCAAACTGCGCATAGAACATGCTAATCAGGTGTTCTTCTTCACGATCCCGGAAGAGGCCTCCAAGTTTATTGACGAACACTTCCCGGGCTGACTTCCTTCTCTTGTACACAACTCAGCAGTTTCCCCCTCGGGCCCTGCGGGGCGCGGCCGAGTTCGGCCCTTCCCCGACACCGGCACCGCATTGATCCTCCCTCCCGGATTCGGCTTGCTCAAGTTCCCCTTTTATCTCAATAATGTGCCATACTGCTGAGTGCAAGACACCTTCTCTAAGTTACATTCAATGTTTGCAGTTGCACCTTGAGCTCTACTGGTCCTGCTGCGGCCCGGAGCGCAGCGGTCAGCCCGGCCTACAGGCCCCCAGGCGATGATGCCTCTAGTTTGGTTCTGGTTGAAGGGGTTTGGGATTGTCATTCCTCTGTTTGGGAGGGGAATGTGGGTGGGGGTGGGACATGTTTGGGGTGTTATTCTCAGAAAATTGGCACTGGCGGCGTGGGCGAACGGGGGTGCAGCACTCACCCATTGGTCTTGGACACTTTTCTTGACTATACCACTACCACATCTATGGCGGAGGGGGACTTAACCTTTATGAGTTGGAATGTCCGGGGGCTGGGGAACTATAGAAAGATGAGGCAGCTCCAGCTGCAGGCTGAGCGCCACGGCTCCAAGATCCTGTTTCTGCAGGAGACACACGCTCGCACGGAACAATGTGTGCGTTTTGCCAAAACCTGGGGCCCCCATAGGTTCTTCACAGAATTTTCTACGCAGAGTCGTGGGGTCATGACCCTTATTCACAAGAGTCTCCGGTTCACCCTCATCTCTTCGCATATTGACCCCCTGGGCAGGTATGTGCTGTTACATTCCACACTTCAAGGGAAAGAAGTGGTTTTGCTGAACATTTATGGTCCCAACCTTGATGATCCCGAGTTCTATAGACAGATCACGTCCCTTCTAGATGGCTTCCCCCTTGTTCCAATTCTCTGGGGGGGGGACTTTAATACTATCTTCGATGTGGCCCTGGATAGATCTGGGACCAAGCCCCGTCATCTCTCCAGGGCAGCCTATGCTGCATTATCATCTCTACCCCGGTTGGCCATGGTGGACGCATGGAGGTTCTTTTATCCCGACTCCCGCGTTTACTCATTTTACTCTTCAGTCCACGATTCATACTCCCGAATTGACCGCTGGGTGATCTCCAATGTCTTGGTTAAAGACGTGAAACAGTTAATGATTTTACCCAGAACCTTGTCGGACCACTCCCCAGTGACCATCACCGTTGGTTGGGCCCCTGATCCTGGCCGGTCCCGCTGTTGGAAACTGAAACCCCTCGCCCTTCTTGACCCAGAGTTTCACTCCGAGCTCGAGGACTCTATTGAAGAGTTCTTCGAGATAAACGCAGGCTCGGTACCATCAATAGCCATACTATGGGAATCTTTCAAGGCCTATATTAGAGGGATTGCGATCTCCAAGGAAAACGGAGTCCTCAAATCGATCAGGAGAGGCCTGGCCGAGAGTGAGTCCAGGCTTTCGACCCTGGAGGCCGCATGTTCGCTTCACTCTTCTCCGGGTAACCTAGCGGCCATTGGGGTGGAATTGGATGCATTCCGCTCCCTGGCTGATCGTGAACAGAAGTTTCTGGACAACCCTGGTATCGCGCGGAAATACGGGGAGGGCGAGCGCCCTGGCCGATTCCTCGCGAGGTTGATCCGATACGAGACCGGTTCCCCACACATTCTCGGGATCCAGAGACTGGATGGCTCTTTGGCCGTCACCTCCCGGGACATCACCACGGAATTCTTTTATTTTTACAAGTCCCTATACTCCAACACGGATGAGGTATCAGTGGAAGAAATCGACTCCTTTCTCGAATCCCTCCCCTTGTCAACTTTATCCCCTGAGGCTGCGGGCTCTCTTGATTCCCCACTTACACTGGAAGAGCTTTCCGATGCTATCGATTCCCTATCCTCGGGGAAAGCTCCCGGCTCCGATGGTATCCCAGTCGAATTTTACAAATCCTATAAGTCACTTCTCCTTCCCCACCTGTTGGCTGTATGGGAGGAGTCGGTCGAGACAGGTGTGTTCCCCCCTTCACTGCGGGAGGCCACGATTACAGTATTGCTAAAGGCTGGCAAACCGCCCTCGCATTGTGGATCGTATCGCCCGCTTTCCCTTATAAACTGCGACGCCAAAATATACGCAAAGGCCCTGGCTCTCAGGCTGGCTCCCATTCTTCCGGCCATCATTCATTCCGACCAAGCGGGCTTTGTCCCGGGGAGGTCCACCTCCCTGAACTTAAGGCGCATATTTAATATAATTGACAGGATTAGCCCAGAGACTCAGGCCGTGGCGGCTACGCTGGACATGCAAAAGGCCTTCGATTCGGTCTCATGGCAGTTCCTTTGGCGGGTTCTCGAGAGCTGTAAATTTGGTCCCTCCTTTCTCTCTTGGGTCAAGCTACTTTATTCGTCCCCCGTGGGTAGGGTCCGTACAGGTGACCATTGCTCTCCTACTTTCGGGATTGCCAGGGGGACAAGGCAGGGGTGCCCATTCTCTCCCTTGGTCTTTGCAATTGCCATAGAGCCCTTCGCGGACATGCTTCGCCATCGCCATGCCCACAGAGGCCTCCGTACTGCCGGGAGAGCGGACATAGTTTCCCTATATGCGGATGACGCGTTGTTGTTCATTCGCTCTCCATCCCTCAACTTGCCTCCGGTGCTGGAGGATATCATTTATTTTGGCCGGGTCTCGGGCCTTAGGGTGAATTGCTCGAAATCCACCCTTTTCCCACTCACGGAATGCACTCCCCCCCCCCTGATACTCTGGGATTCACATGGGCTCAATCCACATTCACGTACCTAGGGATAGCAGTAACGCGCCAACAGGCACTAACCCTCAAAGAGAACTTCCGGAAATACCTTACACTTCTGTCCGCCAAGGTCCTAGCCTGGGACAAGCTCCCGATTTCTCTCGCGGGCAGAATGGGCCTATTGAAAATGGTGGTGTTACCTCAGCTGCTTTATAAGTTTGCCAACGTACCCTTGTGGCCAGGTGCAGATTTTTTTCGTGACCTGACTCGTACAATTAACACCTTCCTTTGGCACTCGGGAGCGGTCCGGCTTAAATATGAGACCCTATCCACCCCCATGACCAGGGGGGGCTTTGGCGCCCCTGACTTTCACAAATATTGGCTAGTATCCCAGATCCAATATGTCTCCCATTGGTTTAATACAGCTGACCCCCCCCCCCCCCCATGTCCGACTCGAGAAACTTGCGGCCTTTGATCGCGATATCCGCTCTCTGGTTATACAACCCGCTCCCCAGGTGCTGGACTCAGAGTCCGGTCGCCTGCACATCCCTTGCATTAGCCAAAACATGGAAGCTGCTTGGCATAGCCCGCGCCTTCCACGGCAACCTTCCCCTCTGGAACTTTCTCCCGGGGGTCCCCCAGGTCACACCACTTACTGTTCGCCGCTGGGCCGAGGCAGGCTACGAGCTACTGCGAGACGTGTTTGACCAGGGCATATTCATCGAGTGGTCTGATCTTCCCCTACCCCTGAGGAGTGACCGGAGTGTCTGGCTCCAGTACGCGTCTCTCCGTAAGACCCTTAAGCGTAATTATCCGACATTCCCTGCGCTACCACCGGACGACCCGGCCATTGAGGAACTCACTTCCCCCTCACCCATGAAAGGTAAAATCT
Organism: Ambystoma mexicanum; assembly: GCF_040938575.1. Lineage (NCBI taxonomy): Eukaryota > Metazoa > Chordata > Amphibia > Caudata > Ambystomatidae > Ambystoma > Ambystoma mexicanum. Next base: position 521,780,059 of record NC_090923.1, read on the forward strand.
CCAGGCTATACTCCATGCTGCAGTCCAGATCCTCTCCAGAATTTTCTAAACTCAGGGGGTCTTGGGAGAGGGACTTGGGGGTGGAAATATCAGATGACCGCTGGGCACATATCTGCGACCGCACTCACCGGGTGTCCTTTAATTCCCGATTTAAGCTCATTCAATTAAAAGTGCTGCATAGGTTCCACTATACCCCGGTTAGATTGCATCGCATGTCCAGTGAGCACCCATCTAGTTGCCCTCGATGCGGGCAGGATGATGCGGACTACATCCACATGATCTGGTCCTGCCCCCGCCTCTCACAATTCTGGGGAGCGGTTTGCTCAACGGTGTCTGCTATGCTCGATCACCCCATCGATCCTTCTCCAGCACTGTGTCTCTTCCATGACCTCCCTGGTCTCCCTCGTGATTCCAAAAAACTGACTGGCCTCTGCATGCTCTTAGCGGTTCGGTCCATCCTGCTCTGCTGGCTTCGCCCCTTCCCCCCCACACATGCCCAATGGTTAAAGGCGGTTACATGGGCCTCTGACTCCGAGGAAATGTGGTCCCGCATGCAACCTACCCATTCCAGGCCCAGGGACATCTGGCTTAGATTTCGCTCCTACTTGTCCGACCTTGATATGACTCTGGTTACTTCTCCTCCACCTGCTGCTTCTCACTAGTCTGAGAGCACTTCCCATATTACTTTGGTCAGCCTCCCCTCCCCACATGTCGTTTGTAAACTCTGCTTTTCTAATCATTTAATGTGCAATCTCCGCATGACTGTATCATGATATGTATTGTCAATTTGTACCTGCTGGGCGCTGTTCGCCTGTTGTTTCGCTGCCACGCTGCCTAATAAAAAAGAGTTTATAAAAAAAAAAAAAAAAAAAAAAATCAGTATCAGTTTCGTTTCTGATCTGTCTTTCTTAGTAGTAACCAATCACTGATCTCTGGGTCATACTGTCCCCAGCCAATGACTGCCCTCTCCCTAAGCCCCTCCCCTGGCAGCCATCTTCAGATTTTTACTGCATGTTCAAGTGTTGGGAGTCCTCGTGCTTTAGCTCTCGAGCTTTTACTGCATTTTCGCGCTTTTTCAGGAGGGTTTCTAATTTTTTCGGTTTAATCGAGCCTCAAGCTCCACCGTTTCTACTTCCGATAACGGGGACCCGTTTCGGAATTCTTCTACGCCCCTCAAGGGTGAAGTTTTCGTCGAATTGCGCTTTTTGGAGGATTCCAGAAGATCTGAGGCCTACCTCAACGGACATGGGCTAGGACAAGGGAAGCTCGACTCCCGGATCCAAGCTGTTCAGGAGCTGCCCGGGATGCGGATTGCAAAATGTTTTCAAGGAGGACGAGCATTCGAGATGTCTCTACTGCCTTCATGAGGACAAGACACACGTGGAGAAGGACTGTGCGTTCTGCAAGAACCTGGCGGAAAGGACCAAGCAAGATCGTTGTTCCCGCCTCGCCGCCTGGCTGGAGAAGGGCACAGCAGGTGAGCAGGAGTAGAAAAAGTCTGAGCGGTCTTCTAAGTCCTGTGAGGGCACCCCGGCGATGGGGGCCCAACAGAAGGCCGAGCACCGCGGGCACCCGGAGGGCCGAAAGGTCGGGCTCTTTGCTGCCAAGCAGGGCGCGACTTCCCCGGCACGATCAACCACGAGCCAGAGCTCTGGTTCGGGGAAGAGGAAGTCCGAGAACCCGGATAAGCTTCTGGAGAGGCCCCGGTCGATCTCGAAGGGAGCCGAGGGGGAGCGAGGGATGACCCTCCCCCCGAAGCCAAGGCCCAGGACGCACCTAAGGTGGTGAGGGCCTTGATCCAACCGGCAAAGGCCTCTATCGAGGTTGTTGCAGCGGCCCTGGCGAAGCCGGCAGAGACTACGCCAGTGGAGGCTGCCTCGGGGCCAAGAGTTTCCCTGCCACCCTGGGGTACCCGTGCGCACCTCACGGCAGGCACAGACTTTCAGACCCCGGCGTATCAGGAGACAGTGACGACGGACGCCTCCCTGGAGGGATGAAGGGCCCACACCGGAGATCTCCACGCAAGAGGCCTCTGGCTCCCGGAGGAGAGGTCTCTCCACATCAACATCCTGGAGCTACGAGCCGTGTTCTGGGCGCTCAAATCGTTCCTTCCATCCCTCAAGGACAAAGTGGAGAGGATCTTCACCGACAACACCACCACGATGTTCTACATCCGGAATCAGGGAGGCACCAGATCCCCAGCCCTATCCAAGGAGGCCCAGGATCTGTGGCACTGGGCCGTCGCCCAGGGGATGTTTCTGGTTCCCTTCCACCTGGCAGGAATAAAAAACACCATCGCCGACTCACTCAGCAGGGAGCTGCGTTCTTGCCACGAGTGGGAACTACGCCAGGACAAGGTGGATCGGCTCTTTCAACGATGGGGCAAACCCCAGATCAACCTGTTCGCGACGGTGACGAACTCCAAGTGCCAGAGGTTCGCCAGCAGGTTCACACGGCCGAGGAGCATGGGTGATGCTTTCTCGTTCCCTTGGGACGGCCTGTTCCTGTACGCGTTCCCTCCGTTGCCGTTGCTGCTCCGTCTCATCAACCAGCTCAAGAGGTCCGGGTGCAGGATGATCCTCGTCGCACTGGCGTGGCCGAGACAGATCTGGTTCCCGGACCTTCTGGACTTGTCAGCGTCCCCACCTATCAGGCTGGCGACGGACGCAGATCTTCTCTCCAGAGAAGGAGGCGCCATTTTTCATCACGACCCGGAGTCGCTGAACTTGCAGGCTTGGCTTCTGCAGCACTAGAGTTTGGAGGATACGATATCCCAGCTGACTGCAGAGAGGTTCTTGCAAAAGCCAGGGCGTCCTCAACTCTCAAGTGCTATGGACATAAGTGGAAGAGGTTCTCTGTCTGGTGCCATGCACAGAAGATTAACCCTCTGCGGATTATGGCCTCCTCAAGTATTGCCGTACCTACTGTCGCTGGCCAAAGCTGGACTGGCTCACGCCTCCATCAAGATACATCTGACTGCCATCTCACGATACACCAGAACTACAGGGTGGGTGTCTTTGTGGTCTCATCGCCTGGTGAAGGAATTTATGAAGGGAATATTCCGATCGTTCCCGCCGGTGCAGGGCGCCGCCATGGCGTGGGAGCTCAACATGGTGCTGACCAGGCTCATGGAGGCCCCCGTTCGAGCCTATGCATTCGGCACCGTTGAAGTTCCTGTCGTGGAAGACAGCATTTCTCATGGCCATCACCTCCGCACGACGAGTGGGAGAGATCCAGGCCCTATCTTGCAAGCCTCCATACTTGACTTTTCACGACACGAGGGTGGTGCTGAGGACGTACCCCTCCTTTATGCCCCAGGTGCCGTCGGACTTCCACCTCAACAAGCCCTTGGTGTTGCCAGTTTTCTTCCCGTCGCCTTCGTCGCAGGCCGAGAGGACTCTGCACTCGCTGGACTTAGCTAGAGCGCTGAAGTTCTACGTGGACCGCACAAAGAGTTTTCGGAAGACATCACTGCTGTTTGTGAACTTTGGACCTGTGACTCAAGGGAAGGCTCTCTCGAAGGCTTCCATTTCCAGGTGGCTCTCCGGCTGCATCATGCACTGTCACCGGTTGGCAAACCGACTGCTGCCCGGCCGTCCGAGAGCCCATTCGACCAGAGCGATCGCTGCTACCACAGCGTTCCTGTCTGGTGTGCCCCTGTTGGACATCTGCAGGGCTGCTACGTGGAGGTTGACGCACACCTTCACAAGATTCGACTGCGTCGATCGGGACTCCAGGGAGGAGTCCAGGGTCAGCCAAGCAGTGCTGCGCAACCTGTTCGCTTAAGGTGAGCCTGGTGAGGAGGTAAGAGATGCTTAATGTTGAGTTGTTGTATTGCTTAATGTTGAGCCTGTTGCCACCTCCTGTGGTTGTGCATGTGTATACTGCTATGTATTCTTATATTCATGAGCATGTGAATCCAAGCCAGACCCCATGCTCCCTCCTTCCCCTCTGTGGCTCTTCACTTGGTCATACTGCCACTTTACGTGCTACCAAATCTGAGGACGGCTGCCAGGGGAGGGGCTTAGGGAGAGGGCAGTCATTGGCTGGGGGCAGTATGACCCAGAGATCAGTGATTGCTTACTACTAAGAAAGACAGATCAGAAACGAAACTGATACTGATTTTTTCTTTACCGAGGATTCCCAGCCTGACGACGGGGAATATTCATGAGCATGTGAATCCATGCCAGACCCATGCTGGAGAACAACAGTTACAGGTAAGTAACTTGTTCCTTATGGTGTGCCGTTCATTCATACAAAATACATGGCTATCATCACTGCTAATAGCAATAATCACCCGTTCCATGGGCTGGCATGGGTGGTAACGTTACTGGGGACACTCGATAATGGCCCTCGCTGTGCTCTGGCCTATTATCTCGGGCCCTGTGCCGTTGCCACCCATTCCAGCCCGTAGAAAGGGTGATTATTCCATAAACCGCACTCGGACGTTAAAAATTGCTTTGTGATGTCATGTGATCTGACTCGTCCAAGGATCCTCACTTCTTGCTGATTTACCCCACCACAAATACAAATAGAAGCTAAGTCCATATGTGACAATCTTGTCCTGTTCAGTCTTTGTGCTTGTGACTTGTGAATGCTGTAATTTGATAAACAATACTTATAGGCTTGATAATGCCTGCGGCGCTAAATTAATAAATATTGATCATTTGTAGGCAAAGATTGTACTGATTTATCAAGTTAATGCTTTCTTTGTAGCAGTCACAGCATGACGTGTTTGAAGAATATTGTTAGGCAGAATTGCATGTACCCTCTGAGACCACCACATACAATTAGGACTACAGGTGTAAGCAAAAAACCAACCTTTGGTATAAGTCTGTACTACACAGTTTTGTTGTAGCGAGCTGAGCAGTCGGGCTTATTTCAAGAGGGAACGTGAGCAGTACAAGAGGTTACACAGAGGTTTTACAATCACAGTGGTTCAAGTAGACACTTATACTCAAGGTTTCTTGGTAAAACACTTATTAATTTATTACACAATCATTTAGAAAACTTTCACTAGAAGGAGGCAACTTAATATTACACGCACACACACTTCAATAACAAACCATTGAGTTTCTGAACAAATTGCGCTCCCCTGAAATAGGAGCAAAATGACATTTCAGTTACTTTCAGTGGGAGTAAAAAGGCACAAGTTAGCAGACTAGCTCACACAACTTTGTTAGGCAGTGCAAATCGTTATAGTTCACTAGAGGACTCGATTCTGTTCAATAGGCATAGGCCAAAGTCAATGGGCTAGTGTCTTGGATAGGAAAGAGCAGTTCTTGAAGTAAACAGTAAAGTCTTTGCCAAAGTTGTCAAAAGTAGTTTGTATGAAAAAAAATCATAGGTTGGGTCACAAGCTGATTAGGACTGCAAGTTGGGAAAGTTCCACAAACTTTCACCGCAAGAGAAGCGTTCTCTCAATCAGGTTGGCACAGTACCTTAGTAGGAAGCAAAAGATGCAGCTGAAGAGGAAGAGGTTGGTTCCTGGCAGTTCGTGCAGATCTTACTGTTCCTGAGCCTCAGTTGTGGGGACAAGAGGGAGGACGTCGGGGGACTTATGCACTGCACGGGATCGTCGGAAAACGCTGACAAAATGGAGTCACTTCAGTTATAGTAGCTGTTCTTCAAGCACACAAGCTGGTGTCCTTCCCCCTGGTTAATCTTAACCAGCTTCGAGAATGGCATCCAGGTGGCTTACGAGTTGATTGGTCCCACTAACTCAAAGGAAGAAGTCGTCCTTGAAGGGGCTTCTCTGTTGAGATGGCAAACCAACGGTCCAGGAGTTGCAACAGCCGTCCTCTTCCAGCTCATCTTCGGTTCTTTCGTTCCAGTGGTCGACTCTGCTTTCCAGTACAGGAGACTCGCCTTTTAAACAGTTTTCTCCCATTCATTCCAGCCTGGTGCCACTCACCCAGCAGGGAGGCTGTCCTTGCCCGACAGCCAGCCAGCCAATCACGCCAGAGTGGATTTGGGTCTCCTAGGAGACTAAGCACAGGGTGATTCGAGCACCTCCCTCACTTCCTGCCCACTCCAGACACTCAGATGCCAGAGGCGGTCTCCAGTCCTGAAGCCCGCCAAAGGCATGGAAACAAAGGGACCAAACCTGATCTGGTGCGCAGAGACAAACACTAGAAGGACCTTTCTAAAAAGCAATGGTGAAAAAAGAAGACTGGGACCTGTTTCACTAAAGGGGCTAAAGGCGCCATCTTGAAAAACATGGCTCCCGCGATTTTTAGCTACCGGTGTTCGTGATTGGGAAAAATGATGGTAGTTTGTTCTAAAACCACTGCCACCAGCTATTTCGATAGAAAAGGGTGGCATTTGACTGCTACATGAGTTTCTAGACACAGGGGATACTAGGTAGCCCCTCCAGCACTGAAGATAGTGTGCCCTGGTTTTGGGAATTTCACTTCCTCCACATGTGAATAAATGATATTGTAGTTTCATAATTGGTGGAGGTTCTGTTTGCTAGTCAAATAATGCTATGTTCAAATTGTCAAAGTTCAAAAAACATAAAACGGTTTTAATGAGTTCCTCTAAGGTGGTGGGAGGTTGTGCCCAGTCTTTGATTTTTGTTATTGCTTTGCTTAAATACTCGAGCTTTTCCTTGCAACTGTGGGTTGGTGGCGTAGCAGTTGGAACCAGTCTCCTAACTTTGTAGCGGGTGTGGCGTGATTTTCATGAGCCTGTCCCCTTCTCTAGTGACATGCACAATCAACAAATGATGGAATGTGATTATTGTGCACAAAAGTAACCTACCCAGTTGTTGCAAAGTTTAATTTTAGCATTTCTGTCACATTTTAGTAACTACTTTAATGTCAATGTGCCACCTTTTTGTATTTCAGCTACTCTGTAATCATAGAGCTAGTTGATGACCATTATCATGGTTCGCCGCGAAGACCGTTTACTTGGAAGTCATTGGCCGGATTAAATCGAACAACAGTTAATGTTTCAAAGGTAATTAGTTGCCATGTGTTGTTCTCTTAGGCACGGTTGGGAATTCTGGAATATAGATTCACTGAAAATGTGTGACCTGAACACTCAGTTCATTATAAATGTTTCTTCTATTGGTTCCATTAAATAGCAACTGCATGAAGTCATTAATGATGTTGCTTGATTTGTTACAACTTGCTTGTGAATGGATGGTAGACGGGGGATTTTACATGTTCCCTTCCCCCATCATGGGAGATACGTTGGACACTAGACTGCTTCCACCATAGGCTTAATCTGCATCCTAAAACTGTATGTTTGGCAATGTTAAGTCAGTTTAGCAACATAATGTACAGCATTGCCAACTGGGCGTGAGCTATTAATGAACAGTGTTTGCTTTTAGCCACAGTTTGCCAATCGTAGGGCTGTAGGGCTGCACATGAAGAGGCACATACATGCCAAAAGAGCAGCAGGAATCTGGGGTGGCTGGTAATGGACAGTGCAACCTTTCGTGTTGCTCCAACCCTGTACATCTCAATCACCCCAACTCACAGGCCCATACCTAGGTCGGTGGTTGCCAGAATTACAACTGTCTGTACCCGCTACTACTGTGGCTATGCCTAACTTGAAATGCCATAAAAGTACTATATTGGCCATGGGTCCAGTGGCTACTAATAGAAATATTTAGTCACTATATGTAGCCGGCTAGAAATGTGATCTAGAGATTTGCCAAAAAAAGGGAATCGAGGTAACATCACTTTCCTAATTCTTGTACAGAAATTAAATTTCAATTAGCGAGCATGAGGGTACACCTTCCCTAAAGTGTGGGCAGATATAAAATGGCCAATGTAGCAGCCTTGTTGGGCCTTTTTCTTCTTGGCCAAGTTCTGGGTTCTGCCTACAAAGCTAAGCTCCAACACCCAGGACTCTGCCTGCATGTGTGGGAGCAATCTGGAGCACTCCGATTGGCTCCCAGAGGGACATGTGACACACTGCCACCCTTAAAGGGATGGTCTAGTAAACATTTTTATTTAAAAAATAGATAGGCAACATAAAAAAAATACTAGCATTCTCCGTTTTAAAACTTCCTATGTAAAATGTTGAGCTATTCAAGCTCAAAATTCGCAAAAGCAAGCACATGGGCGCATCCATTTTGTGAAATGGATGCCCCGCCTGTGCTGGCTTTTGCTTTTGCGGCACTAATGAAGGAAAAGCCAGCCAGCTGTAGTAAACAAAAGCTACCGCTGGGTGGCTTTCCCTTCATTAGTGCTGTAGGTGGAGGACGGGGACCGGAGACCAGAGCAGGAAAGCTGCAGCTGAATCTCGGTAAGTGCTATTTATTTATTTTTTTAAAATAAGCACTAGCTGAGGAGCCCGAAAAACTTAGAAATAAAACCGCAGCATTAACAACGTTGTATTTATGTTTGCGGTCGCTTTTGAAGTGACCACAAACATAAATATAACGTTATTGTGTTGGAAAACGCTGCGGTTTTTCTTTCAAAGTTTCTCAGGCTCCTCCGGCTCGGAGGAGCCTGAGAAACTCGGAAAGAAAAAACGCAGCGTTTTCCAACACAACCGCGTTGTTTCTGCCTGAATCTGCTTTCCCATTTGGGGCTCTAGGGCTCCCCACGGATCCATTTTGTGAAATGCATTGCGGAAAACAACCGCGTTGTTTCTGCCTGAACCTGCTTTCCCATTTGGGGCTCTCGGGCTCCCCACGGGGAGCCCGAGAGCCCCAAATGGGAAATCAGCTACAGGTAGAAACACTACGCGGCATGTAAACATAACCGTGTTGTGTTTCTGCCTGCTGTGGCTTTCACTTTGGGTCTCCGGTGCTGCAGCACCGGAGACCCAAAGTGATAGCCACAGCAGGCAGAAACACACGCGGCTGTGTTTGAAAACGCTGCGGTTTTTCTTTCCGAGTTTCTCAGGCTCCTCCGAGCCGGAGGAGCCTGAGAAACCTGGAAAGAAAAACCGCAGCGTTTTCCAACACAATAACGTTGTATTTATGTTTGCGGTTGCTTCAAAAGCGACTGCAAACATAAATACGTTTTTAAAGCTGCGGTTTTATTTCTAAGTTTTCCGGGCTCCTCCAGCGCAGCTAGTGCTTTTTTAAAAAAAATAAATAAATAGCACTTACCGAGATTCAGCTGCAGCTTTCCTGCTCTGGTCTCCGGTCCCCGTCCTCCGCCTACAGCACTAATGAAGGGAAAGCCACCCAGCGGTAGCTTTTGTTTACTACAGCTGGCTGGCTTTTCCTTCATTAGTGCCGCAAAAGCCAGCACAGGCGGGGCATCCATTTCACAAAATGGATGCGCCCATGTGCTTGCTTTTGCGAATTTTGAGCTTGAATAGCTCAAAATTTTACATAGGAAGTTTTAAAACGGAGAATGCTAGTATTTTATTTTTTATGTTGCCTATCTATTTTTTAAATACAAATTTTTACTAGACCATCCCTTTAAGTCTCCCCTAGGCGTTTGCAAAGAAGGTACAAAAGCAGCAAAGGGCAGCTCACTGTTTGGGCCCGTTTGGTCTGGAAAGGGCCAAGGGCCTAGGGCCAGGACTTCGCCAAGCTCACCCATTACTGACTCCTGCTTCCACACATACGGATCCTTCCTCCCAATGACTGGTGCAGGACGAAGGAATATTGCTGTTTTTGGTCTGTAAACTGTCTTTGATTACCTCTAGCCAAACTCAGAACCTTTTCTCAGCCAATCATCTCTCCCTCACACTCTCCCTCACTCCTACTCCCCCCTCCCTCCTTCTCTCTCCCTCACCTCCCTCTCCATCCCCTTTCCTTCCTTCTCCATCCCTTTTCCTTCGCTACCCTCCCTTCCCTCCGCTTCCCCTCCCTGCCTCTCCCCTCCCTGCCTCTCCCCCTCTCTCTCCCTCTCCTTCCTTCTCCCTCTCCTTCCCTCCTTCTCCCTCTCTCCCTCCCTCCTTCTCTCAAATAAGACACTTTCGTGCTCACACAATCTCCAACCTCATCTATCCCCCTCGCCTAATTCACAACACCTCCTCTCCCCCACCTTCTATCACTCTGGCCTCTGGAATGCAAAGTCCCTCTCTAACAAGTTGTCTTACATCACTTACCACTTCCACTCTTATCACCCTCCAGTTTCCGTTCTTGCCATCACAAAAACCTGGATCTTTATTCATGACTCTGTTAGGGAGAATTCTCATTTCTGGTTAATTCCCTTCTACCTTAGAGGCCCCAAGCTCTTTTGCTGGGCTTTAGCACTTTTCATTTTTATCCTGGAGTGAGTGAGCCCTTTTTCTCACTCGCGTGTATGTTTATTCTATTTGGACTCTGTTTCTTTTGGTTTTGGAGTCTGACCAACTCCATAGGCATAAACTCTTTGCATTGTGACATACCGCACCCTCAGTGCAGTGTCACAGAGAAGTCCTTTGGATTGCCCAAAGGTTTAAATACCTTCTCTTGGATAAACTACTGTTGCCTTTCAAAAGAACTTCAAAAGAAGTTCTTGGAGAATTTAGTGACGCAGGTCTTCGGAAAGTTTAGGGAAGACAATCCCACTAAGAGGGATTTCTCTTTTTACTCCAGTAATCACTAGAGTTAATCCCTGATAGATCATGTCATATGCTTGACAAGTACATCTGACAGTCTCTCCTTTCTCATCATGCCCCCGGTGTATGCTAAATAAAAGGTGGTTTCGTTTAGATGAAACCCATGTCGGGGATTCTGGATAATAAATTCTGGCCCGATTTGTGCAAGTCAGACCGCTGTATATTCCCACAGGTGTCCTGTTTTCAGAAATGAATGGGGTTCCGAGTTTTCCTTGGTGGCTTGCACACCCTAGGCCCAAATGTGTATGGTGTGCACATTACACAAAATCCTGCAATCCTGCTGTGCGAAAAGAGTTGTGGTTACCAGTGTTTTAGGCTTTCCCCTTGGCGCCCAGGTAGGTGCACCCACACATGTGAGGTACCATTTTCATCGGGACACCTGTGGGAACGCGGGACTGTAGGCCATGTGTTGGCGGTGTGTTTCGGTGGGTGAGCCGAGTGAAATGAGTGGAAAATGCTTTTTTTCTTGCCACATTTCGAACTTTGCCGGGGTGTCTGGGTAATACATTGTGGGCCGATTTGCACAAGTCAGACCTCTGCGGATTCCCACGGGTGTCCTCTTTTCGGAAATGCATGGGTTTCCCTGTTTTCCTTGGTGTCTTGGAAACCCTTGGCCCGAATCTGTAGGTTGTCTCCCCAAACCCTTTCGGGGTTACAAGTGGTGTAGCCTTTTTTCTTTTGTGCCCCGGTAGGTGCACCCACACATGTGAGGTATGTGTTTCAGTGAGTGGACACAGGGAAATGTCTCTGAAATTAGCTGGAAATGAAGACAATTCTCAGAAATTTCGCTCTGGCCACCCACTGAAACACACCGCCAACAACATATGGCCTACCTTCCCGCGTCCCCACACGTGTCCCGATGAAAATGGTACCTCACATGTGTGGGTGCACCAATCGGGGGCGCAAAAGGAAAAGGGTAACCCCTTGGTAACCCCAAGCCTTTCGACACAGCACATTTTGTTCATGTGGGCAACCTATAGATTTGGGCCTAAGGTGTCGAAGCCAGCAAGGAAAACGGGGAACCCCATGCATTTCTGAAAAGACACACATGTGGGAATCCCGAGGTCTGACTTGCGCAAATCGGCCCAGAATGTATTACCCAGAACCCCCGGCAAAGACCCACATGGGAGAAGGGTGCCCAAGGCCAGGGATATTACCGCTAACTTTGCTGGAGCCCTGGCTGCCCTGCGTTACAGCTTCTCCCCACCAGGGAGTCCCAGCAGTGTGCCAATACCTCCCCGAAGGGAAAAGCTGTAATGCAGCCCAGCCACAACTCCAGGACGGTTGGAGGTGATATCCCTGGCCTTGGACATCCATGTACCATGTGGGTGTACCGTATCCTAAGGACAGCAGCAGCTCCAGGGAGCCCTGGCAGAATACCCATTCCTCTCCGGAGGTGACATCTGTAACATAGCACAGCCAGAGGTGGAGCCTGGGCTTGCAGACGGACAACTCGCATGGGAGGGATCTGCTCCCAGGGAAACACCGATGTTCTGCTAGCATGAGTGGCGAGGGCACCTCATGCAGGCCTTCCTGGGCCTCCTACCAATGGCTCCGTGAGGTACTCCCCCCTCCATTTGGGGTGGGGGGGAGAGGGCCCCAAAAAATTGTGGGACAGGCCCCCCGTGGGTGGGGCAGTAAGGTTTGGGCACCCCGGGGCAAGATTGGCACACCAAGTTTTGGTCAGGAAAAAAAAATTGAAAATGGTACACTACACTTTTGGGTGGGCTGAGGGACACCCTAAACCGCCAGGTAATTTTCTAATGTAATGGGGGGTGACCCTCTTCTCCCCCTCCCCCACACCAAATGCAGCGGGGGGCATCTCATTCAGCCCTCCCTGGGGCCAGATGCCCCTTGCTAGGAGCAGATCTCTGCCCCCAGGGAGGGCTAAAAGGGGTGCCCCCATTTCCCCTTGAGGTGAGAGGGCTACTCCCTTTCCATAAAATAAATTCCTGGTGGCTATTGCCCTCCGCCCCCCACTCCCACCCAAAAATCCCTTTTTTTATTTTTTTTATTTTGCCCCCTTGCCTGGGGGCAGATGATCAGCCATCTGCCCCCAGGCTTCAGCACATATGTGCCCCCATGCTTTGGGGGCCAGGGTGGTCCTCTCCCCCACGTCACAAACGTATCCCTGGTGGTTCAGTGGCATTGCTGGGCGCGGATCGTGCGCTCTGTGCCCGATCCGCACCCAGCAATGCTGTCACAAAGGGTGTCGTTGGAAAGGGGAGAATCTCCCCTTTCCAACGACACCTCCCTCGATCTCAGGCTTGAAATACAGCCGGAGATCGAGGGGGAGAAATGTGGAGACTCGCCTTTTATCTTCACCGCAGCAGCTCGAAATGGCTGCTGCAGTGAAAATTACTTTGTTTCACGTCGGCGTGCGTCACGCACACTGACGTGAAACTGAAGGTAATCCAGCCCCCTGGCAGTGAGGGGGGAGCTCCCCCTGACATAGCCCGGGGGTTGGATTACAGTTTTGTGTGATCCCTGCAAAGCAGTGATCACACAAAACGAAGTGCCGAAAAGGACGAGGTATCTCGTCCTTGGCAACAGGGAGGGAATTCCAAGGACGAGATACCTCGTCCTTGGCACTAATGAGGTTAATAAATTGTAGCTCCTTGAGAATGTCTGCTTCTTCATATACCGGAAGGTTTGGGGATCAGCTGTCACTTCAAGTCTTTTGCTTCAAGTCTTTCTAAATATGGACTCTGGACCCAGATTGTCTACTCTGGAACCTGCCTGCGGTTCCAATCTTTAGAGACTGCCAACAGAGCAACTTCTTTTAAGTTTAATAAGGTGCCTGCCTCTAACGGTTGTGTTCCTTTATTTTATGAGATGTTTAAAAATACCTCATCACAGTTGGCTAGATTATATAAATGAATGCCCTATAAATTTACGGCCTGCGACCATCTGTTGGTGAGGCTATAATTAGTATTTTACCAAGGTTATGTATGCAGGCTCTAATCTATCCCTCCTCTGGGTCCATCCCCTTGCTTGAAATGGATGCAAAACTATCTATGAGAATGTTTGCAAACCTGTTGGAGGCCTTACTTTCATCGTTAATAGGAGAAGATGGATGTAGTTTAATTCTGAGAGGAAAGACGGCGGGTAAATTCCATAAAATGGCCAACCTAAATGATATGGCACACAAGAATAAGATTCCTAGTGTGCTTGTCTGGTCTGACAATGAAAAGGTGGTTTAATTGACATGAGGGGAACTTTATCACTACAGGGTTGGAAAGTGTCTGTATGGGTGAAGGCTTTCTGAGCTCTATTGTGGCTGTTTATGGTGTCCCCTGCCCGTCTCTGGGCTAATGGTTTTATCTCTGAGGCATTTTCTTTTATATTGGTGGTCTTTACGGATCTTTGGAAGTAGGTAGATGGTTGCCACTTTGGGATATCAGGTGGTCATGTGTCTGTATCCCCGATAGTGCACAATTTCAATTCTGCATATCGTGGTGGGGATTCGGTAATGGGTTGGATTATGTTTTGCATTATCGGCAGTATCATGAAATGTGTCTTTTTTTTTTTTTTTTTTTCTTTTTTTTTAATGCAATCACAGCAGTTAATAGCCACATGAGGCCCCCTCAGGGTTCGAAATTTACAGGAGCTGGGAGTTATTTAGCTCCTGCCTGTAGCCTAGAAGCGCCTGGTTAGCTTGACACCAACAGCTGCCAGGAGCTACTTTTGGCTCCTCCGGTTAACTGATGCAGAACAAACACACCTATGTGTATTTGGGACAATCTGTAAATTAACATTAGGACACATCTATACAACATTGAAAACACAAGGAATCATAAATAATGGACATATTGATGTTTTTGCATCTTATGTGGAAGTTAGATTTGCGGAAACGTTATGTACTAGCTCCTTGTCCTGCCATGGTAGCTCATGGTCACTGGTTATTCTGGATAGGCAGGAGCTTAGTTTTGATCCTTGCCTGTTTGTCTGCACACTTGATAACATTGTCTTGATATGATTTCACATAATGAATAAGTGTTGGGAAAGATATTTCTTTACAGCACCTGTCCTTCCATTTTATTGACCCCCCACTTTTTTTGCTTCTGATTTTGATATGATACAACAGGTTATTTATAACGTGTTTAATACCCAGAGGTTTCTAAGCACAGACCCGGGGATCGAACCTATGTTGCTCCTGTGTCATCTTGTTTCCAAGGCCAGCACGTTGCCGCTGAACTATCCACCCTCTGACCTTCTATTTTTGCAGTGCAGTGAAGCCTTAAGCTTCACTACACCGGCTTTTGCTTATTTGGTCATGGGGAAACTGACCTGTCCTTCAGGCTGTCGGTACTGGGAAACATTATTTCCCTTAGACTTGTTACTGTGTTAACTTGTTATCACTTTTGATAACTTATCATTGTACAATTTATTTATTTCATTTATATAGCGCACAAACTGCCCGGAGGCATTGAGGCACTGTTACCGTGTCCATTTACATACATTTAAAACCATGCAGTAGCGCACGTTATGTGTGTAATACATATGCCTTTGTTGGAGAGTCAAGTCCCTTGCCAGGACCAGGCCTATTCAAAAAGCCATGTTTTGAGGGCTTTAAGGAAAGCCCAATCGGCTGGGTCAGCTCTCAAGGTGGGCCGGAAGGAGTTCCACTGTTTAGCTGCAATGTAGGGGACGCTGGCGCCTCATGGGTTGTGAGACGATGGGCATTAGGGTTTTTGTGGGTCTGGATGCTCGGACTCTTGCAACCTTTAGGGAGGGATGGGGGCCGTGTTGGAGAGACACTTATGGGTGATGGCCAGCGTTTTGAAAACTATGCGCTCTCTGTGAGTGGACTGCTTGTCTTGCTACAGAGATGTGTTCCCTTTTTGGGATGCTAAGTGCTTCTCGGAGCACATAATTTTTAATGACTTGCAGCTTCTGAAGGTTTTTAGTGGAGGTGCCAGCAAAGAGGACGTTGCAATAGTCCAGCCTCGAGCCGATGACGGCCCGGGTGATGGTAAGGCAACTGTTGGTATACAGGGTTTGGAAGCATTAAATAGTTTAGTCGCATAGGCTGCGGTGGAGCAATGGAGTTCACCTGGCGGGACAGAGGGTGGCATTGAGGTACACCTCCTAAGGTCTTTACTGAAGAGGAGATGGGGATACAGATTTCTATATTGAAGGCTGAGTGTTGGTCATTTCGTTTTTTAAGTCCAGCAGGGGGCCTCACCAGCAAGATATATTTTTTATCATCGTTTAGACAGAGGTGATTTGCTGCCATCCAGGTCTGAATCATGGAGTATGTTGCATTGAGGTCTTAGAGTCTTCTTCGTAGTTGTCTGTGAGTGGGAGGAGAACTTGGGTAGCATAGTTCGTGTAGGCTATGCCAGTGGAATCCAAGATGTCATAGAGGTCTGGTGTATGTTTTACAGAGTGGGGCAGATGCAAGAGCCTTGAGGTACCCTGCATGGGATAGGTGTTGGTGCAACGCTAGCATGCTCGGCAAACATTCCCATGACTATGCCTTCAAGGAATGAGGCAATCCAGGTTGTTGGTTCCTGGGAGAAGTTGGCCATGGTAGTGAGGTGGTGGCCGAGGATTTTGTGATATACCAAGTCAAAGGCGGCAGACAGATCCTGAAGGCGGAGTATGGCAGGCTTGCCCATGTCCCTTCTTTCTCATCCCTCTGTTTCTTTATTTAGTCCAGCAATGGGGATTGGGTACCATGGCCAGGGCGAAATCCGGATTGGCGCAGGCCCAGTATATGGTTTGTTTATAGGTAGTGTTTGTACCTTCAGATATGCTGCTCTGTGTAGGTTTTTCCATAGGAATGGGACTGTGGCGATGGCCCTATAGATATTAGGGACAGTAGGGTCCATAGATGTTTTTCTAGGAGGAGATGTACCCAGGCTTCCTTGAGACTGGGCGGGACCAGTTATGCAGCGCAGAAGGCGCTTATAAAGGTGGTGATAAATGCTGCTAGAACCGCAGTCCTTGATAGTGGCAGGACAGATATCCCCTTTACACCCAGATGGTTTTCGGTTTTTCAGTATAGTTAGCAGTTCAGGCCCAGTGACCTCCTTGAAGTGGAACCGTGGGACATAGGGGGTAGGTGAGTTTAGTGTGCTGGCCGTGGCTATGTCACATCAGGGGGTGAGCCAGTTAGCCTGATTGATGCGGATTTTATCATTTAGCACTTCTATTTTGTTAAGCATAGCAGTATGGATGTTTGTGCACCAGGATTCATCTCAAGTGAAGGACTGTGGGGCATGCGGGTGATTTGGCCAGTTTGGATGTTTTTTTTTTTCCAGGTTGATTGAGCACACCGTTTTTCATTCCGGAATTCTAGCCGGTCTGGGGTGAACCAGGAGTTTGAGTGTCTTACTGGTTTTGTTCTATGCGGCATGAGGAGGGCAATAGTGTCTACTACCTTAGCTAAGGTTGAGGCTTGTAGGTCTACGTGAATGTTGGGATCACTGGAGAAGGGAGGCTTAAAATTGGGGGTTTCCAGGAAGGGCAGCATACACTCTTTAGTAAGGTTACGTGAGCTACGTGCTGGTGGCAGTGGTACTGTGGAAGACTTATGTTTCTAGGGGTGGGGTTGGTAGAGACGTGGATGAAATGATGGTATGACCACGGGCATGGGGAGTTGGAGTTAATTAAGGTCAGGCTGTTGAGGTTACACAATCCAGTCAAAGTACGACCTTTGGTGTGGGTACGGTTGTTAATCCAACGCATGAAGCCTAAGGTTTCAAGTGCTCTAGAGAGTGACAGGGCCTGGGAGTTCTCTGGATCGTTGAGGCCAAGGTTAAAGTCCCCCATTAGGATAATTTTGGAAAAGTTCTTTATCTCCTAGTACATGGGGAGGTCTTTGTGAAAGCTCGACAGGGGGGGCGGGTGGGCGGTAATTAATCAGGAAAGTGGTGGGGCCGTGGCTACAGGGCCATGCAGTAGGACGTATTTCCCCGGAGGCTCCTGATGATCCGACATGATCTGACAAAATGCAACACTAATAACAATTGCCGGTGCACACGAGCGAAGCGACATATCCATGAAGTAATGGTGAAGCCCTGCGAGTAAGTTACAGAGTGCTCATGCAGGCATGGAATGAAAACGAACTGAAAGAAATTTGGAGAAGAAACGATACGGGCGAAACAAAATGGCCGGCACCACCAAACAAAGGATTGTGGAACACTTGACAAACGATGAGGAAGTCTGGCGCGAGATGGCCTAAGGGAACCTGGAATTGGATTTATGTTGGTGAGCCGACCGCGGCAGGAGTGAACAAAGTAAATCAGATAAAAGCCGTGAACTGCAGGGAGCTGCGTGGAACAAGCGCCCAGGGTGAAATTGACGTGCCATCAGGCAGCCCTGATGAAGAGGAGGGGTACCCTGCTACGAAAGTCGTACGAAGTGCAGGAAATGTTGCTCATATAGACTGTAAATAACGAGCATCGTAGTGCGACAAGACGCGCCACGGCGAACGAAAAACATGGCAGCTGGGTCCTAGGAAAAAAGGACACACGGATGGGAAAGTTGCACACTCTCAGATAAAGACTTCTGCCTTGCTGGAACCACAGACGCCAAAGCACCATACATGCGGTAATCCCTGGAGGACACCCACTGAAACTATAAACACCACGCACTCTCGCTACCTGAAGCGCGGAAGGGCCCATAAAGAGGAACAGCACTAAGCACAAGAGGAACTCGGTGATTATAGCTGGACAACACCTGACAGCTCCAAGTAATTGTGCCTGTGTGAATGAGCACCGATGTGCCCTGGAGAAGGGTGCCGCAGGCAGCCGTGAGAAAATCAGCAGGGGAATGGGGATGGCTGCGGAGCCACGACGCTGAAGGAACCCCTGCCTTGGCACAAACGCGGGAGGGGCGGGCGGCAGAACGGTGGAGCAGGGCAGCGAAAAAGGAAAATACAGCTGGAGACATACCAGCGGGAAGAAGAAAGTAGAGCGTGGGGGCCCCTCATAAACTGCACCACCATTGCACTCTGAACAACAGCCACGTGAGCCACAATGGTGTAACAGAACTGCCCCAGCTGTGCCGCCTCCTCGTCCTTTCTACTTCAGAAGTCCCCCTCCAGGTGAGGGGGGAATAAAAACGATAGCTGCACAAGGCACTCCACACAAAGAGCGAACAGTGGACAGAGCCCTGTGTGCCAGCATAATATAAATACTGGCCCAGAGAAAATTGCAGCAGGGATACTGGACCCACCCGTCCAAACGTGTGTTGATCAGGAGGGACATTAAAGAACGCCTAAAATTCGGGGCAAGTGGCCTGGGAAGAGCAAGGCCACGCAGGGGCCTAAAATACAGGCGGAGCAGCTGGAAGCCCTGGGAAGTGCCATAGACCACATGAAGATATAGCTGGAAGGTCTGGGCCCTGATGCATCAACCCACACCACAACGGTGGGGATGGCAGCCGCAGAAAAGTAGGCCCAACCATAACGCTAGACTGACAGGCTATATGGTGCACACAAACACTAGCTCAAACAAGACGCAGCCATCCTGGGCGCTGGAGGATCATACTGTTCGCTGAGCGGGGCTAAATACTACAAAGAACACAGGAGACATGCAATCCCTGCCTGATAAGGAGTGAATCTTTGACTGAGATCCACTCCACCTCCTCTGGCTTTATGGCGGTCTTTCCGATAGTGTAGCCAGTCGAGAGGGCCAGGGCCAGAAGCGCTGAGGAGCCAAGTTTCAGAGATTGCTAGAGCATCAAGGTTGTGAGAGGTGAATACGTCAATGATGTCAAGGGTGCGTGCAGGAAGGGAGCGGGCGTTGATTAGAGTCCAGTTAAGAAGAGGAGACTTACCAAGCCCAAGGAACAAGTTCCCCTCGCTGGCATGGGTCGTATCGGCTTGAGGGATCAACTGATTAATGTCAGGATGGTTGTTTTGAGGAGTGGCAGGATGGGGGGCTGGCTGTGGTGAGTGTTAGGCAGAAACCTGTGCAGTTCCCTTTGGGAACACTGCAAAAGATTTAGGACTACAGGTGTTAGCAGTAAACCCACTTGGTAGCAGTCTGTACCACCCAGATTTACCTGGTAGCTGTGGCTGAGCAGTCAGACTTCCCTCAAGAAGAGTTAGGCAGTATGCAAAGTATACACAATAGGCACTCAGACACAATAGCACAAGCAAACACTGACCAGAGCTTTGGTATCAAAGTATATAATTATTTATTTAAAAACACACTGTTTGAAACACTCCAGCACTCTTATTGTAAAACACTCTAAACACAGTTGCTATTATGATATATACAACCCTTATTCCTTATCAGACAAAGTCTTAGTTAACACAACTCATTTCCAGACAGAGGTGAGCGCTTAACTATAGATGGCACTCCAATAAGTTCATGAAAAAGGGAGGGAAAAAGACAGAATATGTGAAGATACACCACTGTAAGATATAGGAACACTTTTAGCAAGGCAGAAGAGCAAAGGTCACTGGTGAGCCAAAGTCCATAAGCTGGGCCCACTCTTAGAGAGAGCAGAGCACAAATGCGCCCAAGATCACACAGTTACACTAGGCTTTGAAAGTCTTGCAGAGAGTTCGAAAAGAGTTTAGGGAAGCTCAGAAAAGTTTAGCCAGGGTGTCCCAGGCTAACCCAGGTTCGGAAGCCGGGGGCTAAATCTACCCCGTACAGTCGGTGGCAAGGGAAGCCAGGCGGAACACGGTACCTTAAGTGGGAAGGATCCTCCAGCGGTGGCAGTTGTTCCTGGCAGCGGGTGCAAGTCTCGGCGTCGTCCAGAGGAAGAGAAGACCTCGACTTGGAGGAGAGATGATGGTCGTTGCACTGCCAGGGAAGAAATCAGCCGCTGAGTTTTCCGGTTAAAGGTACTACCCTTTATTTCGCGGTCGTGGTAAAACGTGGAATTCCGGTTGCCGGGGTGCTTGGCACAGGCAAGGCGGCCACGAGATGCGTCGGGAAGGCGAAAAGACGGTGAAACTGGTTAACCCCACCAGTCAAAGGACGAAGACTCTCCGGCGGGAGATCTCCTCTGTCGTTGGGAAAAGTGGTGAGACGGTTCAGCAGGGCTCCACCGGTGGTGTCGTCGTAGCAGGTCGGCTCAGCTTCTCCCTCGTCGGATTCTTAGGTCCTGTGGCGACTTCTGAAGTTCCAGTCCCCAAAGCCCTGCTTTTATGCAGAAAACCCCCATTCACTCAGCCTAGCTGTCACTCAAACATGCTCGGGCCAATCAGGACGGAGTGCAACTTGAGTTGCCTAGGCAACTCAGTCCAGCGTGCCTAAATCCCCCTCCACCCCTCCTAAGTACCCCAGACAGAGTGGCACCACTTCTGTGGAGAAGCCCGCCAAAAAAGTGGAACAAAGGGCTCGACTTGGGTTGGAATCACAGAAGAGAACACCCACGCCATTTTAGAACCGAGTTTTGGCAAAAAATACCACCCGGAGAATTAATAATAATTAAATAAACCAGCGGTATGTTCGAGGCTATCGTAATTAAATAAAGATAGTAGCCTCGAACAATCGGAAAATCCCATAGAGAAATATTTGCGGTTGAATATAAAAAGTAGTATCCACTGCCACCAGCCAAAACTCGATCAGGGGGGACGGAGACGTGCCCCCTCGACTAAAGACCCCGGGGCAATCGAATTGCCCCAGCGAGTACGTCCACATTATGATGGTTTGTACTGGTTCTGTTCAGAATTCAAGACTAGTAAAGTCAATGGTGACTTTACATGCCCTGGGAGACAGTAGTCAGTCCCAGGGTATGGAGCCTATACTGGGGGGTCACTATGACACCCCTGTGTTACTGCACTGAGGGTGCTGTGTAACACACATCACAAAAACGCATGAAGCCCTATGGAGTAAAAGACCCCATAGCCCATTAAACACATCTAGAGTCAAAGGAATACACTCAAATCTTGTCCAAGAGTGAGGGTAAAAGTCTCACTCTTGGCAGGAGAAAAAAAATAAACCCCAAAAATCCAGCAAAGCTGCTGGGGGACTCACTAGGTTAGGAAATTCAGCCTAAACAGAGAATACTCCCTAACAGTGAGGTCCAAATTGTGAGAGCTACTCTTAACGAATGCAGAGACAAGACCGGCGCTTGCTAGGATGTTGCTATGCACCGGTTTAGGACTACTATCAATTGTCGTTGTGTTTTAAGGTGTGATTGTGTTAGGATCAGGGATGGCCTGGGGATTGGCTGTGGTAGGCACAATTATAGCAATGGTCTTAAAGGGCACAGTAACATTTTAGCAGAATTAGCATTGGCAGGAGCAATTGGAGCAATGGTATTCACGGGCAAACAAACATTTATAGCACAAATGGCCTTGGCAGGAGCAATTATGGTATTGGTTTTAAAGGGCACAGTAACATTTATAACACAATTGGCATTGGCAGGGTTGTTGGTGTTCACGGGCAAAGACACATTTGTGGCACGGTTGGTACTGGCAGGAGCAATTATAACATTATGTTCATGGGCACTGAAAAATTTTTACTCTTGGTCCTAGCTGCTGGTTAGCGGAGGGCAGGGAGTAGGCTCACAACTGTCAGGATCTGAGTGCACACTCTGAGCCGCAGATTTATGTTGATAGTTCGGCGTGGGTAGGTAGGATGCTGCACTGGCTGGGATCGAGAACAAGGTGCGCCATTGCAAGATTTCAGTGGTTGAGGGTAGATCGACCGGTTATAGGCTTGACTCTCTGCTTGCGCACAATCCAATTGGGGAGGTTGCAGATTGTAGTAGTGAGGGGGCAGCCCTTTCTGAGACCGGGGCATTTTTGTTGTCGTGAGTAAGGTCCCAGTAGCTGAGTGCACCTGGATTGCATGCTGGGGTGTGCAGCCGTGAATGGAAACTGGCGTGGGCCCTTGTTTGGGAATGCCCATTGGTAGTGGCGTTGGTTGTTTGGTCAAATGTTCCATCTCATCCCTCTGTCGCTTCCTGATGCGCATGGGTGGCCAGGAGTATAGCTGTTTGTGCGGTTTGAGGTGGAGTGGCGGGATCCGGTTATTTCCGATTCAAAGAGCTGTGGGGACCACAGATTTGCGGGCGTGAGTAAGCATAAGGGGGATGGAGTCGGTAAATGTATTTCACAGGGTAGGTTGATAGCCCAAGAGGTATGGCGAGGTCATGGGGTGATAAAAGAGCAGACCGGGCTATGGACCATCTGCTTTCCTGATGTTTCCTTGCTGACAGCTCATAACGGTGCAGAGGCCAGGTGAGGCGGCAGGAAATGAGGCGTGATCGCCAGCTGAGACCGGCAGAGACAGCTGTATGAGGCCTTTGTTTCTGGCCTTCGATTGTGGCCAGCTGTGCCAAAGCATCTCACAATGGGGTTCACTTTTTGCTTTGCCCTAGACTACTACTCAGAAGATGTTTGGTTACTTTAGGTGTGCTAAATGGACAAGCTGGTGGCAGCAGTTACTTTTTGGTATTTGTTGGAGCATTTTGTTTTAGCCTTACCGCATTTGGCTACCAAATGTGGCTAGTGGTAAAAAATAAATGGGTAATAACCTAGGTCACACAGGCGCTACGTCAGTGAAGATATTAAATGGATATCATTATCTGATTCTGAAAGAATTTGACAAGTCTTGTCGCTTATTATCGTGGTGATTTAATTACGCAGTTCAGCCAACACGAGTTTCGACCCTCCTGGGTCTTTGTCAAGGCATGCGATGGGTGAAGTTAATCCTCTATATGGATGATGCGCTCTGGATTAGTAGCTCAAGTTGATTAACAAGGCTTGGGTCCAACATGACCATGCCACAAGGTTTTTCGCTTGTCCTTTGGCCATTTTGTGTTTTACCCTTCTTCCTGGCCTGTAAGGCCAGGAAAATCCTTATATGGACTTGGGAAAGCAGAGACCTTTGGCGGGCTACTGGAGGGCTGTTTGTTTGCTGCCAGGAAGTGGGTTGGGGTATGTAGTGATTATAACAAATGGAAAATAACAAACCGCAATTTCATCTAAACATTTATAATTAAAGAAATTTCAAATTTCTGTACATATACAAGTGGGAGGTGCGGTAAGGGGTTAAAACAGGTGGGGAAGGGATTGGGGTGGGACTATTAATGAAGTAACACGTGGGGCTTGGGGTGGGGGCAAATTCTTTTTACAAGAAATTCGATATTTATTTCATTATAAATATTTGGACAAAAGTGTTTTGTTATTTGTTGGTTAGTTAGAATCACATGTAACAGTGGGTTGGGACAGACTGTCTGGTTCCAATCCACAAAATGGTTTGTCTCTCAGTGGTATGCATGGGAAACACTGGGCGAGTGTCTCTGCACTGCATTCTCCTCAGGCCCATAGACCCTGCTGCACCATGGCTCCTCTGGTCCAAACAACGTCCCTAGCTTGCTCAAAAACCTGTGTAAAACCACACCTTTTATAGTTCGAAAAGCAGTCAAGTGGAGTCGGGTGTGAATGATAATTGGCAAGTGTCTGACTCTGCCTGGCTCCATCAATGGGACAGCTTAAGTTCTTTCTATAGCCCTTATACTCCCTTTGTTAGTCCTATGGGAAATATTCATTACTCCCGGTTGTGAACGTCCTCGTCTCAGTATTTGTTGAAAATGGGGAGGGTTGGGGGGGGGCTAATGGAACGGTTTTGGATTATAGATCTATTTTCCCCTATTCTATCAGGGAACAGACCATGGACATAGGGACATCATTTAGATGGGCTTTCCCTCAAGGGGATGGTTGTCTCCTTCCATATTATTGAAGGTTTATTATACAAGCCTGGGTTTTGATGGTATTGTCTGGGGTTTAAATTGGTAGTGGATGAATGGATCTTGCCATCAGACTCCTGGTTTGGTTTTAATTGGCCTCTTTGGGCAGTCAAGGACGGGATTAGATTCAAGGAAAATGAAACCTGGATTAAGGTGACTTGAATCAACGTATTCCATGAAGGCATCCAGGACTTCCTCCTCCTCCTCTTGTTGCCCCATCAAAATACTGCATCGCGCCTGGCACATTCCCACAAAGGTGACCCTGGATTCCCCTACCCAGGTGATCCTCCCTCACTCGTCCATCCCCGGGGTTGGGATCCAAGAGCTATGGCCCTCCCCTGGCCATCTGAATAGAAGACTCTCGGGGTCTTAATGGGAGAATACCCCTAGGCTTCTCACAACAGCCTCTGGGTAGGAGTTGTCGTTTTCAGGACCCATAGGTCAGAAGGGTTAAAGCAGGCTCTAATTACACAGGAGGATCTCCGGTCGATGGAAATTGCTACAGCTGGCCTTTCTTCCTCTTCGGTTTCAGGCCCAGTGGTCCACTTGTCTGCAGCTTCCAGGTTCAGAGTATTTATCAGGAACTGCAGCACAACCTCTGCAGTCTCACCCTGCATTTTTCAGAAAAGCGTGTGTCTGGCTGTCCAATTAGGACAGCCATACCCCCCACTGGGAGTTGGCTCCTTTCAGGCAAGGTGGAAGACAAAGGGCTGCAGACTTTTGGACTCCTCCCTCGCTTCCTGCCTTCTCAGACACTCTGGAGCCTGGGCAGGGAATGCAAAGGATTCCCGCTGAAGACAAAACTTCCACTGAGGTCTTTCCCACCTAGAAAGCCTGGGGTAGACCTCAAACACCAAGCACACAAGAAAGGAGGCCACAATTTTTGCAAAATGTTGGCCCTTCCGTGCAAAACCGAGGCTGAATTAACAGCCTGCGAGTTATAGTGACTAAGTCATAAAAATGGTTACACTGCCGCCAGCCGTTCAAGTAACTTGAAATTGGAACAAAATATTATCAGGTAAGTAAGAAAGGGGATACATTTTATGCCCCCAGCACCCCACATAAGGTGGGGTGTGCTGGCTCACTTATACAAAATGTAAAGGGGATAAAAATCCCTCTACTACTTGGGAACAGTAGTTCACCCAAGTATATGAAAGATAACTTAACAGGGGAGCCCAAAGGGGCAACCCCGCCTAAGCCCAAAAGTTGTAGGAAACTATATAACTTCAACCATACACTATGGAGAGACATAAAAGGGGAACCCATAAAAAGAGTAAAAGACTAGGTGAGAGGCGAAACAGATTCCCACTCACCTAGGGTCAAGGTAAAGTAATTGCCAAGTCAAAGCAAAATGTTCTGGGGTTGAGACAGGTCAGGAAGATTTGATAAATATGAAAATCTTACCCAGCGGTGTAACCTGCATGTAAATTTACATTTCAGGAGCCAACCTTTATATGGCGCCAAATTTTCCAACCAACCTATCATAGCATTATGTATACCTGCTTAATTGACCCACAGATAATACATCCATGTTTATTATTTATCTGTTCTAAATGGCAATTGCGATGACTGCATTAAAATAAATTATTTATGTTTATATTTTACTTTTTATTTGTTTAGAATCTATTGAATGTATTGAAATGTTAAAATTTCAAAACACTAATACATTAAGACCATTGGGTCAGAAATTGAAAAATAACTGCCCATGTACCCCCAGTGTGCTTTTCCATTAAGCATTGGCAAAAATAAGTTTCTGTGGTAGTATTATTTTCACAAAGGGTATAAAACAAATAATTTCATGCAAAAGATAATTAGATGGAGATCAATCGGTGAGCATCTTCGGCTATAGAACATCTTCGTCCTGCCTTCCCATTTGTCTGCATTCCGGTGTGGCGAACCCTTCCACCCCCACTAATAACAATGTTGTAATATTTGTGCACCTAGGTCCTTCAAGAGTCCGTACGACCACTATGTTGCACTTCACATAAAGAAAATGCCTCAAAATTGTAAACACAGAAGAATTCCCCATTTATTCAGTATTTACATTTTTTCATCTGTAATTGCCCACATTTTGAGCAATCGTTCCACCAGCAGATCCTTGGACATAAGATCACTAGCATATCTTTGAAAAAGATCTTTAAAGTCGGAAATAATGTAATCTCAAATTCTTGTGAATGTATGACATTGACACAAAATGTGGAGAAATGTACTTATCCATCCACATACCCTCAAGTATTGTCCCATTCCACCACGCACATAGCGTTTTGGAACAATGGGCACCCGATAACAGCTACTTAACATTTTGAAAAATTCTTCTTTAAGTAGTAGACATGTAGAAGTATAATGTACTCTGGACCATATTTAATGCCACTTTTTGATATCCAATTCTACACCCAACTCAGTATTCCAAGCCTGGACATGGCCGAACCTTTGTTCCTCCTTAGAGGTGTTAATCAAGAAGTACAGTTTCAAAAGCAGACCCCTGGAGCCTGGCAAAGCAAAAATAAGCTTATCTGAAGAATTGAGCCATCTAGTTACTGTTTGTCATGTAACAGAGTAGCAGCCAATGCCGTAATTGAAAATGTGTCTCTAATCCTGAATGTCCCTTTATATTGTAGAAAAGGTTTAATCACATTTTTTAAAAACATTTGCGTAGAGCATTCCCACACACCTCTACCTGAGAAGTATATTTTCAAAGTCCCTTACTTTGTATTGCTGAGAGAATTATGGGTTGCCATGTTTTGAGGTAGCCGGGCCTGAGAAATAATTGACATGCCTCCTTATGGCAAACCTATCTCAAATTCTCCTGGTGGTCCAAATGGTGGGAAGATCATTTACAGCCAGCGTACTATCCCGCCGAGGAAGCCAACCAATGTATGTTGAATTCCACTCTGTCACCTTATCCGCTAAGGTTTTCCCAGTGTTTTGTACAGTTTGGGTTCTGCCACTCGCCCATAACATAATTTGGGTGCCTGGAAATATCTTGCCAAATTGGAGTCTGGGAGGCCACCACGGTTGCCTGGGCGAAACGCCTTTGTAGTTATTCAAAGGCAAGTTCTCTTGTAAAGATTGGAATGCTCTAGCTGAGACTGTAATTGGTAAAGTCTGAAAGGCATATACAAACCTCTGGAAAATAACCTCCCAAACAAGAAAGCAGCCAGAAGTGTAATTCCTCTATTATCTTGGGGGAGGGCGGACTGGGAGGAGGGTAATTTGCTGCATTTAAACCATTTGTCAATTTAACCACCAAACATTTTGAGGAGGTAGTAGAGAGTATAAAGGTGGGTGTCGTCTAGACCAATTCAAATTGTGATGGGGACAGAGTAAGTTTCAATAGCTATGATTTATCAAAATTTATTTTGAAGCCAGAGGCTCTTCGAAACTCCTGTGGCTTAATTAATGCTGGGATTTTCAATCTTTTGACTAGACAAGAAGAGAAGTTAGTCAGTGAAAAGAGACGCCTTATATGTTGTCTTTACATACTCTATGCCAGCAATGTCTGCGTCATTTCCATTGACTTGTGCCAGGGGTCCTGCTACTAGCACAAAAAGCAACGCAGATAAAGTACACTCCTAGCAAGTGCCTCTAACCCCATTTTCTACCGGGAAGATCTATAATAAGTGACATCGGATTTCTGACCGAACCTATATCAGCATACAGTAATACATCACTGAATCCTTTGATCCTCTAGCATCCTTTATTAATCAGACTAAGGATGTAATTCACCAACTAGATAACATCAGTTGGAATGGCAACATCTTACTGGTAACCCTGGATGTTAAATACTAGATATCGGCATCATGAACAAACTTGGCTTGGAAACCAAAGAATAGGTTTAGAAAAGTAAATGGATTTCTTTTCTAAAACACCACAAGATTTCACTAAGGACCCAATTTGCTGCTATTATAATTCATGTAAGCAGAATGAATATGCAATTGCTGATGTTTAGATGTTGAACTGCATTTAATATATATGCATTTTATGTAGCTTTGTGTCTGCACAGCATTCATTGATGCTGTGCTTTTGTTATTTGGCTACACCGTCTAATGATTCAGTGCTATTATTTAGTTATTTGGCTATACCTTCTAATGATTCAGTGCTAACAATAAATGTGTGTTCTTCCCCACCAGGAGCTAATGTTTTGCTATCTAATTAAACCATTTGATATGACGGAAAATGACATGTGCTCTCCAGAATGCCTGAAGAGAATAAAGGTTCAGGCAAGTAAACCTACTCATGAAACGATCTGTTTTGGAATTTGAGACCTATGCTAAAATTTTACACAGGCAGAATAAGTTGTGTAATTGTTTTGTGTGGGGCCTAGAGAAAGTGAGCGGAGAGTTGTAAGCTCCCTATCTTTATGACTAAAAAGTGACGTTTTTCTCAACAGGTGGATTTTTTGGCCTTTGTTTTTTTACTTATATTTTTTTTCTTGAAGAAAGAAAATGATAGACTGCAAGAGAAATGGGGTACCCTATCTGACGTAGCAAGGTTTTTGTTTTTATCCTAGCTGTCTGTCTCACTCAGGCAAGTAATCATACAACTGTGGTGGGGCTATATTAGTTTGTATAGGAAAGAGGGCCAGCTCTTAACAAAGAGATGGATAAAGAGAAATTGGATGAGTTCTCCAAATTTAGAAGATTTATTGGGACGCCAAGCTGCAGAATAAGATTATGTGGTGAGGCCCTGGATCCTTTCCATAATTTGAAAGGTTGAGGCGTATGTCCCGTTTGGGCCCAGTCCCTGGATTCAAACCAGTAGCTCATCTCCCCTTACATTTTGGCTGGGCGTGTGCTGTTATCTGCTTGTAGGGAACGTGGGGTTTTGCCGTCTCTCTCCTTAATAGACAAAAGCAAGATCCTCTGAGGATCAGTTTAGTTACTTTTAGATTAACAAGACGTACATGGCATCATGCACGTAGAAACAACATTGTGTAAAAATGTGTAATATGTTATCCTTCGTCGCTAAACAAAGGAAATCGCTTCATTATACATAACAAATCAATTCAGTATGCATAATATAGTGCTTTAACCCTGCCTCCTGTTACACATTACGTCCTCCCCTTGTTCATACTAAATATTGCCATGTACCACATACACCATAAACGCGCCACTCTTTGAACTATCATTGTCCATTGTCGCACATTACTAGAACCAGGTCTCCAAAGACAAGATTTCAGAGTATTTTACTCCATATTTTTTAAGTATAAAATGTTTAAATAGGGAGTAAAAACTTGCCAGTTTCATTAGGCATGTAGAATATATTTTAACTCTGAAACAGATAGGTTTTTGCAATTCATATGTATTTTGCACCTAGTAAGGGAGTCCTCTTCATAATAGGAAATAATAGTATAGAGCCTTCCTCTAGCACTGTTCTGCTACGGTAGCCGTTAAACAATGTGGGTGCAAGCGATGTGGCAGGCTCCTATTTGTAGGTTTTCCATTTTGGCTGTTTTACGGGAGTTACTTGGAACTCAAACTAGCATTGAAAAACAAGAGTCCATATTTGGAAATGGGCTTGAGTTTCCATGACAACATACAGCAGTAACCTGAGGGCTACAGAAAGTCTTCCAAATCCGTGGCTGTTTTTGTTATTCTCCAGACAATGAAGAGGTAAGATGGTTTTCTGCATACCAAGAGCATTTGATACCCCCCTACTTGATGGGCATGCAGCATTAGGTGTCAAATTCATTCTTTCTACCCAGTGATTGAATATTACTGCAATGGAGCAGCAGTTTCTTCCCACATCAATATCCTTAGGAGAGAAGATTGGCAAGGTACATTTTCGCTGGCTGTTCAAGCTAAATATTAGTTGTATCTATAGCAAGTGTGAGGTGTGGTATACCTCATACCGGAAATAAGGACACAACGAGAGGGACAAAGAGGCGTTTAAAGAAGCCTGCAATGTTAACCTCTACAAATCAATGACCAGCCTACAAGAGAGAATGATATTATGTACAATATTTTCTGGCAAGGACAGCAAGGAGTGCCAAAAAGGCAAAGGCAAGCCAGGTTACAGTCTCAAAATAAATCATAAATTTAGGTTGCAGTTCAAGGTTACCCCTAATAGGTTCGGTCTGACCGGCTCTGTACAGCCATGAAACGGAGACTGTGAAGCTCAAGATTAATTTGTTTGCCAAGTGTTATGAGACTGTGATTAGTTTTATTGCCATGTGAGGTGTTTCCAGGACCCATGGATCTTACCCGGCTGTAAGAAACAAAGCCAATTTGTAATGAGACTCCCATTCCATACCACAACAGGAAGTGCGCACAAGATGCAGGCAGAGCAGTATCGCATAGTACGCCCACCATGTACTGAAGGATTTAGGCCTCCTCTTGTGGAAAGTGGGACGAAAGGATGGACTTTATCCATCCGCACTGCTACTACCATGTAAGAATAATATTCCACTCTAAAACAGTATATCGGAACGTTCTATTGGAACTTGACCAGTTCAATAAAAGGGGATTCGATATCCTTATTTTTGGAGATGGCACTCGGCAGTCAGAAGCATTTAACTCAAATGATTTTCTTAGATTAGGAGGCATGGGAGAAAAAACACAAAAAAAGAGTCTCCAGGAACATGATTCAAGCTGGAGATGGCTTGCCCCGAGACTGAGAGACTCAATTGCCCGGCTCCAAAATCTAAAACATTAGATACAGACGCAAATAATATCCTTACCATTTTATCCTGGAATTCACGAGGGAATTCTCATCTATTTTCCTCTGTAGAACTGTGCCACCTATTAAGAACCAAAAACATCTTATGCATACAGGAAACATGGATGACCTCCCCCACCCAGAAACACTTATTCGAATGTCACTACCTCCTAGCCTCCAAGGTTAGAATAGGCCGCCCTAAGGGGGGGGGGGGCTACTTTTGGCAATAAAGCTGGGTATTGGAATCAATATAGTAGAAATCTTTATTATCCATCCTACGGGACTGGGTGCACTTCTAAAGGTGGAGAATTTTGACTATGCACTAATTTGGAACATATATTGGTCACCAGGATCAAACTTGCACGAAACAACCATTAAAATGGAAGAAATTATGGAGAAATGCGTCCATGGCTACCCAGGACTGCAAATTCTTATAATGGGGGATTTGAATACAAATATGCTGATGTTGCCAAAAGAGATTGCAACTCTACCAAACACAGCCCCTCTGAACATAATGGGTGAATCTCTGGGAACAACTGTTTCACAACCTAAAGATTCGACATACAAAAAGTGTGATCGAATGGGTTGGTCTATGCTATTTAAAACTTGGGGTCTGAAATCCATCCATGGAATATTGAACCCGGAGAATCCATATATAACTTGGACATCAGGAGCTAGGTCCTCTGCCATTGACTATATCTATGTATCGACAGATATTTTCAGCCTGATTGAAAGTTTTAGATTATCTCCCACTCTAAGGAGTGACCATAAAATGCTCAAATTGAATCTATACATTTCGACAGTAAAGTCAACACCCAAGCAGATGTCTGGTAATTTGACACTAAACCAAGGGAACAATAGGATTATCTGGCATCTCTGTAACATTCAGGCATGCAATAATCTATTTTGCAAAGATCACAATGATTCTACATACAAAGAAAAAAAAATCAGGTTTACACATGACCATTACGTAAAAATACTTATCGATAACTCAACAAATAAAATGAGGAAATGTTCCACTAAACGACATTTACATAGGTATGACTCAACAGTGTACACAAGCAAAATGTTATTACGCTGCACGCTAAAACAATTACAATTACTAAACATCTCTGATAATCTCAGAAGAAAGGGGGCCAAAAGTATCAAACGGGTATACAAAAACTGGATCAGAAATTATAAATTTAAGCTGCTACAAGTGGACAATGAAGAAATGCTGTCTTAATTAAAAAGCAACTCAACTAGACATTTTTGGCAATTTATAAATAAAACCCACAAATCTGTCATAGCCCGAAATCTTAATCCTATTGACGAACAAACATGCATAGCCCACTATAAGAATCTATATGCAAACAGAGTCTGTAGAATATATACCTCTCAATCAAGAAAATATGCAGTGGCCGGGCAGCTTCCGAATCACTATGATCAGAGAGGGGATAATAAAATCTAGCTCATCTAGAACTGCGGGCCCCAACGGTTTATCAAACATCCTCTTTAAGGGGAACCCGGATAAATGGTCACAAGCCCTATTCCTCCTATTCGGAGATATAGGCCGGACAAGGTGCATTCCCTCTTCATGGAATATGAGTTACATTATCCCAATATATTAAAAGGGAGACAGATCCATGCCTCCAATTATCGGCCAATAGCCCTCTTACACTCAGATTCAAAAATATACGCAAGTCTTTTCCTGCAAAGAATTGAAGCGTGGGCAACTACTGAAAAGATCTATTCGTCTGCCCAATTCGGTTTTAGAAAAGCATTGGAACTCTGGCTGGTGGGCTGGCAAAAAGGGGCAAGCCCGGTATATTTGGCGAGCATGGATCTGTCCCTTGCGTTTGACTTGGTGGATCGCACACTATCATGGAGAAGGTTGTCCCAGATGGCTCTACTTCAGGATCTTCCGGACACCCTGAGCCATTTACACGAAGGATCGACAATACAGATCAGACTAAACAATGAAGGCCATCTTTCCATGCTAATCAAGAACTCCAATGGCCTCCGACAAGGGTGCATCTTTGTTCTGACCCTATATAATCTATATACATCTGATATAGGGCAGGCATTAGGAAATGCTTCCTTTATCCAACCAAAGCTGGAAGGTAAAATGATGTGCTGGTGTTCCTACGCGGATGATTTTCTGTTGTTCGACAGGTCTCCGGTAGGACTCCAGCACTTGGTATCAGCCTTTGCA
Source organism: Ambystoma mexicanum (assembly GCF_040938575.1). Classification (NCBI taxonomy): domain Eukaryota; kingdom Metazoa; phylum Chordata; class Amphibia; order Caudata; family Ambystomatidae; genus Ambystoma; species Ambystoma mexicanum. The sequence continues at coordinate 521,813,102 of NC_090923.1, forward strand.
AATTATATGGCCAACAATGGCCTGGTTGTGAATCCTCAAACTGCTTATCCTATGTCTGAGTGGAAAAAGACCTACATTAAAAAACTGGTGCATGGATAAGCATAAATTGCTCATTAAAAACTCTATGATCTATTTGGGATTCTTTGTGAATGTGAGTGCAAATAACGCTTTGTTTTGAATCACTATTTATCTAAGGTCAAACTCTGCATCACCCAGCTGCGTGTAGCAGACCAAAAATTCGGAAGCTATTCTTTTACTCCTTGCCTGAGATTCTACAAGCTTAAAGCCATTCCAAAAATTCTCTATGGCAGTGAAATCCCATTTATAATGGCCAAATTAGATGTGAACAGACTAGAGGCGACCATTCTCAGGAATATCATTACTTGTCTCCGGAAATGTGTCCAAATTGCAGCTATTCGCTACAAATTCGGTCTACAATCATTTAGGAGTATGGTCCAGTAGAAATGTTTATTGTTGTTTCGTATCCTCTTAGTGCAAACTGAAAATAACCTGTATTATGATCTGTCTGACAAGCTGAAACAGGGTATACCAAAATCAGTGTTTCTGACCAAACTTTTGGAATTGTGTAAAACATTATTGAACAGTGTTGGAGCATATATGGTTACTCTTATAGTTAACCCCAAAAAATGAAACGGTTTTTGCAAAATGTTGATTGGGCAATGACAACTAACAATCTGTCCCAACACAGGTTGTATGCTCATATGATATCTTATTATAAATATATGGGAACTATGGAACCTTATTTATGTTTTCCCCAACAGAGGGTGGAGACATTTTTACATGAGATTTAGATTTAATGTTTTGCTCACTGGGGAAATAATTACTGCAAGAACAAAATCCATATGTCTTACGGCATGGTGCAGACACTGCAAGGAACATTATGTAAAAGAAACACTGAGACATCCGTTACTGGAATGCCCTACTTTGTCTCCAAAGAGACTGTCTGATTTCTCTAGTTTCGTCCCAGATGTGACAAATGTGGCTTTAAATCAAGTCTGGAAATGCATGCTATTCGTTAACAAAGTCCCACTGCAATTAGCAATTGTAAGATTCCTCAAAACAGAGTGTGGTCTAACATAAATTGTTTTTCGAAGCTGGTGTTATCTAATTTTAGAAGAATCCAATCAATTGTTCTCTTCACTTTTAGAATACTTTTAGAAGTTTTATAGTAACCATGTTCAAATTTTAGATCAATTGTATTGTTTTTACTGTTCATTTGTGTACTACTTTTGTGAAGGTTTCATTTAAAACCATATACAAATAAATTAAAAAATCATTTCAATTCCTTCGTCTTCTTTTCACTTGAACTTATCTATCATCCCCCTGGACCTATTGCATCCTTCTGTGATTATCTCAATGTGATTCTCTCCTGTGTTTACTCCCTTCTCCTACCATCATGGGTGGTGACTTCAATCTTCATTTTACCATTACTCCTAATTCTTGTCCTCTTATTCCAATTCTTGAATCTTCTCTGTTTCAGTTGCCCACACCACCATCTCACCAATCTGGCCCCTTCTTTGGATCTTCTCTTTTATTCTCGCTCTACTATCTGCGCTACTGCTCTTCCTTCTTCTGACCTTTTCCTTAGATTGCCAAATATACTTCTTTCTCCTTCCACCATATTGCTTTTTCATCATGATTTTAGGAATTTTAATCCATCCATGTTTGTCTGTTAGGGAGAATTTTTCTTCTCGTGTAACATTCTGTTCTCCAGCATGGGGTCTGGCATGGATTCACATGCTCATGAATATTCCCCTTCCGAATCCTCGGTAAAGAAAAAATCAGTTTCAGTTTTGTTTCTGAACTGTCTTCTACTAACAACCAATCACTGGTCTCTGGGTCATACTGCCCCCAGCCAATGACAGCCCCCTACTTAAGCCCCTCCTGTGGCAGCCATCTTCAGATTTTCACCCCACGTTCAAGTGTTGGGAGTCCTCGTTCTATAGCTCTCGAGCTTTTACTGCGTTTTCGTGCTTTTTTCAAAGGGGATCCGTTTCGAAATTTTCAACGCCCCTCAAGGGTGAAGTTTTCGAGTTACGCTGCTAGGAGGATTCCAGAAGATCCGAGGCCTACCTTGGACCTGGCCCAGGACAAGGGAAGCTCGATGCCCGGATCCAAGCTGTTGAGGAACTGCCCTGGATGCGGGTTACAGAATGTTTTCAAGGAATACGAGCATTCGAGATGTTTCTACTGCCTTCATGAGGACAAGACTCACGTGGAGAAGGACTGTGCGTTCTGCAAGAACCTATCGGAACGGACCATGAGGGATCATCGTACCCGCCTCGCCAGCTGGCTGGAGAAGGGCCCAGCAGGTGAGAAGAAGAAAAGGTCAGAGCGGTCTTCTAAGTCCTGTGAGGGCGCCCCGAAGACGGGGGGGCCCAACAGAAGGCTAAGCACCGCGAGTCGGCGAGCATCGGGAGTGCAGAACGGTCGGGCTCTTCGGCTGCCAGGCAGGGCGCGCCTTCCCCGGCACCATCAACCACGAGCCAACGCTCTGGTTCAGGGAAGAGGAAATCAGAGAACCCGGGTAAGCTTCTGGAGAGGCCCCGGTCGATCTCGAAGGGAGCCGAGGGGGAGCGAGGCGGTCACCCTCCCCCCAAGGTGAATGCCCAGGATGAACCTAAGGTGGTGAGGGCCCTGATCCAACCGGCGAAGGCCTCTATCGAGGGAGTTGTAGCGGCCCTGGCGAAGCTGGCGGAGACTACGCCAGTGGAGGCGACCTCGGGGCCCAGAGTTTCCCTGCCACCGCGGAGGGAATCCTCTTTCCAGCCCATCGACAAGACCCCCGTGAAGACCCCGGTGGAAAAAGAGGGGGGGGGGGGCGGTGGCCATTACGGACACGGATTCAGCCTCTGAGGAGGAGCTGGTGGAAGCCGTGAAGGGCCTCAACGAGAGGTACGAGGAGGTACGATCCCACGGGAGAGATCCTGCTGATGTGATCGAAGAAAACGACGAGGGCGACGACGAAGGCCCAGTGGAGGAGCAGCCGTCCTGCCCGTCGCAGCCATTGCCTGATCCTCAGGACAGCTCGGCGGCCATTTTGTTGGCAATCCAATCCTTATGCACCGAGATAAGGACGAGATTACCACAAACCCCGGCGGAGGATCCAGAACCAGGACTGTCGGGGAGCCCTCCGAACAAGCGGAGGAGAGTCCACCCTCGCCCTTGTGCCCGCAAGATCTGTGGAGCCCTCATCCCCCTCGCCGGTCCCCCGAGATGACACGGCGACGGATACAGCGACGGGGATGGATGACGACGGGACGGACCTTCCATCACCACCCCTTCGGGCTTCTCCGCCCAACGAAATTGGCTCTTTCCACGCCATGATCGCCAGGGCATCCGAGCTCTTCCAGCTCTGCCCGGAGGAACAGAAGAAGAAAGGCTTCCTCTACCAACGGCGGGAGGCCAAGAGAAAGGTGGTCCTCGCGGTACCGTTACTCGACGATATCTGGGACGAGGGACTTGCCGTCCTGAAGAACCCTTCCACAACGCCTGCCAAGAGGGACCGGTACAAGAAGTAGTACCGGGTCCCCGACGCCGCCCCCTTGTGCCTCAGGGCCAGCCTACTGCGGATTCCGTCGTCTCAGCAGCGGCCAAGAAGAAAGCGGCAGGTGCGGCGGCTTCAACCTTTACTTCCCCACTGGGACGGCGAGGGAAACAAATTGAACGCCATGGGGCGACGAGTCATCTCGACGACAATTAAGGCGGCCAATGCCTTAGCGATTGTGGCCCGTTACGACTGGGAGCTTTGGTACAAGATAGCTCCCCTGCCTACCAGACAAGAGGGCGGAGGCCCTAGAGATTCTGCAGGAAGGTGAGGTGGCGTCGGACCACGCCATAACGGTGGCAACGGACATTGCCAACACCGGATTTTGCCAGTTAGGCAACAGTGTTTGCCTTCGACGACGAGGATGGCTCAAAGCGACGGACTTCCGTCAGGACGTTCAGACCAGGGTGTTGGACATGCCGTTCGACGGCAGCAACCTGTTTGGAAAGGTGGTAGATGAGTCGCTCCAGGCCATCAAGACCGACACCGAGACGGCCCGAGCCCTGGGAGTCCTGCAACAACGACGGCACTTTCGGAGCACCGGATGCAGGCAAGGGGCCTCCAAGGGATCCAGCAGTGGCTCCTCTACCTACCGCCAGGCGGCCCACTCCTCGTCCTAGGAGGCCTACAGTGGTCGCAGCTTACGAGGAGGATCTCGCCTCTGTCGTCAAGGAGGCCAAAGCGGCAAGGCCACTTCCAAACAAGACTGAACCGGGCGTAGCATCGGGCCCCCACCGAAGCACCCCGGTGGGAGGCCGGCGGACGAGGTTCGTCAGCATGTGGGAGTCCATCTCCACCGACCGTTGGGTGCTGGATACCCTGGCCTGCGGGCACTCGCTAGAATTCCTGAAGGAGTGTTCGTGCATTCCTCCCGTGGCCAGGAAGGAGAATCGCGTCCCTCAAATGCTGTTGGAGGTAAGGGCGATGCTCAAGAAAGGTGCAATCGAGCTCGTCCCCAAGAGGCTTCCTCGTCAGAAAGAAGACAGGCGGTTGGCGCACCATACTGGACCTACGTTCATCAAGGCACAGAAGTTCAGGATGGTCACCCTCCAGCACGTGCTGGGACAGCTGGAGGAGGGCGACTTCCTATCGACGTTGGACCTAGAGGATGCTTACTTCCACATCCCCATTCTAAAACGACACCGAAAGTTCCTCAGATTCGTAGTCCAGGGACGTCACTACCAATTCAGAGCTCTGCTGTTCGGATTGAAGTCGGCACCCAGGGTGTTTACCAAGTGCCTAGCACCAGTGGCAGCGCGGCTGCAACTGCAGGGGATCCACGTCTACCCCTACCTGGACGACTGGCTCATCCGTGTAAGGACAAGAGAACTCGCTGTCGAGCACACAGCGAGGACCGTCCGCCTACTCACGGAACTGGGATTCGCCATCAACTACCCCAAATCCCACCTGGTCCCTTCGCAGGTGGCACTGTTTCTGGGAGCGAAGCTCGACACAGTGGAGCGATTGGCGTCTCCGTCGGAGGAGAGGACGAAGGCCATTTTGGGCAAGGTGCAGCGCCTGCTAGCCACTGACATGGCCTGGGTGAGGACCATCAAGTCCCTCCTCGGGATGATGTCCTCATGCATCTACCTAGTGCGCCTTTGTAGACTACGGATTCAGTGGTGGGGCACCCATGCGCACCTCACGGCAGGCACGGACTTTCAGACCCCGGCGTATCAGGAGACGGTGACGACAGACGCCTCCCTGGAGGGATGGGGTGCTCACAACGGAGATCTCCACGCGGTGTTCTGGGCGTTCACATCGTTCCTCCTGTCCCTCAAGGGCAAGGTGGTGAGGATTTTCACCAACAACACCACCACGATGTTCTACATCCGAAGCAGGGAGGCACCAGATCCCCAGCCCTGTCCAAGGAGGCCCAGGATCTGTGGCACTGGGCCGTCGCCCAGGGGATGTTTCTGGTTCCCTTCCACCTGGCAGGAATAAAAAACACCATCGTCGACTCACTCAGCAGGGAGCTACGCTCGTGCCACGAGTGGGTACTACGCCAGGATCAGGTGGATCGGCTCTTCCGACGTTGGGACCTGTTCGCGACAGCGACGAACTCCAAGTGCCAGAGGTTCGACAGCAGGTTTCCCCAGCCGAGGAGCATGGGCGATGCTTTCTCATTCCCCTGGGACGGCCTGTTCCTGTACGCGTTCCCTCCGTTGCCTTTGCTGCTCCGTCTCATCAACCAACTCAAGAGGTCCCGGTGCAGGATGATCCTCGTCGCACCGGCATGGCCGAGACAGATCTGGTTCCCGGACCTTCCAGTCAAGCTGCCGACGGACGCGGATCTTCTCTGCACAGAAGGAGGCGCCATTCATCACGATTTGGAGTCGCTGAACTTGCAGGCCCGGCTCCTGGAGCACTAGAGTTTGAAGGGTACGATATCCCGGCAGACTGCAGAGAGGTTCTTGCAAAGGCCAGGGGGGCGTCCTCAACTCTCAAGTGCTATGGACTTGGAGATGGAAGAGGTTCTCTGTCTGGTGCCGTGCACAGAAGATTAACCCTCTACGGATTACGGCACCTCAAGTGCTATCATACATACTGTCGCTGGCCAAGGCTGGACTAGCTCACGCTTCCATCAAGATACATCTGGCAGCGATCTCCCAATACACCAGAACTACAGGACGGCCGTCCTTGTGGTCTCATCGACTGGTGAAGGAATTTATGAAGGGACTGTTCTGATCGTTCCTGCCGGTGAAGGCTCCAGCCCCGGCGTGGGAGCTCAACGTGGTGCTGACCAGGCTCATGGGACCGCCATTCGAGCCTTTGCATTTGGCTCCGTGGAAGACAGCGTTCCTTGTGGCCATCACCTCCGCACGACGCGTGGGAGAGATTCAGGCCCTATCCTGCAAGCCTCCATACTTGACTTTTCACGATACGAGGGTGGTGCTGAGGACGCACCCCTCTTTCATGCCCAAGGTGCCGTCGGACTTCCATCTTAACGAGCCCTTGGTGTTGCCAGTTTTCTTTCCGTCGCCTTCGTCGCCGGCCGAGAGGACTTTGCACTCGCTGGATGTAGCTGGAGTGCTTAAGTTCTATGTGGACCGAACGAAGAGTTTTCGGAAGTCATCACAGCTATTTGTGAACTTTGGACCTGTGAACCAAGGGAAGGCTCTCTCGAAGGCTTCCATTTCCAGATCGCTCTCCGGCTGCATCATGCACTGTCATCGGTTGGCCAACTGACCGTTGCCCGGCCGTCCGAGAGCCCATTCGACCAGAGCGATCGCTGCTACTACGGCGTTCTTGTCTGGTGTGCCCCTGCTGGACATCTGCAGGGCTGCTACGTGGAGGTCGACGCACACCTTCACGAGATTCTACTGCGTCGACCGTGATTCCAGGGAGGAGTCCAGAGTCAGCCAAGCAGTGCTGCGCAACCTGTTCGCCTGAAGGTGGGCCTGGTGAGGAGGTAAGAGTTGCTTAAAGTTGAGTTTATGTAATGCTTAATGTTGAGCTTTTTGCCACCTCCCGTGGTTGTGCATGTGTATACTGCTATGTATTCTTATATCCATGAGCATGTGAATCCATGCCAGACCCCATGCTGGAGAAGGAACAAGTTACTTACCTGTAACTGTTGTTCTCCAGCATGGGTCTGGCATGGATTCACATGCGAACCCTTCCGCCTACCCCTGTGCGGCTCTTCTCTTGGTCCTACTGCCACTTTACGTGCTACCAAATCTGAAGATGGCTGCCAGAGGAGGGGCTTAGGTAGAGGGCAGTCATTGGCTGGGGACAGTATGACCCAGAGACCAGTGATTGGTTATTAGTAGAAAGACAGTTCAGAAACAAAACTGAAACTGATGTTTTCTTTACCGAGGATTCCCAGCCTGATGGGGAATATTCATGAGCATGTGAATCCATGCCAGACCCATGCTGGAGAACATCAGTTACAGGTAAGTAACTTGTTCCTTACACTAACTAACTTGAATAGCTGGTGGCAGTAGTTTGTTTTTTTTTTTGCTACCTTGTGCCATGTATCTGCTGGCTGATTCCTCAGCTGAAGTACAGCACCCAAAGTTGACAATTTTCTCAAATTGACCCCCATCTTCTTTTCTGGCAATTCCTTGTCAGTTAATTCCTTCTGGACGTTTACTCTGTTGTTTGAATCAGGTTGGAGTCCTTTGTGCATTTTGCCTTTTGGTGGGCTTCAGCCCTGAACAATTGAAAGATTTATGTGGAACAAGGGGACTGCGTTTAAAGGTAGGAAAAAAAGTTGATTACAAAGTTGTTAAATCACAAAAATCTTGGAAGTAGGCCCATAACCCCTACTTCCAACATTGATAGTTCATAGCTTAGCTCCAATCTGTCAAATGGGTCAGAAGTTGAGGAGGATTTTCAAGGGGTGAGCCACCTGCCTGCACAGCCTTCTCCTGTACCTCAACAACCACGCCCCCTCTCCACCCTCCCCCCCCCTCCCCCTGGGTCACAATGTAAGCCCAGAATATCTCAGTTGAAAGAATGAGACTGGAACTAGAATTCAAGAAACTTGCAGTACAGCCGGAGGACAAAGACAAGAACGGACTGAGAGAGGGAAATGCAGCATGAAAATGATATGAAAAAGATGTCCCCTGATTCTGCTTCCTTCACAGGGTTTTCTCGTTCTACTAGTCCCAAGGGACCTTGCCTACCAAAAGAGGCTGTAAAGTATGTATGATCCTAAACTTGATGTGTTGGTTTGGTTTAGTACTTTTAAATGTGTGTATGGTTTGCAGCGTATTGTGGGAATGATTTAGTTGGATGGATCATGTCTAGGCTCCCACAGAATGGTTGTGATGCTGTTATGGAGTTGATTGCTAATGACAGGAAAGATTATGGACTAGTGAAACAGGCTCTTATTGCCAGATTTGGGAAGACTCCTACTCACTACCTTAAGAGATTTAGAGGCCCTAAAAAGGATGGTACCACTTGTGCTTCCTGGGTTTGTGAATGCCTGAAAAACTTAGATGGTTCGCTAAGGGTTACAAAGTGAACTCCTTTGAAGGAATGAGAAATTTGTTTGTACTAGAGCATCTTTGATGCCTGTTCCCCTGAGCTGAGACAGCACAGCACCTGGCTGACTAAGGAACTTGATCTCAAGAGGCTAGCTCAGGCTGCTGACTTATGGGTAGCCAACAGGGCCACTCATAAGGATTCTGGGGCAACTCTGAAAAAGGATGAGTGGGAAAAAGCACAAGAAATATAGTAAAGAAAATTCTAATCCTCCACCACCTAAAGAGGGCGATGAATACCATAAGGGTAGATACCAAGGGAAGCCATACAGGTCTAGTGAAACCTCTGAAGCCAACCCAGATGGAGGTTAGCAGAAACCCCCATTCCAGTAAAGCTTTGATAAATGTGTGGTATGTGGGTCTGGTGACCATGTGAAAGGGGATCTTAGGTCCAATTGTAAACCTTCAGGGGTCCAGTCTCCTTGGCCTTCATTCCTGAGGATGAAGCTCCAATGACAAGTGCTCGGGTTCACCTACTAGCTGAATAACCCCTTGGTGTCCTTGGGTCTGTGGGGACAACAAAACATAGATGTGTATAATACCATACCTGACAACACAAGAATATATACAAGGACAGTGACTTGTAGATGGCCAGGAAACACTGGGGCCAGCATTACTGCAGCCGATGAAAGTTTCTGCAAACCTGAGGATGTAGCTAAGGCACCCAAAGGTCCCCTTAAACTTTCTGGAGGCCCTATCCCAATGGTTCCCGTTTTGCCGTACTGTATCCAGTGCAATAACATGACTGTATGAATTCCTGTTGGTGTGCAATCCGAAGTACCTGGGAGAGTCCTGTTTGGTAATGACTTAAACTCTTGGAGTAGTCTCCAGTACCCCCAGGCCTCGCAGCAAAAAGATTGGCCAGAGAGGCAACCTTGAGAGACTGTTTGAGATCAAGGAGAAATCCAGCATCTCAAACCAACAGGCAGGCCAACCTTTCTCTTCAAGAAAGAAGAGACTGAAATCCAGAGTCTCTGGTAAGAAAAAGGGTCTCAAACCCAAATCTGCTCTGAAAACAATGAAGTTCAACCCAGTGACCCCATCCCCAGCTGAGGATGAGTGGGTGGACGAACCAACTCCTGAAAACCCAGCTACTGGTGAAACTGAGCTGCAGAAGGTCCTTCCCTGCTTAGAAGATCTGGATCCTAGAGACCACCCTGAGCTGCAGACTTTGCTTGCAGAAGGTGGACCCTCTAGGACAGATTTCAGAAGAGGACAAAGAGTGTTCCTCTCTAGAAGGTCTGAGACAAAATACAGCTTCCCAGCTGGAAGGGCAAGAACAAGGGAAGCATAGACTACTTGGAGGATGGCCTCCTCTACAGTGAGCCTACAGAATCTACCCCAGGAGACTTCTGGCCACTGGTAGTATCCCAGGAGGTGCGATTCAAGCTCCTAAAACTAGCACATGAGATCCCTCTAGCTGGTCACTTGAGTTCCAAGAAGACCAAAGAGAGGCATGCTCTGTACTTTTACTGGCTCAAGATGGGTGCAGATGTTGACAAACATTGTAGGAGCTGCCACCCTTGTCAGACTTGTGGCAAAAGTGGATCCAAGAATGTGGCACCTTTTAGTGCCCTCCCAGTAGTGGGAGTTCTTTTGAGAGGGTGGGGATTGACATTGTTGATCCCCCTAGACCCTCCAACCTCCTTAGGCAACTGATTCATATTGGTTGTGGTAGACCATGCTACCAGATATCCTGAGGCAATACCTATGAGAACTGTTACTGCCCAAGCAGTGGCGAAGGCCCGCCTTGGAATTTCCTAAGGAGCTTCACTCTGATAGGGGGGTCAAATTTCATGTCCAACTACATGCAGACCATGTGGAAAAACTGTGGAGTAATTTACAAGTTCTCAACTGCCTACCACCTGCAAACAAATGGTCTGGTAAAGGTTTGAGAGGACGATGAAGAGCATGATGGGTGCATTAGAGGAACCCATGAGAAGAAAGTGGGACCTTCTACTGCCATTCCTTCTATTTGCTTATAGAGAGGTGCCTCAAGCTGTAGTGAGTTTCATCCCCTTTGAGCTCCTCTGTGGTCATCCTGTCAGAGGCCCTTTCGCCCTGTTCAGAGAAGGAGTGTTCCATACCTAAAGCCGGTCCATGACACTGATTACGTACTAGGCCTCAGGAGGAGAATTGTATTCTTGATGACTGAAGCAACTGAAAACTTGAAAGCTGGACAGGCTCTGGTCAAGCATTGGCATGAAAAGAAGGCCAACTTGCTGGCGCTTACTCCAAATCAGTTAGTAATAGTTATGGTTCCTACAAGACGGGGCCTCACAGGACCAGATGGATTGGACCCTTCAAAGTTGTAGGCAAACTTGGAGAGGGTTATTATTTAGTGGACTTGGGCAACCCCAAGGAGGTCCCTAGGGTCATTCACACTAACCGTCTGAAGGCCTATGTCTCTAGACCAGAACTGGGAACTTTGCTTATAGCCTCTGATCTAGAAGAGGAGGAGGAGAGTGAGCCTCTCCCTGATCTCCTCGGGTGACACCCTTCAGATGAGGCAATTGAAGGAGTTGAACTCGGTTTGCCTCTCCGACACCAGGCTTAGCCCCTTGGGGCCAGCATGATATACACCCTGGTGACCGGCTCCCTGTCAAAAGCAGGGGCTACAGAATGTCTGATCATGTCCGAACTCGCATAAAGGAAGAGGTCAATAAGATGCTTGACCTTGGGCTTACAGAGCCATCTACCAGTCCATTGGCTAGTCCAGTAGTACTAGTGCCAAAAGCAGGAACCAAAGAGTTGAGATTCTGTGTGAATTATAGGGCTCTGAATGCAGTCACAAAGGCCGATGCCCATCTTTTACCAAGGACAGATGAGCTGGTGGATAAACCTGGAGCTGCCAGGTTCCTCAGTACATTTGGATTGACCTAAGGCTATTGTCAAATAGGACTGACGGACCATGCCAAGAAGAAAACTGCATTTTCCACCGCAGGAGGGTTATACCAGTTTTGCGTTATGCCTTTTGGTCTAAAGAATGCACCTGCTACAGTCCAAAGGATGGTGAACCAGGTTCTGAATGGGTTAGGACTTATGCATGGCATACTTGGATGACATTGCAGTGTTCAGCCCTACTTGGGAATACCATCTTCTTCATCTAGGTTGTATATTGCAGGCTCTTGAACAGGCCAATCTGACCATAAAGGCAAGTAAATGCCAAATTGGTCAGAGCAAAGTGGTCTACCATGGGCATGAGGTAGGAGGAGGTGAAATTAGGCCCTTGCCTATTAATGTACAAGCTGTTCAGGACTGGGCCACCCCCACTACTCAGAACCAACCGAGAGCCTTTCTAGGTCTTACTGGGTACTACCAGAATTTCATTGAAAATTATGGGAGCATAGCTTCTCTGCTGAGTCATCTTTGAGGGGTAATGTCCACAGCTGTGCTGCTTCGGAAAATTTCCTGCGTCGATGTGCCATCCCCAAGGACCTCCTCCGACGGCCGATGTCACCCGATGTGATAAGTAGGATGCACGACACCAGTAGCCTCAGTTCCGTTTTTTTCCGCGAACATGTTCGCTTCGTGAATCTTGGTACGCCTCGACTCTTTGGAGTTTGTCGTATTCTTCTCGGTTCTTTGGACCTGTTCGGTTTTTGTGAAAACCTGTTTGTGACGATATCTACCTCGTCTTCAACCCCACGTCCGGCCTTCAAGAAATGCGGGGACTGTGGGTCCAAGATGTCGGTAACGGACTTGCACGATGCCTGCCTCTGGTGCCTCAGGGAGGCCCACGACACGAACTGTGTCGACTGCCAGTCACTCACGGCCAAGGCCTTGCGGGAGCGCAAGAAGAAGTTGTCAGTAGGTAGGGTGTCTAAACCCAGGAAGTCGAGGTCTGCGGGGCTTTCGACGGATGATTCGAGAGGCGACTCTCCGCGTCATCGTCAGAGGTCCGGTGGGTCTTCTTCCAGGAGTCTGTCTCGCCACTCCTCTGCCTCTTCGAGGCATTCCCGGAAGCGCCGGCATTGGTCGCCTTCCCCGTCCTCTTCCGAGGACTCCGCCCATCGGTGGGTCGCTTATCCCACCATGCAAGCGACGCTGGAGGAATGGGCTTCCTTCGGGAAGCAGATGTTGGCGATTCTTGAATCGCAGGGCACCGGTCCGTCCGCGCCTCCGAGTGGGGTCGGTCATGATCGGTCGAGAGACACTGCTCGCATGCCTTCGGGCTCGGGTGGTCGGCACGGTTTGCGGGAGAGGTCCCGCTCTGACAAGGGTAACTGTTCTCGCCATGCCCATTCCAGGTCCCGGTCCTCGACGCGCTCAAGACCGCGTGATCCTGTGCCGTCTTCGAGGAAGATGTCGACGCCTGTGGCGCCGAGGTCGTCGTCGACTACCTCTCTCGAGGCTCTGCTTTCGAGGGGGTCGTCGGCGCCTAGGTCGTCGAAGGACATGCTCAGAGCCCTGGCTTCGAGGCCTGTGGCGACGCTGCGGCTGACGTCGACGCCGATTCTCTCGGCGCCGACTCGTTCGGCGCCCTCGATGCCTTTTGAGGCGGTGGTGTCGGAGGGGCCCCGTGGCACGGGGGTAGCCCCTAAAAAGGCTCTGGCTAAGGTCGGGCATAGCTTTGGTCCCGAGGTGTCTTCCACTCACCGCCTGGAGTACATTTCGGAGGGTGATGAGGGCTTGGTTCCGGTTACGGTGGCTGATGAGCTTCTCTCGGGCCATAGCCAATTTGATGACCTGAGGCAGTCAGTCACTGCATGATGCCAGTGAACTGGACACCTCTCCGGAGGTGGAGTTTTGTAGGCCGGAGCCTGCCACTCATGCCGATTTTTCATACCGGCGCCTTATGTCTCGGGTCACCGAGTACTTGGGATGGTCGGCTCCCCCAGGGGAGTTTGTTCAGGATGATCTCGCGGACATCCTTGATCTTGGTCCCCCCACTGACCCGGTACTGCCATTTCATATGGCTCTGCAGAGAAGGGTGGCAGCGGCTTGGACTGCTCCGGAGAGTCTCCCGGCAGTGGGCAAGTCTTTGTCGTGAAAATACCGTCCAGCCAGTAGCGACCCCTGCTACTTGTCCAGGCACCCCACTCCGGAGAGTTTGGTGGTGCAGGCGGCTACGGCCCCGGCAAAGCAGGCGTCGTATCCTACCATCCCTCCGGATAGGGACGACAAACATTTTGATGGCTGGGCGAAGAAAGTGTTTTCTTCGGGGGGTATGGCGCTTCAGGCGGCCAACTCCGTATGTGCCTTGTCTCGTTTCACACACACACTGTGGAACTGTGTTGCATTAGCGGCTGAACATATTCCCGAAGGGGACAAACGGGATGGTTTCCTTGCTATAGTCCAGGATGGCAAGGATACCATGTGTGAGGCCGTTCAGTCGGGTTTGGACATGGCAGATTGTGTCAGCCGGTCCATGGCCGTGAGCACCGTAATACGCAGGTTTGCTCGGTTGCGGAATCGGGGTTCGCTCCTGATGTACAGTCCCAGCTCCTCAACATGCCCTTTGACGGTGAACATCTTTTTGGCAGCAAGGCTGACGAGAGCCTTGAGAGGTTGCAGACCCCCAAAGCTGCAGCGAAGTCGTTGGGCGCTGCAGTTCGACAACCTCCGCCTTTTCGTCCTACGGGACAAGAATGGGGGGGAGGTTCTTTTCGTTATTACTCATCCTTCAGTAAAGCGAGAGGAGCTGTCAGTCAAGGAGGTCACTGTAGGAGTGCCAGAGGTGGGAAACGGGGTACTCGAGGTGCCAAAGCCACTCGGGCAGTTGCCTCTTTGCCCTCAGTCAACGCCGCAGCCGCTACCACTCGGTCATGAGGCCATGTCCCATGCTTTGCCGGTTGGGAGAAGGCTGGCGCAGCATCTTGTAGGGTGACGTGCCATTACTTCAGATGTGTGGGTTCTGGAGATCATAACCCACGGCTACTGTCTTCCCTTTCGGCAGAGGTCTCACGACAATCCACCTGGGAACCTCTCTTTGAAGAGTCCGGATCCGCTCCTTGCGCAGGAAATTCAAGCCCTGCTGGAGAAAGGCGCCATAGAACTGGTGCCTGTAGCGGAGAGGAACAAGGGATGGTATTCACCTTATTTTTTGATTTAGAAGAAAGACGGGGGATTGAGACCCATCATTGACTTGCGCAATTTGAACAAACTCCTACGGAAGGACAAGTTCAAGATGGTTACTCTCTCTCAAGTCCTCCAGGCCCTTCAACTTCAGGACTGGTTGGTGTCTCTCGACCTCAAGGACGCTTACTTCCATGTGCCGATCCATCCCAAGCACAAGAAGTACCTGAGGTTCGCGGTTGGCGACTCGCACTTTCAGTTTCGGGTCCTGCCGTTCGGATTGACCTCCGCCCCGAGGGTTTTCACCAAGCTCATGGTGGTGGTGGCAGCGCATCTCATGAAAGAGGGGATTCACGTCTACCCCTACCTGGACGATTGGTTGATCAGGGGGAGCTCTCCAGAGCAAGTCCTGGATCATCTGTCCGTCACCTGCCACTCCCTTAACAGGCTGGGCTTCTCCCTCAATTTACGCCAACACAGCGGCTCCAGTACATCGGAGTAGTGCTCGACACATCCCTGGGGCTGTTTCCTCCCCAGGTGAGGGGTCTTCACATTCAGCAGATGGTGCACAAGTTTCAACTTCCCAGACGCTCCCGGTGTTCGAGTTCTTGAGGTTGCTCGGCCTCATGGCATCCTGGATTCTTCTGGCGCCAGAGGCTCGTCTGCGGATGAGATCTTTGCAGTGGGCACTCAAGATGCAGTGGTCGCAATCTTCCGGCAGGATGTCGGACCCTGTTCAGGTGCCGCCCTTGGTCGCCCAGGACTTTCTGTGGTGGGCCGTCAAAGGCAATCTGATGTAGGGGGCTCTGTTTTGGCTTCCCTGGCCGGAGGTGACGATCGTGACGGACGCATCCCTCACGGGATGGGGAGCTCATGCCAACGAGTTGACAGTCAGTGGTCGTTGGTCTCCGTCGGAGTCCAGACTCCATATCAATCTGTTGGAGCTGAGGGCCGTCAGGCTAGCCCTGAAGGCTTTTCTGCCGACTGTGCGAGGAAAGAGTGTCCTGATCCTGACAGACAACACGGTGGCCATGCACTACCTCAACAAAAAGGAGGGGCAGGGTCACTTCCTCTGTGCAGGGAGGCGATGCAGCTTGAGTTCTGGACCATCCAGCAGGAAGTTTCGATCTCGGCTGTTCATCTGGCCGGAGACGACAACGAGACGGCGGATGCTCTGAGCAGGCAGAGCACGATCTCTCACGAGTGGGAGCCGGCTCAGGAGATTCTCCTGGAGATCTTCGCCCTTTGGGGACCCCTCAAGTGGATCTCTTCGCCTCCAGTGTCAACCGGAAGTGCGAAAGGTTCTACTTGCGGGAATTTCTTCCAAAAGGAGCCTTAGGAGACGCGTTTGTGGTGGAGTGGTCATTCCCACTGCTGTACGCGTTTCCTCCAGTCCCCATCATCCCGCAAGTATTGCGGAGGTTACGGAGGTTCGTTTCCCAGTTGATCCTCATTGCTCCGGCGTGGGCCCAGCGGACGTGGTACCCGGACCTTCTGGACGTGTCCATCTGCCCTCCACGTCGTCTTCCCTACCGAGACTCACGGGAGGGGGTGTGGGGGTCAGGTTCTCCATCCAGATGTCAGATCCCTCAACCTCACGCTTGGCTTCTGAAAGGTTGAGGTATAAGGATTGGGACCTCCCTGAAGACGTGTTGGAGGTGTTGCTCTCGGCTAGACGGCTGGCAACAAAGTCTCTGTACCGTTGCCATTGGCGTAAATTATGCAACTGGTGCAGAGTTAAGAATATGGATCCTTTTGAATGTGACATTCCCATGGTTCTGTCTTTTTTTGCTTTCTTTGGCCCACAGGGGCTTGCAAGTGGGTACCATTAAAGGTTACCTGGTGGCGCTGTCCATATTTAAGCGCTCGTCTGAAGGATGTTCCTATTTTAAGATTCCTTTAATTTCTCCGTTTTTGAAAGGGCTCACTAATGTGTTCCCTCCGTCACCTTTTCTGGTGCCCGGTTGGGATTTGAACCTTGTTCTTAAGTTTCTTATGGGTGCTCCGTTTGAGCCTTTGCATTTTTGCCCTTTGAGACTGTTAACTCTTAAAACTGTGTTTTTGGTTGAGGTTACTTCCGCTCGCAGAGTGAGTGAGTTACAGGCCTTTTCAGTTAAGCCACCCTTCACTGTGTTTCAGAAGGACAGAGTTGTCCTTCGAGTTCGTCCTTCCTTTCTTCCGAAGGTGGTTTCGGAATTTCATTTGGGCCAGAAGGTTGTTCTTCCGGCATTCTATCCTCCTCTGCATCCTGGTAAGGAAGAGGAGAGGCTCCATAGGCTTGATCCTAGGAGAGCATTGAGCTTTTATATTTCACGCATGTCCCGGGTCAGAGTGGACGATCAAAACTCTACATTGGTTACGCTGGAAAGCGTTTGGGACAAGCTGTGACGAAACCGACTTTGTCTCGTTGGATTATTTTGGCTATCTCCGAGCGTTACCGCTTGGCGGGTAAGGACCCACCGGCTGGCTTGCAGGCCCATTCTACCAGGGGTATGGCTGCATCTACTGCCCTACAGAGGGATGTTCCTATTCGTAACATCTGTGATGCAGCCACCTGGGCTTCAGTACATACTTTGGTACGTCACTACTCCCTCGATTCCATCCGAGGACAGGATCTGGCCTTTGGCAAGGCAGTCCTTTATTCCGCAATTTGATTGGGCATGCTATATTTCTGTTCTAAATTCTTTTCCCACATCCTTGCTTTGGTACTGCTTCGGGAGTCTGTCAAAGATACGTAATACGTCGAAGGACCCAATCCCCTCGAAGAACAAGTTACTCTCTTACCTGGTAACGTTATTTCGATGGGATGGTCCGATGATGTATTCCATATCGCTACCTCCCTACCTTCCCCGCTGCAGAATTTCTTATGCGATTGCAGCTTATGTTTCCGCAAGTCCTTGTTTGTCTGACTGGCAGCAGACTGGTGGCACACATTCTGGGGGAAAAAACTACAACTGAGGCTACGGGCGTTGTGCGTCCTACTTATCACATCGGGTGACGTCGGCCGTCGGAGGAGATCCTTGGGGACGGCGCATCAACGTCATCGACGTAGGACACAGACGCCGAAAATTTTCCAAAGCAGCACAGCTGTGTGATTACTGTCAAAGATCTGGAATACGTCGTCGGACCATCCCATCGAAAGAACGTTAACAGGTAAGAGAGTAACTTGTTCTCGCCTTAATAATAAACTCAAGCAGCCGGCCCAGATGGCATATCAAATCTAATTCTGAAAAAGAACCCGGAGCAATGGGCAATTTTTATGAAGGAATTATTTGGGCTAATTAAAAACACACATAAAATCCCAACCTCATGAACACGACCCATTGTGGTACCCATTTTCTAGAAGGGCAATAGGACGGATCCTAACAACTATAGGCGATAGGATGGACTGATCCTTGCATGTCATTGCAAATTTTAAATATGTCTGGTGATTGAATTCTTCCAGATGAAAGTCTTGCCAGTATTGACCCACGTTGCAGAGGCCTTGTTTGCTTTATCATGGTCAGTGTGGCCCAATCTTGAAGGTATCTTCTGGAGACTAGTACTAGCTCTGCTTGAATCTATCCCCATTCAGGCAATCCGAATGGAGCTTAGCCTAACGTCTATGTATGCAGTAAAGGTTTGTAAGACACTCTTTTTACCGTAAGTGTCAGTCATTGGCCAACGAGGGTGGCTTTTCGCTCTTGAAGCCTTAATAAACCCCAATGAGCAAATATTTGTGGAGTGGAGGAATGCCTGCAGGGCAATCGTGGGGAATGTGAATTTATCAGAAGAGACTTTAACGGAGAATCCTCTTTTTGTTAAGTGGACCCTATATAATCTGGACTTGATTGAGGCGCAGGAAGCCAGAAGTAAGCTTAAGATCTATGGCAAAAGCTTCAGTGACTTTAGAGCGGGAGGGATGGTTTCCAGCTATTTGTCAAAATGTCTGTGCTCCTACCGACGGCAGCCAGTTCATGTGCTTCCATCTTCACCTGCTGCCCACAAAAAAGCGATGGAAGCAAGGAAAGACATAAATACACGAGACTTCTCCTGCAGATTGTGTAATTGAATGCAGAGAGAGACATTGTTCCATCTTACTCTATGGTGCCTGGCTTTAAGAGCCCTTAGCTCAAAGTTAATGGACAAGTGGTGGGCAATACTGACTCCTGGGAAATGGATCTCATTGACATTGGCTCTGCTTGCGTTTTTGAAGGAAACATTTTTGCAAATTGAGCACTGTGCTTCATGATATAGATAATTTCGATTGTGCTAGGGCGGAGGGGCGGAATGAACTTCATTCTTAATCATTTATGTGATTACAATTGGTTTTTCGTCACAAGGGAGAGGTCTTAGGTGAATTGTTGGTTTTCTTTGGACTTGCAAATGTTAATTAAGACATGTATATACGTGTAAGATTTTCTATATCGAAAAGGTTTCATTTTGTAACCACGTGCTGATAAAAAAAAAATTAAATCTCTTCTCGGATCACTTGAAGAAAACTATCTGCTGCATTTTCCTTTACAAGTTAGATCTGTGCCAGTATTCGTGCAGGTTTACTTCACGATTATGAAAATATAGTGGATATCCTGTTTCTGAAGCCACCAACGACGTATTTTGAGAAAAACATTAATACATGAGGACTGCTGATACCTCAGACAGATGGAGATGGTGCCGTTTTGGGCCCTTTTATGTACCTCTTCAATGCACTGTGCCTAGGTCCCTTTAGTAGTTCTAACTGGCCACCCTCTAGTAGAGAGAGGGCCCTTGGTTGATGACCCTGGCCGGGAAGAACACAAGTTCCCCAGAATCAGGTTTTTTTCTCTTCCTTTTTTGACTGCAGAGTGCACAAGAGTTGTCAATCTGCTCTCCCCTCAGGCTGCCTGAAACCCAGCACATCAGCGAGGATGTGAGCCTGCATCCTAGCCACACCCACTTTCCATTTTCAGAACCATTGAGAATGGGTACCTCAGTAGGGTAGCCTGCAGCACCAGCCAGCAATATTCCAGACTTTAGTGAGCCCTCGAGCTAGGAGGTGATATAAGTCTATAGATCTCAAGGAGGCCCCCACCTAAATACTATCTTCTACAGCCTACACCACGTTGGTTACTCACTACCAGTGGATCCTATACCACCAGGAATGCCTCTCCCCGAAACTTTAAGAGACTAACTTAAGAAAACGGTCCATGAACAGCAGGTTGACAAAGCAGACTTTCCAGACTTGTTTACAGGGCTCTTCTGTAAGAGTCCACTTACCAGCCATAACTCTGTTTTCTGGTACTGGACGTCCATCTTGAGCCTCCTGCATCCCCATGTTGCCTCTACTTGTGTGCTGGGTCAGTCCTTCCATGCTGGGATGATCTCCGGGCCTTTCTCCAGAATAGCCGGCCTTGCTTCTGGTCGCTGGCATCGCCTAGAAAGGTATTGGCACACCAATACCCTTCTTTATCTGCTCTTGGACCATCTTCTGCTGGGTTGCTGCTTCCTTTTGCCTGCCAGGCTACAAGAAATCCACTTTGCAGGGTTCACCCACCTTCATAGTGTCTTCCTCGCAGGTGCTTTCACTGCTGGATTGAGGGGCTCAAGCAAGTTTGTTTGTTCTTTTGGGTCGTCTGGGTCATTGTGCCTTGAAACACCCTTTTCTGTTTAGGTGCATTATAAATACCAAATAAATAAATAAAAATTGTTGGCTCTAGGATAAAGTCCCTGGGACTGGAACATTTAAAAATGCACCTAGAAAAGAAGCCTGTACTTAAAGTAGTTCAGGCTTCCTGGAACTGACTTTGAGGAAGCAAATTCTGTAAGTGCTTACCTCTGGATCCTAGGGTGGTTGATTATTCTCAGTACTCACCCTCAGAGGTCACTGTGTTCCATAGCTTCAGAAGCAAGTCTTAATCGTATTTCCTAATTGTATAGCACTGAGCGTCTTCCTGCAATGCTGCAACCTGTCCTGGGGCTCCTGGTTCTCTAACCAACCTTTGGACCTCTTTATTGGGGTCTTCTCTGGAACTCCCATTGTGCAGTAATGTTTCTCCTTCTCCCTCCTATAGCCAACACTGTGGTGACTGGTGGGGTCATCCGAGCCAGCGACAT
The DNA here is from genome assembly GCF_040938575.1 of Ambystoma mexicanum. Lineage (NCBI taxonomy): Eukaryota > Metazoa > Chordata > Amphibia > Caudata > Ambystomatidae > Ambystoma > Ambystoma mexicanum. The sequence continues at coordinate 521,833,751 of NC_090923.1, forward strand.
TTGGGCCAGGGGATGACCCTTGGTCCCTGTCATGTGTCACTGAGCGGGATCTACTACAAATTAGCACAAAAGGGTCCTCATTTTTTGGGGGCCATGTGGATGAGGACCAGAGTGTATAGTCATAAAAAAACGTTCTACACTACGGCTACCCGCTCTTCATATGTTCAGATTGTGCTTTTCCATTCGACCAAGTACAAAAGACTGTCCTATATGATTTAGACAGAGGTACACAGGATATTAGAAAAACAAGTACATATTTAAATTTTTCTAATCCTGTGTACCTTTGGCTAAATCATATGACAGTCTTTTGTACTTGTGGAACTGTTTTTTCTGATGTGTCACTGAGCTCCATCTCTGGCCAGTCTAGGGACTACAGACCTACACCACCCCACTTGTCTGGTAGGACTGCCGAGTCTGGACACCTCTATGGAGTATGCCCTCGTGAGCTAAAGACTCTGGATAAGGCTCTCGTAACCAGGACTAATGTCCGGCAGAGGGACTCCCAGGACCCCCCTTGTTATTTGCATATTTTAAGTAACTTTTGGTCTCACCCTAAGTTATAGGGGAATCCAGACGTGGACCCCTTGCTCGCTATTTTAGGGAGGCACAGCTCCACCCTCCTGATGAGGTCCAACCAGACTGAAACACATGTCTTGGGTTGCTGTTGGTACTCTTGTTCAGAGGATAATTGCAAAGCATTTCGGTGCTGGATAATTGCAAAGCATTTCGGTGCTGGCCGGCCCCAGGGCAGGACAAAGACGGATATGTTTTGGATATTTCTCCTCTGTGAAACATAGTGAGCTAAAGACTCTGGGTAAGGATCTCGTAACAAGGACTAATTTCTGGCAGAGGGACTCCCAGGACCACCCCTTGTTGTTTGTCTAAGCAAACCCCTACATTTATTAAACCGTGCAATATAACATTAATACCACTGCCCCCTCCTTCCCAACTATAAACTCCCCCTGAGCAGACACAAACTTAGAAAAGTGAAATGGGGAGCGTTCCCTTTAAGGGAAATGGTTTCTGCATGCAACAGTAGGTGTTTAGCCACTCAGTTTGTTTCACTGTATATCAAAGGATTTGTCTTCCCAAGTTCATGGGACCCTCAGAGAAGTCAACGGAAACATGGTAACAATGTTGTTACTCCAGGACTTTTGGAATGCTGACAGCTTGGCATGGAAAGCAACGTTTTAGCTGCATAATTCGATTGAAAGAAATTCTTCTGCCGAGGCTACTATGTTTCTAGTTTCCCATACGCTCAGTGACCTAAATGCTCCAAAAGCTTACACAGTATAGTTCCAGCTTAAATATCACATGCTGGAAACACAAACACTTATCACAGCACAGGCGGAAATCGGGATGAATGGAGGGGCAAGATTGAACCCTTAGATGGTGGACTGGCCAGTTCTAACCTCTGCCCAGTCCCTGGGGGCCAAAAGAAAACTCAGGTTTACACATGGAGGATGACCAATCCCAGCCCTTGCCATATTACTAACTTCGGGTGCAGCCCCTCACTGGATGACTAGCCCAAAGGTAGGTGGGAACCCAGTCCCAGTCAGGCAGTGTGGGTTATAAGAGCAAGGAGGCTTTTGTTTGGAGAAGGCTGCAGACTGATGAGCAGTTGAAGAAGCAAAGCCTGGAGGAACATAGAAGAGTGGACAGGTTGCAACGAGGTGCTTCAGCAGCTGGATATTGGTGTGGAATCCTGTGAGAACATTTGCCAGACAGTGCTCAAGAGGATGACCCTCCATATTTGCACTTATACTACCCAGTTTGCTCTGGTCTCTGTATCACCTGCAGTACTGGTGGTTCCAGTCTCTGCATCTTCTGCGGTTCCATACACTACAGCCCCAGTGCTGCTTGCAACCCCTAGCACCTCTTTGGTCCCAGCTACTCTGATGCTTCTGCAGCCAGTTTACACTAATGTGGCAGATATTCCGTATGAACCTGTGGAGGGTCACTGTGATGAGGAGCTTCCATCTTCTCTGTAGGCCTTTTAATGAAAGGCTCATGTGAGTGATGGAATATGCGGGCATGCAGTCCCTATCCTCACCCCCAGCCCTCCCACCTCAAGAGAATGTTATACTGTGAGCAGACTTCTTAAACGAGGCTGAGGGGTACATCATTCTCATTAAGCCTGACTTCTTGTATAAAGCAAAAGTACAATTTTCAATTATTAAAAAGCTTGATGTGAAATTCAGGCTTCCAGAATCCAATTAATTATATCTAGCCTCTAAACCGTCGGCACAATATGCTGTGGTTTCAATGGCTCTGGCTTAAACCAAGCTTCCGTTGTCCTCCTAGTCTTCTGCTTCTCTGCCCACCGTGACTTCTTTGGATAAGAGGGATAAGGCCTTGAACGCATGGACGTTTACCTCCACAATGCTACACGCTTGGGGCAGGTAAACTTGGATTCCATCCTTGTAGCCGGCAGTGCACAGCTCTGGAAAGGGTCGCAGACTTTGCTCAGGACTTTTCACCAAATAGGAAATACCAAGGTATTTCAGGTTTGTCAGAAGCAAACCATCTGGCGCTCGATACCTTTTGACTCTGTCAGCCACGCACACATATATATGGCTGCCACGGTCATGTGCCTGAGCATGAATGTCCGCAGAGTTGCTTCGTTCCGCGACACCATGCTAAATCAACAGGTGCCAGACAAAGTCAAAGGTCTACCTTTTGACACACTAACTTTTTTTCACTTCACCACAGAGGATATGTTTCCTAAAAAGGCGGCTAGTGTTTTGACAGCAAAGACTGTGTTGGCCATCATGAAACCTATAAGACTCCTTTTGTCATATTAAGGCGGTAAGTGTGATTTGTTCTGAGCTGCTCAGGGACTTAACAACTGATACCAAAGCTTTAACGTGCCACAATCCTGGGTTGTGCCCCACCCAGGAAGAAGCAGAGAGCAATTCTAACTCCTTCTATGACTCTGTCTACCAAGTAGAGAATTGATGACCATGAGACCCAGTGCCATACCTCCCCAACAGGGGATGCATTTCTGATTTCCGCCTAGCCTAGCTCCGTCCATAGTCTGCTCTGGATACATATTTTCTCGTCATCCCATCTTTCTTATCTCCTCATGCCCCATCTTGAACCCATCTTTCCCAGCAACTTTCATTGAACCTGGATCAGGAGTTGTCTGAATGACTGGCCCAGGAAGCATGTGAATCTGTTCCCCAGACATATGAGGAGAATCGCTTTTATTCTTGCTTTTTAACTGTTCTGAAGAAAGAGTACCTTTTGCATTTTGTGACAAATGGTTAACTATATTTTCTCAAGCACTGTTAAGCAGCTGAAGGGAACATTCTGATGCTCCAGAAATCAAATGAATAAAATGAATGTTTATTCTACTTGCCTTTATTCTTCTAATGTTGATATTGTTTCTATTATTTTTTAGGAATTAATTCTGAGTCGGTGGATATCGTCGAAGGAGCGCTCTGAACAAGATGAACTTTGACAGTGGGACGTCAAATTCCATTCGCTGTATTTTTAATTTGTTGCTGTTGCTGTTACTGTTTATGATAGATGATTTACAGATTGTTTCCTTAATGGTTTAACATTTCTGTAAAAAAACATGGTAAAGCCGATGCTAAGTCATACCCATTAATCCGTTTCACAGAAAATGAATTCACTAGCAATTACGTTTTGGTAATATATATTCGTTAAGGGTTTCAGACTGTATTGTAGAATGTGCTTTCTTCCTTTGTGTGTACTTTCTCTTCTACTGTGCAGCAGTATTTATTTTTTCTTTGCTGCCACTTGAGTTTGTCAGAAAGGATTTTCTGTGGGAGTGGCTTTAAGCCAGCAGGTGGGGTTCACCCTGGAAATGATTCTACAATGATAATTAAAAGCATCAGAAGAGCTGGTTTTCATTTGCAAACCAACTTTAAACAAAGCTTTAGTACTTAACGTGCAGCATACCTACAACTCAATAAATTAAACTTCAAGAAAGTATGCTGTGTGTTTTTGCTGTTGAAAGAAAAGAAGTAATTCCACTGTTGCTACCATGTCTCTTGAAGCCAGAGATGTGATCACAAGATCTAGTGTGAACTTGGAATCGCACAAAGTAGCCTTGTGCTGAATCAACTTCCGGGGACACCAGTGGTCCTGGGATGTATATCGGTTTCTAAACCATCAATCATCACCACACCTGTAGTACACCAGAAGGGATCTGAATAGATTGGAAACACAAGAAAATTGTAAACCTCTTTATCCAATTTTGGTATTGTGGACGGGACAGTAGGCTTATCTCTGCAAGGTCGTGGATCATTGGTTAGTTGCAATACAGTGAAAATGCAATTATTACCCAATGATAAAAGGGGCTGTCCAGTCAAGGTTGTATAAAAATATGGACTTTATTATTATTCAACAGACCGTTCTAGCACACTACAAAATACAACCCACCTTGTAAAGGAATGTGGAGGACCGGCTGTTTCAAGAAGGAAAAGGGATGCTCTCTGGATAGTGACAGGACGGTAGTCGGTAGTTCAAGGATGCTTGGTTTCAACACAGGGGGGACAATGGGTTGTAAAATGTCACTAAGGGCCTTTGGAGAAGGACCAGGGTGACTGAATCACAATATACCTTGTGCTTGTAGAGGTTCTTGGTCCTTGACAGTGTAGAGTGGGTTTCAGGGCACTTTGCAGCTCAAGATGGGAGACGGCTGCGGGTATGAGGCGGCAGGCAGTTCTGCGATTGAGGCTTGACGGATGGCTGCAGGCTTGCCTACATGGTGGGCCAGGAATCGGTGCTGGTTGGCGCGCCTGAAGTACTGATCGAGGCATCTCGGGCGATGTTGGCGACTGCAACATGACAACAGTCAGTGGTGTAGCATGATAACAGTCAGTGGTACAGTCGGTTGTAGCTCAAGGGGCTTGACTGGCTTGAAAATGTCCTTTAAGGTGCACGCTGGTTGATGCTTGTTTATGCACTCCTAGCTTCTTCACTGGGCTTTTGTCGTCCTTTAAGGCAGAATGCCCAAAGCTGAGGAGAGTGTTGCAAGCACGAGCCTATTCCTGGGTTTGGTTTAGAGACTCTCTGGCACTTCCCACCTAGGAAGCTTGCTTGCAAAGCCTAGTGTGTGCTGTGTGCTGGCTGGGTACCGAGTCTGGAGCTGCTGGAGGGTCCTCTGGATTCAGTATCGCCCTCTGTTGCCTGGGAGATGTTATGGGGAGAGATCTTGCTTCCCTCTTTGGAAATCCTGGCCTTCCTTCACTGGCAGAGGCTGTAAGGCAGACTGTACCTTGAGCCAGGGTCCAAATGAGTTCTTCTTGTTACTCCTTGCAAAGTCTTCAGGTGATCACCCGCTTTTAAAGCCATATCTGCCACAGTGATTGGTGTAGGATAAGTCTACCTTCATGAACCAGTCCTGGGTCCCCACCAACAATCTCCTGCATGCATGAGGTCATAACCAGAGTGCTTTGCAACAGAAAAGGTAAAGGGCTACAAACATGTAATACGAAGCCCCACCCATCTTCCTGTCTGTTGTGGATCAAAGGGCCTCTCTGGATAATTCAGCTCTGTGTAGTTCCTGATTAAAGTGACAGGTCTCCCTTGAAGCTGTGGTGAAACCAGACTTTTGGTTGCTGCCAGACCCCAAACTCGTACCTTCTGAATGGGGTGCCCCTGCAGGGATGACTACTGTAAATACGTAGTCCCAGACCTGACCGGTCACTGCCCTTGATACTGAGAGACGGGTGCTGGCTTCAGGTTGACACAGTGCATATTGGGGTTTCCTTGTCTTTTGTTAACCTCTGCAGCCAGGCCCCACGTGGGCCTGTTTGAGGTATACTCTATTAGTATGCTAATAGAGCTCCCCTCAACATTTTCAAGAGGGACCACATTACTGCAGCCAGGAGAGCTGTACACTGGCTACCCATTCACAAGTGCATCCTTTTCAGACCATGTCCATTACCCACAAATGCCCCTCCAATTCTGTGCCCTCCCGCAACCCCTCAACTCCCACACCCTTGCTTCCTCTCTCAGAAAATCCAGGCCAACGAAAACCCTATATGCTCACTGCCTCCTCCAACCCAAAGTCAGACGAGCAAAAGCCGGCGGCTCTAGTTTCCCCTTCATTGCAGCTAAACAGTGGAACTCCCTGCCTCCCGCACTAAGATCCAAACCGTCACACTGGGTTTTCAGAAAAGCCCTCAAACCTGGTTGTTTGCCTAAAAATGCTGCCTGCCTGCTGATCACCATGTATTCCATATTATACTGTTCCATCTCCCTAATGATTGTTTTGCGAGTAATTATTCTGTAACAGTGCCCCAATGGCTCTGGGTTGTATGTTTGCAACCCTTTCCCGGGTGGACGGTGTCGCTAAAGTCACTTTTGTGTCCCCCGTAGCTTCTAAAAGCAGTGGGGAACGGTCAATCTCCAGCACTTCGGCACTTTCCCCACAGGCGGAGGGGGCTGTTAAATCCAACTTCATCCCTCTCTCTAGATTCATTGGTGGATATAGAGAGGAATACTATCTGTGTCCTGGAGGCACTGGAAGGTTGCGCTCATTAAAGAGTTGAATAGTTGTAATGCCTCCTCAGACTTTGATGCTTGGTTAGTGTCCTTGGACTTTTCTGCTGAGAAATATGCTCTTCTGAAAAGAAAATCTTCAAGCAGCCAATGTTCTTCCTGTGAGCCATCTGCCTACTAGCAGAATGAATTGTTCCTCATAAACTGACTTGCCGTTACTGGAAACCTTTAACCATGTACATACCCCAGGGGTTCTTCGAGTTGGTACCAGTCCTTGTCATCTATGAAAGAAGTGCTTCCATCCACCTTCCCTGTAGGAAGTAAGCAACCACAGATTCTCAGTTTCGTCCCGCCTGGGCATGCTGTTGCCCCTGTGACAGGACGCTTGGTTGGTCCTCATGAGTCCATGATTCCCAGACTGGCTAATCTAAGTAGTTTGTGTCTAAGGAAATCTAATTTGTCAATGCCCAAAGATGTATCCATCAAAGCCCTGGTTATCGACAATAGAAATCTTGTAATTTCGAATGGATTGTGTCCTCCAACGTATTACACATCTTTCACGTGTAATGTCCACAGCTGTGCTGCTTTGGACATTTTTCGGCAGAGGGCGTCCTGCGTTGATGGCGTTGGGTCGATGTCCCTCGCAGGCCTCTGTCGGGGGTAACGTCATCGGATGTTATAAGTAGCACGCACAACACCCGTAGCCTCAGTTCCGATTTCTCGGCAAACATGTTAGTTTCGAGAACTCGGCACGCCTCATGTTATCTACTTTGATAATGTCTTCTTCTGACCCGCGGCCTGGCTTAAAAAAAGTGCCGGGACTGTAAGTCCAAAATGTCCATCACGGACCTGCACCGTATCTGCTTGTGATGTCTGGGCGAGAGCCACTACACGGACTGCTCGAAGTGCCAGTCGTTGACTGCCAAGGCCTTGCGGGAGCATAAGGGGAAATTGAAGGTAGGTCGGGTATCCCAACCCTGTAAATCGTCGTCGAGGCACTCCCGGAAGCAGCATCAGCGTTCACCTTGCCCGTCGCATCCGATGATGGCTCTGCGAGGAAAGTGGTTTGTCCTACTAAATCCTTTACTCCGGGGGAATGGGAGGCATTCAGGGAGATAATATTGGAGATTTTTCAATCTCAGGGCACTGTTCCATCTGCGCCTTCTGTTGAAGCCGGCAGGGAATGGTCTCGGTCTGACGCTCGCGCGCCCTTGGGCCTCGGCAGTCGGCGTGATAAACATCGGGAACCTTTGAGGTCCCGTTCAGACAAGGATCTGGTAGATCACCAGAGACATGCCAGATCCAGGTCGCCGTCTTCGTCCCCAACAAAACTGTCGAAGTCTGTGAAGGTGTCGAGGAAGGCATCGACACGGTCAGTGCCATGTCCATCGAGGGTGGCTGTCGGGGCTTTGCCATCGGTCAGGCCTTCGGTGCCCTTGTCGGCATCGAAGCCAGCGGGGCCTAATGGGCAGAATTTGCCGTTGGTGGCCCCTGTGGCTGTGGTTCCTCAGAGAAAATCTGTCTAAGACTGTAAAGCCTGTTCTTGAATCCAGGTCTGTGCCTGTACCTAGGAAGGAGTTCTTTCATTCTCTGCAGAACATATATGAGGATGAGGAGAGGTCTAATGTGGAGTTGGAGCTTTTTGATATTCCTGTGGAAACACCCGAAGCTCATGACATTGTCTTTTCTGAGGATAGTCAGATGGAGGATCTGCGTCAGTCTTTACATGATGCCACTTGACACATCTCCTGAGATGGAGTTTGGTAGGCCAGAGCCTGGGGCTCATGCTGAATCCTCCTATAGAAGGTTGATGTTGATTGGCCCGGCCCTCCAGTTGACTTCGATCAGAATTACCCTGAATGACATTTTATATCAGGGTCTGTCCACTGACCCAGTGTTGCCTCTTCACATTGCGTTACAGAAAAGGGTGGCTGCTACTTGAAACACCCTGGAGTCTCTTCTGGCGGTCAACAAGTTGTTGACTAAGAAATACCACACCACGATGCCTCAGGGCGGTTTTGTGCACTTTATAAATGCAAATAAATAAATAATCCAGCCCGGGACCCCAGCTACCCATCCACACACCCCACTCCTGAGAGTTTGGTGGTTCATGCGGCCACAGCCACCTCGAGGCAGGTGGCGTACCCTACGATCCCTCCTGATGGGGACGACGAGCTCTTCGATGGTTGGGCATTTTCAGCTGGGAGTATGGCACTGAAATCGGCCAACTTCACCTGTGCCTTGGCAACATTTTTATACACTCTGTGGAATTGTCTCTCTCTAGCGGCTGAGCATATTCCCGAAGGGGAAGAAAGGGATGGGTTTCTTGCTATTATGCAGGATGGCAAGAATGCCATGTGTGAATCACTTCTGTCCGGGCTGGACACGGCTGATAGTGTCATCCGGTCTATGGCTGCGAGCACTGTGATACGCAGGTTTGTGTGGTTGCGGAAGTCGGGGTTTACTCCAGATGTGCAGGCATGTCTTCTCAACATGCCCTTTGACGGTTCTCATTTGTTTGGCAGCAAGGCTGACGAGAGCATTGAGAGGTTGCAGACCTCCAAAGCAGCTGCTAAATCTTTGGGCGCAGCTCTGCATCAACCTCTGCCTTTTTGTCCTAGGGGACAGCAGTGGAGGGGTGGTTCCTTTTGTTACTACTCCTCTTTTGATAGAGCGAGAGGAGCAGCCAGTCAAAGGGGCCACCGTAAAGTTCCTCGTGGTGGACTGGGAAGAGGTGCCAAAGCTGCTCAGGCAGATGCCTCTTTGCCTTCAGGCGCTGCCGCAGCCGCTCCAAAGTAGCTATGAGGCCAGGTCCCATTGTTCGCCGTTTGGGTGCAGACTGTCCCAGCATCTCGAAGAGTGGCGAGCCATTACAGATGCGTGGGTTCTGGAAACAATAGCCCACGGCTACTGCCTGCCCTTCCTAAGTCGGCCTCACGACAATCCACCGGGGAAGCTCTCTGAAGATTCCGGATCCGCTCCTTGTGCAGAAAACCTTGACCCTGCTGGAGAAAGGTGCTATAGAGCTAGTATCTGTGTTGGAGAGGAACAAGGGCTGGTATTCCCCATATTTTTTGATTGCCAAGAAAGACGTAGGACCGAGACCCATCTTGGACTTACGTTGCTTGAACCAGTTCCTCAGGAAGGAGAAGTTCAAGATGGTCACTCTTTTTCAGGTCCTTCAGGCCCTTCGACTGCCATTCGGGTTGACTTCCGCCCTGAGGGTCTTCACCAAGCTCATGGTGGTGGTGGCATCGTATCTCAGGAGAGGGGGGGTTCATGTCTACCCCCTACCTGGATGACTGGCTGATCTGAGCGTGTACTCCCGAACAAGCTTTGGATCATCTCAGCCTCACCTGCCACTCCCTTCACAAGCTGGGCTTCTCCCTCAATTTCAAGAAGTTGCATATGACACCTTCCCAACAGCTCCGGTACACTGGAGCTGTATTGGACACATCGCTGTGGAAGTGCTTGCCACCCAAGGTGAGGGCTCCTCACATTGTACAGATGGTCAACAAATTTCATCATGCCCAAAGTCTCCCGGCTTTCGAATTCTTAAGGTTGCTCAGCCTCATGGCATCATGCATTTTTCTGGTGCCAGAGGCCAGACTGAGGATGAGATCCCTTCAATGAGCTCTCCGGACGCAGTGGTCGCAATTCTCAGGCAAAATGTCAGATCCCCTTCACATTCCGCTCACTGTCTCTCAGGATCTTCTGTGGTGGTCCAGCAAAGGGAATCTGATCAATGGGGGAGCCATTTTGGCAACCGTGACCGGAGGTGACCTTAGTGACAGATGTTTCCCTCACAGGATGGTGAGCTCATGCCAACAAGCTGACCACCAGCTGTCGTTGGTCTCCAAATTCCACATAAATCTTTTGGTGCTGAGGGCCATCTGGCTAGCCCTGAAGGCTTTTCTGCTGTCTGTGCGAGGGAAGAGTGTCCTGATCATGACGGACAACACAGTGGCCATGCATTACCTCAACAAAAAAGGAGGTGTAGGGTCACTCCCGCTGTGCAGAGAGGTGATGCAGCTCTAGTTCTGAGTGATACAGCAAGGAATCTCACTCCCGGCAGTTCATCTGGCAGGAGAGGAGAATGCGGCAGCGGACGCTCTGAGCAGGCAAAGTGCGGTCACCCATGAGTGGGAGTTAGCTCAGGAAGTCCTTCAGGAGATCTTTGCCCTTTGTGGAACCCCTCAAGTGGATCAGTTTGCAATCGGTGCCAACTGAAAGTGAGAGACATATTGCTCAAGGGAATTTACTCAGAGGAGCTTTAGGGGACGCGTTTGTCGTGGATCGGTCAGTCCCACCTATGTACGCGTTTCCTCCGGTGCCAGTCATTCCTCGGGTTATAAGGAGGTCGCAGAGTTTTGGGTCCCACATGATCCTAATTGCTTCGGATTAGGCCAGGGGAGCGTGGTACCCGGACCTTCTAGAAATGTCCATCTGTCCTCCATTCCTGGGGTCCTCCATCCAGAGGTCAAGACTCTCAACCTTCACGCTTGGTTTCTGAAAGGTTGAGATATAAGAATTGACACCTCCCGGTGACGTGATGGAGGTGTTGCTTTCAGCCAGGCGTCCGGCAACCAAATCCCTGTACCATTGCTGTTGGCATAAGTTTTGCGACTGGTGCAGAGATCACAATGTCGTTCCTTTTCAGTGTTCCATTCCGATGGTTCTTTCTTGCTTTCTTTGTCCCACAAGGGTCTTCAAATGGGTACCATTAAAGGTTACAAGCCATCGTCTGAAGAATGCTCTTATTTTAAGATTCCTTTTGATTACCCAGTTTCTAAAAGGGTTCACAAATGTGTTCCCGCCGTCCCCTTTTCAGGTGCCGGTTTCGGCTCTGAATTTAGTTTTGAAATTCTAGATGGGTGCTCCTTTTGAACCTTTGCACTCTTTGAGACTGCTGACCTTCAAGGCGGTTTTCTTGTTTGCAGTTACATCTGCTTGCAGAGTGAGCCAGTTGCAGGCACTTTCATCTAAGCCACCCTTTACTGTGTTCCACAAGGATAGGGCTGTACTGAGGGTATGTCCGTCCTTCATACCTGAGGTAGTATCTGAGTTTCATTTGAGCCATAAGGATGTTACCAAACAGACCTTGTCCAGGTGGATTATCCTCACCATTGCTGAATGTTATGGATTGGCTGGCAAGGACTCTCCTGAGAGTTTGCAAGCTCACTCCACCAGGGGCGTAGCTACATCCACAGCCCTGCAACTGGGAGTTCCTGTTAAGAACATTTGTGATGCTGCAGTGTGGTCTTCCATCCACACCTTTGTCAAGCATTACTCCCTGGATACTTTCCATGGTCAAGATATGGCCTTTGGTAAAGCAGTGCTTTATTGTGCCATCTGATTGTGTTAATCTAAATTCGTCTCCCTCCTCCAATCACTGATACGGATTTGGGAGTCTGTCAAAGATGTGGAATACGTTGGAGGACTCAATCCATTCGAAGAACAAGTTACTTACCAACTGGTAACGTTCTTTCGACTGGATGTTCCTCCAACGTATTCCTCATCGCCCTCCCAGCCTGCCCCTCTGAAGAATTTCCTAATCTATTGCAGCTTGCGCTCCCACAAGGCTATGTGTAGGCAATGTGTGCGTGTATATCACACGTTGTGGAGGAAAAACACATGAACTGAGGCTACGGTGCCGTGCGTGCTACTTATAACATCCGATGATGTCACCCTTGACGGAGGCCTGCGAGGGACATCGACTCGACGTAGGATACCCTCTGCCGAAAAATGTTCAAAGCAGCACAGCTGTGGACATTACATGTCAAAGATGAGGAATACGTTGGAGGAACACCCAGTCGAAAGAGCATTATCAGTTGGTAAGTAACTTGTTCTACTATTGTCATGAAACCTTCGCAGAGAGAACCTAGAGATGCACTTTATTACAAAGTCCTTGCTTGGCTTTGTGCATTGACCAGGCCTGGGCTTGTTCGTTCTGCTGATTTGAAGTTCTTGCACAGGATAGAACTGGACGATTGGTGTGCTCAAGGAAATGGGGAATGCATTTTGGTGGGGTGCGGAGTCGGTACCCTGCCCCTCTATCTGAGACTGTGTAAATATTTGCCCATGTGCTCTTCAAACCTTGGTCTCGTAATCTGACTTTGTTTTGCTGTCTGAAACGGTGAATTGACAGGTTTTACCAGTCTTTTTCATATTGTTTTTTCCTTCATAAATTGTCTCTCCCTTTTTTATCTTATGTATATGTGTATGTTATGTTTTTCTTGTAAGCGTGTTGAAGCCTATGGGCATAAGGCACTTTATGAAAACTAAATAAATAAATGTGTGCTTTTCAAATGAAATAATTTAAATATTTGTTAATTGCTGCCACCATCTGCAAATTCTAAACAAATGAACAGGGCGGATCCATGGAGCCTTTCATAGTTAGTTAGGCTGGCCATGGCAGGAGGAATGTTTTAGCCCTCCTGCTTTTGAGATGCCTTTATGTACTCTTGGCTGTCATACTCCAACTAAATATGACGGGAGACAGCTGTGTCCACCCAAAGTACACTGGTCTATGTGTATGTTGTGCAGTGAGCATGGGAAAATGTGTGTGGATTAGCCCCACACATTTTTCAGAGGTTGATCTACCATTGTTCAATTTCCTTTGAATTTGTTTTTAAAAACAGGAGAGCACCCACCCACCGTGTGGATGATCGAATTCCTGAGAAGCCCCCCAGCCTCACTATGTGAACCATAACCCTACTGAGGGTCTGGTTCGTCATCATGGCTTAAGTACTGGCTGAGGCCATCTGCATTTCCATGCTGGGAGACTGGCTTGTGCTGGATATGGCCCAATGCAAAAGCTTAGGGTTCTCCCCTTGCATGGCCATTAAGTATCGAAGAGGCCGGTGGTCTGTCTGGATCATAAAGTGTGACCCAAAGAGGTAGAGTTTCAGCTTCTTTGCAGCCCTCACAAGCCTCTTTTTCAACGACAGCCCAGTTCCTTTTCCTTTTTGTCAATCGCCTGCTAATGTAGGCGACAGGTTGCTCTACCCCATGATAGTTCAGCTGCGCTAGCACTACTCCAATCACAGGTGTCTGTCTGGATGATGTACTCCTGACCATAGTCTGGCACTTTCAGAACTGGGGCCTGGCACAATCCATCCTTTAAATCCTGAAAGGAGTTTGACAAGCGGGGGTCCAAGTTAACTTCTTCGGCATCTTCTTGGAAGTTACATCATTCAGGGGCATGGCAATGGTCCCATACCCCTTGATGAAGGACCGGTAGTACCCGGTGAGATGTAAAAAGGCTCTCACCTGTGTCTGTGTAGTGGGGATGTCCCAATCCTTCACAGCCTGTACTTTCGCTTCAAGAGGTTGTTTCTTACCTCCACCGAGCAGGTGGCCTAGGTAAGTCACTGTGCCCTGTGGTATCTGGCACTGTGTGGCCTTGATAGTGTGACCTGCATTCTGCGGTGCCTGATGCACTTGTTTCAGGTGGCATAAGTGATCCTCCCAGGTGTGGCTGCGCACCGGAATGGCATCTAAATAGGCAAAACTGACGTTTTCCAGACAAAGCCTGCTTAACCATCTGCTGAAATGTGTTGGGGACATTCTTCAATCCGAAGGGCATCACAGTAAACTGATATTCTCCTTTTGGGGTTGAGAATGCTACGTCCTCTCTCTCTCGCGTCACCTGTCAAACCAACCAGTCAGTACCCTGCGATGAGGTCAAAGGTACTTGGGTACTTGGCAGCGCTGAGCTTGTCAATTAGCTCATCTGCCTGAGGAATGGGGTGAGCATCTGTCTTCGAGACAGAATTGAGCCCCCTGTAGTCCTCACAAAAGTGGACTTCAGTTTTCCCACCACTTGTCTTTTTAGGGACCAGTACCACTGGGCTAGTCCAGGGGCTGTGGGATAATCTGTCACTCCTAGGGACAACATTTTGGAAACTTCCTCCTTGATGGTGTCACTGACCTTATTGGACATCCAGTGAATCCTACTCTTCACAGGCTTACTGTCTCCTGTGTCCACATCATGGGCGCACCAATCTTTGTGACCCGGAGTCAACGAAAACAGACTGGCAAACTGTCACAGTGAACGGTGACAGTCTATGTTGCTGTTCTGACAGGTCCTTTGCAAAGTTGAAGCCTTCAACTGACCTATCTGCCTTCAATGTGCAGGAGGTAGAGGAGGGGATTGATCTCCTCAGTCTCTCCGTCAGTCACTAATCCCATGACCAAGTCATTCTGGCTATAACGCTTTAGCCGGTTGACGTGAAAGACCCTGCACATCTGTTTGGGTCCTTTCATGTCAATGAGATAATTCACCTTGCTGACCTTTTCCAGCACACAGTAAGACCCAGTCCACTTGTCCTGAAGGGCACTGGGTTTGACAGGCTCCATAATCCACATCCACTGGCCTGGAGAATAGACTCACTGTGGCCTTCTGGTTGTGCCAGGGCTTCATCAGCGACTGACTGGCCTTTAGGTTTCTCGTTGACTGTTCCATGTACTTTGCCATTCTAGACCGAAGACCAAATACATAGTCTACCACATCTCGTGTAGGGCATAAAGTGTTGCTTTCCCATCCCTCTTTCACTAGACTGAGGGGACCTCGTACAGGGTGTCAAACAGAAGCTCAAAAGGGCTAAACCCTACTCCGTTCTATGGCAGCCCCTGTAGGCGAACAGAAGGCATGAGCGGAGAATATCCAATTTTCTCCTCGGGTGCTTTTCCAAGTCACCTATCATGCCTTTCATGTTAAATGTGACTTTTAGCCTTGTGCTACAATTGTAACCTGCCTGCAACTTGCCGGTTTATAAATTCTAGCCTTCGGCTTTATGTGGATTTGCCTGTAACCTCCTATTGACTGTAACTAGTGCCTGGATGCCTCAGGGTTTTGTGCGCGGTTATACATTCAAAAGTAAATAAATAGACCAGTAGGTGACTCCACACTCTTCCCACATAGCCTTCATATACGCTGATACAAAGTTTGACCCCCTGTCAGAAACAACTTCCTGTAGGGGGATCCAACAAGGGAGACATCCCAATCGTTGCCTTCGCAACCACAGGGGCTTTGATGCTCCTCGGAGGGAAAGCCTCAGGGTACCATGTGATGTGGTCTACCACCACCAAGATGTATCTGTTCCCTGAGCTGGTTTGAGGATCCAAAGGACCCACATTGTCCATTCCTATTCTCTCGAAAGGCCACCCAACCACGGGTAGTGGAATTAAGGGTTCCTTTGTGGCACCACCTGACTTGCCAGAAGCTTGACACCCATGCCTTAACCTTTACGCTGAACTGTGGCCAGTAAGTGTGCAGACAACCGGTCTGATGTCTTAGTCACTCCCAAGTGACCCGCTACCGGAATTTGGTGAGCCAACTCCAAAAAGAACTTTCTGTAGCACTGGGGAATCGCCATCGATTCCCCATGTCCCGGGAGGATAGCTCAGCGGCAGCGTGCGCGTCTTGGAAGCAAGACGACACGAAGCAGCAACAGGTTCGATCCCCGGGTCCGCGCTTAGAAACCTCCGGGTGTTTAAGCGCGTTATAAATACGTAACTAAGACAAAAAAACACAATTACGCAACTAAGAAAAACAAACAATTCCTGTAACAGCGCCTCGATGCCTGCGGGCTGTGTGAGCGCTTTTTAAATGTAAATAAATAAATCGTTCTGGTGCCCTCACCCTCATAGTCTTTTGGCTCACTGTACAGGAGTCCATCCTCCCAGTACACTTTGAACAGTCCAGAGGCCTCGCCCCAAAGCCTGCTTCTCCACCTGCTTCTGCAAACCTGCCAGAGTGTGGACACTCTTTCTGGGCTCTGAAGAAGTCAGCTTGATCAGGGCACCCAGCTGATGCAAACTCATCCAGCTTGGGCAGGCCCTTCAGATCTGCTCCCACCTGGTCCTCCACCTCAGGTTCCTACGCTGTGCAAGGCAACTCGGAGGTGACGGAGTCCCCTGCTACCAAATTAGGGTCCTCTGTGGTTACTGGCCCCTCTCCTGCAGAAGTAGGCGACTCGGTGGTCTGTGGAACTGGACTAGGGGCTACTGGCCTCGCCTGTCCTTCCAACAAACCCTCCAGGCCTAAAGTCTGAGTGTTCAATATGGTGATCTCTTTGGCCCTCGATCGGCTAGCCGCTGCGACTATCTCAGGATCAGGAAGATCATTACTCAACAGACATGGGACAGGTATGGAGCCTTACACCACTACATGTTGCTGGGTCCTTTCACCCTGCCAGCTGAACTCTATTGCCAAGGGGCATTTACTCTAACCCACTGACACTACAATCAGGCCCATCAATATACTGGCCTGGCTGTACCCACTGCTGGGTGACAGTGATGCTAGCCGCAGTGTCTCTGACTGCAGGAGTGTTGTGTGCATTGATATACACATGTTCTAAATAGAGTTGAGTATTATTGGGAACTGGGATCTCTTCTGGAGACCCGGTACCGTTCCCACTCAGTGTAACCAATCCTCATTCAGCCACTCCTTGGCCTAGTGGGAAGTCCTCCAGGAGGCCCACACTAATGATGGTCTCTTTCACGAGTCCAACTTTCGCTATGGCTTGCTTGGGTACGCCCTTGCAAGCCGGATCCCCTTTCCTATGACCCAGCTCCTTGTGCACAAAACGACGTTTGGAAGAGGAGAATGCAGGTGTGCCAGTGTTAGGGGTGCCTGCACTCTTCTTTTCAGTGTGCACGGCTGAACTAGAGTTTTGGAATTTCCCTTTGTTCTTTTGGGGACCTGACTTTGAAGAGGAGTGGCTTGGACTTTTGTCCTCCCCATCCTTGTTTACTTTTTGTCAGAAGATTTCTCTTCTGGTTTAGGTGTGCTCGCCTGAGCCTTTTTCTGGAATCGAGTACTCTTATATCTGTCTGCAGCCTTTGAAAGCTCCCTAGGGTCTGTGATAGTCTTGTCCACAAGATGCTGGTATAGGTCAACCTCACAATTTTTCAATACATCCTCGCATGCAATCAAATTGTACATCCCTTTAAATGTTTCAACTTTGTTACCAGCCGCCCGCTCAGATATTTCAACAAGTGTGTGAACGCTTCAAATGTCTGCCCACTTTTCTTGCTGAGCTCTCGGAAGCTCTTGAGATATTGTTCTGTAGTTTTACAGAACATCCTGAAGAGGGCCGCCTTCACGCTTTCATAAATGGGCCTTTCCTCAGGAGTTAACTGAAGAATTACATTGGTCCCCGTTGTCGGTAAGTGACTCATCAGGGCTGCACCCCGCAGTACTTCGTCCACCGCCTAAGCCTACCTCAATGAACCAATCCTGGTCGCAGACAACAATCGCCTGTATGCATGAGGTCGTAGAGAAATAGGTAAAGGGATGAAAACGTGTAATACTAAGTCCCACCCATTTTCCTGTCTGTTGTGGATCAACTGGTCTCTATGGTTAATTGAGCTCTCTGTGGTTCCTGATTACAGCGGCAGGACTCCCTTGAACCTGTGGAGAGACCAAACCACATACTCGTACCTTCTGGGGGATGACTACTGTAAATACATAGTCCCAAACATGATAGGTCACTGCCCTTGATACTGAGAGGCGGGAGCTGACTTCAGGTTGACACAGTGCATATTAAAGGTTGTAGGGGTTTTCCTGTCTTTTGTTAACCTCTGCAGGCAGGACCCATGTAGGCCTGTTTGAAGTGTGCTCTATTATTATGTTAATTGCAGCCACCATCCATGGAGCCTTTGATAGTTAATTAGGCTAGCCATGGCAGGAGGAAGGTTCCCTGTGCTACCTCCCCGCCCCCCTCACCCCAAGCTCATGGCTGGCATATTCCAACTCAGTATGACAGCGGACCTTCGCCTGTAGGCTTTGATCACCCAGAGTACACTGATCTATGTGTATGTTGTGCGGTGAGCAAAATGTGTGCAGATTAGTGCCACACTTTTTCCAGAGGTTATATATTTTATTTATATTGCACCCACACACAAGTGTTTCAGGGCACGAGGAGGTTAGGGCGAGGTACAAGGGAGGACAAAACAACAATCTTACTAGGCCCAGTGACATAGAGAAGGTGCACGGGAGAGGAATGGGGGAAAGGGACCAGGGCGGAGTGGATAGTGCTGAACATGTGATCAAAATAAAAACAGGTAGTGCGGCCAGCAGGTGGCAAGTACAAGAATAAGGCGCAGACAACGGGTGTCTAATAAGTGCAGGAAGGGGACTGTAGGGTTGCAGATACAGACCCAAGTGCAAGGGTGTCCAGGAGGCAGTGTGGGTATGCGGCTGGGTGGGCAGGGATCTGGGCCCGGTATCAGATGTTAGCCAGCTGCCCAGTGCCGAAGCAGGCAGAGATCAGCAGGGTAGAGGAAGAGGGAAGGCAGAAGCAAAGAGGAAGGTCTTCAGGTGCATCTGGAACCGAAGATGGATCTCCAAGTTTCAGAGAGACAGGGAGACTATTCCAGAGGGAGGCCCAAGCTGAAGAGATCTACCCCCAGCTTGTTGCTTTGAGAAGCGACTGACCCTGGGGAAGTTGGAGGTGTAGGAGCGAAGAGCACGAGTAGGAAGGTATTGCAGACCCACACCCCAGAAGGCCTTGTGGACAATGCAAAGGGTCTTGAACTTCATCATATAGCCACTGGGAGCCAATGAAGAGATTTCAGGGCTAGAGAGATACAATCCCTGGGTTTGAGGCCAAGGACACGTCTCACTGTCCTGTTCTGGATGAGTTGCTGAGGGCAGAGAGTAGTAGAAGGGAGATTTAGAAAGAGGTTGTTGCAGTAGTCCAGCTTAGAGAGAACCAGAGCTCTAGAGACAGTAAGCTTCTGGGGGAAGTAGAGGAAAGGAAGAATACCTCTAAGGAGGTGAACTTGGTAGTTCGACTTCTTAAAGACATCAGAGATGGGTTCAAGATGGCCGCCGTGGATGGAGGACGCGTGTGAGCCGAGCTCCGTCTCCCCTCCCGCGCCACAGCAGCTGCTAAAGAAACTCGGCTCGCACGAATGACCTAGACTGGGCTTCGAGCACTTGCAGCACTTGCCGGGACCTCACTGAGGCAGGAAACGAACGGCTCCCCCAGGCGCATCACCCCGAGGGCAGACGCACCAAGACGCGGGAGGGCCTCCCGTCGACCACTACTGCCGGCGTCCTCATCGAAGGGCAGTGATCGGACCAACGGAGAGTCCGCCCCCTATGACTCACTTGCCGTCGGGGGGGGGGGCATCCTGGACCAATACTACGCCCCCGGGCCAGAATCCAGAGACATACCCAGCGAAAACCGGACCCGGAGGAGAGATCCACCCGATCCACCGGCCCGAGCCGGGTGGTGCATTTGCGAGGCCTACACGCTGCAGACGAGGTGGCGGAGGAGGTCGGGCCCGAAGACACGGCTGCTCCGGCAAGCCCACCTAACACCGCCTCCTTCACCCACCTCCCCAGCGACCCGATCGGCGTTGCCGCCAGAGGGAACCGGGCAGGGAGAGCCCCCATCAACGGATCGGAGGATCAGCAGTCACGTGTTTCTCCTAGAGGTCCTCCATTGTCGTTGGAGCCCGCGGGCACGACGGCCCCTTGCCGCCCCTCCAACACCCCTCTCCCCCACCCCCTCTACAGGGGACGGGCAACACAACGGACGTGGAATCCGCCGCAACGGAGTAGGGGGAGAGCTTTCCCTACCGGAGTAATAAGCAAAAGGCCTGCACTGCAACCGGGAAGCCCCCACCCCACCCCCAGACGTGAAACAAGCACTTGAGAGGCCCCAGGCAATATCGCGTCGCCCCAAACACAGGGGCAGGAGACAGGGGTGGCGACCCGGGAAGAACCTCGAGCGAGTGGGACAGTCGAGCCACCAGAAGATTCAGAGGGGTGCGACTTAATCTACCACGAGGCAAGCTTCACAGGAAATAAACTCGCTAAAGCCCAGATGTCACAGACAAGAGGGAAGCAAAAACAGACAACCCCCTCGTCCCACACGCAGAAACAGGACCAGAACCTGGTCATCCTCTGGGGGGGAGACAAAGGGAACCCAGACAAGGCCGGAGCACACAAAGCAACGAGAAGCGCCCCGGGAGTAGACGCTCCCCACGCCGAGATGGCCACGAAGGAAGACCTAAAACCGTGGTTTGGGGAGTTCCAGCTGCAATTTATGGACTCCATGAACTCGCATCTAGATGCCATGAGGAACGAATTTAAATCGGCGCTCCAGGAACTAAGAACAGAAGTCGATGTACTGGGTGAAAGAACGGATACCCTAGAGAAAGTAGTACAGAACATCGAGGAAGAAATGCAACAAATGGCAGAATTGCAGAAACAGCTGGCCCGTCAGACGCATAATCTGGAGATTCAATGCAAAGACTTAGAAAATAGATTGCGTAGGTCCAACATCAGGATCAAAAACATGCCAGAGTCGGTTGAGGATAAAGATCTTAAATCGGCTGTGCAACAAGTTTTCCTAGACATCCTTGATCTGCAGGAGGAAGAAATACCGATAGATCGAATACACAGGGTGGGCCCAAGGAGAACGATGACCCAAGGTAACCGCCCGAGGGAAGTCCTGGTGGCCCTCACAAGATATGCGCAGAAGGAGCAGATCCTACGGAAGGCCAGTGCAATGGACCATATCCGAATGAATGGAGAGGAGGTACATTTCTATCAGGATATTGGATTATCAACGCTTCAGAAAAGAAGGGACATGGCCCAAATCACAAAAGAACTCACCACGTGTCAAATTAGGTACAAGTGGACGTTTCCATGTGGACTACTATTCACCTGGGACGGCACGCAAAAAAGGATAACCACAAAAGAGAAAGGTTTGACCATATTAAAGCTACAGGAGCAGGATGACGTTTCCCCACAAACAAGCGGCACGGTCCCATTTGCGAGGAAGAGCAGGGGGGAATGGAAAATGATAAAAGGGGTGCGGCGCCCCAGTAAAAGGAAATGAAGACCGACAGAGGGCAGGAATGGTGAAGCAGAAAACATGACAAGGTGGTGCGCAAGGAGCCAAGAAAATAACTGCAGGAAAAGCGAGTCCGATATAACAGGTGCCGGGAGGGGAGGGGAGTGAGGACCCGGGGTCACTGAAGTCATGTGGAAGGGTTTAGGAACCCCTTCAAAGTTGTCCCTGAGAGTGTTAGAGGGTATGAAGCACAAGGCGACACGCCTGAGCGTTAATAGGAAATCATGCCATCCTCAGGGTTGTTGGGGGGAGGGAAATGCGCCAGTTGGGGATTGCGCAAGTTTTGGGGGGGGGGGCGGGAGAGGGTGTTGGGGACAGGGGAAAACCGAGCATAACTCAAAAACAGAATGGGAGAAAGGATCATTGGACATGCCAGATAGCCCGTAAACACCAATGGGGATAAAGATCTTGACACATAATGTCAGAGGCCTCAATTACCCCGTTAAGCGTAAAAAAGTGGAACATTCCATCAGGCAGGGCGCATATGATATTTTAATGCTTCAGGAAACACACATTAGAGATCGGGATAAGCAGAAGGTGCGTCTAAAGGGCTTTAAACAAATATTTCAGGCGAATGCACAGGATAAAAAAGCTGGGGTACTGATAGCGCTCAAAGACTCTTTACATGCACAGGTTAACTCGTCTTGGAGAGACAAACAGGGAAGATGCCTTATAATAACTTTAACAATTGAAGGCAGACCCCTTACTTTGGCCACAGTATACGCTCCCAACACTGGTCAGGAGGGCTTTCTGAGTGATACCCTGAATAGAACAGCAAGCGGTTGGGGACATCATACTGGGTGGGGACTTAAACATGGCGTGGGACCCATCCCTAGACAGATCCGGACCCAGACGTTGAGATCAAGGCACCCCATCCAAAAACTTAAAGCAGAAATTCACGAACCTAGGGCTGACAGACGCATGGAGGAATGGCAACCCCAAACAGAAAACCTTCTCCTATTATTCACATGTACATAATACTGCTTCGAGAATAGACTACCTATGGCTATCAGTGGGGCTTCTAGGCAGGGTAAAACAGATTGAGATGGAACCCATCACACTCTCTGACCACGGCCCGCTGTGGGCAGATATTATCTGGTCAAGACATGGCCACCGTTTATGGAACTGGCGCCTCCCAGAGGACATCATTCGAGACCCGGCGATGAGCCAGACCCTAGGAGAACACATCCAAGAATACTTGGCCATTAACAATCTTCCCGGAACAAATATGGATACACTATGGAACGCCCACAAGGCGGTCATTAGGGGGCATCGCATAGCGCATAAAAAACAGAAAGAGAAGGCGCAACGCTAGTGAGAAAAAGAATTAGAAGAGCAAATTGGGGCGATACAAGCAGAACTAATTCAGACGCCCTCCAGAAAACTCATGTGAATGATGAGACATGGTCAGGGGCAATTGGAAACACTCAGAACGAAAAAAGCAGAAAGGGCATTACTCTATATGAAACACTGGTATTATGTAAATGCAAACAAAGCAGATAGACTCCTGGCAAGACAGCCGAGGGGAAAACAGCAGGCCCAGACAATACGAGCTCTGAAAGAAGAATAAGGCCACCTTAGAACACAGACGGAAGAGATAGGAAGGATGCTAGGAAGATATTACCAAAAATTGTACTCCTCTGACCATCCGAAGGAGGACCTGCAAGAAGCCTTCTTGGCCGGGGTTCACCTCCCCGGATTGACGGAAGATGATAGACAGGCCTTAGATGGGGACATCACCATAGAAGAAGTTTATGCAGCAATACAGTCCCTCCCGAATAAGAAAGCCCTGGGCCCGGACGGGTACACCGCCATATACTAAAAGACATATAGGGATATCCTCGCCCCGATACTCCCATCCCTGTACAATAAATTTGGGGAGAAGGGGGATCTGACACGGTCTATGAACGAGGCAAAAGTGCTGGTCTTTCGTAAAAAGGGAATAGAAGAGCAACTCCCTACCTCTTGCCGCCCGATAGCTTTAATCAATCTGGATGCTAAACTGTACACAAAGATCTTGGCGACCAGACTGGCCCTAGTACTTCCCAGGTTAATCCACCAAGACCAGTCGGGATTTGTCCCAAACCGCCAGACACATGATAACATCAGAAGAGTCCTACACCTAGTTGAAAAGATAGGCATCAAACAAACCCCTGCAGCACTGGTAGCCTTAGACGCCGAAAAGGCGTTTGATCGAGTAGAATGGTCTTACCTTTTTCGGGTTCTGCAAAAGATGGGAATGGGCAAGGGTTTTATAGATAAGGTTAGGGCCAACTACAACTCCCCGTCCATAAGGATAGCGGTGAATGGAGGGTTATCGGACTTAGTGTACCTAGGAAGAGGGACGAAGCTTGGGTGCTCGCTTTCCCCCCTTCTATACGCCATATACTTGGAACCTCTCTTGGCAAAAATGAGGAATTTACCAGAGGTGGAGGGAATAGAGATGGCGGGGCTGACCCATAAAGCGGTGGCCTATGCTGACGATATGTTGGTGGCCCTAGGAGACCCAGAGAAGTCCCTCCCACACTTAATGGAAACCATAGAACGATTTGGAGAGATTTCAGGGCTGAAAATAAATGGGCAAAAATCAGAGGTGTTGATTCTGGTGGGGGAATAGAGAAAAAATCGACACAGCGCCCACAGACTGTCAACTGAAAATTGCCACCTCAAGCGTCAGATATCTAGGAATCACCCTCACAGACCACATAGACAAATTGTATTCCCACAATTACCCGCAAATCCTAGAAAAAGTCAAAAATTACCTGCTAAAATGGAACCTGTTAGCGATTTCCTGGTGGGGGAGAATCACGGCAGTGAAAATGACAATCCTCCCCAAGCTAATGTATTTTTTTCAGGCCCTCCCGATAAAGCCCCCACAGGCCTTTTTCAAAGCACTTAGGAAGGCGGTTTCCAAATATGTCTGGCAGAACAAGACCCCAAGAATTTCTAATGCGGTATTGACAGCTCACAGAAAGGAGGGGGGATGTGCCATGCCACACTTCAGAAAACACTACGAAGTAGCCCAGCTGTGGGTCATGAGGGATTGGATATCGAAACAGGGGGAGAAAATCTGGCAAAGGCAGGATAGGGCGGTAGCGACAACATCCGCCAGGCACATGCTATGGATCAATAAACAATTCCGACATGCAAACACCCACATTAGCGAAAAAATAATGAAGAGGGCATTGGGGGTATGGGACGCCGCCACGACAAACGAAACCCTGACCAAGGATCCCGCCCCGTTCATGCCAATATTTGGAAATCCCGAATTCCCCCCTGGATTGGACAAGGGAGCGTTTCGCAAGTGGGAGGAAGGGGGGTGCAAGATGGTGGGAGATATGCAACAGAATCAACAGATCAGATCCTTCGAGGATTGCAAAACTCTTTTGAATCTGACACCAAAAGATAGATATAAATATGATCAGATACATCATTGGCTGAGCACTCCACGTATAAAAGGATCACTGACTAGGGCCTTGACCCCCTTTGAGAACTACATCAAGACGCACTCTGGATCTCGTATATTTGTTTCCACCACTTACAAATTTATAAATGCACTGAAAGAACCTACCACATGGCTATATATGAAGAAATGGGAGACAACCCTGGGCTATGCACTCTCCAAAGAGAGGTGGGAATACTTGTGGGGCTTGATGCCAAAACTGACAAGAGCCATCCAAACGAGAGAAATGTGGGTGAAGATGATGGTGCAATGGCACTATACACCAGAGAAACTGAATAAGATGTATGCTACCTCCCCGAGAAAGTGTGGCGGGCAGTGAGATTGGAAACATATCTGGTGGGACTGCCCGAGGATAAAACCATACTCGGGAGAGAGAAAAAACCAAATGATGGAAATGTTCCCGGGAACAGAACACCTGGGAGAGGAAATATGACTAGGGGGCTTTTGGGATCCAAAAGACAAAACACTAACTACCCTGCAGAAAAGAAATTTTATGGGCCTCCTAATAGGAGCATGGTTGGAAATTGCTAGAAACTGGAAACACGGATCCCCACCATTGGTTGTTGATTGGACGCGAAGGGTCTGGTCACATCTGGCTCTAGAACTAATAACTTATAACATCCAAGGGGATCATGGGAAATTCCGAGAGGACTGGGGAGGTGTACTGGAATTCCTTCAAAAGAAATATAAAGAACAATGGTGCCCACACAATATAAGACTATTGGACTTATTCACGTGAACGAGGAAAAGATCTTCCGATATAAAACATATACAGACTGAGTTATGCAGGTTGGGGGGGGGGATTTCTTTGTTTTCTTTGAATGAAGTTTGATGCTTGATCCTTGTATGGTATGGCATTGTGCCAATAGAAACTTAATAAAAACATGTTTAAAAAAAAAAAGACGTCAGAGATGTGTGGAGAAAAGGAAAGCGTGGAGTTGAAGATGACCGGAGGTTCTTGGCCTCAGGTGGGAGCAGGGAGAGGGCCATGGGAGGCCGGCCAGAGAGTGACAGGAAATTAAGTTGCAGATGAGGAGGATCTCGGTCTTACTGGCATTAAGGCAGAGGTCATTGGTGGCATACCACTCCTGGATTGCGCACACAGTCAAAGAGGAGAGAGGGAGAAGAGGTGGCGGGGGGGAGCCTGAAAACGAGCAGAGTGTCATACGCATGGCACTGAGAATTGGAGCAGAAAGCAGCAATGTGGTGGGTGAGGGGTACCAGGTATTAGTTGAAAAGTCAAGGAGAGAGGTTAGACCTCTGGGGAACACCACAAGTGGAGAGTGAGATAGAGGAAAGGAAGGACCCAATTCGGACCTGGGAGGGTCGGTCGTAGAGGAAGGGTTATCACAGAGGCGGTTTAGCAGGATTGCATGGTTGAACGTGTCAAAGGCAGAAGAGAGATTGAGTAGGATGAGGACAAAGGGGAGATTAGAGTCAAGGTTGGAGAGCAGGTCTTCACAGATGTTCAGGAGAGCATTTTCCACGCTTTTGGCTGCTCTGAAGCCAGACTGATGGTCATTGGACAACCAACAGAATCAGTGTAAAGATTAAGCTGGAAGATGGCCAGCTTTTCCAGGGGTTTGCCCAGGAAAAGAGTGATAGAGATCGGCTGATAGTTAGCTGGGCAGGAGGGGTCGGCTGTGGGTTTCTTGAGATGAGGGTGCACAAGAGAGTGCTCCAGAGGGCAGGGGAAGTTTATAGAGGCGAAGGAGGGGTTGTAGAAGTCGGCCCGGGCAGTAGCGAGGGTGTCGATATGGTCCTTTGTGGTTTTGGACAAACAGGGAAGAACCTATTTTGTGAGACTTTCATAGCTCGAACTTGTCTGGAAATCTCGTCGGGGAGAACTGAGGAAAGGAAGAGAAAGAGGGAGGAGGGGCTGGAGGCAGAGGAGAGAGAAGGGAGAGGACGAGAGGGTGGACAGGATGTCCTGGGTTTTAGAGATGAAATGAATGGCCAGGGCCGTGCAGAGGGCCTGGGAGGGGACAGGAGAAGTAGACTGCAGCAGGATTGGCCAGCTCCTTGCAGATTTTAAAGAGTTTGGCGGCCAGTTTGTCCGAGGATGCACAAGATGCCCACCATTTCCTCTCAGCCACGCTACACTTGCGTTTAAGGATAACTAGGTCAGAGTTGTACCAAGAGTTGCACTTGGCTTTGGGCTTCAAACGGATCCTCATGACAGTGGCAAGAACAATCGGAGTATCGGAGATAGCAGAGTGGAGCTTGGAAATGGGCAGTGTCAGGAGGAGAGTCAACCAGAGGAGGGGGCGACAAAAGTGGCAGCGAAAGCCTTAACTGACACACGCTTCATGGGCCGGATGACTGAGAAGGTAGGTGGCAGTGCTGAAGTAGGCTAGCCGTGTGGGGTAGAGAGGGAGCGATGGGAGGAAAGGAGAAAGTGATCGCTCCCAAGAGAGGAGTGGTGAGAGGGTTAGAGGGGGGAGGTCAGAGAAGATGAGAACATCCAGAATTTACCCTGCAGAGTCAGATGGGCCAGAGGGAAGAATAGAGGGAGTCACATATGTCGCAAAGTAGTACAGAAGAGGAACAGGAAGCATCCAAGTGGATATTGAGGTCTGTGAGGAGGAGGAGGAGTTGAGTGGTTGAGGCCAGGAGGAGGTGGAAGGAGAGGTCAGCCCACTCAGAGAAGAGAGGTAGTCGGACCAGGTGGCCGATAGTAGCAATGGTGCGAGAGTGGCTGGGAGAGCGAGAAAGCTTACAGACAAGGCATTTGAAGGAGGAGTAGGCCTGTGTAGGAATCACAAAGACAGGAATCCACTCCTGGAAATCAAGGATACACCCCTCACCAAATGGTTGGGTCTGGGCTTGGAGAGGGTCTTTTAGCCATCATGGAGGAGAGTGTCAAAGCTTGTGACGGAGCTGGCCGTGAACCATGTCTCCGTGAGACGGATGATGTTCAGTACTTCCAGGAGGTGGCAGATGTCAGAGGAGTGTTTGACAGCCAAACGAGACAATATGGAGAAGGTTGCCAGCCTTGAAAGACTTGCGAGAGTAGCACAAATCAGAGGTACGCCCTACAGAGGCATAGAAGAAGCCTGGGGGGGGCAGAGGAGGAAGGAGAGGGCGAGGTAGCGAAGGTTGGGGCAGAGATGAGAGGCAAGGAAGCCAGAGAGGACACAGAAGGCACAGCAGGAGAAGGAAGGAAGGTGATGAGGCGCGGGAAGCATCCATCAAAGAGGAGAAGGTTGGCCTGACGGCCTTGGACGAGGACGGTGGCATTCAGGTAGACCTTAATGATTACCTTAGAGGAGTGGAAGGGGTCCTGGAGCGCCTCCCAGCGGGTGCCACCATTAATGGGGGAAGAAGAGAAAGGAGAGAGCACAGAGACGACACGAGGAGTCCAAAGGTCAGGTGAAGGAACGATAAAGAGGATGTCGGTGATGGTCTGTCTGGAGGCTGGTGTAGGTGTCAGTGATAGGGAGACCAGGGTTATGAGACCAAGCTATCCTTTTTGAACTTCTTCCTACCAGACTTAGTGAGAAGGGTAGGATAGTCAATGGAGAAACAGTGTGTGCCATAGGTGATCTGGAAGAGGGAGATTGGGGGAGGGAGCAGGAGAGGCGGAGCAAGACAGGCCAGAGTAGCACAATGCAGTCACTGGGCACAGCCAAAAACACAGTACAGCCACAGGGCAGAGCTAGATTCAAATTTTAGCAAAAGGTGGAATTTGAATCGGCAGCTGGGAACAAATTAATCCGTTTTTTGCTAGCTAAGGTGGACAATGCAGCTGGAGGAGAGGTGTGACAGTCAAAGGCGTGGAGAGGATGGTCAATGGAGTTTGAAAGGGGGAACTGACCTTTGAAAAAGAGAAAAAAAAGTTCACTGTTGCATAGATTCAATTTCCTGAACGCACAGATAACTCATCTGCCTCCATGTGCACTGAAGGGAGGGTGCAGGAGGACCCCCCCAGACTCGACCAGACACAGACGGCCTTTTGTGAGGGGGCTGGCTAAAGCCTGCCAGTCCCTGATAGGCCAAGATGTAGAACTCTGAGGCCAATTGCAGAGCAGGTCGTGTGAGGGAGGAGGACTCCAATCCTCTAGGCTGCACGGCGATCGGTGGCCATGTTGTAGTTGCTACGAGGACCACCAGGGATGAAGGGCAGTTCCGATTACCATACCCCTTGACAACATGCACACTGCCCAGCATGTTACAGTTGTAGACCAAAAATGCACCACGAGGGTCGCCGCACACAGGCAGCGAATACAAAAAAAAGTTAAACTCTTTTTGTGGCTTTTGAAATTTAAAAGTGTATCCCAAGCAAGCGGTCCTACCTCAAGCGAAGAGTGGAATGCAATGCAGCCACAGGTTATAGCTGGAGCACCCTCCGGAGGTGCAGACAGCAGGCCAGGTCGTCGTGGCTCAGGTGGGAGGGAGAAGGAAGGCCAATCTAGGAAGGTTGATCTACCATCATTCAGTTTCAAGTAAAATTTCTAAAAAGGCCCAGGTGAGCGCGCACCCACTGTGCGGATGGTCGAATTCCTCACAAGCCTTTCAGAAGAGTGTGCGTGTGCATGGGGTTAAACATCTATGTGCCTGTGTTGTTTATTTATGTTGCACTTTAGTATGTGTGTACGTACGTGTGGGTGGGTTTATATGTCAGTCAAACAGGCTGACACGGGTGTGTGTGGTCTCTTTGGATAGTCCATGCTATATGGATCCGGGCCATTCTTGTCCGAGCATAACGTGCGTAGGGACCAGCGGGGATCACCTTGAGAGGTGTCTACACCTGCTCATCTAACTTCGTCTTTCCTTGCAGCACCATCGTTTTGTTCTCCCATCCCTATCTGTTGAGCCCTGGGAGTGCATGCTGTACCCCCAACCTGCAGGGAGGTGATCCATAGCTCTCAACTCACCCACCCACTTTTGGTGCGTGTCACCCACCTTGCAAGCAGCTGAATCACCTGGCAAGTCCCTCATACGCCCATTCACTTCTATGGGCTCTCACCCACTGTAAAGAAAATCTGATGTTTTCACCCGCCTTGGTGACACAACAGGTTGGGAGCTATGGGTGATCTGTTCACAAACCAATGTCTGTGTCCTGGACAGTGGCCATTTTAGAGTCCAGCAGCAGCAGGTTAACGGAACAGTCTCATTCAAAGGACTAGTTGTGGGTAAGGGCATTCACGCTGAGGAGCAATTCTTATGTGTAAGTGAGAGTTCTATATATGTAGTTGTGATGCTGGAAATGCATCTGAGGGACAGGGCCTCGGAATCCTTGTCCTTTTTCTGTTTTTACCGTGTGTTCTGTTATGTTTTCTGCCCCGGAGTCCATGTGGGACTCCTGGCAGTGCAGCTCTCTCTTTTGGTTTGGTGAACAGACCCATGGGATATCCTTATGGCACCCATGGGTAGGGGTACAACCCTGTGCCCCTAGTGTATGTTTTTGGGCACCTGTGGGTGACCCCAGAGCAGGGTATGGGCTGGTGGCAGCTCCGTGCTGAATTTGACAGGTGCTCCGGGTGTCCTCCATTTTGGGACACCCTGGCCCTGCCATTGGGATCTGTTGATTCCTGATAGGAAACAAGATGGCCCCTGTGGCCTCTTGCTTTCTATGGCCTGTTATCTTGTTTTTCCCAAAGTCCTGGGAAGCCCTGTCTCTGTCCCTTCCCCCTGACTGGCTGTTGGGTGGAAGTTCCATGTATGGTATTGTTGTGAAGGCCCAGCTAGACTGACTGGAGCCTTCCCAGTGACTGTATGTTGTGGGTACCTCCTGTGGGTGGGACCTGGGTGAATGGAGTGTGTGACCAATATACACTTCTTTTTGTGGTTGTCTGGTTTCTGGCATGAGAGACAAAGACTGAGACAGCCCTGCCCGAAACTGGCCTGAATGCAGTGTGTAGTGTTGAATGGCTGGTTACTTGTCCCAATCCGCATTCCCTGTTGTGAGTGTCTGGAAGGGAGGAGTGTGGCCTGAATGCACTGTGTGCCTGATTGGCTGACTGACTGCATGAATGCCCTGCAGTATGATTGGCTGCTGAGTGTGTGACAGCAGCGTGGATGAGAGAGAGGATAGTATATCTGGGGACCTCTCACCACTGGAAAAGTGTTCAGAAGGGACCTTTGGTTGAGAAGTGACCATTGTGCTCCTAAAGCAGCCAGGGAGCTGAGTCTCCACTCTACGAGTAACTGGAACTGCTGATCCTCGACGTCCAGCTGGAAGAAGAAGACTTGCTGTGGCATTTGCTTCGACCGATCTGAAGGCTGACGAGATCGTCGAGGGCTGACCCGAGAGAGGACCTGGTAAGGCGCCCTCTTCCCGTGCTCCGAGGGACCATCGAGCACCGCTCCATCTTCGCCGAAGCGCCCTGGAAGACAGACCCTCGAAAGGCTGTCGACCCGAGACGGGACCGCTGAGGAGATCGAAGTGAAGCACCCGGACATCGACGCCGTCGAAGTCCATTGCCGTCGACCAGGGTTCGCAGGTTTGTGTAACCGCTGGAGGCCCCTCGAAGTTGTGTTGCCCAGCCGTGGGAACCACTTGACGCCGTGCCGCGACAACCGGAGCCGTCCGCTCCTTTGCCTAAGAACATTCAATCGAAGGACTCTCTCGACCGCATCGTCGACCGCTTATCCTGCCGGAGAAAGTCGAGGCCGACCAACGTGCCGAGGAGAAACCTGCCGGTGGGTTTCCCGCCACCCGACGACCTCAAAGACTCGGACGACTCGACGCCCTTGCTGGGCTCCCGTCTCTACAATCTTTGCGGTCCAGAACTATTGTCATCGAGGTGCCCCGCACACCTCCGCCTTGCAGGACGCCGACGAGCACCGCTCGGTCGAAGCTGCCGCCTCTTCGACATCGTTCTACCTCGTTTGTCGACGGACGTTCGATGCCCCGTGCCTCCCGCTTGAAAGGGAAGGCATTCAAGAAGGGCCGTCGATTCCCCGTCGCCAAACAGCAAGTCCCTCGACGTTTGTCGACGCCTTCGAGGAGCTCGACTCCACCAGGTACATTGGGGGGGTAAAAACATTATAGGAGAGAATAAGACTTGCAGAGCAATATATGGACTGGGCTTGTGCTATATCTTTCTTTACAGGTTGCCCAGGTGGGGGGATCTCCACACAGAACTGTGCCCAGTGGTAGGGGCCAGTATCCTGCCTATTGCTCAACCATCTTATTTTCTCTCCTCTCTCTATTGCTGGTTTCACTCTATTGGTCTGTGTGGCATTGTACAGTATTGTTCATGCACTTCAATGAGATCTAGGGTGGTACCACTTTAGGATTGTAAATATTTGTCATTGTAGATTTTGCCGGAGTACAAAGTGAGTTATCATGATGAATGTACATAACCTTAACTATTGATTATATAAAGACTGTGTTCTAACCAATACAGAGTGTGGATATTTCTTTGTGGGGGCTTGGGGATACACTGTACTTAAGAACCAGCCTGCATCACCTCCTGAGAAGCTAGGCCTTGATTGCTCGACCATTGCTACCGAATAGAGAATCTTGGCTGGGGTCTCCTGTGCCTCTCCTCCACCATATAGGGAGCGGAAGTACAGACACCCCCCACCGGTCGTTGAGGCCCGTCTCTCACACTGGTGGCAGCGGTGGGATGCTTATGGTTTTAAGAATCAGTGTATAACCGTGCCACTTACAAAGGATATTTGCCCTTTATTGAATTAAGGTTTAGTTGTGTACAAGGTAACTGCATTACAAACAATGGAGTCTATTGCGAATGGCAAATTAACTCGGATGAGCTTGGAGGCTCTCCAGAGTGCTTGTGAAGCTAGGGAGTTAGACTTTGTGGATAAGTCTAGGGCTGAGCTGATAGCTGCCCTGGTGGACTACCAGGCTGATAGTGAAACTCTTGATGAGGGGGGGAATGCAACCAATGAGGACTCTGCCCCTGGGGTTTCTGCTGAATCTGTTTCTGGGAATGCCGCCATTCCTGCTGCCTCTGTTCCAAACTCCAGCAATTCCTTAGAGCTTGAGTTATTAAGGATGAAATTGGCCTTTGAATACCGCAAGTTGGAAATAGATGCTGAGCTTAAGAAAGAGGAGTTGGCTCAACAAGTTGCACTCAAAAATAAGGACCTTGAACTCAAGAGCCAGGACACTGAATGTCAGAGGATCCAGCTAGAGAAAGCTAGAGTGGAGACTTCAGCTAGAACCAGTGAGAGTGTCAGGTCCCCAGCCACCAAGTTTATGAAAGATTTGGTTGGTGTATTTGTGGAGGGTTCGGATATCCTCCAATGGATTGAAGCGTTTGAAATGGCTTGTGAGATTCATGATGTGGATAAAAGAGATTGGGCGAAGTGTTTGTTAAGCAGAGTGCCTCAAACTGGGTATGACTGTATTCTGAAGCTGAGTGTGGAAGAAAGGGGTCAGTACGAGTGTATGAAGTCTGCTTTGATTGCCAAGTTCGGCAAGACACCTACCCAATACCTTAGAAGGTTCAGGGATTTTAAGAAAAAGGAGAATATGTCTTGGGTTGACTGGGTGAGTGCTGCGCACATGAACATGATGGGGTGGATCGATGGATACAAGGTTAAGACTTTTGTTGAATTGTCCCACCTCTTGTTTTTTGAGCATTTCTCTGAAGCCTGTTCACCAGAGCTGCGTCAGTATGTGGCTGACCAGAACATTTTGGACCCCTTTAAGCTGGCTAGGTTGGCTGACAAGTGGGTCTCCCACCGGGTGTCCCCTAAGGACTCCAGTGGGAAGGACAAGGATAAAGAGAAGGGGGCCTCTCAGAAAGCTGAGGAGTCCCCCAAGCAGTCACAGTCGGGTAAACCAAAACCTTCCTCTCCTAAGACCCAAAAATCTAGTGGGGATAAGTCATCTGGGGGTGGGAATAAGAGTAGTGGTCCACCTGCTGCAAAGCAGGCTCCCAGTGGTTCCAATACCGTACCCCGCACTCCTGGCGCTTGTTGGGACTGTGGAGCTCTGGATCACAAAAGGGGTGACCCCAAGTGTAAAGGTAAGGCACTTGGAGTACAGGCTGTCAGCCTGACCTACCCTTACCCCGTGTCTGAGGTGGAGGCCACTGTCCTCCCCTCCTCTGCCGGGATCACATTTGGTGCTCCGGTGGAGATTTCCTTAGTGTCCCTTGGGGCCTGGGACCAGTACGCGGAAGTACTGGCGACTATCCCACAGAACACCCGTAGGTTTTTGAGAAGTGTCCTCTTGAATGGCCAGCCTTCTACTGGTTTGAGAGACACTGGGGCAAGCATGACAGTGGTGGACAGGACCCTGCTCAGGCCAGAGGACTATGAAGGTGCTCCTCTGCAAACCACCAGGTTAGCTGGTGGGCCTCCCAAATTATCACCTGTAGCCTTAGTCACACTCATGATTGGAGACAAGACAGCAAAGCTTCCTGTCCTGGTTCAGGACAATGTCCCTGCTAACATTTTGTTAGGAAACGATCTAGTAGAGTTGGGGTTGATCTCGGATGGTCTTCCCATGACTGCTGCTGCAGTCACTAGGTCACAGGCGACACCGGGTCTGGCTGTGGGTCAGGTACACGAGCCAAAGGCGAGGCCTAAGGCAAGAAGGAGGAAGACCAAGAAGGCCACCTCTGTGGAGGGAGCACCTTCTCTTCCTGCTGCACCCATTGGGATCCATGCTCCGGGCGGGCTGGGTCCAGTGGAAAACCCCAACTCAACTCCTTTGGGAGAAGAGGCAGAAGACTCTCCTGTGGGAGAGGTTCTCAACCCGGAGGATCATCCCGACCTTCAATGCTTGTTAGCTGAAGGGGGACCCTCCCGGGCAGACTTCTGTAAGGGACAGAGAGAGTGCCACTCTCTCGAGGGACTGAGG
Organism: Ambystoma mexicanum; assembly: GCF_040938575.1. Taxonomy (NCBI): domain Eukaryota; kingdom Metazoa; phylum Chordata; class Amphibia; order Caudata; family Ambystomatidae; genus Ambystoma; species Ambystoma mexicanum. The sequence continues at coordinate 521,868,354 of NC_090923.1, forward strand.
AAACAGGCCCTGGCCCAGGCACAAGGAGAGGTGCCTACGAATTTCCGGATTTATTGGGAGGGTGAGCTCCTTGTTAGTGAGCCCACTAAGCCTGAACCTGGTGCCCGCAAGAGGTTGGTGGTACCCCAGGTTTACAGGCCCTTCCTACTGCAGTTGGCGCATGAGGTGCCCTTGGCTGGTCATCTTGGGACCAAGAAGACTAAGCAGAGGCTCTCTGCCCATTTCTACTGGCCACGGATGGGAGTAGAGGTGGAGTCCCACTGCAGGACCTGCCCAACTTGTCAGTTGTCTGGCAAGACTGGAGGCAGTGTCATTGCCCCACTGCAGCCGTTGCCAGTGGTTGGCACCCCATTTGAGAGGGTGGGCATCGACATCGTCGGTCCCCTTGACCCTCCCACTTCAGGTGGACATCGGTTCATCCTGGTCTTGGTAGATCATGCCACCAGGTACCCTGAGGCGATACCCCTTCGGACGGTTACGGCCAAGGTGGTTGCCCGGGCTCTCCTGGGCATTTTCACCTGTGTTGGATTCCCCAAGGAGGTTGTCTCTGACAGAGGATCCAACTTCATGTCGAGTTACATGAAAACCATGTGGAAAGAGTGCGGGGTAACCTACAAGTTCTCCACCTCTTACCACCCTCAGACCAATGGTCTGGTGGAGAGATTTAATAAAACTCTCAAGGGCATGCTAGGGGCTTTGGAAGAACCCCTAAGGAGGAAATGGGATCTCCTCCTGCCATGCCTGCTGTTTGCTTACAGGGAGGTACCTCAAGAGGGTGTTGGTTTCAGCCCCTTTGAGTTACTCTTTGGACATCCCGTAAGGGGGCCCCTCGCCTTGATCAGAGAAGGCTTGGAAGCCACCCCTCCGGGTCCCGCCAAGCAAGTGGGGGACTATGTGTTAGGCCTCAGACGGAGGATGACACAGATGATGGGTCAGGCAACAGCAAATCTCAAGGCCAGCCAGGAATTGAATAAGTACTGGCATGATCTTAAAGCCTCGCAAGTGGATTGGACTCCGGGACAGGAAATCCTTGTGATGGAGCCTACCAAGCCTAGGGCTTTGGCAGACAAGTGGACTGGACCCTTCAGGATCATCTCCAAGATGGGCGAAGTCAACTATCTGGTTGACATGGGAGCCCCTGGGGTAGCTCCTCAGCTATTCCATGTCAACAGGCTCAAGCCTTTCCACAAGCGAGCGGAAGTCTCATGTCTCTTGCTAGCTTCTGGGCAAGAAGAGGATGAGAGTGAGCCCCTTCCTGATTTGCTGCATAGCAACCCTCAGGATGGCTCAGTGGAGGGAGTACATCTCTCTCCAGTTTGACAACAGAGCAACAGAGGGCCTGTCGGGCTTTGCTCCAACAGTATGCCTCTCTGTTTTCACTGAAGCCAGGCCTTTCACCGTGGTGTAAGCACGAAATTGACACTGGTGACAGTGTACCTGTCAAAAGCAGGTGCTACCGTATGTCAGATACCGTCAAGAACCACATCCAGGCTGAGGTCGCCAAGATGTTGGATCTGGGTGTTATTGAGCCCTCAACCAGTCCCTGGTCCAGTCCAGTGGTCCTTGTCCCCAAGGCAAGTTCCCAGGCGGGTACCAAGGATTGGAGGTTCTGTGTGGACTACCGAGGAGTCAATGCCGTCACCAAGAATGACGCGCACCCATTGCCCAGGGCTGATGAGCTCGTGGACACCATCGGTGCTGCCAAGTTTGTGAGCACCTTTGACCTTACCTCAGGCTATTGGCAAATAGCTCTGACGGACCATGCCAAGGAAAAGACGGCCTTCTCAACACCTGAGGGACTCTACCAGTTTAGGGTCATGCCTTTTGGGTTGAAGAATGCCCCTGCCACCTTCCAGAGATTGGTCAATCATGCGCTCAGTGGGCTGGAAGCCTTTTGTGTGGCTTACTTAGACGACATTGCCGTCTACAGTTCCACCTGGGAAGAGCATTTGACACATTTGGATAAGGTGTTGCAGGCCTTGAAAAGGGCTAACCTCACTATCAAGGCTACCAAGTGCCAGATAGCTCAGGGGAAAGTTACCTATCTTGGTCATGAGGTAGGAGGGGGTCAAATCCAACCTCTCTCCAGTAAAGTACAGGATGTACAGAACTGGGAGACTCCCACTACTCAAACCCAGGTGAGGGCCTTTTTGGGTCTCACTGGGTACTATCGCAATTTCATGGCAGAGTATGGGACCATAGCTGCACCTCTGACAGCTCTAACGTCACCCAAGCAGCCTAGGAAGGTTAATTGGACCGAAGACTGTCAGAGGGCCTTTGATGGCTTGAAAGAAAGTCTGTGTAGGGCACCTGTGTTGAGTGCGCCTGACTACAGCCGACCCTTTATCGTCCAGACGGATGCCTGCGACACCGGAATTGGAGCTGTCTTGTCCCAGTTAGATGACAAAGGGAGAGAACACCCTATCATATTCATCAGTAGACAGCTCAAGGGTAGAGAACTTAGGTGGGCTACTGTTGAAAAGGAGTGTTTTAGTATAGTTTGGAGCCTTAGGCGTTTTAGGCCCTACCTTACGGGGTCTACCTTCAAGGTCCAAACAGATCATAAGCCCCTGAAGTGGCTTATGCAGATGAAGGGTGAGAACCCGAAATTGCTCAGGTGGTCCATTAGCCTGCAAGGGCTAGACTTCACCATAGAGCACAGACCAGGGAAGAGTCACGATAATGCAGATGGCCTTTCCAGAAGGTATGTTGACCGTCTGGATGAGGGTGTCTATCCCGTGGGAGATTAGACACCCTCCACCTCAGTCTGGGGGGGGGCGACTGTGATACTGGAAATGCATCTGAGGGACAGGGCCTCTGAATCCTTGTCCTTTTTCTGTTTTTACCGTGTGTTCTGTTATGTTTTCTGCCCCGGAGTCCATGTGGGACTCCTGGCAGTGCAGCTCTCTCTTTTGGTTTGGTGAACAGACCCATGGGATACCCTTATGGCACCCATGGGTAGGGGTACAACCCTGTGCCCCTAGTGTATGTTTTTGGGCACCTTTGGGTGACCCCAGAGCAGGGTATGGGCTGGTGGCAGCTCCGTGCTGAATTTGACAGGTGCTCCGGGTGTCCTCCATTTTGGGACACCCTGGCCCTGCCATTGGGATCTGTTGATTCCTGATAGGAAACAAGATGGCCCCTGTGGCCTCTTGCTTTCTATGGCCTGTTATCTTGTTTTTCCCAAAGTCCTGGGAAGCCCTGTCTCTGTCCCTTCCCCCTGACTGGCTGTTGGGTGGAAGTTCCATGTATGGTATTGTTGTGAAGGCCCAGCTAGACTGACTGGAGCCTTCCCAGTGACTGTATGTTGTGGGTACCTCCTGTGGGTGGGACCTGGGTGAATGGAGTGTGTGACCAATATACACTTCTTCTTGTGGTTGTCTGGTTTCTGGCATGAGAGACAAAGACTGAGACAGCCCTGCCCGAAACTGGCCTGAATGCAGTGTGTAGTGTTGAATGGCTGGTTACTTGTCCCAATCCACATTCCCTGTTGTGAGTGTCTGGAAGGGAGGAGTGTGGCCTGAATGCACTGTGTGCCTGATTGGCTGACTGACTGCATGAATGCCCTGCAGTATGATTGGCTGCTGAGTGTGTGCCAGCAGCGTGGATGAGAGAGAGGATAGTATATCTGGGGACCTCTCACCACTGGAAAAGTGTTCAGAAGGGACCTTTGGTTGAGAAGCGACCATTGTGCTCCTAAAGCAGCCAGGGAGCTGAGTCTCCACTCTACGAGTAACTGGAACTGCTGATCCTCGACGTCCAGCTGGAAGAAGAAGACTTGCTGTCTCATTTGCTTCGACCGATCTGAAGGCTGACGAGATCGTCGAGGGCTGACCCGAGAGAGGACCTGGTAAGGCGCCCTCTTCCCGTGCTCCGAGGGACCATCGAGCACCGCTCCATCTTCGCCGAAGCGCCCTGGAAGACAGACCCTCGAAAGGCTGTCGACCCAAGACGGGACCGCTGAGGAGATCGAAGTGAAGCACCCGGACATCGACGCCGTCGAAGTCCATTGCCGTCGACCAGGGTTCGCAGGTTTGTGTAACCGCTGGAGGCCCGTCGAAGTTGTGTTGCCCAGCCGTGGGAACCTCTTGACGCCGTGCCGCGACGACCGGAGCCGTCCGCTCCTTTGCCTAAGAACATTCAATCGAAGGACTCTCTCGACCGCATCGTCGACCGCTTATCCTGCCGGAGAAAGTCGAGGCCGACCAACGTGCCGAGGAGAAACCTGCCGGTGGGTTTCCCGCCACCCGACGACCTCAAAGACTCGGACGACTCGACGCCCTTGCTGGGCTCCCGTCTCTACAATCTTTGCGGTCCAGAACTATTGTCATCGAGGTGCCCCGCACACCTCCGCCTTGCAGGACCCCGACGCCGACGAGCACCGCTCGGACGAAGCTGCCGCCTCTTCGACATCGTTCTACCTCGTTTGTCGACGGACGTTCGACGCCCCGTGCCTCCCGCTTGAAAGGGAAGGCATTCAAGAAGGGCCGTCGATTCCCCATCGCCGAACAGCGATTCCCTCGACGTTTGTCGACGCCTTCGAGGAGCTCGACTCCTCCAGGTACATTGGGGGGGTAAAAACATTATAGGAGAGAATAAGACTTGCAGAGCAATATATGGACTGGGCTTGTGCTATATCTTTCTTTACAGGTTGCCCAGGTGGGGGCATCTCCACACAGAACTGTGCCCAGTGGTAGGGGCCAGTATCCTGCCTATTGCTCAACCATCTTATTTTCTCTCCTCTCTCTATTGCTGGTTTCACTCTATTGGTCTGTGTGGCATTGTACAGTATTGTTCATGCACTTCAATGAGATCTAGGGTGGTACCACTTTAGGATTGTAAATATTTGTCATTGTAGATTTTGCCGGAGTACAAAGTGAGTTATCATGATGAATGTACATAACCTTAACTATTGATTATATAAAGACTGTGTTCTAACCAATACAGAGTGTGGATATTCCTTTGTGGGGGCTTGGGGATACACTGTACTTAAGAACCAGCCTGCATCACCTCCTGAGAAGCTAGGCCTTGATTGCTCGACCATTGCTACCGAATAGAGAATCTTGGCTGGGGTCTCCTGTGCCTCTCCTCCACCATATAGGGAGCGGAAGTACAGACACCCCCCACCGGTCGTTGAGGCCCGTCTCTCACAGTAGTCCCTATGAAATACTGTAAACGGTATAACTAGCAAAGCCATGGGGGTGGCAGAAGACTCCCAAGTACACATCATTGCAGGTCTCCAGTCAGAATGTTATAGATAAGTCGCCTAATACAGCCACTCTGGTGGTGAATAGAGTGGCATAGGGAGCAAAATAAAGATTAAATGAAATAAAGGGCAGAAAGAAAAAAATAGGGACGAATGAATAGGAGAATACCATGCAGGAAAGAAAGGGAAATGGACAGGGGAAGTAAAGAAAGAAACCGACTGTATGGTTGTAAAGAGAGCCAGAAACAACTGAGAGAAAAACGAGTGAACGAAGGAGCAAGATACTGGAAGGAGAAATTAAAAGTAAGGAAAGACGGACGAAATGGAAATGTCAGGTCAAAGGCCGTGCAGGATTTCTGCATAGAGCAAGCCAGTGATACTTCCGAGACACAGCTATCGCCCTGTGGTGAGGTGATTGGATGTTGCGTGTGTGGGAAGAGTGTTCATGGAGAACTTTGCTTGGCCAGCAAACAAACGCCAGATGTGACACTGCAAGTGACTAAAATTGCCACTGTCCCCGAGTTTAGTTCCACACAGAGGCGTAACCACCATTGTCTAGCAAATGGGGCCTGAAGCTAATGTAGTTGGGCCCACTGCACTGACAAAAATATCTGTAAATGCCCACACAGCGCTGCTGAGTGGGCATTTACAGATTTTTGGTGGGCCTTGCCCCTCAGGCCCTACCCTGCCTACGCCTCTGGTTCCACGGTGCCAGGTGTTTACATATTCTCTCTTTCTATAATTGCTAACCAGTGTGCCACAAGCAATATGAGGTAAGAGGTGTGTCAGAACTGCCTATTCTTGGCTTAGGTGGCGCAAACCACCTAATTGCTGAACCTAATTGGTACTGTAAATGTTTTTTTTAAATATATTTTATAAATAGGAGAAAGGCGAGTTCAGGAGCAGTGTATTGCGTTGGCATGACAACTTGCCGATGCGTGGCTATGAAATGGCATAAGCACCAACCTTGCCTCCTGTCTGCTGGCCTGCCAGGGTAGCGGTGTGTGCCAAAATGACTGCACTTAAGTAGAGGAACATTGGATTTTCATTTCTATGCACCAATACTTTTTGTCAAATTAACTCCTGTCGGATTATGTTTAAAGTGTGTGTGTGGAGCGATTGCTGTTTGGTCTGCTTTGCCTAGACCTCGCTTTTGGCCACACGGTGGAGGAGCAGGCTGACGGGAGTTGAAACATCAGACGCCGCCCATGGCAAAGACCCATGAGCTGCAACACACCCCGCGATCTGCACTCCACCCAGTACGGACCACCAACCTCTGAAGCCTATGTGCACAGTGGGTGCTTTAGTGCTAGGAGGACAAGACACTTTTAATAGTGTGTGGGCTGCACTTGGGCGCTGCCAAGAGCTGCCTGCTTGTTCAGTATACAATGTAGGCTAGGAAGGATGTGTACGTGTTTGGGGCGGGAAGGCACCTATCCGAGACACAGGGTGGAAAACAAGGCGGATGGACTCGGGAGGGCGCACAGACATGGACCAGAGAGGGAGATGTAATAACAGGGTAAGGTATTCTTGCAGCTAAAAGGAGTGGTGTTTGGGGCGCAGAGCCCCTGCCTGCCGAGGGTCTGTGCAACTCCGACACCTCTGGAGGTACGCTCCATTTTCCAAGATTAAGAGCCAGTCAGTAAATAATTGCACATGACTGAGCGGCTGTTTCTTCAGGCAACCGTGCAGCTTCCGCACACCACTGCCAGGCAATAGAGATGGAGCAATCAGCAGTCCCAGCAAGGATCCGAGGACTGTGTGCCTGGTGCTGCCGAGATGAACACCAGGGCTAAAGTGTGTTATCAGAATACTGTGGCTCCTCCGGACACCAGACGTGCTGTCCGGGAACCCAAGATGCACATTGGTTGGCAGTTGGAGACGGCACCTGCAATACATGGAACGATAGACTAGCTGGTTAATGTGCCCACTGCAGAGATCTGAACTACCTATAGAAGCTCTTCACATGTTGGGATCTTAGCGGGTCACACTCAGCAGTTACCTGTCCAGGTAGCTGAATCGAGAGTGTAATTGAGATGGGTAACTGTAAGCTCAGCAATCAAACAGCACTGTACATGGACAATATCCTACTTTATTATTAGTTTTACTGTATTAACATATGTAGCCGTGTATCATATGTCTCTCACCACGATGTTATGTGTTAAACCAGTACACAGCGTGCACCATGATGTATACATGTCCTCGTTATCGATTCCATTCGGGGGATGATAGTCCAATCCTGTTTTTAACTTTGCATTCTAGAACTTGTAGTCTTGACTTTATAATGGAAAAATCCCAGACTACAAGCCCCAGAATGCAAAATGCAATCCAGTATTAGACTAGCATCTGCAGAATGGAATGCATAACGTTGACATGTATGGTGATGTGCTACAGTGTCACTCCCAGTAAACACAGAGACATCTTGTGTGATGGTTTGTGAAGCGATTTCTGAACGCAGAAGAAAAGAACGTTTCGATTTTCCGTCCGTTGCATGGCTGCGTAATGGTGCCAAAGAATGCTGGAAAACTCGACCACCAGGGAGTTGTCGCCTGCACAATGGACAAGAGCAAGGGCATTTCAGAGCATGCCCAATAGAAGCTTTATTTTCCTGAATCTGGATGTGTTATTCCTGCAGCACATGGAGGCTCCTGCATTCCATCAGCACACCCCCACCTCTGAGTGTTTACTCTTGGCTGCCTGGTGGTGGCACTCTCTGTCTAAAGTGGTACCATGTTCTCATGAATCTTTTATTTTTTAAACACACGGTTTCCTTGTTGCCGACAATTTTAAGCACTCCCTATTTCTGGAATCAATGACTTAATAAAACAATCAAATCACCCTTATGCTTGAAAAAGGAGCTTGCCACCACCTTGTCTCCAAGAGTTTTTCTTGTTTCTTATGAATGTTTGATCTTAGGATCAGGCATACAGAGTTCCTTCTATTTTTGAAATGTACGTAAGTGCAGGAAGCCAAGTTCCTTAATGCAACATGAGTGATCCTGAAAGACAGAATTGGCTCATAATTTCTCGCCTCACATGACACAGCCAGACATCCCTGTATACTCTTATGTCTCCGTCCCCTTTTCTGCGTCAACGGGAACGGGACGAATTCACCAGCGCTCCTGGGTTTGGCTTTGGCTATGTAATTCCACGCGTGGATACTTCTATCTTTTTGTATTTTTATTATTCAGGTACTCGGTCATCAGGTGTCACATTCCTCCCTGCGCATGGCGACTTTGACAGGGTTCAGCAGGTGTCCACCCTGCGACAAGCTCTTTCCAACTTCAGACCCCCATGCCCTCTGCCTACGTTGCCTTGGCCCAGACCACCACTGGCATGCTTGTACTGCATGTGACGTGCTTTCTTCGAGGTCTCTGAATAAGAGACTAGCCAGGTGGAGGGAGCTCTTCCAGAGATCGCCTCCAGAGGCCCTTAAGGACTTTTTCTATCATCGAGCCAGGCCCAAGGTAGGGCCGCTCTATTCCAGTGCACCCCACAAGGGGGACTCCTTCCCAAGGACTCGCCCGCGCGGGAGGGACCGCTCAGATTCTCATACCAGCGTGAGTACCGAGGCTTCTTCAGCTACTGGCCGGCAGGCCGAGGGATCCGTGGATCCTCCTGGTGACAGTGCTGAGGGACCGGAAGATTCTTTTACCAGGTATTCACCCGAGGGGGGCACACCCTAGTACCGGCAACATGTCATAGGGGATGCCTAAACACAGCTCTACCTGCGTATCTGCAGCACGACGCAGGCATGTGGAAGGCAGCTCGACAAGATGGCTGCCGTGCTAGGCATTAGGGACACCCGTCCCATGCCGCACCAAGGAAGGGACCAGGCGGAGGAACGAGTGTCAAGGTGGGACTGGTGTCAGCCAGGACACCCGTCCCATGCCGCACCAAGGAAGGGACCAGGCGGAGGAACGAGTGTCTAGGTGGGACTGGTGTCAGCCAGGTACTTGGTCTACAGCCTATCCTTCATTTGCGAAGGTCAGGTTCCTGCTGCGTCCGTATGGACAGGGCATGCACCGGCTCGAGCAGCCACCCGCTACCCTGTCAATATCACCTACTACCCCTCCTGCCTGTGAAGACAGGTTCTTTGAAAGGTTCCTCGAGCTCATGAAAATCTCCTCAGATGGGGGTCATCCTCAGGGACACATTCTGGGACGTGCTCCCACCAATGGCTCTGGTACCGCAGGCCCCAGTACTGGCGCTCCTGGCCCCTGTGTAGCCTACGCCGCCCGTTCTGGCCCCCCAACCCATAGTGCCGGCAGTTCTATTATAGCCTCCGCTGTAGCCTCCGGCTCCGGTCCCCATACCTCGGTCTGCGGCTCCCAGCACTCCTCCACCAGTGCCGGACCAACTGGGCACCCAGGTGGACACAGATGAGGAAGAGGACCCAGACACACCATCGTCAGCCAAGGCCTTCCACAAACGTCTTGCAGGGCTGGCAGAGTACTTGGGCCTTCCTCAACCCGAGGTCGAGCAACCAGCAGAGGGGGTTCTCGCCGAAGTCCTCATGCTACGTCCAGCAGCAAGAACGGGGATCCAGATTAAAAAAGACGTTGTCGCCTTGGCCAAAAAGGGCTGGCTCAAGCCCCACTCGGTCCATCCGGTCAATCGACCTGGATGCTAAGTACAGGCAGATGGAGGGGGATACACTCTTGCTATCGGCCCATTCTCAGCCACACTCCTCAGTGATTGCTGCGGCATCACTATACTCCAAGCCTCAGTCGTCCTCGGCTTCCTTGTCTGCGGCACTGCCAGGCGAGGAGGAGAAGATCTTGGAGGTGTACGGGAAGAAGCTGTATTCCAACACGTCCTTACATCTTCATCAAGCCAATGCGGATGCCATGCTGGCAGCTGTTAACCAGAGGCTGTGGTGGGAAATTGCCAATTTCCTCCCAGAGCTTCCGCCGCAGAGCCAATCACGTTTCAAGACAGGACTGGTAGAGGCCGAGATGGTAGCACAAGACATCATGGAGTCCACCGTGGCCCACATTGACACCTCTGGCCGGGCCATCTGCATTGCCAAGGACATGACAAGAACAGCCTGGCTCTGTGCTACTAAATTCAACCCAGATGTCCAGGAACGCATCTTAGACCTGCTGTTTGAGGGGAGTGACCTCTTACACTATACTACAGACGAGGAGCTGGATATAAAGAAAAACAGCTCATAAACGGCCAAGTCTTTATCCATCCTTACAAATACCACGCCCAAAACTTACACCCAGTCACAGCAGCACTCGGACAAAGGGGGTACATACGGAGGGTTCCCCGGCTTCAAAGAGCGGAGCTCCAGGCAGCCTGACCATACGCCGACCCAACATCAGCGCAAGCAACAAAGGGGGGGGAGTAAGGGCTTTTTCCAGGCCCCCCCACCTCCGCAACAGCATCAGAGAGAAAGAAGGAATGACACGCCTCCTTGGGTCCACGTGTCTCCAGTGGGAGGCAGGCTTGCTCTCCATGCACATTTCTGGTGCCTCTCCTCCCTCTTCCCCTCCACTCCCACAGATTGGGACAGCAACTCTTTTGGCTGAGATCCGGTTGTTCGTTGAGAGCCAGGCAGTGGAGGAAGTCCCAGCCTCCCAGAGAGGCTTGGGCATTTACTCCAGGATTTTTGCCATTCAGAAAAAGAAACAGACTGGATGTGCTTCCTGGACCTGAAGGACGAGTACTTGCACGTCCCTATCTGGCAGCCTCGTTGCTCCTTTCTACGATTCAGGATCATGGGCTACCATTTCCAATATAAGGTGCTCCCTTTCGGCCTCAACTCTGCCCCCAAGGTCTTTACCAGGCTGATGAATGCAGTGGCGGCCCTCCTCGGGGCCCAGGGCCTCCACATCTACCCGTACCTCGAGGACTGGCTCGTCAGGGCGACATCTCTGGAAGCGGTGCACCACACTTCGCATGCTCTCATGAACACACTGCACGATCTGGGCTTTTCGCTCAACCTCAAGAAGTCGCAGCTGCAGCCTATGCAGAGGCTGACCTTCTTGGTCCTCATCTGGGACACTTGCTTCGAGAGAGTTTTTCCTTCAGAGGACAAGATCACGCCATCAAGAGGGCCACTACTCACTTCCTCAGCAGAGAGATGACATCGTCCTGGTGGAACCAACAGCTACTGGGTCTCATGGCGGTGGTCCTATTGGCTGTTCCCCACACGAGACTCAGGATGAGTAGGATACAGCTGCATTTCGCAGAATCTTGCAACCAGGAACAGGTCTCTCAGGCGGAGAAAATCATCCATCTCTTCTCCCGGACCTCACATGGTGGTTCAGGGAATACAACCTGAGGACAGGCAAGCCCTTCCGGCAATCTACCCCTTAGGTCACCATCACAACAGACTTCTCTCTCGAGGGATGGGGGGCCATCATGGACAACCACTGCGTCCATGGCACCTGGACACGGCAGGAGCAAGAGTACCACATCAATTGGCTGGAACTGAAGGCCATCTGGCTAGCGCTGAAGGCCTTCCTTCCAGTTATCAGGGGCAAGGTTGTCCTCATTCAGACAAACAACTCGACCAGCATGTACTATGTCAACAAGCAGGGGGGGTACCAGATCCCCTCCACTGTGAAGAATGGCAGTCAGCATGTGGTAATGGGCCTGGAAAACAACATCTACCTCATGGCCGTCCATCTTCCGGGGGAATCCAACCTGGAAGCAGACAGGCTCAGGAGATTGGAGCAGACAATTACGAGTGGCAACTAAACTACATCGTGCTGCAGGAGATCTTCAGCAGATGGGGACAACCCCAGGTTGACCTCTTTGCCACCTGGGACAACAAAAAGTGCCAACAGTTCACCTCCTGGCAGGGACAGGGCCGCAGCTCCCTGGGGGATGCATTTCAGAGTCAGCGGAACGGCATGAGAGCATGCGCCTTCCCGCCCACATCGCTGATACACAGAGTGATATGCAGGATCAAGGAGTCTCGCCACCTCATGTCATTCTTATAGCCCCATGGTGGCCAGCTGGAGCATGGTTCTCGGAGCTGCTCAGCCTCTCGGAGAGATCACCTATCCACCTTCCGATGTGCCCAACACATCTTCTGGCGCAGCAGGGGGGCAAGGTCATCCACCCCGCGCCACAGAAACTAGTACTCATAGCATGGTTCTTGAACATGTCACGCTAAGGCACCTCAGCCTCTCCCAGGCTAATCTAGAGATCATAGAGGGTGCAAGGATCAAGGCTACCATGGCCCAGTATAAGAGCAAGTGAACCAGGTTCTGCCACTGGGCAGACTCTTCAGAATATCGACTGCCCTGGCATGTACGTTGGACAACGTGCTCTCCTTCTTGGTGCACCTCGCCCACTCAGGCGTACATGTCGACACTTGCCGCACCTACCTGTCAGCTATCGGGGCCTACAGAAACTCAGAGGATGAGGTGTTCTCCTCCAATCCGATGGTCAAGAAGCATTTGACGGGACTTGCCAGGCTCTACCTAACCATCAAGAAGCCGCACCCTTTATGGGACCTCAACATAGTCTTGGGTGCCCTGGCGCACAAACCATTCAAGCCAATGGCGTCCGCGGACATCAGGCGGGTCACCATTAAGACAGCCTTACTGGTCGGCCTCACCGAGTCAGCAAAATACAGGGGCTGGTCGCCTCAGAACCATATTCTACATTTCACAAGGATAAAGTAGCCCTGCAGACTCACCCAGCGTTCCTGCCTATGGTGCCGTCTGCTTTCCACCTGAATGTGGAAATAGTGCTGCCTACATTTTTTTGCCGAACCTAAAGATGAGGCGCAGAGTTCTGCACTGCCTCGATGTCAGGCGTGTTCTGAAATCTACTTGGACAGGACCAAGGGCTTCTGCAAATCGGACACTCTATTTGTCACCTTCGGGGGTTTAAGACCGGGGTATCGGGCATCCAAGGCCTCCATAGCCCGATGGATGGCCTTGGCCGTCAAGGAAGCATACGAGGGACAGAACGCCCACGCGGTCAGAACCAAGGCAAAGGCCATCACATTCCAGCGGCATGCCCCCTGTCATAAGTCATAAGCAGGGCGGCCATCTGGGCCTCCCCTTTGGCTTGCTTCAAGCACTACTGTTTGGATGCCGGCTCTAGATCAGACACCGCTTTCCGACAGGCGGTTCTTAGAAACCTGTTTGCTTAAGGAGGATCTCCTCTCCACCCTGGGGCTACATTCAGTTGTAATCGCCTATGCAGTATAGAAGAAAAGGGACGGGACGTAAGAGTAATTATAAATTACTCACCGTAGTGACTAAGGTCCTTAGTGCCCTTTCCCCCATATGTCCCACCACCCCCTAATAAAATTGGTGTCATTAGGCAATGTTAATATATTGTCGACGCGTCTATGGGCACTGGGGTGTGGCACCGGAAGGCAGTCAGGGCAGCGCATTCGCTCCCAGGGCCGAACTCCCGCTCGCCTCTAAATTTAAAGGGGAAGAAGGTTTTTTCTGGTGAAAAAGATTATATCTCCCATCCCTAGGAAGGGATGCCCATGCAGTATAGAGGAAAGGGGACTAAGGACTAAGAGTAAGAGAGTATGTTAGTCACTATGGGGGGGTAACCTATAATTACTGGCATACAGCTCTACACCACAGAAGTCATTGGTTTACCCGAGCATCTTTTGGATATAATGTGCAAGTATGCATGCATCATTAACAAACTGGTTTCATATCAACAAATTAGACCCATCGCAGACTGGGTAGCATTGCAAAGTTAACAAAACAGGTTTATGTGGTGCAGGTATATGCTGTGGAGTGTATACACAGAATGAGGGGCTTTGGAATGCTAATGGCTATGTCCCAGTGAGCTGTGACTTGTATGTTGGTGTGGCTGGCACCAATGTTTTGTTTGTTTGTTTGTTTGTTGTGCGTGCCGGACCCAGAGGTATCAGGGTGCAGGTAAAAAGAGAACTTACAGCTTAGTTACAGAAGTTAGGAGCAAAGGTAAAGACAGGTTACCTCCATGTTACAGGATGAAGGTAAGCAGCATAGAACAGGTGTAGCGGCATATGAATGTAGACAACATGTAATTTACAGATATTTACATATTTAACAAAACTATATCAAAAATACATTGCATGCAGGCAGGGCTAAGTTAGTGCAGTAGGGGAGAGTGGATTACATATCTTTCTCTATGAGCCATTTAATTGTATTCTTTCTGAATTTGATAAATGTTTGGTCGGATCTGAGTGTGTGTGGCAGGGAGTTCCACAATTGTGCTGCCCTAACTGGGAAACTTTTGTGCTTTGTTGTGTTGTGTTTTGTATGTGAAATGTTTGTGCTAATAATCAGACCCTCCAGCTTATTGCGATTTTGCGATCCCGCAAAATGCAGCGAAAACGGCCGTTTTGCGCAAAATGCCGCAAAAATGGCCGTTTTGTGCAAAAACAGCATCTTTTAAAAAAAAAAAATTTTTTTTTTTTTTTTTTAAGTAATCTGCAAAAATTACTGTTTTGAAAAAAAGAATCCTCAGGGTGCCAGGTGCTCAACTTTTTTGTTTTTATTTACACAAGAAATGAAATCACTTGCGCCCCAAAAATTGCAGCCCAATCCACAAGGGACACATGAATGGGCACATTTTATATGCGCGCCCATTCAGATGGCCTTTTTCACCTCCTTGATCAAATAAAGTGGCGTTTCTGTCAATTTAAAAGCACATCCCGCATTTCCAAGCAAGATGCACTTTTAAATGTGCAGAAATTGTAGGCAACCCTACGCGCACCGGATGTGGGGCTGCCACTGCATGACAGGGTCTTTCCTGACCCTGTCATGCATTTCTTTTAAGGTATGAACCGCTGCTGAGTCGCTTGCATTTCTGTTCCTCAAACAGGATAAAAATGCATTTTTTGGGTCACATTTTACAGCGGCAGGCACCTAGAGTGCCTGTCCCTGTGAAAGGCGCTGGGAGCTTGCAGAACACTGTCGGGAGAGCGATTCTATTCAAAGTACTCCCCATTTTGATGACAAAAATCTATCGAATGTTACAATTTGACCAATTACGTGCAGTTCTATTCGATCGATTTTTATAAATACTGAACATGTGTTGCGGGGGTGTCACCCGCTCCCCTTGTTTAGTATTTTTGGTCTAGGGTGGTTGCAGAAGTGTTTTCCCCTTTTTCCTCAAAATTGGAGGCGGGGACAGAAAAAAAAGGAAAATAACGAAAAAAGGACCCTGCAGAGTCGGATCCGACCCGCGTTAGAGGGACGGATCCGACCCGCGTTAGAGGGACGGATCTGGCACCGCAGGGTTGCAGGGGAAGCTGCAGCGACCAAGCGGTTAAGTAGGGGAGGGGGTCGGGTGGTGATGAAAGGTACATTTTGGGTTGTTTGGCTGAAGTGCAAATCAATTTGCATCAAAATTGACTACGGTCAATTCCGCCGCAAATAATTATACTTCGTTCAAACAACCCAGAGCACCATTCAAGGCAGCTGCCAGCGCACAATTTGCGCTACAGCTCAAGCCTGTGGAAATGCGCCGGTCACCTTTGAGAATAAGGTGACCTGCTCATTTCCAAGAATGGGTTGTCTAAAAATAGCATATCCTCCGTTCTTTTTTTAAATGCCCCCTCATTTGAGGAACTGGGACAAAATCTACATTTAAAAAAAATAATAAAAATGGTTACACTATGAGAGAGAGGGAGAGTGATGGGTGAGATGTGAAGTGATGGGCAAGAAAGCAGAGGAAGAGCAGTGGGTCAGAGGAGGAAGTGCTGCACAAGAGAGCAGAGGAAGCAGTGATGCGGTGGGCCAGAAATCTGAGAGCGAGCAGAGGTACAGAAAGTAGAGGAAGCGGTTGGCCAGAAAGAGGCAGTGAGCTGCAGATTGGGAAAAAGGATGAGGGAAGAATGTGATAGAATGGGAGAAAAGATGCAAGATGAAGAAGCAGCACAAAAGAATGAAGGACTGTATATTGAGGGAGGAATTGTAGAGTGTAAGGTGTGAGTTGGGAGTATGATTTGGAGTGTGGCAGGGGCTGGGCAGTGCAGATTGTGACTTGACAGTGTGACATAGCACGTGAGTATTTGTATGACAGAGTGAGAGGTTAAGGAATGTAAGTTATGATGGAGAGTTGGTGAGATGTTTGTGGGTGTTTGGGGGATTGGAGAACATAGAAGGGGAATATTTTCAGCATTACAATTGATAATGATCAATTTAGTTAATACTATTAAATAGGCATGAACATTAAACCAGAAATGTAGCCAAATCAAACACTGTTCTGCCAAGCCAGAGACATCTGGGACTCTTCCTATTAAATTAATACAAAAGACACATAATAATGATACCCTGGCTCTCTTCTAGCCTTGCACTCTACCTATTTCCTGCAATGTGGCAATCTTACACCCTCCAGTTAATACAAAATGTCCCGCAAAAATGCCGCAATAAATAAAGGTTTGTGCCGCAAAATGTGCCATTTCATGCCGCAAAATTTGCCATTTCATGCCGCAAAATCCTGGAAGGTCTGATTAGTGCATATTCTGGCTGTACGTACCGTATGCAGTAGTTGGATACCTCAAATAATATTGGGCCTGAAGCTGCATTTCTGCAACACAGTAAAAAGAAAGCCCCAGGGCACAATGTCAAAGGCTTTTTGTGCATCCAGCGAAATTGCCACCATCCGAGCCAAGGGATTGAACTGTGCTATGATGTTAGACAGTGAGTATTTAAAGCTGTTAAGCGACCTGGGATAAAGCCTGCATGGTCCTGGTGTATCATGTGCCCCATGTAGGGTAGAAGTCGGCTGGCGAGCACTTTTGCATATATTTTATTGTCTGTGTTGATTAATGAGATAGGATGATGTGAGCTGCATGTATACCATCCTGAATGGCATGCGCAGCCTTAGTCATGGATCTATCAGCGGCGCCAGTGCAATCTTGCGTAAGATCTGTAGTGGTCATGTCTTCACCCCACATGAGTAGGTTTTCAGAATATAACTGGCATATCGTTATGTTGGGTCATCTATATTGGAACCATAAGACCTTATGAGCAGCTGCTCCTTGTTCAAGAACACAGCTTGCACAATTACAAAGCAGCCTTGTGGGTCTATTTGGACATCAATAAGTATGAACTGTAGAGATTTGTGGATAATGGTCATGACCCCCTGGTTTGCGACAAGTAAGATGTGTAGTATCTGCCGTACCCAAGTTATGGTATGGTGGATGGTATTTCTCATCATTATTTCAGCCACAGCAGTTTGACATCACACACACACGTGTCAGACCTGTGAGCCCAGTTCAGCTGTGAAAGAACTACGGTTTTCTCCCCAGACAACACTGTCTCTGCCAACACACCCTCCTCAGAAAGACAGCTACTTCTGAGGAAGTTGTCCCGGGAACAGGAATCAAAGGAGCACACCCATTCATGACAGGTGTAGCCTCACAGTAGGATGCTCCATACCCAAAGGCCTTCGATTCTATTGAGAATGGACAGTGGTGGGGTTATTGTAGACAGGGAGAGCTCCTTAGAGCTGGAGAAAGGGTACACTGTCTTGTTTCTCTCTACCTCCATCTTTCCTTCATGTCCCCTCCATTTCCTGTAGTACAAAGCATGTTGGGTGTGATGACCACTTGTTGCAAGGACAGGGATTTGACCCCTAAAAAAGGCTAGCTTTAGTCCAAACACTCACGGCTTTTGCATTTAAAAGAAGGGGTCTCCCACTCCTTCTCTGGGTCACTTTGGAAGAAACACCCAAGAAGATTTTTTTGGGATCCCTGTGGGGAGAGTTTACTTTCCAGGACCCTCCACCAGTGAGGTGAAGATGGGAGTGTCCAAGGCAGAGACAAGCTCTGTTCTCTACTCATCCTTAGGCTACATTGGGAGTGATCCTGCTGCTGCAACAAGACCTGCATCCCTGCCGGTCCCACTGCTGCCCAGGACCTCATAGTGGTGAAGGACAATGTTAACCTGGTGCCCTCCTGGGAGCCCAATAACAAGGACTGGACTTTTCCCCGGGGACTCCAGAGTGGGACTGCCGTGCCTTCCACTTGCTGGTAGAATTGACCTTTAAATTCAAAGAAATTTTTAGTTAAGGCAACCTTAATGCACCAAAGGATGAAGGAAGTGGGCACAGGATCGTTGTCGGTGTCCAGTCAACTCGTCGAAAAAAAACTGGTCGACTGCAATTTGGTCGACGCAATTTGGTCGAAAACCATTTCGTCGAAAAATTTTTTTTATTTATATATTTATTTTTGGGTTTTCGTTTTGTTAAAAAATGGGTTTTTAGAGAAAAAAAGGGGGTTGGGGGGGGACCCCCCCAAAAAAAAAAAAAAAAAGGGTTAAAATAGAAAAAAAAAAAATTCGACGAAATGGTTTTCGACCAATTTGATTCGACCATTTGTCTGGTCGACCAATTTTTTTCGACGAATTCACTGGCAACCATCGTTGTCTATTCGAGTTAGAAGAATTTCTTCAAGGGTCTCGATAGTTTTCTGTTGAGGTATGTTGGTATACAGAGACAATGTCTAGAGTAATTAAAAACTGATTATTGATATCGTAAGGTTGATGTTCGTATCGTGTAATAACCTCTTTTGTGTCCTTAAGGTACGATTTCATTTGGGTCACATAGTTTTTGAGGTAGTGGTCAGCAGATTTCGAGAGTGGTTCAAGAATAGAGTTGATACCTGCCACTATAGGGCGTCCAGGGGGTTTGTTAAGAGTCTTATGTATTTTGGGTAAGCAGTAGAAAGTGGGAGTGGAAGAGTCCGAGTTTATGAGGAATTTGCTTTCTTGTCGGGTTATCCAACCACGTTCTTTCGCTTTTTCAGCTTTTAATTCAATCATTTTCAAGAGATCTTTGGTAGGATTTTCAGGTAGTTTTTTGTAATATTTTGTATTGTCCAACTGCAGGGGCGTTGCTATGGGGGGGCTAAAGGGGCTATAGCCCCTGATCTTTTGGTTGTAGCCCTGGATAGAATCTCAGGAGCTACAGCCAAAAGGCTAGCTAGCCCCCAGTCCCAACAGTTCCGACATCAGGCTAGCCCCGGGTCTTTTCCAGACCCAGCAACTCCCCTGTCCAACTGATTTAGACATTCGTTAACATAGTCTTCCTTGTCTTAAACCACTATTCCTCCTCCTTTATCTGCTCTTTTAATTATGATACTATCATTTTTAGAAAGGTCGTTTAGGGCATTTTGCTCTTGTCGACTCAAATTTCGGACAACAGAGTGGTTTTGTTTTTCTAGTTTTTCTATCTCTTTTAGGAGGCGTTTCTCAAAAATAGTAGATTCTGGCGAATGAGAGGAGCAGGGGAGGCAGAAATGAGATGGGTTTTTGAGACCTGTAAAGTTTTTCATTTGCAATGTGGTAACTTCGTTGGTAGTATCTTTCACAAATTAATGCGTAAGATACATTTGAAAGAATTCTTCGCAGACACTACCAACGAAGTTACCACTCTCCGGAGCTGCCTTTGGCACTCGCTAAGCTCTTCACACTTGAACTGCACGTTCAAACCCATTCACCGCTGCAATGCGCTAGCTGAGAGCCCCCATTGCTTTAGCTCAAACTAGAAGCTCTTTCTTGCATCTGCTGCTTTCAAGCCGCCACTGAACCCACCAGCATCTTTGCTGTCGATGGTCTTCGCCAGTCGAACCGACTCAGGTGGATCTTCAAGCCCCAACCATCGGACACTGCGTCAAACCGAACCTGCACATCCAGTCACCAGCATCTTCGCAGTCTACTTGACCATCAAACCAACCTGGTGGCCCTCATTATTTGCACTCCTCCAACCCTTCATCGAACCGATACAATTATCTTAACCCATTTACCGTTCCAAGGGCACAAGGCAGGGCTGCACCTTAACCTTGCTGCTTTTCGATTTTGTTCATGGAACTGCTTAAGGACCTGATCAGGGCCAAGCAATCACACAGAGTAATACGGTTAGCGGAGCACCTGAAATGATATCCCTATATGCGGATGACATTCTTCTATACATCTGACATCCCCATATCAATTTAAACCCGATATTTGATGAAATTGTTAATTACGGTTCCTTTCAGGACTACGGATTAATCAGGCCAAGTCCGAGATATTCCTGCTTACAGACGTCACAAGCCCCACCCCTGAACCAAGCGTGCTAAAATGGTTCATGACTCATATCAAATACCAGGGTGTTTGGGTTAGTAGAACTCACCATTCATTGCTCAAAGATGACTATGAGTCATATGCTGAACGCTAAACCGTTGAGCTAAATAGGTGGAAGACTTTACCCCTAGCTATAGCCTGGCGAATAGCCCTGATAAAGATGATAGTCCTGCCCAAGCTGCTCTGCCTGTTCCAAAATGTCCCGGTCTGGCCGGGCGTAGAATATATTTGCGCTCGCCATAACAAATTATTTAAGTTCCTTTGGCACACCGGCGCTGTGCAGAAATCTTTGAGCCATTCCACAAAGTCATATGTGGATGGAGGCTTTATGGCCCCAGATTTCATACTGCGGCAGCAGGGGACAGGGATATCCTTCTATCACACACATATACTAATTCCTGTATATTTGACCCCCTTCAGACCACTCTACTGGCATAGCGAAAGGTATATCTCCTGACTGGCTCTGCTACTCCATACAGAAAACATCTTCCGCTGTGGCACTCGGCAAGCCTGCCCCCCACCATGGACAGAGCAACGCAAAGCATTGGCAGGGCGAACATACCAACGTGCTGGGTGATCTATTTGTTGATGGCTCTTTTTTAACATTGGAAGCGCTGGCTTCCACTCGCACTATAACGCCATTATTCAAACTACATTATTACAGAATGCTAGTGGCAATCAAAGCAAAATTGCTTTGCATCCCTACTGTGCCGGCCGAAGAACCCATACTCATGTATATTATTCATTCACACGGTTGCCGAAATATGGTATCCACGCTGTACAATCTTCTGCTAAGCATGACACCAGTGGACCTATGCACGCTTCGCGAGGCATGGAGCAGCGACTTTGGTATCGACATCTCTAACGATGCCTAGTGCGCCATGTGCACATTAACGGACACTGTTTCTCTAAGTTCTTGTTCAAGGCGCTGCACAGACTACTTTATACGCTGGCAGGAATGAAACACAAAGATGCAAGCCATAATGGTTGTTGCCCGCAGTGCAAAAGCAGCCAATTATATATATATTTCTGAGGCTTGTGGAGCTGCTTAGAATCGCATGCTTTGCAAAGGCTAACATCTAGTGGAAGTTGCAGAGTATTGCACATGATGTTTTTGAATTTTGAAAAGGGACGTCGACAGGGTGTGACTGTAATACTATCACGCGTTGAGGTCCCTCAGATTATTTTATTCTGCCATAGTGGCAAGTTGTTCTTTCGCAGAGTCCGTAGCTTGAGCTACTTTTTGAGTTGAAACTCATCCAAACCTCTTCTGTTTGCGTTTTGCCACACTAATCCGACAGCTGTCTCCTTTGAACATCTCGACGGTTGATCCCTGTTTCAGATACAGACGTTCAGTTCCAATGACCTAACCAGTAGGGAGAGTTGGGGGACTGATCCTTCTTTGTTAGAGAATGTATACCCCCATTTTCTGTCCCTACTACATTTGTCCTGCTGCCTCTGTGTCCGGCCTTCCACTATGGTGCGCACCCCGTTTAAATTCTGTCCCAAGTGCAACAGACCATTTCTGTGGATCGACAAACACAATTTGCAACCATTTACTTCCACATGACCATCTTGAATCCCATTGCGCGGCATTCAAACTCTTTAGGCCCAAGACCCTAAAGGAGCACCGAACCAAGCGGTGGGCGGCATACGCCATGTCGGCAGAGTTGTAAACAGCCGCCAGGATTTTTGAATCGGATCACGAAGGCTGAGGCAGCCGAGACTCCGATTCGGAGCTCGAGGACACTACCGTAAAACAATCTAGTTCCTGGACGCCTGTCCCCAGCCTTGAAAGGCAATCACATTGCACTGCTATGAGGAAGGCCTCTGGTGATGCTGGCATACACGCACACACTTCCCATAAACACCCTCTAGCTGTCCCTCGACTGGTCCGTCAAGGGAAGCATGCTGTCGGTTGATGCCCACCGACTTGACTCCGACTGTGCACGCTGTGGTTCAACCTTTGCGCTTACCACAAGACGATGACGCAGACACTCCTGTGAATGGTCGTGCATAAACACTGCTCGAAGGGTTAGGCGGGCATGCTGAATCAGCGGCCGAAAAAGCAAAAATCACATTTTCGCACAGAAAAACACCACAAAGACCATAAAAAGCATTCTGTTCAGGGCAAACAAGCCTCTTGGCCCATCTGTACGTTATGAGGAGGAGTCCTCCTCTTTGTCTTCTGCCCTCCACAAGAAGCACCCTCTGGAGCCTAAGGACACCCCTACAATGGATTGTCTGGTGGAAGCATCTCCTGTGGCCCCTAAGGTCAATCCAAAGCCCCCAAGATTTATCTTGTCTACTACCCCCTGGACTCAATCACAGTTTGAGGACACCATGGTCAAAATGTCATTCTTTGTAGGCTTCATGAGTAAGCCGCCCACGCACTGAAGGCCTCCTGAGCATCCTCCTACGCCTCCACCAGTGTCAACAACACCTTCCCTCCCGGCCCCAGCCTGCCACCCAAGGAGCCTTCACAGGGATCTATTCGCGAGGACATGCAGTCCACACAGGCTGACCAGGATAAGTAGGTGGAGGTCCAGATGAACCCGGCCAGGTGGTTAAGGACAACTACTTTCAAGACCAGGATGACCCGGACATCATCTTTGTTGACCTCTCTGTAGTTGAGGGCGGACACTCATTTCTGATTGCAGACCAACCTCTCTACAATGAGCTGCTGAAAAGGGCTGCTCACAATTTTGGCATCGACACTGAGGAATCCGGTGCCGCTGGGACCGACTTAGTTGAAAATACCTGTTAGCCAGACTATGCCTTTCCTAGAGTTCCTCAAAAAGAGGGTCACTCCATCCCTGTCTACTCCCTGTCTTACTAGGGTAGTTAACCCACAGGTGGAGAAATCATTTAGGCCCTCTCCTTCAGATGCCCTTTACATTAGGGGTCACGTCAAGCCTGATTCTCTGGTGGTGAACTCTACTAGAAAGAAAGCTGGGTTTCCACTCTCAACCTCTGAGACACCCTCCAACAAGGAGTGCAAGAGACTTTATACGATGGAAAGCATATTACAACCTCCACTGTGTACCTCACCAGGATAACAAACAACACCACCTTGCTTGCCAGCTACAGCAGCACCCAGTGGGATGAGGTCTTTCGGCATCTAGACTCTGAACCGGAGCCAGCTCGCTCCCATCTTCTCAAGATCACCACCACAAGGCAAACAGGTTTCCTAAAACATTCTCGGTAATGTCTGATTCTGCCGTCCCCTCCGGAAGTGTCATTGCAGAGGGTACTCTCTTAAAAAGATATTCCTGGCTCAAAGACTAAGGATCTAAGCCAGAAACTTTGGAGGATAGCTCAGGGGCAATGTGTTCGAAACAAGACGACCCGGAGCAACACAGGTTCGATCCCCAGGTCCACGCTTAGATACCTCTGGGTATTAAGCACGTTATAAATAACCTATCATATCATATCAAACACAAGTGGCCTTGATCGGCATGCCCATCGAGGAGGGTCTCCTCTTTGGCAAAGCTGTCAACGACTGGCTGAAGACAGCAAAAACGTATCATGAAACCATCAAGACCCTTGGTCAGATCTCCAACAATCCCTTAGTTCTTAGAGTATTACCACTCGCCATAACTTTCTGGCACAAAGCTCAGAAAAATAAGGCCAAGCCGGAGCAGGCTTGTTTGGTATCTCCTTTTACAGCCTTTCGCCACGGGAAAGTATGAGGCAGAGCTGCAGCCTCTAGGCACGGAGCAGCCCCAACCTTCAAATGGCATGCTGATCCACGTTCCCTCCCATGCGTCCCTAGTCGGGGGTTGCATAACACTCTTCGCCCAGCAATGGGAGGGAATAACATCAGACCACTGGTTCCACGATACTGTGGCCAAAGGATACTCGGTGGAGTTCCTCGAAACACCTTGCCACCATCCACCGCGTGCAGAACGAATGTCATCTGAACACCTCCACATCCTCCAGGAGGAGATCCAAATCCTATTACAGAAAGGAGTGATCGAGCTCCTGCCCTTCATGGAACAAAATCAAGGTATTTATTCAATGTACTTCCTAGCTCCAAAGAAGGATCTAACAATGCGCCCAGTGCTGGACCTGCTCTCTACAAACACATATGTCAAACCTCAAAAATTCAGCATTACAACGATGCAAGAGGTCATCCCACTATTGAAAATAGGGGATTACGTGGCAACATTGGACATGAAAGATGCATACTTTCATATTTGAATGCTGCCAGCGCACAAAACCTACCTCGGATTCAAATTGGGAAACAAGCACTATCAATTCAAGATGCTATCATTCCACATTGCGTCAGCCCCCAGGGTATTCACAGAGGACATGGCAGTGGTGACTGCCCACTTGCGCAGGCCGTCCATTCCAGTGTACCCTTACATAGACGAATGGTTAATTGCTGGGGACTCTCCCCAGCGGTTGCTTCAAAACACGCAGCAAACTAACAATCTCTTGTTCCAATTGGGCTTCTCCATAAACAAAAATAAGTCAACTCTAGTGCCCAGCCAAGTAAAGCCATTTTTGGGGCACTAACCAAACAGACATCGGACTAGTCGACTCCTCCGAAGAAAGGGTCCACAACATGCTATTTCAAACCCCTCAGTATGTAGCCGATCGGCAAGTGATGGTACGAAAGGCAGTGCGCCTGCTGGGAATGCGGTCTTCCTGCATCTACCTACTGCCTCACACCCGGCTGCGCATGCGTCTAATATGCAAAAGTGGCTAGCGAAACAATGGTCGCAGGCAAGAGGGTTGTGAGACAATCTAGCGGTGGTTTTGCAACCTCTGGTACAGTCACTACTGTGGTGGAATAGAGACAATCTACTAAAGGGACAGCCTTTCCACACACCAGCGATCGAGGCCACTCTCATGACAGACGCATTGATAAGTGGGCGGGACGCTCACTTCCTGCATCACACTGCTCATGGCCTATAGACACAAGCGCTAACCAGGAAGGACATGAACCTTCTAGAACTACTAGCGATTCTCAAAGCACTTCAAGCATTCAAGACTCTAGCACACAAAACAGTCCTAGTCCTTGCGGACAGTACCACAGCCATGTTTCATGTAAAAAAACAGGTAGGTACTCATTCTCCAGGGCTGTTCAATGTAGCCCAGAACATCTGCCTAATGGCACAACACGTTCCAGGGGAACTCAATTCTCTGGCAGATGCACTAAGCAGGAGTACAATGCTACCCTCACAGCATGGATGGCAACTAGACACAGACGTGCTAAACAACGTCTTCTCAAACTGGGCTTTCCCAGAGATGGACCTTTTTGCAACCCTGGAAAACGCGCAGTGCCAAGATTACACGTCCGGATTTCCCCAGAAAAGGTCCAAGGGGAATGCACTTCTGATGAACTGGTTAGGGAAATTTGCAGACGCTCCTCCCCACCTTCCTCCCCCCCGACAACTATGCTCAACAAAATAGTCCACAAGCTACACTGAGAACAATTAACACTGATCCTAATTGCTCCAATGTGGGCCCGCCAGACCTGGTTCTCACACTTAAGAATGATGTCTATGTGTCCTCCCATGAAACTACCTTGCACGGACAACCTACTGACCCAGGATCAGGGAACAACGCTGCACCCATGCCCTCAGAAGCTGAATTTAGCAGCTTGTCTCATGAGGTCATACAATTTGGTCACCTTAACCTAGACCAAAGGTGCTTGGAATTACACAAGGAGGCAGGCAAGCCTAACACAAGGCACTGCTATTTTAACAAATGGAAATGCTTTGTGTTATAGTGCAGAACACGGTCTCTCAATCCAATCGAATGTTCACCCACTAACATAGTCACGTACCTGCTCTACCTACTTGACTCAGGATTAGTCTTTAACTCACTCAAAGCACACCTAGCAGCGTTCTCTCTGCTTACACCACGGCTCAGAACAAGATTTGGTGATGGAAGGTGCCAGTAGTTAAGGCTTTCATGGAGGGCGTCAGAAAAGGGTACCCTCCCATCTCTAATCCTACTCCCAGCTGGAACCTCAATGTTGTTCTCACAAGGCTCATGGCGCCCCCTTCGAGCCCATGCACAAAGCCAGCCTTAAATACCTTACATACAAAACTGCCTTCCTAATAACTGTTACTTCTATCAGAAGGGTCAGTGAACTACAAGCTCTGTCTGTACAATACCCCTTCGTAATTATACACAAGGACAAGGTTGTGCTACGCACACATCCTCGCTTCTCACCCAAATTCATATAAAAATTCCATGTCAATCAAAGTATAGAGCTTCCTGCATTTTCTCCAAAACCCAACAAATGCAGCAAAGGGAAGTCTACATACACTGGCTGTACACAGAGCTGTCATTTTCTACCTTCAAAAGACAGTCGATCAGAAAGACAGATAGTTTCTTTGTATCTGTGGCCGCTGAAAGAGAAGGAGACCCTATCTCTAAAGTAGCGATTACTAAATGGATTGTCAACTGCATCCAACTCTGTTTCTCTCTTGCCAAGAGAACATTGCCCTTTAAGCCCAGAGCACACTCAACTCGAGGCATTGGGGCAACTTTATCCTTTATAGCAAACATGCCTCTAGATGCCATTTACAAGGCTGCCACTTGGAGTTCAGTACACACCTTTCACCCAACATTACTGTCTAAAGACACATTGTAGGGGTGATACACAGGTGGGACAAGTGGTGCTGAAACATCTCTTTCCAACGCTACCTTCTAATAACTCACTTCCTTCTACTAGTACTGCTCGCTAATCTATGCAAAGTATGTGATTCTAAGCAGATCCACAAGCCTCAGAAGGGATACATTACTCACCGTTATCATATTTCTGATGCTGGTATATGCTTGGATTCACATGCGCACGCCCTTCCTCCCCTCTTGGGGTAGAAGGTGCTTGGGGAAGAAGCATAGATCGTTCACACCCATGGCCTCTACCTACACTTCATGCTTCCAATTTACAATCCCTCTTGTCAGAAGCAAATAATCTGAGGGACCTCAACGCATGAGGGATCATGAGTACAGGGTACGCCACACTAGGGATAGTATTGCAGCCAGGCCCTGTCGTCATCCCTTTTTGAACTTCGAAAACTTCCACTAGATGTCGGCCTATGCAAAGCAGGTGAATCTAAGCAGATACACGCATCAGAAATACGATTATGGTGAGTAATGTATTCCATATGCTTTGGTCGTGCCCTGCACTGTGCTGCTTTTTTGGGGGAGTCTGCACCACTCTTTCAGCTATTAAATTAGAACCGTCACCTCAGTTATGTGTATATGGCCAATGCTTTGACCTTCCCCGTCTTCAATGCAGATTCATTAATTTGTTTGGCCTAATAGTTAAACGCTGTATATTTGGAAAATGGACACACAGGTCACCTCCGTTGACTGGCAGCTGGCTTGTGGATATCACCTGGGCGAACGATACTGAAGAACTGTATTTTTTCATGCTGCCAGGAATATCCAAGCTGAAAGACATGTGGGTCTATTTTAAAAGCTACCTATTTAGAAGGCACCCCTCTTGCACACCGTCTTAAAGTGCACTATGCCTTGGTCACCTTCCCACTCTCCCACTGCGACTAATCAATCCATTTCCAGACTTGACTGATTTGGGGAGCCAAGGACAGGATGTAAATTGATCTATGAACCCTGGACCCTTGCAGGCTCTCAATGCCCATGCCTGGGGTCTTCATATCTCAAGAAGCTGTTTCAAGAAAACAAAAGTTCTTGCTTCCCATAACCTTTATCACCTAACTTATGATAATGAGGGGATGCAAATGTAACACATTGTTTTTTTTCCAACAAGTTTTTATTTGTGCTTATATATAAATAACATACTGCTACAATATTCCAACTTGAAATGTTTTAGTATGACAAAACTCTCCCGATTATAAAGACAAAAGGTAAGATCAAAATGTACTAGAGTAACCCCTTTTCTTCATTAATCCCCCCTGGTCGGCAGATCTTGTTTACAACTGTCCCAAAACTGACCAAATCTGGGATGTCTTTCGAACAGTAGGCTCTACGCAAGTTGGGTTATGAGGATAAATCCTATGAATCCACATCAAACAGTTTGAAGACTTGTAATATACTTGGCAGGCCTTGTGAAAAGTATTGCAACAAAGGATGCCATGTTGCATTAAAAGTTTTTCCATTGCAAGCATTAGCCATACTTTATTCAGCCAAATCTTAAATCGTTGGAGGGATTTTCTTATGCGATAGTCTTGCTCATGTGAGCTTTGCTTCCAACGGCAAGGATGTGATCAGTCTGCCCCTTGGAGCTCTCATGGTATACATTTCATGGAAGAACCATCCCAGGGACCCACAGGATCACCACGTCTAACCTCTTTACAATAAACTGTAATACTTCTTTCCAAAATTGTTCAAGCACTGGGAATATCTGCAAAAGGGTTCCTTGTCGTCCACATTCCCTTCAGCACCTTGAGGTGAAGCATATGTCCACCTTATGATGTTTAAGTGGGTAAAGGTTCCACCTGTACAGAATATTATAGGCTATTTCATTGCTTTGTACACATATAGATGACCTCTTTGCTGTACCCCAAATATTGTCCCATTATTCTGGTGTGAGAGAATGTCTTAAGTCTCGTTTCCATTGTTGCATGTAGATGGTGGAGGGCCTCCAACCCTCTAAATCTCGTAAAAATCAAAGATCAAGCCCTTTGTGCCCAAAATCTCTTTTAAGAAGTGCTCTATTTGAGTAAACTCCCTAGTGGCTCCTTTGTGTATTTCCCTGTTAAAGACCGAGTACCGTAGCAAAGAAACTTACAGATTGTAATATGTCCAGAGTATGAATTATTCCTTGCACACTAGGAAGAACTTAATGGAAGCATTTGGGAACATACTCATCAGATGGATGCAAACCCCTTCCCTCCAGGCCTCAAATCCCCTGCTAGCTAACCCAAGAGAAAATTCTGGGTTGTCAAATATTGGAGTGAAAGGAGAATAGAATGATACCAGCTCTCTGCTCACCACTACTAAGTCCCAAACTTCAAACACTTATTGACGTCAATGGAGGGGGTTCCAAAGGGCCTGTCCCATCAATTTTCCACCATTGTTTAGTAGAGGAGTATTTGGACCATTCTACAAGTATGCGCATTTGGGAGGCCTTCTTGTAGCCAATTGAACTCAGAAAGCTTAGTCTACCTCTTGTATTGCTGGAAGTTACTCGTTTTTGTTTTGTGCTATTACAGGCTTTCTGCTGGCTAGACAAATGTAATTGGGTCTTTCTGTAGCTTCATCAAATCTTTCATCACTATGGGGATTGAGAGAACCTGAAAAAAGTACAGTATGTGCGGCAGTATATTAGTTTTACAATATTGAATATTCTGGACCTAGACACTGAAAAGCAATTCAATTTTTAGCAAATCTGATCTGATAACGTAAAGTGATGGGAATTGGCTATGTAAACATTTGAGGTTTTACTAGTGACCTTTACCCCTAAATACTTCATAGATTCGTCGCCCATGGTCTCGGGAGGATAGCTCAGGGGCAACGTGTTCGCCATGGAAACATAGAAGATGTGGAGCAACACAGGTTTGATCCCCGGGTCAGCACTTAGAAACCTCTGGGTATTAAGCTTGTTCTTAATAACCAATTACAATTACAATTTAAAATCTACTTTCCCTGCGATTGCATTGCCAGTGTCTCTAGCGATGTCCAGGCTCAATAACTCAGATTTCTGGGTGTTGATCGCATACCCTTGAAAATTCCAAGATCTCAGTCTATGCCCATGGTAAGAATTCTACTGGATCTGAGATGGACAGAAGTAGATAATCTGCAAACAACGATCATTATTCTCGTTCATCAAATTTGATGCATTTAATAGACTGAGTTGCATGTATCCATCATGTGAAGAGTTACACAACTACAATAAATAGAAGGGGTGATAATTGGCATCCCTGACTAACTTCTGTTCCCAATTGCATTAGGGTTGATATTAATCCATTAACTTTTATCCTCATTGGATTTATATAGCAAGAGAAGGCCCATCTTATTATGTGTTCTCCAAAGCCATATCCCTTCATCACCTCAAAGAAGGACAAGTCTACCCTGTCAAATGCCTTCTCTTCATCTCTAACATCAACAGGACAGCTGCACCTCTCGTGAATCTAGTGATTTTTATCTATAAAGGGGATCACTTTTCTAACATTGTCGAAGGGCTGTCATCCCCTGACAAACCATGATTAATCTGTATCGATATTATTTGGGAGAACACCCTCAAGTCTGGTCAGTAGTATTTTTTTAAAACAATTTAACGTTTTGGTTCACAAGCGCCATAGGCCTATATGACCCACAAAGTTTGGGATTTCTCCCGGCTTCAATAGTATGCTATTAACATATTCTTTCATGGGATCCGTTACCTCACTGGAATTGAGGAAGGGACTGAACAGGCTGTCCAAGGAATTTACTAAATCTTCCCTAAACGTGTATAAAACTGTCCTGTAAGGCTGTGTGGTCCATGGCCTTTGTCTACTTTAAAAGCTTTCCAGGCTTCATAGTTAGTAATAAGGAGTCTAAAGTTATCTTTGCTCTCAGGAAATTTTAGACCGTGCTGTATTAGAAAGGTCTCCTACCTGGTCCATTTTGTTTCCATATTCCTTATTATATAGAGTTTAGTAGAAGGCCAAAAAGGCCCTCACCTTATTTTTCTCATTTGAGTGCTTGAGCCCTTCCTCGTCTTGGATACCTGCTATATGGTGTTTCTTAAGTGTATTACAAAGAGCATTGGCCACAAGCTTTACTGGCGTGTTACCTTTTTCGTAGAATATCCTTGTAAGTCCTAAGAACACCCTTTCAGGTCTATTGGTCTGGAGCATCAAGAGTCTTCTGGGCACCACTTAAAGTTTCCTACAGAACCTCCTAGCACATGTCCTCACATATTCCCACTCCAGTGCTTTCATTTCCTCCTGTAGTCCATGTAGGGACTTTTTGCAAATTCGGGTGAGTTTGGATTCTTCGGTCAATAATAGGCCTTTCACAAACCACACCCATGAAGTCTCTCCCATGCCGAAGAGGCAATCAGCAGAACACGCAGGCAGAGGAAACTCTGGCCTCTATACTCTCAAATCTACCAATGTATTAACCCTAAAATTGTAAATGTTCCAACCACAAAGCGCATTGAGGCCATACAAATGGGGAAATGGCGCTATATGCCTGACGACTACATTACAATACAATACATAATATTGTCCATAGGGACCAGCCCATCATTTAAGCTTACTGAGAGATCTAAATAATACACGTTCACAATTACGCATGGGAACCAGCCCGACTCTATAAGCATTACTTTCATATTGGCTACTTCTGCTTGCAACCAACTGAATCCCACTAGAACTTTATTAATAATCACCTTTGCACAAAAAAATATAATATTTTTGTTGGTGTGTGTGTTATTTGCCTTGAAAAAGCCTTGTAGGGTGAAACTGATGGCCATACAGTTGGAAGTTTTTCTTTAAGTAGCTTGTAATTTCAAACATTTATTTCAGAAGTTGATGTATAGATTTCAGGATGTCTCTAACAATTTCATGAAAGAGTCATGGATACCATGTAAGAGGCTGTTCTCTTTGTTAGTTTATGAATTCAATAAACTAACCAAAACCTAATTCAGTGCAATCACTCTTTGAACTTGGAGGGCCTGCCTAGGGGTGATATTTCTTTGCACAGCCACGAGGGCACCCCACGTATTATTGTGTTAGGTTGATGTAGATGTATTAGGAGTAAAAAAAACTAACTGTTCTGCTTTGCGATATCTTGCACTACAAGCTTGTTCCTCAAGACATATTTCAGGAGTGTCCAAGAACTCTTACCTCGGCTCTCTGTAGTTATGGTGCGGACCAAACTAATTGAGCCATGGTCGCATAATGCTGTAAAGTGATATAAGATTCAAGGAAATGGGATTTTTTTCTGCATGTATTTAGTCGATTCTGGCAAAGCTTTGGTGTATGTGCGAGAAGAAGGTATAGTCTTTAACATGCGGTTGGTGGATGTCTAAAAAGCCCCCAAAAAAACCTGTGCAACATTTGGAGTGTCAACGGATGCAAAGATTTGTTTGGACA
The DNA here is from genome assembly GCF_040938575.1 of Ambystoma mexicanum. Lineage (NCBI taxonomy): Eukaryota > Metazoa > Chordata > Amphibia > Caudata > Ambystomatidae > Ambystoma > Ambystoma mexicanum. Next base: position 521,900,638 of record NC_090923.1, read on the forward strand.
CTGCCAATCGTCCTCAAGTCATTATGTATATCTCCTCTTTTTCTCCTGCTCTGGCTTCTACAGGGAAGGGCACTTGTTTCCAGATTAAAATGGCCAATCAAGCCTTCTTCCCTGGAGCGGATGTTTGACGTGCCTGTGGGAACATCATATGATGTACCTTAAATTGGTCTTTCTGTGTTTTCTGAATGAAGGCCACCGCTGGGTCATGGTTTTCGTGCAGGTTGAACAAGTGGGACATTTTTCTGGGCTAGTCAATCCTGTAATATTCAGTGTTAAGCACATCAGTAGATAAAGATCAATGGATAAATCCCCAGGAGTCTACCTCCAGACTTAGATGTTGAAGCAGAATCGAGTATGGTGTCGTACAGTAGTGCGAAATACCCCAAAATCTTTTTCATCGCCCGCCTCCCCTAACTTCCCAAGATGCGAGTAACCATACCGAGCAAAGCCATTCTGCACGTAATATGTTCCGTCGTAGCTGGATTGGTTAACTGACAGCCTTGGTTATCCTCTGCCCTAGAGCAAATTAATATCTACCTGAATCAGTGTATTTTGTTGTAAACCTTACCATTGACCCCTTAGTGTTACAACCTCCCTGTCAAGAATACTAAGACATAGCAGGTTTCCCTAATTTTCCACCTGAGCCTTCATGGCAAAAGGTACCATTGGCCCTTTGTCTATGTTTTTGCCCCCTGCCTACGGTCACTCGGGACCATCGGTTTTAATGTGGTCTGTTTATCTCGGTCATGGGACACAGGTACAGGCCTTGTTTTGTCAATACCTAGAATTGAGCAGCCTTATTCCACTGATGAAATCTTGTGTGGGGAGTCATTAGTTGAAAAGGTCAGGCCACATGGAATATCCTCCTGTACTGTATTCTATGGCAGCATAGATAGTTACTGGTTTATGATCTCTCGGTTTCATCATCACATGCATGGTTAGGTCTTGAAAGGTCAGCAATTTGCAGTTCCACATATGGTTTATTCCTAGTGGTGGCAAGGATTCTTTCCTTGTTGGTGAGAGATTAGAATTCCACCAGAATGTCTCTTGGTCTGTGACTTTGCTTGTAGGCTTAGATCCCGTTTTATGAGCTCTATCCAAGGTAAGGTCCTGGAGAATAGATTGAAGAATTCTCAGATAAATCTGTACAGACCTGTGCTCTCCAGGTCTCCTTTACCGCTTTCAAGCCTTTGTTGCTGCTGCACGAACGATTTTCCAAATCTTCTCATTTGCCAAATAAGTGGCCCATGAGGCTCTGTAGAGCCAGTATATCTCCTTGTAGCTCGGGGATTTCAGTGACAGATTATGTACTTGTTGGCACTCTCTCCCCCAGTGAATGAATCTGTGGGTACACTCTCCAATGACCTCTTGACCTCTTCCTTGAATGATTGCATCTCTAAGGTAATGGTTTTTTGTAGGTTCACTCATATAAATCATTAGGTCTTTTATGAAGGTCGCTCTGTGTCTCAAACTTTCGTCTGCTACATGCTTACTCTTTGGCTTTATATGTACCCCTGTAGATCGCCACCCACTGCCAATGATTTATGGGGCAGGTAATCGCAGCAGATATGTTTGTCTAAATGCGGATACACGCCCATTTTCTATTGATGGCTGACCACGCGGTAGTGGGGAGGTTTGGGGGAATACACTACACTCCTAGACTTCACTGCATCTTTAATCGGTATTCCTCAGCTCCTCGCATCGTGGGTGTTCCTTGTCCCATATTCAGCGGCACGGCACTCCAACTCAGCTCACACTCTTCCGCCTGGAGGCACTGTGCCACTTTGTGGCCAAGGACTGGCGTAGTAGGTGTTTTACAAAAGCCGGAAGTTCGGTGCTCCAGTGCCTCTTCTTCCGTCCCTGTTTGGCCCTGATCAGAACTGGTGGGCCTTCTTCTCTTCTCTGCTACCATATCATGCTGCTTACTATATTGCTATGTCCAATCATAGCTGCAGCCTAGGTCACTGCCAGGCCACCACTGTTTGTCTAATCACTCTGCAGCTAATAAGAAACACCCATTTCTTCCTTATTTTTTCCTTTACTTCTTTCTATGCTATGTAATTTAATTTTCCTTCTCATGTCTCCTTCTTTCTCCCAAACTTGTTACTGCAATACCAATAATGTTTGTTTGTTTGTTTTATTCATTTGTATAGCGTGCCAGACCCAAGGGTATCAGGGCGCAGGAGCATCAAGGATATTCTCAGCTTGGTTACAGTGCTGTATAGTAATTTACAGGCATGAACATGGGTAAATACAGGTACAAGAACAAGGCAGAAACATTAAAATGCAATTTACAAAATGTACATAAGGAGGGCAAGCATGGGTGGGGTTAACAGTAATTTTCCTTTACCCACTGAATGTAGTTGTGCCTAAACTGGATATAGGTTTGAGGTGTCCTTAAGGTGGGTGGCAGGGAGTTCCAATGTTGGGCTTCTTTCACCTGGAAGCTATTACCACCAGTTTTGGTTTGTTTAAATCTGGGGACCGTAAGTTGGAATTTACAGTTCTGATAAATCGGTTGGGGGTGTATCTCTTAAATCTGTCAACAAGGTAGCAAGGAGCTGCATTATTGAGGCATTTGGGCGTCAGAGAAGCTACCTTGAGCATGATTTTGTCAGTTGTGGTGAGCCAGTTGTGGGATCTCCTAATATTGGAGATGTGTTCTTTTTGAGATGTTCAGAGCTGCTCTGAGAGCATTATTTTGCAAAATCTGGATTTTGTTTGTGACATATTTATTGGCTCCAACATATAGGGTGTTACAATAATCCAGGTTTGACAGGTTTAAGGCTCTGGCTAAGGTAGTTAATCTCTGGGTTGAAAGAAAGGGTTTAGCTGCTCTTATTAATTTATAGGTGTGGGCTGTAGAGGAGGCCATGGAACTAACCTGTTTGCGGAAGGATAGGGTGGCGTCTAGATAGAACCCTAGCATTTTAACTTCTTTGGCTACATTAATAGGATTGCCATCTATACTAAAACTTTCATATTTGTGATTCAGTTTATTTAAGTTAGGGGTGGAACCAAGGATGATGAGCTCAGTCTTGTCATCATTCAGGCATAGGCCCTCATTCTGAGGTTGGTGCTAGTCATGCCGCTGTTAGCGCCATGACTAGCACCAATACCGGTACCGCCACTGATGTGGTGTTATGGGCACTTACCGGTCCATTCCGCCCTTTGTGGGACTGGTAAGTCCCCATTTGAAATGCCATTCCCCATTCCCATTTGAGCCCCCATAGGGCTCAATGGGAAGGGAGAAGGCGGCAATAACGGTACCGTAAATTGTGGTACCGTTATTGACCCCGCTATCCCTTTGCGGGTCCCGTCCTTAATGCCTGCTAAAACCAGGCATTAAGGAAGGACCCGCAAAAGGACCTCGGAATAGGGTGCAAAGGGATTACCGGCACAGGTGTCATTACCAGTGCCCGGTATCCCTTTGCGCCCGGGTCGTAATGACCCCCATAGACTATGAGAAGCCATCCATGCCTGGATGATGAGGTACACCCTGTTCACCAAGACCAAATCCTTGTTGTAATCTTCCGTCAGCGGGATGAGGATCTGGGTATCATCAGCATAGTTAGTGTACGTGATACCTAGACCATCAAGATCATCGAATTTGGGCTTCGTGAACACCTTGTACAGAGAGGGGGAGACACATGACCCCTGGGGAACCCCGCAAGTGATGGGGATAGGGTCAATGGAGGCTGAAGTAGAGAAGACACGCATAGACCTGTTGTTGAGGAAGGATTCAATCCAGCCGATAAACTCTTGCGAGAAGTGGGCTGCCGAGTCTAGGTGGTTGCAGAGAATTTTGTGGTCTACTAAATAAAATGCTGCTGAAAGGTCAAGTAGAAGTAGTAGAGCAGTTTTCCCATTGTCTGTAAGAGTATCAATTTTTGCCTTAAGGTCGATGAGTGCAGTCTCTGTCCCGTGCTGGGGTCTAAAGCCCGACTGACGGGAGGTGTGTTTTTTCTAGGTATTGTTGTATTTGCAGATAGGCTGTCTTATCCAGTATTTTGAGCAGGAATGGGACGGTGGTGATGGGTCTGTAGTTTGTGGGTATCAAGGGGTCTAAGGAGGGTGTTTTGAGTAGAGGGAGGACCCATGACTCTTTGAGATTGCTGGGGATGGTCTCTGAGGAGAAGGAGGAGTTGATGAGCTTGGTGATGAAGGGTGAGAGGTCTCTGGCAGCATCGTTCATGATTTGTGAGGGGCAAAGGTCGCCCTGGGAGCTCAAAGGTTTGAGGCTAAGAATGATTTTTTCAACCTCTAACATGGAGACTTTGGAGAAGCTGAAGCGAAGGGGGGTTTTGGTGTGGAATTTAGGGGGGGTTGTGTTGGGTACACGGGCTTTGCAGCTGAGAGATTCTTTCTTGTTATTGATTTTGACTTGTAGGCCTGCGCCTTTATTACAGAGGGCATTTTGGACGCTGGTGCACCATTGTTTGTCTTTCACACAGGTGTCAGGGACTGGAATGGGTGTTTCCAGCTCTTTTAGGATAGTAAACAATTCTTTTATGCTGGAGTTAGCTTGCGATATTCTCAAGTTGTAGGACTCTTGTTTGGCGATTATGATTTCTTTTTTGTAGAGTGCCGATATTTTGTTAAGGTTCATCTTATTATTATCCGAGGGTGATTGTCTCCAGGCCTGTTCACTTTTACGTTTTTCTAGTCTAAGAGATTTCAAGTAAGGGGAGAACCATGTGTTCAAATGTTTTTTAGGTTTGCTTTTTCTGGGTTCTAGTCGAGCGATAGAGTCTAGAGCTGATCTCATGATTTTGTTGTAGTCATCTACAAGAGAGTGAGGGTTGGAGATTTCTGATAGTGAGTTCAGGAGAGAGAATAAGGGGGATGAGTTTTTCAGCTGTAATGTTTTTCTTATTTCTCGTTGGGATGGCTGTAGCAAGTGAATTATTAGTTGGGGTTGAGGCCTCAGGGGAGAAGCTAAGGAGATGGTGGTCAGACCAAAGCTGGGGCGAGATGGTGGTGATGAAGGCCAAGCAATTGTAGTCTGCCACCTAGTCGAGGGTTCTCCCCTTATTGTGGGTGGGGAGCATCACTCTTTGGTTAAATCCTAACTCAGATAAAGTGTTGTCAAAAAAGGTGGCCTGAGGGTCATTGGGGTCTTTAAAGCCTAAGTTAAAGTCACCTAGGAGAAGGCTCTGGGACGAGTTCTTTAAGTTGTTAGTGAGGATAGTTATAAGGTCTTCCTCAAATGAGCCTAGAGGGCCGGGGGGGGGAGGTCTGTAGAGTAAATGAATGGTGAGGGTTTGGGAGTTGACAATGGGCAGTTTAGCTATTAGCGATTCAAAAGATGTGGAGTTGTCCGAGGTGGCAAGTCTCATGTTAAGATTAGTTTTGGCAATTATGGCGGGGCCTCCGCCTCTGGATTCTGTTCTGTCTGCTCTGAAGATGGTGTAATCTTCTGGGATGGCTAGCATAAGGGTTGGGCCAGCGGCTGCGTGGAGCCAGGACTCAGTGAGGGCTAGAAAGTCCAGTTTTTCTTCTAGTATAAGGTCTGCTATGTCTGTAGCATGGGCTACTGGGGAGCGTGCATTTATTAAGGCGCCTCTAATAGAAGGGGTGATGGTTTTGGTGGGAGTTGGTGGAGTGACTGTATTGTAAGGCTTGTGCTTGACATTGGTGTTAATGGGGTTAAGCGTGAGTTTGCTCACGGGCCGGAAGGTAGGTGTATCTATGTACTCGGGTATAGTCGAGTTGGTCAGTTTAGAGTGTGGGGGTGTCCCTGGCACGAGGTTCATACAGTTTGGGTAGCCTGGCTCGAAGTCTGGAATATCTCGCAGAGAGACTGCAAGGGGTAGACAGGTAGGGTAGTGTATCAGGGTGGGTGAGCGGTGTAGACGGAAGGGTGGGAGTCATGGTATTGGAAGGTAGGGTGTCTGTGGAGGCCAGGGTGAAGATTGGGTTTAAATGACTACATAAGTGGATTAAGTGAAGAACTACTCTCAATAGGACTGAGTAGATACCTGGTAGGTACATTGTGTTAACAATTGGTAATACCGGGGAATCTGGTCATACAAGTGTAGCGCTAAAGCGCATCAGAACAAGGCTGTTCAGTTGTAGCGCGCTGCAGTAGCAGTCAAGGCAATTCAATATAGGTGCAACAATCAAAATATCAGCAGACAGTTCAGTTATGGCGCTGCTTCAATGCATTAGCAATTCAAGGCAATTCAGTTAAAAGCAATGAGGTATATCGCTGTCCGAGATCAAACACACATAGTAACAGCATGAATCAAATGTGCAAGGTGGCACAGTACGCTCATTTCAGCAATGGGGCCAATATCAAACAAGCAGTAGCAGCACCGATCAGGTGTTCAGGTGGCACAATACACCAGTTGCAGCAATTTATCAATATCTAGGCATGGAGTAACAGCACAATTCAGATGGACTAGTTCAGTTTAGGGTGCAGGTATACATACGTAGGTGTGCGCAAAAATGCGGTAAATTCAGCCTTCAAACGGTCATACGCAAACTTTGTGGTGTCAGAAGTGCAGATGACATGACATGTCTACAGCACGTTGTAGGGATACAACAAACCACGGCATGGAAACTAGGGATTACACATATGACATACACCAATGTAAAATGTGCGACATATCTAAAATACTTTCCTAGCTACAGTGAGATGCAGTGAATAGTTGTGTAATAGGCACAGGTGATTTATGAAGATAGGAACGGCGTATGAGTTCATTTGTAGGCGGCCATAGTTTGTGTAACAATGATGGGTAAGGGAGGTAACACTCGTATAGAAGCCCTGTGTACAGCCACTCTACACTCCTACTCAATTAGCTTATTGAATTCCTGCTAAGTCTGTAATAAATCACATCTGATTTTAGACGCTTTTTTTTTCACCTCAACCTTCAGTTCCTGTGTCTTACAGAAACTTGGAACTTACCATCTGATACTGCAACCCCTGCAGCTCTTACCTCTTCTTGCTCCACCTTTTTTCATACCCCCCACCCCCTATTCTACTAGGAGGCACTGGTCTTCTCTTTCACCCCTCTTTTACTCTTTTCCCTCCGCAAATCCTCTTTTAACCTACTCATCTTTTGAGTATAATTTCTGTCGCTTTACTCTCCCATCTCCTATTTCTTTCCTTATCAAATAACGCTCAACTGAATCTCTCACATCGTTCTTCGATGATCTGATGCTCTTCTATCCTGTCTTCTTCCTTTGGACTCCCCGTTCTGTCTTGGAGACTTTAAACAAATCATTCTGAAATATTGGGAGTATTCTACAGTTAAATGATGAAATGGCTTCTATTGCCAAAGACAGTCGATATTTGCATAAAAGTGTCAAACTAATTCAGCTGACAAACAAGCAATATATTCGCTCCACAGACGCAACAACAGTCTTTAGCCACGCCAAAGATACCTGTCCTTGTTTAAAGTGCTCAGTATGAAATTTTCATGAAAAGGTCTTCATCGTCACATCCTCAAACAGAACAAACTGTTCAGGAATATTTCACCACTTGCTTAACTGCCTAGAGTGTATATGTTATCTGTCCATATAGTAGTTTCACATGTGCCCTTTTGACAGCTGCTGGAGCACAAGTCTCCTGCAGGCAGATGCTGCATTAACCTTAGCATCTCTGATTCAAACACCTTAATAATTATGATAAATGATCGCCTGGTGCAGGATAATCTTGAAATATAGCCATACCTAATTTTCAGCGTGGTGGCCGATAGTTCACATAGTTATTACTGTATGCTCCGTGTCGTCTTCCAAGGCGAGCATGTTGCCCCTGAGCTATCCTCCCGAGACAGTATCATATCACCCCTGTGAGCTCAGACCAGCTATGATTGACTATGGGCCTCATTACGACCGTGGCGGTCCGGAAATAACGGTGGCGGTAAACCCGCCGCCACCGTTGTTTCCGGACCGCCTGATCCCGACCCCTGCAGGCGGGAGGTGATGTTCCCGCCAGGTCTGACCTGGCGGGTTTAACACCGCCCGCCTGCAGGCGGACGAGGAAACACCGGCAGCATTACAAGATGCTGCCGGTGTTTTCATGATCCCGATTCCCATTGAGTCCCATAGGACTCAATGGGAATGGGGATTTACACCAGTCCGCCTCCGTGATTCCCGGAAAACCGGGGTTGTGATGCCCCGGTAAATCCGGGAATCACGGAGGCGGAATGGTAATACGAGTCCGGCGTTAACCATGCGGTTTTACCGCCTCGGTTAACGCCGGACTCGTAATGAGGCCCTATGTGGATTCCAGGCAGTCTGACTGTCTGCATTCCTGTGAATGAGACAAGACCGGGTGCCTGCCACTGTTGACTGCCTGCACCTGTTTACTCTGTGCGAGTAAGGGCAACTCCTCCCTGTCAGGCCCAGTAGCTGGAATCAGGAAATCTCCCCAGAACCTAGCTCCAGAGAGGCCATTCCATATCAAAGGTCTGCCTCACACTAGGTGCACGCACCACAGAGAACCTTTGAACCTGCAGCTGATGGAGGGGCAGAGTTGGGCCAGTCAGCAACTCCAATGTGCTTTTGGAAGGTTTTCTCTATCTTAATTTGCTGTGGCTTTTTCACAAAGAACTCTGGGAATGACATCACAAGGCAATGGTCACCTCTCTCAGGGACAGGGATTAGACCCCTTATAGCAGGCTTACTTTCATCCAATCCCCTGTGGGTGTTTACCTCCATATTTGATTAACTTTTGGAACTTCTAAGACATTGTAGTATGTTTTAACCGAGCAACATCTAATTCAGGTAAACTTTCCACCCATCTCAACCCAAGCATGCACAATTTTCCTTTATTTAATAATGTTCTTTTTATGAATCTGGGACCCCCAATTTAATACAGCGTCCTTCTTTTTTAAATCATTTATTTTCTAATGCCATTGATGTAAAATGATCAACACGCTAGTTGCCTCAGTTTTCAAAGCTACAGTTCTAGAAACAGAAACTTTTGTAACACACACATCACCATAGGTATCTATACATTTAATACCCCCTCAACGTGCACCCACCATGGATTGAATACATGAGAGTCCAGGAGGAATCTTCCCCTTGTGAAAAAAAACAAATTAGTTTCAAGTATCCCTGCCTATCCAATTCTCGACATTTCTCCTTTATTCAAAACAGATACCATCCACTTTACTTTATAGACATGTCAGAATACAGCAGCATTCTAAGAATTAAATTGCAACAGACTACTAGCCCTTCATGTATGTAAATGGCTTGTAGAAAGGAAAATGTATGTTAAGCATGTATGTAGGCTAGATTCCCTTCATTGTTTCTTTTTTATTACTGTGTTAAAGCATACCTTTCTCACTTCCAGTGGGACTCTTTAAACAGCTAGAGTATGGATAGCAAATTATCACCCTTTCCCTTTTGCCTGGAACAATTTAGCATGCTTGATGATATACCCAGCAAGTGACTTCAATTACTTTGTCTAGGTATGCACACAGTGAGATGTCCTATGCTTGTCTGTGCTTGTACATTGCACAGAATAGGAGTCAAGGGATCTCCCTGATATGATATGATCATAGGATCTAATTAATCAAATCTATAATTCCAGAGACGCTTATGGCATAGGTACTTATTTCCCAGGATGTACAGTACATGTATATACCTCCACCCCTCAGTACTTACAAATAACAGGGCAAGATGTCATCTAATTCCCTTCATAGTATTGCTCTACTAATGATTATTTCCCTTTAGATCATACTCACATATACATTTATTGTGGCTTTATCACATACAGGTAGGCACCCTCTTATCAACTAGTTCAATTCTCCCCCTCTATGAACAGGTGGGCATCAGTCAGCAATATGGAATCAGCTTTCCTTCAAAGCCTGCCTGCTGTTGCTTACAATAAAGAAGGTCTGGGACTTTATCTCCTACTAGGCCTCTCTTTCAGGAATTATGAACTTGTCATTTCCAGGCATATGTCTACTTTACTAATCGGCTCACTATATTTTTCTCTCTGGCACGAATCAAACACAATTTCATCATAATACCATGAATGGGTACTGACATATAGATTTTTCAATTTAACTCACTTCTATATTTATATTCAAATTATTTTCCCATCTCAAAGTATCAGACACTTTGATATATAATTCACGGGCATGTGTCATTTTCGTGCCACCACATATACAAATTTGCATAATTAAAAAACACAATAGAATTTTTTGTGTGTCACTAAATAAAGTATCTCAAGCTGAACGCTTTACAAAAAGCTTTATTTTGCTGTGACATTCCGTTCCAGAATTATAGATGAGATAGCATGTCCCTATGTAACATTTAAAAGTAGGTTTTCTTCACTTATGCATATTACAATCAATAACAGAACATCTAGTGTCTTAGTTCTTATCTGTCAGTTCAGGGATAAATGTATTTAAGATCAGCCTGGCAGTCTTACAGTCTTTGAAGTTTGAAGTCCTCAAGGGTTTATTACTTTTGTTCCTGCCCCCCTTTGAACTAGTTCTGGGTCTGGTAGATTTTCAGATAACACTTTTATGTTCCCAGGTATCAAGTTGCCTTTCCTCTGGAAGGTCTGGGAAATCGAAATCTAAGATTAAGCAGCATAGATCCGCTGGTTAAGCTGAACTCCCATTAGTTGTTCATTATCTTAAGTACACAGATGCAACCCATAAAAACGCTACCTTGGGATAAATTGAAATTTCGGCCTCTTATAAGTGACATAGTTGCAGGACAGTCAATATCCCCATTGCTGATATTCAAATAAATTCCATCGCCTTGATATTGCAAGACCTATCAGTTCTGTTGTTTTATTTACTGGGCGTGGTGAATTTAACAGGCTACCAGATGTCAGAATTCAAACCTATAGTTGACGCTTGATTCAGGTTGGTTTCTCCCAATTGCCACTTTTTAAAGTTACATGTTTCTGTGCCCCTAGATTTTAAATCTTCAACATCAGTAGGTTTCAGAACTATGACCCCTGATTTCTGTAAGGGAAATAAACACACACAGCAGCATAAAATGCAACTTCGTTTTTTCTTTCTGTGACTGTTCTTTTTCTCCTCAGATTAAGCAGTTCCCCCATTTTAACAAAAGTTGCAGGATATTTTCTTGTACTTGAGATGTGTATCTCAGGCCTTGTCACTATATTTTGATGTGAGGGGACTTACTTGAAAATATTGCACATGTGTTTTTCAAATACTGTGCGCCGACCCCCAGCTTACATGTGTGTTTTTAAATTAGCATGTTGCTCTGCATCCTTTCTTTGAATTAGTGTATCCTACAACATCAGGAAGAATTAAGATGGACCCTGGTAATTTGGTAGAGCAGTCATTTCCAAATCCCAATTCCAGAAGAACACAGGTGTTTCAAGGTAGAAGAAAGCGTTGCTCCCTGCCCATCCCTAGTGCGCATTTGGGTTGACTTGCTGAGGACTAAGGCCTATCACGCTTCTAGCACACCTATGTAGGAAGGGGGAGCAGAGACTGAAAAAGACTAACCTTGCCTTAGAGCCCCCTGCAGTTAGACTCACAGCTTCGAGAGGGCTAAAGCAATGCTAAAACCACTGCAAACCACACTGAACCCTTGTTTGCCACTTTCCAAACCACCAGGACCTGCAGTGCTATCGTTCGCACTCACCTTCAAACTTTGAATCGATGCTTGCACCCATTGAGCCAGTTTTCACCACATCACCCCAGCAGAGCCTTGTCACATGTCAGGCTCATGCACCTGCACACCATGCAGATGAGTTCAAACCGCTTCGTCATTGAACTGCCAGGATTTCGAATTGCAGCTCGCCTCAAAATATTGGAGTATCATGTCACTCATCAACCCGAACCAAAGGTACTCATCTTTTCAAACCACGCACAATCCTCAAACTGCTTCTGGTGATCCATCGACTTGGATCGCTCAATACCACATTCCTACCACCGAGAGAACTGCTTGAAACCGATTTGACACCAACTCTCCATCTGAGTACAATGTGATTCGCAAACTTCAAACTGGATTTGACCCACAAGCATCGCATCTCGAATACCGTTTTTCCCCGTCTTCCCCTTGGTCCATTTCTGGGCCCAAGAGACTGGTTAAGACTCTTGTTGCATCTTTGTACTAAAGAATATATCCTACTGAGGGACACTATTGCAATTTGTATCTATTTCCTCCCAGCTAAAGTATCCATAGTGCCTACACATATTGGGTCTGCATTTTCTGTCCTCTTTTACAGGAGTAGGTTTCAATAGTGGTTTGAATAGAAATAGTTGTATAATTAATTACTATTTCTTTTTTATAAAACCATGATTTGACATTCTTTATTTTGGAACTGTTGTGCTATTGCTGTTTGGGTTTCTACTATCTCACATTCAAACCTATTCCAAGAATATAGTTTTCTATTGCCTCTGTTACCACAAAAGGTAAAGAAGGTATATCTCTTGTCTGTTTTACCTTGATGATTAGGATCAATGTTGGGTTGTTGAATTGTAACGGCTATTTAGGCAGTTTCGCTGCTACTCTCCCTTGTACTCCTGCAGAGCAGAAATCATTTTGTCACAGTAGAGGAGAGTCTAAACTTGTGTTGTCAAAGCCCATATTGCCAGCAGACAGAGCCAGATCATACAGGAAGTGGCTGTACCAATTAAGCCACATCAACCAGCCCTTGTTCAAATGGAAAGTCTAGACTTGACAGCCTAATCGGAAAATTTGCCCAAAAGCTGTCTGGAGGCAGGCATTGATAAAGGTTGTAAGGAAAAGCCAGTTGGAGGCTCTAATTCAGATTCTGGTGGTGCCAGTCCAACTAAAGAATCTTGCCCTAGTTGAGAATATTGGTGGCTTGGAGAATCCTACCAATAAGTACCCAGGGAGGGAGGTAGAATTCCTACCCACAACTGTAATGCAAATTCCGTAGGACAACATTACGATAGCAGCTTCACAGCCAAGGCAAAGGCCACAACCAAGGCAACTCTAAAGAAGTATGTTGCGACATTTAAAACTCCCCGTGCCTTGAAGCCATATGTCCAGGGCTAATTAATCAGAGATTAATTTAGAATAGACATTAGGTCATTTTAGGATGGGCACCCAATCACCCTTGTTCTTACTCCCATCTTTTGACAATGTTGGTCATATTTTCTCCAGCCTGTGTTTTACTTTCATTCCTTAGGTCATATGGAAGTATGCTGAACCTCATGCCTGGGACCTAATCCCAAGGGTTCTGCATTTCCTTAAAGACTTGGGTTGAAGTACGTTGATAGAAGAGGATCAATGCTGACACCATTCCCCACACTATTTTAGGTAACCCCATCCACTATTTTCTACTGGTACGTCAAGTTGGCCGATTTTAATTTGTTATTTTCTTACTATTACTCACCTACGCCTAGCAGTTCATACAACCTATCCTGCAGTGTGAACACAGAAATGGTGAACCATATTTATGGGGTGCGAGTTCTCCATTGATTACCCCCGCTCTAACTGTGACACTGGCCATTTGCTGTGCTTGAATCAGTGTATCATGGCAACTGATGTAAGTACTTGGGCATCTAATGGCGGGGAGACAGGTGACCGTTTTAGTAACACTTGTGATCCGATGACATTTCAGATTCCTGTGCCTGTTAAGGTTACTGCGGCCAGGGATGTGCATAATTGTTGGAACTTGGTAGGTCTTCTTTGCTGGAAGTACTGGTAGGCGTCTTTCTTTTTCCTTCAGTTTCCAAGAAACTAGTCAGATTCTTGTAGGCCATGTTTGGTGCTACCTGGGCTGCTGCTGCGCTTCTGAAGAGGAATTAACCGTTCCAAGGGAGAACAGTTGAGCTCCCCCTTTGCTGAAGTACAGTTAAATCATGTATGTTACTTGATATATGTTGTTAGATTTGTTCTTCCCTGCCTGCTGGGATTGTGGACAATGTTGAGCAGACTGGGGTGGTGGTACTTATGGGCTCACCTTGCCGGCCACGCTCCCCATAGAATATAGATAGACTGTGTTGAGTCCTGTTACAGTTTTTGTGCACATGGCTGCTTGGTCTTGTTGTCCGGAAAGAATGTGTCCACAAGAGGGGTATTTTTATTAGATCTCCATTATTGATGTCCTGTTAGTTGGTCATTTCCACTAGAGTAAAACTTCCCTGTGTGGCTGTAATTCCCAGGACTTGATGGTTGTGTTATGCCATGCATCCTGCCCTTTGCTGGTGTGCTCTTGATTTCAAGCCTCAGATGCACAGAAAACCAGGTTCAGCTGAGCTTTCTATGGGTTCCTGTTGCTCATTTCCCGCTTCAAACAGAGAGGACTTAGAATCCATGCTTCATCTAGACGTGCACATACAGGCCATGTCAGGTGCCTCTGGCCAACCCCCTTATGGTGGCTGACTCGATTGAGTACTAACATCGCCTGAACTACAGACATTGAGCGCTGCCTTGAAGGTAGTATCTCAGTGTCTGTGCGTTTGGCGTTTGCTGGTTGTTGAAGCTGGGAGTAGCACCAGATATTGTTTCTGCTTTAGAGGGTTTAAGGCCCTCTCCTGCCAACACAGCATGGGTCACTTTCTGCTGGCAGCAGGTTGCAAATAAAAGCACTAGAAACTGGGGTCCTAAGGTACACATGGCCAGACTTGGTCACATTGAAGTATTACATTTTTTAAATAACATTTTGGATTGATTTTTCTTAAAAAACATAAAGCATTCAGTATGCAGCGTAGTTCACAAATCACATCCCCCCACTTACCTGACCCCAATCCCCCTTATTCATGTTATCAAATGTATCCCTCACATCTTGATCAAGTCCCGTCTAAGACGGGGGGCTTCTCGCCACCCCCCTCCACAGCCTTCCCATCTCACTCAGTCCACTCATACCCATTTCCCACGTATGGTGTGCTGTTTAGTAGGCTACCCTCTTGATCTATACACCCTTCTCTCCATTGTTCAACACTGATCCATTCCCTCCCTCCATAATGCGATGCCAGGGACTTCAGGACACCACCATTCTGCTGCTAGGTGCCTTTTGGCCACCATCAAAGCTGTTGGTAACATATCTAAGACAGCCTAAATTGGTTTCCAATCCTCCTCCTCCAGGGCGCCGAGATCCACCTCCCATTTACTTTTCAACTTGATCAATGGAGAAGACGTGAAATTATTAATGGTCTGGTAGTGATAGCTTTGTCCTTCAGGTCTTCTAACAAGATTCCTTCCAATGCTGTACGTTCGAGCTGTCATTAGGTTTGCTGTTCAGAGCATGCCTAAGACATACGTAGGTGTAAATATTTTTATTTGCCAGCTTGTATTTGTCCACCAGGTCCCGGAAGGGTATTAATTCCCTCTGTTGAATGACATCTCGTAGTTTCCTAATCCCCTTATCAATGCAGCGTTGCCCAGTTTTATTATTACAGGTAGTTCAAGGTTTTTCCCACAGTGGCGATTCCAGCGTAATTCTCCCCCTCCACCTCCCCCATCCCATAACTCTGGTCACTTCCTTCCTTATCTGTATTATTCTCTGCCTTGATGGCAGCATCACTTTCCCCTGCTGCTGCTGCTTCTGTACATAATCTGTAGCGTGGGATGTATCTCCGTCAGCTCCCTCTCTAATTGTAGGTTAGCTGTGTCAGAGCCCCCAAATATCTGTTTGCTCGCTGTCGGTAGCTGCAACACCCAGTAATACTTTCCGGGAGCCCCAGAACCCGTTCACAAACCGACAGTGTCAGTATTTTGAGTGCTGTTCTCAGAGCCATTTGTTCCCAAATAATTTATCTTTGTAGGTTTTTGATCCTTTGGAAAACGTCTCTCGGAATTCTCACAGGGGTGTTTTGGAGCACATAGAGTAGCCTCGGCAGGGCCATCATCTTGAAGAGGTTGGCCCTACCAATAAGTGATATAGGTAAATTGGCCCAGTGTTTCATATCTTCCTGCAGTCTCGAGAGTAACAGTTCTAAGTGTCCTTTCAAAATATCTCAGTCCTCCGTGCCTATATCTAAAGGGTTCCTTAATGCTCGTCAGTCGGCATCCCTCAGGCATTGCCTCTGCCCTCCCTTAAACAGAAACACTGATTTCTCTCAGCCCGCTATGGTCCCTGAATTCGGGAATCCGTCTCATCACCCTGGGGCCAGATATCATCAGGTCGCTGAGGTAGATCAAGACATCATCAGTGTATAATATCATCTGGTACTCTCCCCCCCACCCCCCCTGATCTTCTCTCCCAGTGCTTCCATCAGGAACATCAGCGGCGATAGTCGACATCGCTGGTGCATGCCCCTCTGTAAGGGACTTTTGCTCAATGTATTCCCATTGTCACTAACCATTTCTTTAGGGTTAAAGTTGATAACCCATACGCTGTAACGTGGCACAAATCCCCCTTTCAGATAACCCATGAGGGGTAACGTGGCCCAAATTTCGCTTTCTCCAGCACTGCCCACAGAAAGTCCCATTTTATGGCGTCAAACACATTTTCTGAATCGAGGGCTATGAGTAAGTGTGGGCATTGCAGCAGTGAGCTTTTCTCCAGTGGGCTGTATGCCCTCTGTAAATTAATTCTGATTGCCCTTCCGGGGACAAATCCACATTGATTCAAGTGTATGAACTGACCGATTATTTTGATCAGTCTCATTTGCTAGTATTTTGGTCTCTCCATTCAGAACGGCAATAAGGTGATATATGGAGCATATGTGTGGGGGTTTCCCTTCTTTGTGAATGATCACTATTGTCATTCTTGGATCGTCGGGCAGCTTCCCAACTTGGTAACTCTCATGAAACATGTTTCTCATTGCTTTGAGTACTTTCTCTCTTGCCCTTTTCCAGAACTCGATTTGGAGCCTGTTCAGGCTGGGGTATTGTGCACTTTCTTTTGTGCTCGGACCACCCCGATCCTGGTATAATTCTCGATAATAGCAAAGGCTTTGCACACCGCTCGTTATATCTATTGACTACATCCCTCCCCCATCTGGTCCATTCATCTTTTTTCCAACCAAGCAAGCCTTTTTACAGACTTGTATCCTAGCTCATATACTCTCACCCTTTTATCCGAGTAGGCTTGCTGTGCCTCTTCTGTGACTACTACCTTGTATTGGGCAATTGTTTTACACAAATTCCCTTCTACATTCCTCTGCACTTTGTGTCACATAATGATTCTCCCTTCTCTCAAAGTGTTTTTGTCAGCTGAACCAGTTGGGATTGCCTTTCCCTTCTGTGTTGGCCTATTGCTGCCATTACCACTTTAAAAGCCTCCCATATGGTGTTATGGCTATTGACAGTCCCTTCTTTTAAAGTGAAATATTCTTTGGTCCCTTCCTCCAAAATACCAGCAATCTTCCGATTGTTGATGTAATAGACATTCAATCTCCAAATCTCCCTTAAACACCCTTCCTGTGAGCTTAATATATAGGGGTGCATGATCTGAAATACCTCTTGATAGGAATTCCTCCTCCATCACTCTCCCGATAATTGTGCTGGGCATAAAGAAGTAATCCAATCTCTAAAGTGACTTTTGGACGTTAGAGTAAAAGGAGTATCACACTTCATTAGCGTGAAGCTCCCTCCAAGCATGCCTCAACCCTGTGGCCTCTCTAAATGTTTTGAGCTTTGTGCATGCAGAATCTGATCTCCCACTCTGTGTGGACAGGTTTCTCTCAGGTTGTACTGTCTCATTAAAATCTCCTCCCACCACTGTAATGTCCGCCCCATAATTCGTTAGTGTGTAACATGTTACCCTGCGGCGCTGGAGGCACATACAGTTTAAAAATGGCTATAATTTGCCCATAGATCCCCGTAATCAGGACATACCTCCCCTCCATTTCCCTGGTCAACTTGGTGATCTTCAGAGGCAAGGTTTGTCAAATCATGGTAGCCACCCCTCGAGTCCTACAGTAATATCCTGCATGTTCAACCACATTATATGGTGACCTTCCCTGAAAAGGGCACGCTTTTCCCACCAAGAGTGTCTTGTAGCATCACAATATCCGCCTTCTGTCTGCTAAGATATTTGAACAGAAGGTCTGCCTTTTATTTTACTGTTCTGCCCATTTACATTTCAAGTCTGGAAATTTAGGAAGATCCTTTCTCCATTATCCGTTCCCATTACTTATGTTGTTATGTAGGTTGCCCCTCTTATCTGCCCTCTTGACTGTGATGGATTTCATGGGGGGGTGAGGGGTGTACCCTGGGCCGGTCGTGCAGGGTTTGCCAAACATGAACAACTAACTTTCCCCTTTTAAGTCCCCCCCATGCTTCCTCCTAACTAGAAGCATCTGTCACCCTTGAAACTTAAAAACATTTAACTTCACCATTAGATGAGAGTCCTGGGGGATGACTGCTCAGTTTAAATCGCTCCGCTCTGACAGTTCCTTATATCCTCTCTTGTTCTCTACATGGTGCATTTGGAGTTAACTTTTAAAACATGCATTTGCTGTGGTATATTTAATCCATGTGCTTCTGTGGCTCTTGTTCTATATGTCTCGAGGTTATTTCCTGCGTACATCTCTTCTTGTCATGGTTTGTGGGTATTTCTTCCTGTTGTTCCCAGCACAGTGGAGTGTTCCTTCACTTTTCCTCCTAACTTGAAGCCTAACGTATCTGTCCAGTCCCACACCTCTGTCGGATCTTTGAAGAATTTGACTCCTTTTGGGCCTATCACTCTAAGCGTACGCTGCATATTTAAGGTCTCTCTCGCGTAGCCTCCTTTTTGTTTTCTCAAACGATTGGTGTGCCTGTTTGGTGGTCAGGGGTTTCGGCATCTCAGCCTGATCTCCTCTTCTCTGCTACCGCGCTGCCATTTTGGCTGCTGTCGGAAGGGTTCCCCGTTCACTGCTGTTCTTCTCTCAGCACTCTCAGGAGAAGCATGAGACCCAGAGCAGAGGAAGAGAGCCCAAGTACGTGCCGAGCCTGAAAGTATTTCCCTGCAGATACAGAGGTAATGGGGCAAATGGGGAAACTGGAAGGATGCCAGGGCATCATTCCGGAGCAGGAGAAACTGATGAGATACTAAATTTATTTAAAACAGGTTTTTATTATTTTCCATAAATCACATATTACAAAATATATTGAACCATCAACGTCTCCCCTTCTCCCCTCACCGGAGTGAGAACTTTCCATTAGTCTTCCTTTATTCTGTTGGATCTATAACATGCCCATTATCCTCATTTTATGCAGACACCATTGTAGCATATAGTCACTTTGTAGATTCTCCAATATCTGCCCCAGTCTCTTTTGACGATATCCTGGTCTCCCTGGATCTTATGTTACCCATTAGAGTAAGACAAAGCTCCACACTTTCTGTAGCCAGTCCTGGGTCATGAGTGCTGATTGCTGTTTCCACTGTTGCACTGTCACCATCCGGGCAGCTATCAGGAGGGTCACAAATCCCTGTTTCTGGGTTTTAGTATACATTCTCGACCCTGAATCCCACGTCCCACACATCCATACACTTTCCCCTAGTAACTCTGTTCCCTGAAACATCTCCTGCATCTGCTTTTTCACCCCGGCCCAATCTGGTTGTAGCACCGGGCAGCTCCACCAAATATGTCTCCAGTTCCCCCTCCAACATAGATCTGATGCCAAGGGAAACATTACGTGGATTCTCTCAGGCGTATAATGCCATTGAAGTAGCACTTTAACCCACATCTCCCTCACCTGAATAGAGCAGGTTAGTTTTGGTATTATTCCCCACAGATGTTCCCACTGTCTTCAAGGAATGGCTTCCGCCAGCACCCCTTGCGATTTATTTCATATGCTTCCATTGAACTATTTCTTTGTGGTCGTTTAAGTTTGATACCAGGTTTGTCATGCCCGCCTGAGTCATTATGTATTCTTCAAAAGGGGTCAGCTGCCTTGTGGCTGCCTCCGTAATCCTTGGGGTAACTAACCAATGTTTCAATTGATTATATTTAAATCGATCCCTCTCTGTTAACCCCATATCCTGCATATAGGTCCTCAGGGCCCCCGGTACGTACCCCGCATCTATCTTCTGGCATCCCACCCCCATCCAAGCCGTCTTTGAATGCCCCTTTTTCCATTCCCGGCTGAAAATCCGTATTTCCGAGCATTGGATAAAATGGGGATGGGATTACTGTTAAGGCCCCTCGCTCAACCGCCTGATCACATACTTGCACCCCTACCCCAATAATCTCACTTTTCTTGATATTTTGGTGTCTATGCTGTTTATTCAACCAGATTAACCCCGAGAGGGAGGATCCCACTACCGCCCTGTCTTGTCAAGCCCATATTTTTTTTGCTTGTCTGCTAACCATTGTCTCACCACCCGTAGTTGGGACGCCTCGTAATATCTGTGTAATATCTGTGGCGAGTGCTAAACCCCCTCGATTCCTTGGAGCCGTTAATGTAGACATAGATACCCTTGGGGTTTCCTTTTCCAAATGTATGATGTTATGGCTCTGTTCAGGGATCTGAAGAAAATCTTTGAAATCCTAATAGGCAGTGCTTGGAAATAATATAACACTTTCGGCATAATACCACTGTTTTAAGTATAGTAGTGACTTCTAAGCCTGTTTCATTCGGGTCATCCCTAATTGTCCCTGTATATGTCTCAAAGCCCTTCTTAATATGTTTGTGGGGTTTTTGGACATTTCCCTGTGAATATCTCTCAGCTTCCCCTCTAGTTCTTTCTTTCTCCCACTGCCGCCTCTGCTTGTCCCTCCCTGCCTTAAGTGCTATTAAGTACCCCCTCATTACTGCCTCGAATGCATCCCTTACTATTTCCTGTGGTGTATCAGCTGTTACATTTTCTACAAAATACTGGTCTATCTTGTCTCCGATCGACTGGATTAGAGCCTGATCTTGTAGGAGTTCTGTGGGGAATTTCCAGTTCCATAGCCCCCACCCCCTTTTATTTCCAAGTATGATGGTCATATGCACCGGGGCATGATCTGACAAAGAAATGTAGCCCAGCTCTATATCCCTTACCTTCCCCAACAGCCCGTGGAAGCCCAAATGTAATCAATCCTAGATTGGGAGGAGTGTACATGGGAATAGTAAGTACATTCTTGCTCTTGTCCCTTCACAATCCTCCAAACATCTTGGAGAGCGACGGTAGCCATTTTCTTTTTAAGTGCCTTGGACAGAACAATCATTCCCGGTGTTGTTTTTTTACTCCTTTGCAGTAGGGGCTCGCATGCTCTGTGGCAAATTCCTCTAACCTTGACAACACCCCCCTCAAAAAACCATCCTGTCCCATATTTGGTGCATACTGTAGCCAACATAACCTTCTGGTCACTGAGGATAACATTCAAAAGTATATACCACCCTTGCCTATCTGCCAGGGATTCCTGCACATGAACTCCCAATCTATCAAGAATCACAATCAACACACCAGCCTCCCCCCCCACATTCACCTGAAAGAGTTGAGAGTAACCCCTAATTTGTAACTTCCATTTCTTTTTTGTTTATATGTCTCTCTTGATACATAAGAATATCTGCATTCTCCCCCTGCAGAAACATTTCAATTTGTTTCCTCTTGATGGGGGTGTTGAGTCCCCTTACATTGTATGTTAATACCTTTAGGGTCTTCATCTTAATGATTCTCCCCCCCCCTTACACTCCATTCCTCATCCCACTTTTCCCCACTCCCGGCTTCCCCCATGCTATCCCCTACCCTTTTCTCTCCCCCAATCCCTAACTAAAAACATGAAACCCCAACTTGTCCCCCCCCTGTCCCTTCCCCTGAGGAGGGCTCAGGTTGCTAGGACTGCTCAGAGGATGTCTGCTGTGCCTGGCCCTCATAGAATCCCAGAGAAGTCATTGTGGGGACTACTAAACCCCACTAAAGATTTCAAGTTCCTCCCCCGTCTCTGCCCCTCTGGCCACAAGCCACATGATAATGTGTTTAAGTCTTACCCCTCGGCTGGGATTCATCATAATTTCGCTTTCCCTGCTGGAGCTGTCCATCTTGTTGCATTGCATTTCAATCCCGGACCTTCACTTCTCCTTCACATCCTTTTTGTCATCCTTAGTCCTTGGTGGTTTCTCCCCATTGTTTAGCCCATTACAGTTGTTATATTGGGGATCTCTTGCCTCATTATTTCTTGTCTCCACCCTTGCCTTTCTTTGAAACTGTCTTCCACTCCACCGGCCCCCTTCGCCATGTTTCTCTTCTTTGTGAGCTTCCACGCCCTTTCATATATTCCTCAGGCAGGTCTAGTATGCGTGCTCCTTCGTCACAGGTCGAAATCCTATATTAACGCCCTTCCCACGTAAACAGAAGGCTGAATGGGAAAGTCCATCAGTACTTTGTTTCTGTGCCAGAAAACTCACCAACAGGCCCATCTCCGTCCTTTTCTGTAACGTGGATTGGGCTAAATCCTGGTATAGCTGCACTTCTATTCCATTGACATTTGTTGGGCCCATTCATCTAGCCACCCTTAGAATCTGCTCGTTCTGGGTATAAGATGCCATTGCCATTAGTACATCGCTTGGGCGTGAGCCCAGTTCCAGACTTCGTAGGCCCACCCGATGTACCCGTTCTATCTGGACTCGTTCCACTGAGCTAGTTGTCAAGATGTCTGCAAAGAGTTGTTGCACGGTATCTCTCAGATCTTTATCTGCAATCGACTCTGATAGGCTCTTAATTCTATTGTTTGATCTCCGGGATCAAGTTTCTAAGTCCACGCATTGGATTTCCAGATTATATGTCAGACGGGAGAGACGTTCAAAAGCTTCATCGCTCTTCTGCGTTTCCTCTTCCATGCCCTGAAATGCCCTTTCCATCGTGTCCATTCTTTCCTCAAGCCCTGCACCGACTGTTTCATTTCCGTCTTTAGAACCTCAAACTGGGACTGAAAAGGTGTCACAAATTGTTCTTGAAATTCCCTAAATTAGGACAGCAAATCTTCTTTTCTCATTGTTCATGCCCCCTCCTCTCTGCTCCCCTGCTGTGCCATGTCCTGCCTTTCTCTTTAAGTTGCTGCCTCGGGGGGTGTTCCTATTTCCCAAAGGCTTTTTATAATGGTTTGTTCGCACGTTTGGGGAGTGGGGGGTTAGGTCTGACTGATGCTTCCTTCCCCTTGGTTTTGGACATGTCTATGTTCTCCTTACTTCAAAGGTTGTGTGTTCCAAGCCGTGCTGCTTCCCAGGGGTTGCGAAATCCTCTTTTCGTGGTGGGTTGTGTTGTGACTCTATATCTTGTATCTCTTTGTTGTCCCTGTATTGAGTTGCTTTTATCCCTCCTATGCCCCTCCTGAGTCCGGTCTCACCAAGGTATTGTGCAGGGCTTTCCTGAAGCTTGGGCCATCCCTCATATGTCCCTCAATATTGGTAACAGCGTTATCCACAGCCGCCGACCTGAGGATCCTGCCCGCATCCACTGCTCGTTATCCACCACATTGGCCCACCGGGTCCCCCACAAGTTGTTCTCCGTCTGGTCCTGCTGAACTCCAACCCTCCTCCTGTACAGATCCCTGCTGCTTACCAGCTGCACATTTTGTTTCCAGGGTGCCGCTTCACACCTGGATCACTTGCGGGGGGGAATCTTAAATCTCTCCTTCTCCTATGAGTCGGGTGGAGAGCATGTTCACGGCTTCCCGCGATCCTTGTTAACCCCTTCTCCTCTGCTTGGGGCTATGATATTGTGCACCCTCTGGCCCAGCTCCGTATGTTGCCCCTCCCCTTGAGATTCAAAATGCTCCAGCTTGAGACTTTTCTTATACGATGTCCCTTCTCTGGGGGTTCCACTGCTTAATCTCTGGAATATTGTTGTCGCTTGTCACGTTGTATCATTGTCAGCTGCTTTTGCGGCCTGGTGGGGACAGAGACAGACTCACTTTTGTCCTCCTTCACCTGGCGCCATCTTGGAATCAGATACTAGATTAAAAGCCATTTAATTGGAACTGTGTTACTGTGGTAAAGAGAATAACGAATAAGCCTGAAAGAGAACGTATTTAGAACTGGGCACAAACACCATGGGAAGAGGGGAAAGTACCCAATGGTTTAAGAACTAAAGAGTGGGGAAAACCAGAGAGAGAAGTCTATAAATATGAATGGGAAGTGAAAGCAAGTAAATCAGATAAGAGGAGAGATAATCTAACTGAGCATCCCCAGGAGAGGGGGAGAAGGACAGGTCACTACAAAGGATACCCAACCTAAAAAGGCCTGGGTTACACGAGTCAGAAAGGCATATAAGCCTGGCTCAAAGTAAAAGAAAGAGTGATAAAAAAAGACTGCCGAACAACTACCCCAAGAGGTTAAGAAACCTAAGGGTACTTCCCCCAGGTAGAGCCCAGGAATCCCTTATTCAGGTGGCCAGGACACGGCCATCACTGTTGGATCTAGTTCCTGGGGATGGACCAGTGGGGGAGGATCACCTGGGTAGGGGAGCCCGGGTTTATGCTCAGGGGAATAACGCAGGTGAGACGCGGTACTATCATGGGGAGGATGGTGAGGGGAACAAAGTCCCTCATGCTTTTATAAGCTTTTCCTGCCATCATTCCTTCCAGCCAATCTCCTTTACCCAAAGGTAAAGCCAACCCATTTGCATCTGGTAAACTTGCTAAGAACCACAACTCCCAGAATCCCTGTTTTCCTGATTCCTATCCGGTCACTCTTCACCTCGTCCCTTTTAATTATTTTCTGAATTCCTGGTCCTCTTTGACCAAACCCTACCATTCCCACAATTCCCCCTCTTTATTTTACGATAAGAATCCTCGTCATTCCCATTTGTTTCATAACCCCTACAAATTCCACCTTTCTGAGTTGCCTAACCACTTTCTTTCTTATGACACCATTTCCCCATCCTACCCTGTAGGACACTCAAACTCTAAACCCCTCTTTTTCCAATACGAACACCTTTTTACACTGTGATAAAAAATGGACTAATGTTAAAACTGTTTATCTGACATGTCCCAACCCAAGGGTCAGGCAGAGTCAGGGAATGAACCTGAATCACACACACACCTGACTGCCCTTTTCTTTCCCCACAGGGATAAAAGGTGGAGCAAGAGAGCAACAACGAGCAAGGCAGACCGCACAATGTGAGCGCTAACTCAGCACGGCAGTTCATGAGGAGGCGAAAGATGGCGCAAGTCGAGAGGATACCAAGGGGAGAAATATTTGTGTCGGGGAGAGACGCTCAGTGGTACCAACCTTGACTCCAAACAGAAAGAAAGCCAAACAGAAAGCAAGCCAAACAGGTCATCACAGCCGGTGAGTTGAGGGGAGAGGCGATAAGAAACCGAACCATTTTTAACAAAAAGTAGCAAACGGCTAATTGAACTGTGAAAGGTTAAAAGAACTATTGATCGAAAAGGGGGAGACCCAGCAACAGAGGAGTCCGGCACCACATGGGGGCTCACTTAGGAAACTCTGAGCGATTACCCGATTGTTGAAACTACCATAACGAGAAGGCCTTGGGAAAGGCAAAAAGAGGGTCAAAGTGGACATACAGAGGTCTTGTAAAATCCTGTGTACAGTTGAACGTCTTTGACCGACAGAGGATTGTGAAACTAAGAGAAATTAATCTTGCATCATAAGAGTTGAATGAGAAAGACACAATTGACAAGATTGGCAAGAGTGAACCCGAAAGAGGGTAGCCAACAAAAGGGGGCAAAGTCTAAAGTCCTGAAATTCAGTGTGACAAGACTACACCCGGCTGAGGAATGTCCACAGTGAACTGTCTAAAAAGACAATAAGATTCATGAATGACACAAAGAAGATTGTGTTGAAAGCCATAGTGAACCCGGCGGATGGAGGCTAACAACTGAGAAGGGTCCGAGCCTGGAAAAGGGTGACCGATGGTGGAAAAGGCATTGCCCAAAGTGCAAACGGAGAACTTTTTGTTTATAATTTCGAATACATCAGGCCCACGGTGGCGAGAGACTTTTTGTAGAAAAGAGACTTAACCACCAAAGGCCCTGATTTCTGAGAGCCGAACTGTTATCTTGTGCTGGGATAGCTCGAGAGTGTGCTGTGCTCCAAAGTCCTACCTTATCCTGTGCTGAAAACATGGGGAGGGGGAGACTCCAAGTACCGCATTCTGACTTATTATTTGTGAACAATTCCTTCTTTCTTAGGAACATTATCCCACACTTCTTTTTGTATTTAGTGTATATCGTCACCTGCTATAAATGTTTGTAATATGGAGTGCTTGCAACCTGTCTGGCACACCATAATTGCTATGGGCATTGAGTAGAGAGTGCCAATGAACTCCACATAAAATGATATTAATGTTTATATTGAGTGTGGGGTTCTGGCAATCAGGACTGTGTCATCAGCATAAGGCTGGATGGGAAAGAGGCATTCCATGCAAAACAAGCACATCGGCTTTGTAATCCACTAGATATTTATATAAATTGTTTATGTACAATGAGAATAACAGGCGTGCAAGAGCGCAGCCCTGCCATACCCCAGAATTAACTGCAAATTAGGGGGTACATCAGCCTTGTGATTTCTTCAATAGAAAATTGAGTCGAGAGCGTAGCATCGTTAAATTCTTTCCCACAGGTAGACCTAGTTTCTTGTGCATACAAACTAGAAAAATGTTGGAGCCAATCTAAATCTAAAATTGAAGTTGCCGCAGGTTGACTTTTATGGCTGCAGCCAGAATTCACCAAAAGCCTAAATTGTCTGAGTTGTCATTACCCGCTGCTGAATAAAGTACCTCCCAAGCCTCTGATTCTGGTTCAATTTTCCTTGCAGTAATAGCTTTTTTGTAAAGAGAGCATGCTGACATTTTTTCGTTCCTATTAGTAGTTTGGGGCCTCATCACAAGGTTGACGGTATGCCAGCGGTAATTGCGCCGTGATACCGATGACGCAAACAGCGTTACTGCTACTCGGTCCAGCGCTGTCAGTCCAGAAAAACCAAACACCCCTTGAGGGTCGGGAAATGAATGTTAATTGGTTGGCCGAAGACCAACCGCCTCATTTACAGTGTTAAGAATATATATTCATTAGTTATTACGTAGCTTTTAGTTCAACTAGAGTGAGGCCATTTTAAGATGACCAGAATCGCCATTTTGTTTTCTCTCTCTGCTCTCTCTAACGTTGCCATTTTGCCTCATGTAAAACTGCTTTGCTGTAGATATTATTTCGCTTCAATGGTCCTATGCTAAGAAACATGTTGAAACATTACACTGGAGAGCCAGACAGAAATGCCCGATTCCCTCCCTCACATATCCTTGAAGACAGGGAGCGAGGCATTTAATCAGTACACGAATGCCAGCGAGTCTCCTGAAAGAATAGCAATGTACGAAACTAGCATTTAAAGAGTTGAATTATGCTCTTCTTTACGGCCCCCCTTTCTGAGCCCAGTGAGGCCCCGGAGAGCGGGTTGACCTCTAGAGCGAGAATCGAAACTAAGAGATAGTGAGGTCTGGTATGTGCCAGTCTCCTACGCGCAGCTTACCCATGAAAAATAGAAACGCTGTGTTCTCGCAAATAAAGAATGGTGTCTGTAAAATTGAAGATTGCAAACCGTTACTAAATATGGTGGTCTAAGGTGTCATATTTGTCATACTGGTCAATCATCGCCTCTAATTCAAAGGGAAATGAATTGGGGGCGGCATCAAATGTGTCATACTGTGTCATTGCTGATTGTAAGGTGCTCGGTTTGTATATATGTAACTGATGTACGTTTCACTCTCTCTTGCATCCCCCGAGGTCTGTTAGACACATGTTGTGGGGCGTGGGACCATTTGGCCAACTGGGACTTCTTTGTATTGCAATAAAGCCTAGATTTTGGGAACGGAACCTCGTGCCTGGTGTATCTATTCGAGTGTGGTGACTGTGCCTTGTTTCCACATCCGAGGGTCCCTCAGGGGCCCCTTCAAGATGGCGCCCGAACAGGGACCCTTCCCCACTTGTTCCATCGTGTATGTTGTAAAATAAGGAAGGCGGTAAGAACGGCGAGGACGTGAGCGATCGAGCCGGGATCAAGAGGTGTACAGGGCGCCCCTGCGAAAAGCGATGAGAGACTCCTTTGCAGATCTGCACACCGCTGATCCCTGATCGACATCCCTGGCCAGCAAATAAGGAGGCGAGGGTCCCAAAACGAGGCAGAGCCGAGATACGCAGACACAACATCATTGGTTGCGTCAGTATATGGACGAATTGTGTGTTAAAAAGACAAATTGACTAATCAGGTGAGTCTTGCCCCGATTCGTAAGTGATCCTGATATTGGTTGAGAGTTGATTTTGCAAAATCAAACACCCAGAGTAAGTTTGATTAGCCAAGGGAAAGGTTAAAATATGCCTGGGGTATTGTCCACCTTAGCAGGATTTTTCCGGTGCGGCAAACAATCTTTGGAAACTGGCCAGGAAGCACCACCGGCAGGAACGCCGGCTTATGATATGTACATAAAGTATGGTATAGGAGCGATAATATTTTGTGAAACGTGGCATAAGCAAACCAGAAAACAGGAAAATCTTCAGTGGCCGAGGGATGGGAGTTTTGAGATGGAACGTATAGATAACCTGGAAAAGGTGTTGATAAGTAAGAGAGCACGCCCTGGGGCACTTGATATCCTTAGGGACTGGAGGAGTGAAGCAATGCTCCGATTTAGAAGTAGAGAGAAACATGCGCGTAGGCATAAGTCAAAGGCGGAGAAAGCTGAAGAGAAGGAGGAGTGGAGTAATAGCTTGAGAAAGACAAGACGGCGCGATGAATTAAACATAGAAAAAATATATCCACAAAGAGAGCTACACTCATCGGACGATTTAATAAACAAAATTTTAACCGAAACAAAACAGGGCCTGTGGAGTGAAACTAAACAGATTACGTCAGTAGCTGTCACTCAACCCCCTCACGTTGCTCAGCCCCTCCCAATCCCAACACAGCCACAGGCTACATCAGATACTGCACTGCCCACTAGCCAGCCAACCCTGAGTGTTTCGCAATTACCACAGCCTCAGCAGACGTATCCCATTCTCACTGCCCCCTCCGTACCTCCCGATCAGGAGGGTGCCACTGTTCCGACCACCCCTCCCATGAGAGGAATTGAGCAGAATGAATGGACGAGAGTAACTCGCAGCGCGATCAGTAAGGAGAGAAAGCGTGAGCTGCAAGAACAGGCGGAAATGTATATAGACGATAATGATGGGGTATCCACGCTAGCGTCCCTATATGACTTCAGAAGGAACAATGAAAGACAGGTATTGTTGGAATGCATGGGGGAATATTTGTCGGGAGAATGGAAAAAGTTAATTGGGAAGTTACCACCGCAACAATTGTTGGATTTGAATGCATTAGCCCGTTGTAAAGGGAAAGATGAAGAAATAGAAGAGCATGTGAAGCGATTGTTTGAAATAAAGAATGAATTGGATGAAGAGTATTCTGAAGTACTCGCCACACCGGGAAATAGTAGATAGAATATTGAGAGAGGCAGGAAGAAAGCATCAGGACTGTATATGCAGAAATCTTTGCCGCCACCGGGGCAGATAAGTGATAGACAAAGATTGCAGGTATGTGTACGGGAAACGATGAGATGGATGTCAAGCCCTAGGACTTTGGTGGGGGAGATAAATGAGATATGTAATAAGTACCCTTTGCAAATAAGGATAGAAGCTCTGCGGACAATAGTAGGGGTGTTACTCCAGCAGGTAGCAGGACACAACAGGGGAAGGGGAAATGCACAGAGTAGGGGAAATTCGAATATGCATGGAGGGCCTTTGGGATTAAACCAATGTGCATACTGCAGAGAGGAAGGACACTGGCGGGCACAATGTCCGCATTTGCAAAATAGAGGCGGATATAGTTAGAGAAGGCCTCACAGAGGGCACATGGGAGCAAATCGTCACAACAGAAATCATATGCAGCAGCACCAAAATAATGATGGGAATGGTGCACAGAATCAAGGCCAGGCTCCGAATCAAACTACTCAAAGTCAAAATCAGCAGGGTGTACAAAATGGAAGTAGAGGGAGAGGGGGGAACATTTTTGATAAGCAGACAGGTGCATACTATAATAACAGTGGAGACTACACATCGGATGATGTGTTGTTACCCCAATAGGACAGCCCAGGACAGGGGTCGGAACCAGTGTCAATTCCCGTGAATCAGAAAGGACCCTACGTAGAGATGAAAATCGGGAATGAAGAGCATAGATTCCTTGTAGACACGGGGGCACAAAAGTGCTTGATAGATCATCACTTGGTTCCAGACATACCTCTGTCAGGGTGACAGAATATTTCAGTAGGGTTCGGAGGTACCCCAGTAATAAACCCCGAGTCCAAATCAGTAGCAGGGACAATAGGGCCTTTTACTGAACATTGTCCATTTCTTTTAACAAAGCATTGTGGGGAAAATCTCTTAGGATTGAATCTATTGAAAAAACTAAGCGCAGTTATTCATTGTACACCAGATGGGGTATTTTTGACTATTTCTCCCCAGACTATGCCGACTTCTGAATTTGTTACAGAACCTTTATCAAGGGAATTGAGTAAGGTACCAGCTTGCATGTGGGCCATAAATGACAATGATGTGGGATGTTTGAAAATAGAGCCAGTACAAAATTACATTAAAAGAAGGAATAACACAACCACGTATTCCACAGTATAAAATTTCAGCAGAAGGCGAGAAAGGATTGAAAAACATTGTTTCGGATTTGGTGAAATTGGGAGTGATTGAAGAAATTACATGTAGTGTATGTAACAGTCCCATTCTTCCTGTGTACAAGAAAGGGGGTAATGAGGTACCGTACCGTTTCATAATTGATCTCTGTGCACTGAACAAAGTGGTAGACCCCCAATTCCCATTAGTGCCAGATGTCACTACGATTTTGACAATGATCCCTGCGTCAGCAGAATACTTTAGTGTTATCGATTTAAAAAACGCTTTCTTCAGCATTCCAGTACACAAAGAAAGCAGGTATTTATTCGCTTTCACTCTAGGAGGATGATCATTCACATTTACACGCATTCCACAAGGCTACACTGAAAGTCCGAGTATATACAGTAGAGCATTGAAAGAACAGCTAGACATGTTAGAATTACCAGCAGATTGTGTGTTGCTACAATACATTGACGATTTACTAATCGCTGCTGACACGGAGGAGATATGTAAACAAGGTACTGTTCTATTATTGAATCATATAGCTACGCAATGCCATAAAGTAAGCTTAAAGAAATTCCAGTACTGTCAGAAAGAAGTAGCTTATTTGGGTTACCTACTTTCAAAGGAAGGGAGAAGATTAACGCCAGAGAGGATAAAGAGTATTTCTGGTATGCCTATTCCAACAACACAGAAAGGTGTGAGAGCGATAATAGGGATGGCGTCTTATTGCGTCAATGGATTATAAACTTTGCTTTAATTGTGAAACCAATGGTGGAATTGACAAAAAAGGATGCTGTGATGCCTTTGCAGTGGAAGGAAGAATGTCAGAAAGCATTTGATTAGCTAAAAACCATTTGAGTTCTGCTCCAGTTTTGGGCACACCGAATTATGAAAAGATTTTTAGGCTATTTGTGCATGAGAACAAAGGATGCGTGTTGTCTGTCTTAACACAGCAACAAGGTGAAAGAAATAGGCCGTGCAGCTATTTTTCTTCTGCGCTGGACCCTGTAGCGCACGCACTACCACAATGTTTGCGAGCTGTTGCAGCGGCTGCTGCATCAGTGAAACAAACAGAAGGGATGGTTTTGGGGCACACCTTAATTTTGATGGTGCCACATGCCATAGACGTTCTACTCAATAGAACGCAGACGCAACACCTGACGTCTGCTAGATTGACTAGATATGAAATTGTATTGTTCGCGCCCCACATCCAAATTATGAGGTGTAGCACTTTGAATCCAGCAGAATCAATGCCAATGCCCGGGGAAAACAGTGGTGGGACTGAATTGCCTCCCCATGATTGCCTAATGGTTACTGAGGAAGAAACAAAAGGGAGAATTGATCTGAGTGACACACCACTAAAAGAACAAGAAGGGGAACTGTTTTGTGACGGCTCCTGTTTTAAACTACCTGACGGCACATCAACTGCCGCATGTGCTATTACGACATTAAAAAGCGTTGTGGAGCGTAAAAGAATTCCTTATAACTCTGCCCAGGCAGCAGAGATAATTGCCTTAACAAGAGCTTGTGAAATTTCAGAGAACTTGAGCGTAAATATCTATACTGATACCCAGTACGCCTTCGGCGTAGTCCATAACTTTGGCCGATTATGGGCCGAGAGAGGTTTCTTAACATCCCATGGGGCTAGAATTCAACATGGCCCTCTGATTGTGCGATTACTGTCTGCACTTACGTGTCCAAAGAACCTGGCAATAGTGAAATGCGAGGCGCATAAAAAGGTGACATGTAAAGTGGGAGAAGGAAAAGCATTTTCAGACAAGATTGCGAAACAGACTGCCACTGATTTGCATACAAAAATGTTGACAGTACAATCAGAGGAAGTGCCCTGCATGATAGAAAATGGAATTGTGACTGTTAAAGAAATGCAGGCGGAAGCTACCGCCGACAAAATACAGGGATGGGCCAAGGGCACTGCAGAATTGGATTTGGAGGGTTGCTGGGTGGACAAGAAAAGCAGGATTTGGATGTTGCCAAATGCTTATGTAAACGCAATGGTTACAATGGCTCACAGTCCCACACACATCTGTGTGAAGAAAATAGTCCAACATTTAGCCACAGTCTGGGAAAATCCACTCATAAAAAAGAATGCAGAGAGGCTAGTACAAAACTGCATTACATGCCTACAGCACAATGTGGGAAAGGGATCGGTGACTCCAACAGGAAGTTTTGGACCTCCCTCTATGCCATTCGAAGTGATTTACTTTGACTTCATAGAAATGGAGAGATGCCAAAATCTGAAGTATGTTTTGGTGATCATATGTGCATTCAGCAAATGGGTGGAAGCATATCCATTGAAAGACTGCACAGCCATGAACACAGTGAAAGTAATGCTAAAAGAGTATTTCTCTCACTTTGGTCTGCCCCGTGTCATATGGTCAGACAATGGTCCGTACTTTGTAGGTGCAGTGATACTGCAGATTTGTGCAGGATTACAGATCGATAAACGATTCCATTGTTCGAGACATCCGAGTTCGGCCGGTCTTATTGAACGGCATAACGGAATCTTGAAGTCCAAAATCAGTAAGATCTGTGCAGGCAGCAAACTAAGTTGGGTAGATGCATTACCAATAGCGTTACTGTGTATGTGAACGTCATTTCAGGCCAGAACTGGGCTCTCCCCCTATGAAATCATAATGGGGAGACCGGCGAATGTGTGGTGCGCACCCCAGCCTAGGAGAATGAGAGAGGTAGAATACCCTGTACTCAGCATTTATTGTAATCTGTTAGTAAAAAAACTGCATTTGATTCATCAGCAGGTGCAGGAGGCATTACCAGTGTGGTATACTGGCCCATGACATGCATTGGAGCCAGGAACCTGGGTATTAGTCAGAAACTACGAACGGAAAACATCACTGGCACCCAGGTGGAGTGGGCCTTATCAAATACTCCTGACCACGCAGACAGTGATACGCGTGGATGGACGCAAGGCGTGGATTCATGCCACGCACGCCAAGAAAGTCCCATCGCCATTCGACACGTCAATTGATCGGGACAAAGAACAGAAGGAGACAGCAGCGGTTCCAGAAACAAAAAAAGGTTGTTGCCAGTCCTTTGCCACAGAAGTTGCCTGATCGTGAAACAGAGCCTGATGAGATTGCCATCAAAAAACGGAAGAGCAAAGAGTGCCTCAACGTTGTCCAGCAGATTCTGCATCTCTGCTGGCCGACATCAAGCGCATACTTCTGTGGCGCCCACCATCTTCTGTTGCGCCACAGCCTGCATTGTCGCCTGGGCACCCATCATCATCTGCCATTGTGCCCCATGCTGACTCCAAGCTCGAGACCGGAAGTGCACCTGCACTATTTGTTGATCACACGGTACCAGGAGCAAATCGGTACAACCTCCGGAGCAGAAAGAAGGAGTGATCACATTTTCATCTCTTGGTGAATTTCTTGCCTCCGTTTCCTATTTTCGGATGAAGTGGGAACCGGAGGCCTAGAGGAGGGTGGTGTAAGAGGCATGCAAGTTAGACAGCTCATGAAACGCAACTGCTCGGTGCTAAATCCATGTGTCAGGAACCCGAGTGAACACGTGGTACAAGGCAGCTGCTCTGAAACTATAGGGCAATGTGAAAATGCACGAAGGCCTTACCAAATGAAAAAGCAATCCAGGCAGATAGGAAACTGGCATAAAAAGATTGTAGACTTTGATTGAACTCTGTCAATATCCTGGGACGCACATGAACAAGAGATATTCACGACGAGCACAGCAGAAGAAGGAAGAGAACCAGCAAATGCCCCCTCCTGCACCAATGCTGATAGAGAATTAAACGTAGTACATAGAAAGGCGGAAAAAGGACTTGGTAAAAAGAATTGTGTGCTGGGTCTAACCATAGTAATGTGCATAATGAGTATATTAGCCCCAATGTTGACCATATCAGTATTATGGTACCTACAGGAAATGCACCCTTTTGAAGTACTTTTGCCCATTATGAATATTTCCACAACAGAAAGACCAGTCCATGTGATTTCCTATACCTTGTCCCCAATGGAAGAAAGACATAGGGATGGATATGGGAACAACACATTGCTATTAATGATGAATATGACACACTCAATCCTAAGAAAAAATAATTGCTGGGTTTGTGCCCATTTGCCTCAACATGGTGGCAAAGGAATAGGATGGTATGTACAGGCCCTGCCATTAATTTCCGCATGTTATGCCTCTCTGAGTGCCCTATATCATGGGAAATGGAACGAAAGGGAACTGGTCAACTAGATAAAACAAATATGAATGAATTCGAGGAAGTGATTATGAAACCGGTGGGTTGCTCCATATTCCATAAAAGATTATTAATTACACCAGCAATAATGCCACAGGATATATTGGCTGTACCTTATAAAACTTCTGTGATCACGTCCCACATGATCCCACAGGGGAATAAGGATGCAGAACCCCCTTCATATACAGTGAATTATAACCCTCATTCTGTCCCATTCTGTTTAAAGAAAAAGGGTTCTTTCCAGTTAGGAACATTTACCAGATGCAGGAACATAGGATTCCTTGATAAAGAAGTGGAACTAATATATGTGGGAGATCCTGTGTATTTCATATGTGGAGAAAAAGCATATCCTTGGTTACCTAGGAACTGGGGAGGCACTTGTTATTTAGGTTTCCTGTTTCCTGGGTGTTCCTTTCAAAAACAGCGGATAAAGCTAAGCTGACCAGGTCACAACCTCGCCGGAATAGTGGGGACGGGTTGATTGCAGAAGACATAGCGAAATCGTTTGTACCATTTTAGGGCCAGGCGATAAACTCTTATAACATAAGACGACTGTCTAGGATATTAGAACAAACAATAAATGGAACAACTGACATATTATATAATATGACTCTCGAGGAAAAAGCAATTAGATTAATGTCACTGCAAAATAGAATGGCCCTTGATATAATCTTAGTTGATCGCGGTGGTGTTTGCAAAATCGCGGGATCAGCGTGTTGCGTATTTTTAAGCGAATCCTCCCCCACGATTTATGAGGCGATAAGAAAATTGCATGTATTAAGCTCTGATCTCGACCCCCCTGAAGGGAGCTGGGAATTGAACATAAGCTCTTGGTTCTGGGAAGTGTTGCGGTCCTGGGGATGGAAGGTATTTGCAATCCTAGGAATATTCGTGACATGTTGTTGTTGCATGCATTGTCTCCCCATCGTATGTACTGAAATTAGCGAAGAATGTGTACAAATGATGAAACGAAAAAACATTACTAAATCAAGCACTCGCCATAGTAACGAATCTGAAACCATTAACGAATTCATGGCAATTGATATTGATAATAATAACGAGGAGACAACAAGTGTACATGAGTCAGAATTTGAATCAGATTCCGAATCTAATCCAAATAATTGGTCGGAGGAGGATGCAATGTATGGATGAGACGTTTGGTATACGGCCAAGAGGAGGGTTTGTCATGATAATTGGTTGGCTGAAGACCAACCGCCTCATTTACAGTGTTAAGAATATATATTCATTAGTTATGACGTAGCTATTAGTTCAACTAGAGTGAGGCCATTTTAAAATGACCAGAATCGCCATTTTGTTTTCTCTCTCTGCTCTCTCTAACGTTGCCACTTTGCCTCATGGAAAACTGCTTTGCTGTAGATATTATTTCGCTTCAATGGTCCAAGGCTAAGAAACACGTTGAAACATTACACTGGAGAGCCAGACAGAAATGCCTGATTCCCTCCCTCACATATCCTTGAAGACAGGGAGCGAGGCATTTAATCAGTAAACGAAGCCAGCGAGTCTCCTGAAAGAATAGCAATGTACGAAACTAGCATTTAAAGAGTTGAATTATGCTCTTCTTTACGGACCCCCTTTCTGAGCCCAGTGAGGCCCCGGAGAGCGGGCTGACCTCTAGAGCGACAATCGAAACTAAGAGATAGTGAGGTCTGGTATGTGCCAGTCTCCTACGCGCAGCTTGCCCATGAAAAACAGAAACACTGTGTTCTCGCAAATAAAGAATGGTGTCTGTAAAATTGAAGATTGCAAACCGTTACTAAATATGGTGGTCTAAGGTGTCATATTTGTCATACTGGTCAATCATCGCCTCTAATTCAAAGGGAAATGAATTGGGGGCGGCATCAAATGTGTCATACTTTGTCATTGCTGATTTTAAGGTGCTCGGTTTGTATAAATGTAACTGATGTACGTTTCACTCTCTCTTGCGTCCCCCGAGGTCTGTTAGACACACGTCGCGGGGCGTGGGACCATTTGGCCAACTGGGACTTCTTTGTATTGCAATAAACCCTAGATTTTGGGAACGGAACCTCGTGTCTGGCGTATCTATTCGAGTGTGGTGACTGTGCCTTGTTTCCGCTTCCGAGGGTGCCTCAGGGGCCCCTTCAGCGCTATTAGTGATGGATCACAAGTAGCAGTAAGGTGGTAAATCCCAATTCCCCATTGGACCCAATGGGGCTGGTGGGGGCGCTATTAGCACCAGCGCAAATTGCGAAAATGCCCTCTCCGCCAGTGCATTCACCTACAGCTCACAGCTGGAGGTGAATGTGGCCATACTCGTGATTGGGCCAGCCCTAAAAGGCGGCTGTAATAGCGTTACTGCAGCATTTAAGGGCTACTTCCCAACTCGTGAGGAGGTCCTTGGTTTTTAACGGCTCTAAGTAAGTAAATTATTTGCAATTCGACAGAGTCTCTTAAACCAGCTGTTCCGTTCCTTCCGAGACATCGAACTAACTATCTTAGAAAAGACAGACGAAAGTATTTTCATTTATTAAAGGAAGTAACCAGAGACATTAGTATCATTCTTAATGTACCCCCAAAACTTTATTAATATGGTGCATTGTGACTGGAGAGGAAATACAACTCGAGCTCTTTACCAGGGAACCATCTGATGTGTCTGGTTCTATTAGTTTTCTGTACATTAGCCACATGGGGAATATTCATCCCTGTACCAAAGCATAAGGGCCACTTGGAGATTAAATCTATTGCATAATGATCACTGTACAAGCCATCAAAAACCTTAAAATCAATGATTCTCAACCATCTACTAATTGAGACACAGAAGTAATTGATTGTTGCGCTGCTTTGATGACTTCGAAAAGTATATGCTCCCAGGGAGTCGGAGTAAAATCTTCCAATAACAGATTGTAGTCCTTGCTTGATTAAAAGTGTAAGTCTCAGTCCTTCAGAGTTAGTTTATGGGTCAGTCATAATCGGGATATTAATGGAGTCCTCAGTACAATCCAAAAAGAGATTTGTCCAGTCACTGGACAATTTTGGTGTTGAATTCGCCCATACAATCGTCCAATAACTAATGGATTTGCTACCTCTATTTGTATACTTCAAGGCGGCTGCCAAATCACTTACGGGGGATTTTGCTCTGTTAGATCGACAGCTATTGTAAAAATAAGTCGAAAAAGAGAGTCCCCTGACACATTTTTTAGTTGAAGTGTCAAGATGTTACACAAATCAAAAGGAAAGTATAAGACCTAACAGATCTCACAAACGTTTTAGACTTTGTAGCATCATTGTATTAAGACAAATAACCATCAATAAATAGATCATAATCGGACTACGTTTCCTGCAATAGTATTATTTCATGTTTATAGAGCTTAAAACCGATCACAGGGTTATCAAGCTTGTGTTTAGTTCTTGCAATGGTCAACAAAACCCAAGTCAGAGTGTTGAATATTGGAAAATTAGTAATACAGTGAGTGACGTGGGCTGATAGTTAAGGACATTTCAGAGACACGTGAGTAATACCAAACCTTCCTTGACTAGTAGTAAAAAGTGAGACTATCTTGTGGGATGTTTTTACCCATGCATCCAAGCCCTACCATAAAACTGTGCAGTACTGGCATGGAAAACATCATGATGGCCAGAACTCCCCAGAGAGTGCACAGGGAAAACATGAAGAATAGGCTGCCACCCATTTTTGCCTATGTTGTGAGCACAGGAGGGCACTGCCTAAAACCACCATTGGGCTACACACACAGTAGCCTGAAACCATTGGGAATGGCAATGCTGATTGCCAAAAAGCAACTCAGAACTGTGGGGAATTCATTTTCTTAATCCCAAAAATGGTTGCATTACCAGTACTCACCACTATCAGAAAGCTGGCGTTTTAAAACCACCAGACTTTTGTGTAAAACTGAACATATGAAACAAAACCAGACCAAGGAAAGACTTGCTAAGAGGTGGATACAATGTAAAACTATATTCTGAAATGACTTGAAGGAAGTCATTATTTAATGTATAGGTAAAAATTGTCAGTTTGATTTGAATGTAGAAAACTGGGAACAAAAAGTGACATTTAGCTGAAACCTGTCTTAATGAAACTGAATTCTGCCTGACAACTACCCCCGACAGGAGTTGAAACTGGATCAACAGCCACTCTCCCCAGGCCTATCTGCATCCTGCTGCCCCTTGCCAAAAGGAGTTGACACCTCTCTGATTAGATTAGGGGTGGAGCACCTGGGAACTAGAAGGGACCGAACAATGCAACTTCCTTGACTCAGGCAAATGTTATATTGGGGGTGTCGTAAAATAGCTTCCTCTTGGGAGAAACTGGGGGGCAGCTGTGCCTCTGTGAACAAGCTGGCTTGGGGGAAGTGGATAAACCAGTTATTCCACCATGTGATGTGGGAAGCCACACCCCTTTTTGACCAGGGCATAATTCAAAAAAAGATGGATAATTCATAGTACGGACTTGTCAGAATTATATAAGTAATACCATTATTCTTGTGATTTTTCGGTGCACATTTTAAGAGGCGTTAGGACTCTGTGGTGTATTCTGGGGGGTTGCTAGCGGAAAATAGGGTCTTACTCCAAATGTCTGAATGTTAAAAATCTGACACTTCATCAATTAATGTCCATACTCCTTGCGCACATGTGTGTAATTTTGGGTAAATGTCCGATATTGCAAAACCAGTTAAAAAGCGCAAAATTTTGTCATTTTTTAATGCAAGCCCCCAGGAACATCAGAGGCAGACAAGCATGGGCCATAAGGAATATATAATGTGTACATGTAATTTCAACAAATTGTGTATCTGGGAAAGATGTATTTGAATCAAATATAGATTTGTGGGCAAACTGACCAGGGGAGGATCCTCTGGCCCATAAACAGACCTCATCATGATGACAATCCATTTCCTTCCCCCAATCATGGGAGAGGGGAGAATTGGGCCAATGACAAGTAGAGAGGGGCAGGCTTAGCTAGGCCCAGGCACACACCCATTTTCAAAACACATAAAAAGAGACTGCTGGGACAGGTAGAGACATTCAATTCCATTTGCTGCGGAGCATGCTGACCGACAACTTCACATCCAGAGATCCAGACTTCAAATCCATCAATCTCCAGAACCTGTAGCAGAAATTAACTCCAGAATTTGTAGCAGAGAGGCCTGAATCCACCTGCTGAATCCTCTTCAGCAGGCCTCAAAACTAACCAAACTATTCAACAGCCGGGCAAGCTGTTTGAATTTTTGCCGAGAATTTTTGCAAGAACCTGTAGCAGTACCCAGAAAGCAGTGTTACATCCAGAATCCAGAGAGGCTAGACCAGCAGAGCAGAGCTGACCCAGATCGCTGTGAGCAGAACCGGTGTCTGATTGACCCGCCGAGCAGACAGAACCGCAGCCGGACGTGTTGACCAGATCCGTGACGAGGCCTAGTTCAAATTTATATTGTGAGTACCTAGTAGAACTGTGCAGAACCAATCTCTTAGTTAAAATAATCTAATCCAAACTATTTTAACCTAAGTAGAACAGCCTCCTAGAAATCGTGTCA
This sequence comes from Ambystoma mexicanum, assembly GCF_040938575.1. NCBI lineage: Eukaryota > Metazoa > Chordata > Amphibia > Caudata > Ambystomatidae > Ambystoma > Ambystoma mexicanum. Next base: position 521,940,813 of record NC_090923.1, read on the forward strand.
TTTGTCATTTTTAAAGCTGCATAACTGTCACCTGTCAATTCTGCAGCTGCAAGCTGTCACCTGTCATTTTGAGTTTTACTTTAAATCCGAAAATCTACCTTTATTAAATCGTCCGTATCTCTTGAACCGTTTGGGCTAGGAATGTGGTTCACCTGAAAGCTTAGAATCTAGGCTTTCCGACGAACCTAGAACCGACTTCCTACTCCCTATACTTTTCCCGTAATCGCGAGACACGCACTCGCGAAATTTACCGCGATTTGCGATTTGGCCCGATTTCTTCATCTGTAGAAATCAGCAGCTTTTTGCTTCTCTTTGCTAAAATTCATTTGCAATCTTCTAATCATTCATAGAGTATTGTTAAAGTGAGCCTGAACTAATATAAAGTAGCCATCACCTACCCTGAACCTCTAGAAGGAATTGAAAGCAATTTTAGCACCTTTTCACTTCATTGCAAACCACATTAAAGTAATTCGCCTGTGTTTAAAACTCATGCCTGTTTTCCCTAAGCTTGCTGGGAGAACTGGAACTGTGTATTGCATTATAAAGTGTGATTTGTTGGGATTCTTGAAGACTGTGTGCTCTCCTTCCATTTCTGTTATTGCATAGGGGGGGAGTGAATTGTCAAAAGAAAAAGTGATCATATTACCTTTTGCTAAAATCATAACAAGTTATTTCTGTACTGCATTTTATTCCACCTTGCGTTTTCTTGAACCATATAAAGCATTCTTTCCCACCTTGTTCTTCTGTTCCTATTCATAGTTACCTCTTGCTGATTACTGCTCATATTCACAAGTGTAATATCCATTATCAATTTATTTATAGAAGTGTGATATATATATTGTTTAAATTTTCAAATAAACCTTTTAATTTGCAAAACAAACCTACTTCTTGGCTCAGTGGGATCAGGGGGATTCCGAGAGGGGGGGTGTTATACAAGGGTTGTCATCCAGAGTACTGAACTGGATATAAAAATACATCAATAAGGGTTTTCCTCAGCATCCCAGACTAGGCATTGACTTAGCTGTAGTGTTGATTGAATATCGCTTACAAAAGTGGGGGCTCGGAGCCGGGATATTCTGGGTTAGATTTACCACTTGTGCAGATTAATACAGTGTGCCAACTGACCAGATACACATATCCGGTTAGATCACCACGCTGTTTTACACTGTGAAAGCATCCCTCAAAGGAACGCTCTAAGGAAACGGTCTGTTTTGCAAAATAAAATACAAACTTCTGTAAATCAGGAAGGAACTCAAATTCCAGAATGACGACCTTGGTAGATATGAAAATAGCCAGAGAGCACTTCTTACATAAGCTATTTGTGAGAGGTGAGTGGACTCATCAGGACCAAACGGTCTGGTTGCAGGCAATCGCGCAACAGGTCACTGAAACAGGGTCAGATATATGGAGAGATCAGAGTCCATTACATGTGGCCCTGAGTGAACTATATATGGCCCCTAAAGCCAAAGATGAACATAATAAGATTGCCAGGATAGCGGCATATTTGTATCTATATATGGGAGCCATGCAGGACAAATGTGCTGAAGGCCAAGATCTGGCAAATAGGCAACAGATGGCGTTAGAGAAGGCCCAATCTGATCTGGACTCCTCTGAGCAGAGGCTGCTCAGGAGCCAGGAGTCAGAAAAGGACAGCAGACAGTACATCACTAAAATAAAGGAGGATATGGATGTGCTGCAACAGGAAAAGGCGGACCAGGATACCAGATTTCTGGCCTTGCAGAAGGAGTACCAAGAAGGTTTGGACTCCCTACTGCAGAGCCAGAAAAAGCTGGAGCAACAATTAGATTTCAATAGGGCATGTGCCGAGCAGGTAGTCACCCTGCAAAGCCACCTAAATAGGGAGAAGGCAGAGAGCAATAAACTGATTTTGAAAGACCTGGATACCCAGGCAGAGTTTGACCAGGAGCGCCAGAAAGCTGGTGCCTTCCCAAGGCAAAGGGACGACCTGGCGGCACAGATGCAGGCTCTTAGTCAGGAAAGGGATACCTTAGGCCAGGAAGTCTGCCACTTAAAAAGGAAAATGGAAGAAAATCACCTGGCCCTCCAGGGACTGGGTGACCTCCAAAAAGAAAACCAGAACTTGTTAGAGCACACCAGGAGGGTGGAGGATGCTCTGGCAAGAAAGGAGCAGGCCAATAGGGACACAGCTCAGGAGGTAACCCTCCTGCAGCAGAGACTGGCCCAGTACTCCAAGACCAATCAGGAGGCACAGAGAGAAAATGAGGCTCTCTGTCAGCACAATGATAGGCTCCAGCAACAGGTAGCGATGCAGGAGAGACTGATAGAGTCTAGTAAGGCCTTAACTGAGGATCTGAAAGCGCAGGCTCTTGCATTGCAACAGGGAGCAGGGGCTGATAGAGACGAGGTTCGCTGGGAAAGGGAAATGCCTGAGCATAACCTCAGGAGCCCTGGTACCAGAGGCCTTCATCTCTCCCAGTCCCTGGACTCTGCCACCCCCATGTCCCCTCGCGCACATGAGCCCAGGGCCACGGAGATGGCAGATTACTATCCAGCTAGAAGTATGGGGCTCATAGGCCAGTACCTCCCAGGAATGAATGGGCGGGCATCTGGGTATGGGCACCCAAGCACAGTGCAATTTAGTGGGGAACCCCAGGAGAGTAGGCCCACTAAGGGCATCCTGAAAACTTCTGCCCATTTAGGTCAGTGGGGGGGATACCCATCGAATACTGGCAGCAAGGAGGGATCTGAAGACTCCTCTGAGCATTACAGGACACAGGAGACCAGGTCCCCACATTCTGACAGCCATTCCCAGGCTCGCAGAATCCGGGAAAACCTGGAAGATCAGACGGGCACCTCTGGGAGCAGTGCATCTGAGTCAGAGAATGAATGGACCAGGGTTACCCGAACCAAAAAGGCCAATAAGGCAAAAAGGGCCTTGCTTAAGGACCCATTGAAACAAATAAAGGCAATAAGGAGTGTCATCACGCCTTATCATAAGAACGCCAAGTATTCTGTTTGAGAACACTTGGAGCTCTATGAGCAAATGATGGAGACTTTCCATTTGAAGGACAGCCAAAGCTGTATTCAATATGTAAAGTGGACCTTCTCACCAGAATACTCCAGTTTCTTTGCAGGGCTGGAGGATCAAAACCATTCAAGGTGGTCCACATACAGGGCGGCCATCTTGAAACATTTTTCTGTGCACAGAAATCCTCAAGAGGCTCGCAAGGCAGCCTACAATTTGAAATGTGGGGAGGATAAGGCCCCATAAGAGTTTGTGCAAGAATTAAAGCGTGCTTTTGCGCAGACCACCAGAAGGGTGCGCACGGATAGCAGAGAATTTATCAATACGTTTTTCCATGCCTTACCCAAATACATAATGACCCAGCTCGTGAGAGATTTTCATGAGAAAAGATCTTTAGACTGGGTCATTGAACAGGCTACCCGGATCTATGAGGTGCAGAAGCCCATCGAAAATAAAAATAATGCGCCGAAAAACCCCAAAACCAACAGCACCCCTGCTGCTGCCAAGGTGGCAGAGGTAAAGGTTGCCCCCGTTTTAGATTTGGAGATGGGGGGGGCCTAAAAACCTGCCTGCACCAAATAATTCACAGCCCAGAAGGCCCTCGGGCCAGTCACAGACAGGGAGTCGAGGAGGTAGTCCCACAAATGGGGTCCCCCGCTCCCGTGACTATGTAAGTCCCCGCTACAAGGGAAACCGACCAATCCTGAGTTATGTGTGGACTCCTCCAGCCCAAGGGGGGGATCCAGCCAAGCACCTGACCCGGGGAACTTCCCTCCTAACTTCCCCAAGGAGGGCAGAAATTCTCCAAATCCTGGGCGGAACATTTTCCCCAGGTATCCGCCCAATTTCCAGCCCCAAAATCATCCATCCTTCTTTCCCCAATTCCCTGAGCCCAGACAACCTAATCCGGGAGAGGGGAAGCCAAGGGTGGAGGGGTACCAAAATCTTCCCAACCAGGGGTACTACCAGAGAAGGGATAGCTACCCTTCCCGGGATCAGCCCAGGGGAGAAAATAGAGCCCCGTATCAGCCTGAGCGGGTTTCACAACTTGAGCGCCAGGTCCAAATTATGGCACGGGTCTGGGTCACACACTGAGGGCTCAACATAACCCTCAGATGAGCATGCCACCGCAGAATGCCCCAAACTCTGGACCTGGTGCTCCAGAACAATGACGGGGGCAGCACCCCGATAACCCACCGGTTCCCAGGGAGGAGGCACAAGAGGAAGGGGGGTGTAAAGCCTTGGAGGAAGCTTCCTTCCCAACTTGTAAACAGCCCATGGAAAACCAGGAGCCGGAAACAAAATCTCCTGCCCCTGAAAGCCTGCCTCCCAAGGAGCAGAGGGGGGGTAGGAGAAACAAAGGACCCAAACAGACCCACCTTGTGGAGGAGGTACAGATCTTCCAATTTGAGGGAGAAGAATCCTCAGAGGATCCTGGGAAAAGGATCTCCTCCTTTAGAGATGGGGGAACTCCTCCCAAAGAAAAATGTTTCCCAAGGGATGCCAATTCAGACTGGGGAGATGTGGAGACTGAGCTACCGCCACCCATCATCTCATCCCAGAACCCACAATACCGAAATCCCCTTGTTCAAACCCATCCTGGTGACTGCCTCCAAAAAGGGGGGTGCGGCACAGAACCGGAACCAGGGGAACCCACAATGGCTCTGATCTCCAGTTGCCAACTTTTTCTTTCAGATTCCCAAGACGCTCCACAGAATTCTGCCCAAATCTCTTCGCTAGCAATGTCCAAAACCAGAAAGTTAGCCTGCCAGTTGTCCAAAAATGTGCATTATTGTGCCCACTTGAGGAGAAGGAGGGAAGATATTATGCCCCAGTACAAGTACAGGGGCAGGGTACAATTTGGGCACTGGTTGACACTGGATCCCAAACTACCCTTCTGTCCAAAAGGGCCTTTGAGGAACTAAATGCAGGAAGGGGGGAGAATTACCGAATTCCTCTCACCTCTCTTCCTGGACAACTGCAGAACTTTGACGGGAAGGAAATTCCTGTTGAGGGTACTGCAGACTTGGACATTAAAATTGGGCGACACAAGGTGAAACACCCGGTCATAGTAGTGACTCCAGAGGGCACCCCTTGTTTACTAGGGAATGACCTCCTGAGAAGGTTGTCACCCCTAATAGATTGTGTAAACAAGGTCCTCTGGACCCAGACTAGCCGACCAATAAAATTAAAACAGAGTGTCAACCATGTTAGTTTAAACGACACCTGCCACATGGTTCAACAAAAATCTGACCAAGTAGAATTTCACTTCCAGAACAACCAAACTCCAGACGTGACAGTAATAGCAGTAGGACAACAGACTGGTGATGGGGGGTCCTCTCTATTTCTGAAAATCAACCTTCCTTCCAGTTTAAGGTGGTATTCCACACTGGAAGGAAACACCCTGAAATTATTTACTAATCCACAATCAGAAACTCCCACTTCTATAGTCCAGAAAGATGTGAAATCAGCTCAGAGCCTGGCTGATATTCAGCAAATTGGAGAGCAGTTGTTCATCCCTGTTCAGTTAAAAGATGGGAAGAACTCTGTTCTCGCTCGAGTGTGTGTGAACAACGGTAAGAGCTTCATCAGCGAAGCCATGTTCCGCCAACTCCCAAAAGATCCAGCCATTCCCACATTCAAACTGATAGACAAATGGGAAATGGACCTGGAAGCACCTAATTCCAAACATCTCCTGCCAAGCAGGTGTATGCTCAAAATCCCCATTGGCAACAAGAGCATAGTCCATAATTGTTGGGTCGTGCGAGACGTCACTGCCCCCTTTTACTTAGGCAGTGACATTCTCAATCGCTTTGCCATTAGTTTGGACCTAATAAACTTCAAAGCTTGGTCCCGATTAGCTAATAATCCCAGGGGCTTTGATGATCCAGAAAAAGCATTTAGGTCAGCTCAATTGCTACCTTATGCAGTTGAAATTCAGATCAAAGAGGAAGTCACCATCCCAGAAAGGACCCGACAATTCTCCCTGGAAGTGAAAGTTAAAAGAGGACAAAAATTGAAAAACCCTGATGCTTATATCCATCTAAATGCTTCTCTCCAACAGCAAGGGTTAGGGGTAAACCCAACACCATTAGTCAACATAGAACATGACACCATTCCAATAGAGGTGGATAACAGCGACTTAAAGAGTATTACTCTAGCCGCAGGCACCATTATTGGAATGGCGATTGATGACCGACATTTCTCCATTGATTTAGGAAATGAACTGTTAGGACCAATCCCCAAGGACTGTTTTGACAGTGACAGTGAGGACAATACAACACCAGACAGGATTTTTACCCGGCATGGGGGGAACTTCCTGGTGTACACTTCTTGCCCTTATGGTAAGGAAGATGTGACTTGTGACTTCAGGAGGGATGAGGTGATTTTCCAGGTCCATGAGGGCTGCCTTTCCCACCTGAAGCCTCCACTCCAAATCAGCACTCTGACCAGGGACTTCTCCACCCAGCTGGAGGAGGCCGCTGAGATAGCCAAACCAGAAGTCTTTCCAGGCTTCAGGAAGATGGTGGAAGAGAGAGGCAACCTAGCTGATGCCTGTGTGACTCTGGAACAGAAGCAAAAGTTGAAACAAGTTTTCTTGGATTTCCAAGATCTCTTTGCGGTAGTCTCATATGACTGTGGTCGCACCGACATCCACACGACAACAATTCCCACGGACCCTGGAATGACTCCAGTGTTTGTGAAGCAATATCGCTTGCCTCTCGCATCCATGGAGTCCCTTACTGAAATAATTAAGAACCTTGAGTCCTGGGGAATAATCCGTCCAGTCCACAGCACTTTCAATAATCCGGTGCTGGGAATATTGAAGCCAAACGGCCAGTGGAGACTCTGCGCCGACCTTAGGGAGCTCAACAAACGGGTCCATACTTCCCGATGGCCTCTGCCCTACATTGACCAAGGGCTGGCCCAGATTCAGGGGTCACAGGTATTCACAGCAATAGACCTGACCAATGGATACTGGACCGTTCCTGTCAGTAGGGAGGACCAATACAAACTGGCTTTTACCTTTGGGGGCCCGCAGTACACATGGACCCGGACTCCCTTCGGATACCTCAACTCCGGCAATGAATTCAACATTTTCCTACATAAGGCCATGCCCGACCTGGGTGCGAGGGGTAACCTGGTTTATGTAGATGATGTCCTCATCAAAAGTTCATCTGTGGAGGAACACATAGCGGAGATCCGTTATGTTCTGACACAGTTGAGGGCCGCCGGAGCAAAACTTTCCTTTCAGAAAGCACAGTGGTGTAGAACCCGTGTTAATTTCTTGGGCATGAGATTACTCCTCAGGGTCTCTGTCCCCAAGAAAAGAAAGTGGAAGCACTCCAGAAACTGAAAGACCCCACAACTCTGCGGGAACTAAGGAGCCTCCTTGGACTGACTAATTACAGCAGAAAGTTCATTGAAGACTACGCAGAGATCACTAGACCCCTGATTCATCTCTTGAAGGGGGGGTCAAGTGGGAATGGGGTCCAGAACAATCCGAGGCAGTAAGACACGTCAAAAGAAGCCTCTCACAAGCGCCTTGCCTAGCTTACCCTGTCAGAAACAAGGAGTTCTTCCTGGAGACGGGGTTCTCTAATACGTGCTTGACGGCAGTATTATACCAAAAGCATGACAAGGTCAATAAAGTAATCTCCTATGCGAGCAAAACTTTATCCTCTGTGGAGGAAAAATTCAACGATTGTGAGAAGGCACTCCTGGCAACGGTGTGGGCATTGAAGAATTACCGCCCGTTTATCCAGGGGGAACAGATCATAGTGGAGACTCCACACCAGCCTCTGCAATAACTCCAAAGTGACAGAATCCGGGCCGGAAATGTGAGTAATTCCCGAATTACTTCCTGGATTCCGTCAATGCAAGGCTTTCCTGTGGAGGTCATATATGGCCAAAACAAGAAGAGTCCCCTCGCGCAAGGTCTGGCTGCCTTGCATGATTGTGCCAGAGAAAACTGTCTCGAGGGCGAAAGTCTAAAAATCAAGGACAACATGGAGGCATACCTTAATTCCCCACACAAAGTCTTTGAAGAAGACAAGTGTGAGGGAATGCCCACTGTCTATGTGGATGGATGCTCTTACCATGTTGACAACAACGGGGAGAAAGAACTAGTGGCGGGCGTAGGGAATGCATGGGTGAAGGAGTCTGCAGAACCCTCCGCGGGATACAAAATTGGTCCCCGAAGTAGTCAAGTGGCAGAATTGATGGCTCTGAATCAGGCCATCCTCACTGCTGTCCAACATCCACTCCACAAACTGGTCATAATCACAGATTCGGATTATGTACGGAACGGATTTGTGGAGCACCTGGTTAACTGGAAAACCAGAGGCATGTTATGTGCTAATAACAAACACTTGAAACATGGGAAGTTAATTCAAAACATTGATGATCTGGTCACATCGAATGGGATGACCATCTACTGGAAAAAGATCAAGGGTCATTCCAAAGTAGAGGGACCAGACAAAACTGGAAATGACTTAGCTGATCAGCTGGCCAAAACCGGGGCCATCCAAGGGGATCTAATAGAAATAGAGTCCCTGTTGGGGGAAATCCAGGTCACTTCTATCACTAGGTCCCAGACAAATGCTCACAATGATCTTTCAACTGTACAATGGCGTAAGGAGACCCCTGATGCTGATTTAATTACAGCTCAGAAGGGGGATCCAATTATTGGTAAGTTTTACCAACACCTTGAGGACCCTGAGAACTTTCCCCTGATGGATACCGATTACATTGGGAAAAAGGACCTAAGAGTGTTAATGAAATGTCCAAAAATTTTCTGAATCCAAGACGGTTTGTTGGTAAGGAAATCCCAAGCTGGCCATGATCAGTGGGTGGTTCCTACCTCATCCCGAAGCCTGATGTTAAGTCACGCCCATGATGCGGCCACCGCCGGTCATAGGGGGTTTCACACAACACTGGAAATCTTAAGAGAGGTTGCATAATGGCCACACATGGGGCAGGACCTCGACCAATACTTGAAGGGGTGTCTTGTGTGTGCACAATTTCAGCCATCATCCCTCACACACCATGCGCCTCTCCAAAAGAGGGGGATGACACTGCCATGGTCAGATTTGCAAATCGACTTTGTAGGCCCTGTGATTCGCTCGTCTAGAGGAAACAAGTACATGTTGACCGTTACATGCTTGTTTACCAAGTGGGTGGAATGTCTCCCGGCCCCAAATTGCAAGGCAGAAACAGCAGCTGCCCTGATGATTAACCACATCTTTTCCCGTTTTGGTCTACCTCAAAGGATTGAGTCAGACAGGGGTAGCCACTTCACCAGTGAAGTAATGACAAAGATGTGGGAGATACTGGGGGTCAAAAGGAAGTTACATATTGCTTACATGCCAGCTTCTTCTGGAGCAGTGGAGAGATACAACCGAACCATTGTGAGCATATTAAACAAGTTTGTGGCAAATTCTGGGCCAAGTTGGGATATCTGATTACCTCTGGTCCTAATGGCCATCAGATCTACCCCTTCATCTGCAACTAAAATGTCACCATTTGAGTTGATGACTGGACGCAAGATGGTGCTTCCCCAGCATTTGCTCTACAGAATCCAAGAGCAAACGTTGATAAATGCCTCCACAACTCATGAGTATGTGGAGAATTTAAGGAAACACCTTCAGCATGCTTTTGCCTATGCTCAGTGGAATCTAGAAAGATCAGCCGAGAGCATGAAGACCCACTATGATTTAAAAACTACCCGAAAGGAATATAAGGTGGGTGATCGGGTCTATCTATACAATTTCCAAAGGAACCAGGCCAAACAGCGAAAATTCTTGCCTACATGGAAGGGACCGTTTGAAATTATAGACAAGATCTCCCCTGTTGCCTATAAGATCTGCATCCCCAAAGGCAGTCTGGCAGAAGGGGAAGACAAGTGGGTACATATAAATCAGCTAAAGTGTTGCCATCCCAGGCACACTCTGCAACAACTGGAGGAATCCACTGGAATCCCAGAGGGGGCCGCTCCAGAGTAATTCAGTTCCAACCCTAAAATATTCCACATATAGCATATAAAATTCTGTGATCCTTATATATATATATATTTTCTTGTCTCCTAATTTAAAAAAAGAAAATGTATATGTTCATATCTTCTGATTCATAAAATGTATATGTTCGCCACACCATTAATAGTGGTGAAGAAATGTCTACGAATAGCTATTGCCACTTTGCTTTATCATCCTAGGAGAGATGAAACCATGGAGACTGACCAAGGAGGACGACCGGGGACCGGGAGCAGAGACCCGAGGGGCCCGGGGTACCGCCCAATCCTCCCATCAGGACCAGCAAGGAGAACTGATTGATCGACTGGAGGGAGGAAAAGATGCTGAACTGTGCCATCCATGGAATTGGAAGAAGAGGAGGCGAACATCCCAGATCTTGCGAGTTCCATCAGCGAAAGGACAGAATGGCCATCGCAAGAGGGGGGCTTGTGGGATGTTTTTACCCATGCATCCAAGCCCTACCATAAAACTGTGCAGTACTGGCATGGAAAACATCATGATGGCCAGAACTCCCCAGATAGTGCACAGGGAAAACCTGAAGAATAGGCTGCCACCCATTTTTTCCTATGTTGTGAGCACAGGAGGGCACTGCCTAAAACCACCATTGGGCTACACACACAGTAGCCTGAAACCATTGGGAATGGCAATGCTGATTGCCAAAAAGCAACTCAGAACTGTGGGGAATTCATTTTCTTAATCCCAAAAATGGTTGCATTACCAGTACTCACCACTATCAGAAAGCTGGCGTTTTAAAACCACCAGACTTTTGTGTAAAACTGAACATATGAAACAAAACCAGACCAAGGAAAGACTTGCTAAGAGGTGGATACAATGTAAAACTATATTCTGAAATGACTTGAAGGAAGTCATTATTTAATGTATAGGTAAAAATTGTCAGTTTGATTTGAATGTAGAAAACTGGGAACAAAAAGTGACATTTAGCTGAAACCTGTCTTAATGAAACTGAATTCTGCCTGACAACTACCCCCGACAGGAGTTGAAACTGGATCAACAGCCACTCTCCCCAGGCCTATCTGCATCCTGCTGCCCCTTGCCAAAAGGAGTTGACACCTCTCTGATTAGATTAGGGGTGGAGCACCTGGGAACTAGAAGGGACCGAACAATGCAACTTCCTTGACTCAGGCAAATGTTATATTGGGGGTGTCGTAAAATAGCTTCCTCTTGGGAGAAACTGGGGGGCAGCTGTGCCTCTGTGAACAAGCTGGCTTGGGGGAAGTGGATAAACCAGTTATTCCACCATGTGATGTGGGAAGCCACACCCCTTTTTGACCAGGGCATAATTCAAAAAAAGATGGATAATTCATAGTACGGACTTGTCAGAATTATATAAGTAATACCATTATTCTTGTGATTTTTCGGTGCACATTTTAAGAGGCGTTAGGACTCTGTGGTGTATTCTGGGGGGTTGCTAGCGGAAAATAGGGTCTTACTCCAAATGTCTGAATGTTAAAAATCTGACACTTCATCAATTAATGTCCATACTCCTTGCGCACATGTGTGTAATTTTGGGTAAATGTCCGATATTGCAAAACCAGTTAAAAAGCGCAAAATTTTGTCATTTTTTAATGCAAGCCCCCAGGAACATCAGAGGCAGACAAGCATGGGCCACAAGGAATATATAATGTGTACATGTAATTTCAACAAATTGTGTATCTGGGAAAGATGTATTTGAATCAAATATAGATTTGTGGGCAAACTGACCAGGGGAGGATCCTCTGGCCCATAAACAGACCTCATCATGATGACAATCCATTTCCTTCCCCCAATCATGGGAGAGGGGAGAATTGGGCCAATGACAAGTAGAGAGGGGCAGGCTTAGCTAGGCCCAGGCACACACCCATTTTCAAAACACATAAAAAGAGACTGCTGGGACAGGTAGAGACATTCAATTCCATTTGCTGCGGAGCATGCTGACCGACGACTTCACATCCAGAGATCCAGACTTCAAATCCATCAATCTCCAGAACCTGTAGCAGAAATTAACTCCAGAATTTGTAGCAGAGAGGCCTGAATCCACCTGCTGAATCCTCTTCAGCAGGCCTCAAAACTAACCAAACTATTCAACAGCCGGGCAAGCTGTTTGAATTTTTGCCGAGAATTTTTGCAAGAACCTGTAGCAGTACCCAGAAAGCAGTGTTACATCCAGAATCCAGAGAGGCTAGACCAGCAGAGCAGAGCTGACCCAGATTGTTGTGAGCAGAACCGGTGCCTGATTGACCCGCCGAGCAGACAGAACCGCAGCCGGACGTGTTGACCAGATCCGTGACGAGGCCTAGTTCAAATTTATATTTTGAGTACCTAGTAGAACTGTGCAGAACCAATCTCTTAGTTAAAATAATCTAATCCAAACTATTTTAACCTAAGTAGAACAGCCTCCTAGAAATCGTGTCATTTGTCATTTTTAAAGCTGCACAACTGTCACCTGTGAATTCTGCAGCTGCAAGCTGTCACCTGTCATTTTGAGTTTTACTTTAAATCCAAAAATATACCTTTATTAAATCGTCCGTATCTCTTGAACCGTTTGGGCTAGGAATGTGGTTCATCTGAAAGCTTAGAATCTAGGCTTTCCAACGAACCTAGAACCGACTTCCTACTCCCTGTACTTTTCCCGTAACCGCGAGACACGCACTCGCAAAATTTACCGCGATTTGCGATTTGGCCCGATTTCTTCATCTGTAGAAATCAGCAGCTTTTTGCTTCTCTTTGCTAAAATTCGTTTGCAATCTGATAATCATTCATAGAGTATTGTTAAAGTGAGCCTGAACTAATATAAAGTAGCCATCACCTACCCTGAACGTCTAGAGGGAATTGAAAGCAATTTTAGCACCTTTTCACTTCCTTGCAAACCACATTAAAGTAATTCGCCTGTGTTTAAAACTCATCCCTGTTTTCCCTAAGCTTGCTGGGAGAACTGGAACTGTGTATTGCATTATAAAGTGTGATTTGTTGGGATTCTTGAAGACTGTGTGCTCTCCTTCCATTTTTGGTATTGCATAGGGGGGAGTGAATTGTCAAAAAAAAAAGTGATCATATTACCTTTTGCTAAAATCATAACAAGTTATTTCTGTACTGCATTTTATTCCGCCTTGCGATTCCTTGAACCATATAAAGCATTCTTTCCCACCTTGTTCTTCTGTTCCTATTCATAGTTACCTCTTGCTGATTACTGCTCATATTCACAAGTGTAATATCCATTATCAATTTATGTATAGAAGTGTGATATATATATTGTTTAGATTTTCAAATAAACCTTTTCATTTGCAAAACAAACCTACTTCTTGGCTCAGTGGGGTCAGGGGGATTCTAAGAGGGGGTGTTATACAAGGGTTATCATCCAGAGTACTGAACTGGATATAAAAATACATCGATAAGGGTTTTCCTCAGCATCCCAGACTAGGCATTGACTTAGCTGTAGTGTTGATTGAATATCGCTTACAATCTGCAATGTGGGATTTCAGGCAATACAGTTCTTCTAGGGTTGACAGTGCCCCGTAGTGATTTCTAGGGATAATTGCATCCTTGCAGCTTGAAACAACAGATAGACAAGCAGTGGAAACTGTAAAATTAGCAGGAAGTGATGCAGTAGTTTGTCCTCAGACCCTCTCAACAGTTGCTCATTATTTCCATGTATAGACACATTGGTGGGACAAATGTGTGCCCAGGGATTACTATCTCCCTTAGAAGACAAGCCCTCTATGGTGCATGGTTCACACATCGATTCTCGGTCGTTTTGACTGGGGGTGAAGTTCTGGTAGGATATTCACAATTACTTGAAAAGCGTTGATTGTCCAATGTTGTTCCTTTAAATGGATAGGTTTGTTTGGTTCCAGGAGGTATCGGGCGTTATCTCTAAGGGGATGAAAAAAAAAGATAAAGGCAAAATCCTTGTGACCTGAAATCTTTGACACAGACCAGTTCAAATTTAGATGATCATGCAACAGGATAGGATCAGAGAAGGTGAGAACTATACAGTCCCCTCTAAATTGCTTATCCAAAACACTGGTCTAGCTATGACTATTCTTTGAGGATTGATAGCAGGACCTAGCATGTTGGAATTAATCCAGTGGGCTGATTTATTTAGAAGGGAAAAGATTGTTTGAAACTGCCCATTTTGAATGGAGGGGCATCAACCACAACAAACACTAGGGGGCTGCAGCTGGGAGAAGATTTCAAACTAAAGGAGAAAAGTTATTACAGCCAAGAGAACGCTTAATATCAATACTATCCACAAGCTGACTGGAAACTAATATCTGTGATTTATCGACAGACTTAATTTGTATATTGTCTCCCTTTGTGAAAGAATCTACCATGTTGGACTGTGGAATGTTTCTGAAGGAGTCATGGTTTAAAAAATTCTTTGTTTAGATAGCTTCAAGAATGTAAGAACCTTGTTCACGTGTCAAGCTAGACCATCTATTTTCCATGAAAGCACAGAGATTTTATTAAGAGCTTCAACCATACAAGACAAATCAAGAATTAAAAATGGGAACAGAAGGAATGGATGGAACTTTATGACCACCCGGATTCTTAATTACTCACAGGAGCCACTGATCGAGTCGGACACCAGGACTTCTCTGTGTCATGAGTTGGCATTACCTTAGCGACAATTGGTCCTGTATCTATAGCAGGACTTTTATTATTATTGTTATTTGTTAAGATAGAAGTGAAGAGGGTGTTTAATCTTGGGCTAACATGTGTAGTAGCCTCCGAGATACTGTTCGAGCCTACAGCGTCAAGGGGCTGAGAGACTTTTCTATGCTTAGTATTGATATTACTATTTGGAGAAAGTAAGGCCTTAGCTTCCCCATGTTGGCTGGTTGGGAAATGTGTTGTATGTACATATTTAACAAAATATCACTAGATCTCTACACAGAAAAAAGTACATACAAACATAACACATGGGCCCTAAAATCTATTCTATATCTTTATTCTATCACACTTGCATATATTTGCATACAGTGGTATGCAAACAATGTCACTTGACTACCTGCAACAAGTTTTCATCCAAATACCTGCATTGTTTAAACTAATGTTAACTATACCTATAAATATCTGAAATGTGAATGATATAAAGTAGAGACAGCTAAGATTGCACACTAAATACACATTGATAAGGTGACACACTAAACTAATTTCCAATATCTAATTTTAAATCCATAATAAATCTGGGACTGAAAAATAAACCTTAAAAGTTCATTAATATCATTTATGAATATTAGTTCCCGGCGCGGTGTGAAAAAAAAATACTTACCTATTGGTCCATTTCTGAGCCTTAACTGCTGGTAATCCCGCTCACGTTGCACTGCATCCCTTGTGCTGGTCCTCGCCTTTCTTTCTGTGTTTCTTCAGGCCTCCATGGAAAATGAGAAGGGACTACACGTAGTCTCTTCTCCCTGTTCCATGACGGCCATTTTTTTGTTTACCTTTTTTTTACTTGTGAGTCAATGACCACCATGGAAAGGAAGAAGGGACATGTAGTCCCTTCTCCCCCTGCATGGCGGCCATTTTCTTTGTTCCTATGGCCACCATGGAGAGAAAACAAAGTATGTTTTCCTGTCACCATTTTTTATAACTTTTTTACTTTAACTTATGCGGTAATGCCCCACAGTATCGGGGCTTATTGCCCAAATAATTGATACTGAAATGGAGCGGCATAGTGCAATGACCCAACAATATACACATTTAGCAACAGTGGTAAAAATGGGCCATTTGGGGTCTTTGTATAGTTAAACAGAAAGAGATGTTTAGGCACCCGACACTCAGATCAAGTGCATTTCATAATATAAAGGGCCATAACTGGCAGCGAAAACACCCTGTGTGTTCAAAGGAAATTGCTCAAAGTCAAGGGCCACCGTCACAATTTCCTTTACAGGCCGCGCTAATGACACAGAAATACACAGGAGGCATACGTTAGCAGTTAACAGCAATATGCATGGCAATCAAAGCTGTACTGGCCATACAGGTCCAGTGATGTCTATTCGATTAAGTGGAAGGAGTAGAGGTTCATATGCACCAGACCCCAGTCCCCTCGCGCACTCCAATTTACGCAGATTTATGCAACAACAAAAAAAAAACATCAGGTGCACAAGCATAATCCATTCCGAGGCATGTAAATGAACACATCAGGCCACAGTGCTTCAGTGTGTTGCGAATGCAGACAATTTCAGTTGATTGGTGACCAGTAGCATCCGCTCACCTGGCTTTATAACAAAACCCCATTATTTGCAAAATACCTTTCCTGAAGGTTCTCTTGGTGCAAGTAGGTATGCCCAAAAAAATACTAGAATGTGGCCTTCTGTTAAGTCTCAGCGAAGCATCAGACTCTGGTCAGTCTCAGTCTCAGGTGTACGGGCTTTTAAGTCCTTTCAACTGAAACTACGCGGTGGTGGGTGGGAAGATTATGGGAATGAAAGCAAATGGGGAAGGTCAACTAATGGGGAATTAAAACTAATGGGGAAGAAAGGAAAACATAGGGGAAGGGAAAGTAGGGGGAAATTGACAGAATGGGGGAAGAAAAGCATGGGGGAATGAAGAGGAATTGGGGCATGAACAGAATCAGGGATTGGAAAGTGTGGGGGTGGTGCCAATAATTGGGAAAATGAAACACAAATGGAAAGTTAAAACAAAATATAAAGAAACAAAATGGCCATTGGCAGAGAGGGAAGGACTAGATAGGGAAGGTGTACACCTGACGGGGTCCTCTTGGACAATAACGGGGGAGGGTGTGGGACAAAGGAAGCAACGCCCAGCACACAATCCTGAGGTCTTGTGGAGAAACGGATCACCTATAAGTTAAGACCTGGCTCGAAGTTCAATAAAGCTTGCAGCAATTTCTACTTTCACCTTGACAACTAGTCTTGCCTCTTCATTTAGGGGAAATGTAAGGGGGTTTTGGGGACGGGGTGGGATAAGGAGAGTGTAAATACAAGTTGGGTGACTGGGGGGGTCGGAGCATATGTATGTGTGGGTACAAGTGTGGGCTGTCAGCGTGAAGACTGGTAAATCTCAGTTTGAAAAAATTCATTCAGAGAAAGGGAGATGGAAATAGGCCAAAAGACCGAGCCACAGGTTCACAGTGAACCACAGGCAAAAGTAACTCCCACCCACCGACTTAGCCGAGCAGAAATAGGCTCTCATCAGCACCTAGATCGGGTTGGACAAGGTAGCTACTCCCTCGGCTGGTAGTACAGTGCAGCAGGCAACAGCCCACCTGCAGCTCCCTTGCCTGACTTAGACTAGTTGCAATAGTGTCTTGTAGGGCGCTCTTGAGAAACTGGTGGCAAGGCAGCTCCTCCCTTGGCTGGGACAGTGCAACAGCATGCCCCCAGCTCAGCTCCGCCCCCTTAGGTTAACGTTACCTTTGTAAGTCACCTGTTATCTTATATATATTTTTTCCTGTTGGTTTTGATTTGGCTATAGTATATGTCACAGTGTTTTACACCCTCATAAACTGTCATTGTTGTGCTATTTGTAAGGAACTCATGGTGGCAACAGTAAAGACAGACACAAGTTATCACCGTTCAAGTGTGTATATTAAACTGAAAATGCAGGGTGGAAAAACACCTACGCTAAACCTATATCTAAGATGGAAGCAAGCGTCGACCATCAAATCAAAAATAAGGCAGTCGTTGTGGCGCTGTGTCAAAATAAAATTACAGAAACAGTGTGGGTAGGGTTTCAATAAAGAAAGAAGTGTTCACAAATAATAAGTCAGGATGTGATTGGCAGGGTTCTATATTCCCCACTTTTTGAGTATGGGACAATGTGGATCTCCTGAGCACAGCACACACTCGAGCCTTCCCAGCACTAGTCGACAATTCCGTACCAGCTATCAGGTTCTCCGATGGATAAGTCTCTTTTCAATGAAAAGTCTCTTGCCTTCGAGGCCTGATGCTCTCAACAAACAAACACAAAGTTCTGCTCTATGAACACTTTGGGTGATGGCTTCACCCTCGGGTCTCCCTATTCTGGGGGAGATCCAGGGGTGGAAAGTTATCACCCCAAAGTTCACTGAGAAAGGAACTGTCTGTTTAATTTGTTGAATACGACTTCTGAGGGGTCTGCGCCCAGAAGAGGGGGCCCGGGTTTGGACCCCAGATGACAAAGGGGACACTTCCCTTTCCCTTGTCTTGCAATGCTTCTTGCTTTCACAAATCCACCCAGGTGGCGTGGGCTGTATCAAATACTCCTGACCACGCAGACAGCGATACGCGTGGATGGACGCAAGGCATGGATTCATGCCACGCACCCCAAGAAAGTCCCATCGCCATTCGACACGTCAACTGATCGGGACAAAGACCAGAAGGAGACAGCAGCGGTTCCAGAAATGAAAAAAGGTCATTGCCAGTCCTTTGCCACAGAAGTTGCCTGATCGTGAAACAGAGCCTGATGAGATTGCCATAAAAACGGAAGAGAAAAAAGTGCCTCAACGTTGTCCAACAGATTCTGTATCTCAGATGGCCGACATCAAGCACATACCTCTGTGGCGCCCACCATCTTCTGTTGCGCCACAGCCTGCATTGTCGCCTGGGCACCCATCATCATCTGCCATTGTACCCCAGGCTGACTCAAAGCTTGAGACCGGAAGTGCACCTGCACTATTTGTTGATCACACGGTACCAGGAGCAAATCGGTACAACCTGCGGAGCAGAAAGAAGGAGTGATCACATTTTCATCTCTTGGTGAATTTCTTGCCTCCGTTTCTTATTTTCGGATGAAGTGGGAACCGGAGGCCTAGAGGAGGGTGGCGTAAGAGTTGTGCAAGTTAGACAGCTCACGAAACGAAACTCCTCTGTGCTAAATCCATGTGTCAGGAACCCGAGTGAACAAGCAGGGCGCATGTAGGACAAAGGCAGCTGCTCTGAAACTATAGGGTAATGTGAAAATGCACGAAGGCCTTACCAAATGAAAAAGCAATCCAGGCAGATAGGAAACTGGCATAAAAAGATTGTAGACATTGATTGAACTCTGTCAACATCCTGGGAAGCACATGAACAAGAGATATTCACGACGAGCACAGCAGAAGAAGAAGGAAGAGAAGAAATGTTGGAACCTGCAAATGCCCCCTCCTGCACCAATGCTGATAGAGAATTAAACGTAGTACATAGAAAGGCAGAAAAAGGACATGGTAAAAAGAATTGTATGCTGGGTCTAACCATAGTAATGTGCATAGTGAGTATATTAGCCCCAATGTTGACCATATCAGTATTATGGTACCTAGAGGAAATGCACCCTTTTGAAGTACTTTTGCCCATTATGAATATTTCCACAACAGAAAGCCCAGTCCATGTGATTTCCTATATCTTGTACCCAATGGAAGAAAGACATAGGGAAGGATATGGGAACAACAGATTGCTATTAATAATGAATATGACACACTCAATCCTAAGAAAAAACAATTGCTGGGTTTGTGCCCATTTGCCTCAACATGGTGGCAAAGGAATAGGATGGTATGTACAGCCCCTGCCATTGACTTCTGCATGTTATGCCTCTCTGAGAGCCCTATATTATGGGAAATGGAACGAAAGGGAAACTGGTCAACTAGATTAAACAAATATGAATGAATTCGAGGAAGTGATTATGAAACCGGTGGGTTGCTCCATATTCCATAAAAGACGATTAATTACACCAGCAATAATGCCACAGGATAGATTGTCTGTACCTTATAAAACTTCTGTGATTACGTTCCACATGAACCCACAGGGGAATAAGGATGCGGAACCCCCTTCATATACAGTGAATTATAACCCACATTCTGTCCCATTCTGTTTAAAGAAAAAGGGTTCTTTCCAGGTAGGAACATTTACCAGATGCAGGAACATAGCATTCCTTGATAAAGAAGTGGAACAAATATATGTGGGAGATCCTGTGTATTTCATATGTGCAGGAAAAGCATATCCTTGGTTACCTAGGAACTGGGGAGGCACGTGTTACTTAGGTTTCCTGTTTCCTGGGGTGCTCCTTTCAAAAACAGTGGATATAGCTAAGATGACCAGGTCATGTCCTCGCCGGAATAGTGGGGATGGGTTGATTGCAGAAGACCTAGCAAAATCATTTGTGCCATTTTGGGGCCAGGCGATAAACTCTTATAACATAAGATGACTGTCTAGGATATTAGAAGAAACAATAAATGGAACAACTGACATATTATATAATATGACTCTCGAGGAAAAAGGAATTAGATTAATGTCACTGCAAAATAGAATGGCCCTTGATATAATCTTAGTTGATCGTGGCAGTGTTTGCAAAATCGTGGGATCAGCGTGTTACATATTTGTAAGTGACTCCTCCCCCACGATTGTTCAGGTGATAAGAAAATTGCATGTGTTAAGCTCTGACCTCCACCCCCCTGAAGGTGGCTGGGAATTGAACATAAGCTCCTGGTTCTGGGAAGTGTTGCGGTCCTGGGGTTGGAAGCTATTTGCAATCCTAGTAGCAATCCTAGGAATAGTCGTGACATGTTGTTGCATACATTGTCTCCCCATCATATGTACTGAAATTAGCGAAGAGTGTGTACAAATGATGAAACAAATAAACATTACTAAATCAAGCACTCGCCATAGTAATGAATATGAAACCATTAAAGAATTCATGGCAATTGATATTGATAATAATAATGAGGAGACAACAAATGTACATGAGTCAGAATTTGAATCAGATTCAGAATCTAATCCAAATACTTGGTCGGAGGAGGATGCAATGTATGGATGAGACATTTGGCTTACGGCCAAGAGGAGGGTTTGTCAGTCCAGAAAAACCAAACACCCATTGAGGGTCCGGAAATAAATGATAATTGGTTGGCCGAAGACCAATTGCCTCATTTACAGTGTTAAGAATATGTATTCATTAGTTATTACGTAGCTATTAGCTCAACTAGAGTGAGGCCATTTTAAGATGACCAGAATCGCCATTTTGTTTTCTCTCTCTGCTCTCTCTAACGTTGCCACTTTGCCTCATGTAAAACTGCTTTGCTGTAGGAATCGCCATTTTGTTTTCTCTCTGTGCTCTCTCTAACGTTGCCACTTTGCCTCTTGTAAAACTGCTTTGCTGTAGATATTATTTCGCTTCAATGGTCCAAGGCTAAGAAACATGTTGAAACATTACACTGGAGAGCCAGACAGAAATGCCCGATTCCCTCCCTCACATATCCTTGAAGACAGGGAGCGAGGCATTTAATCAGTACATGAATGCCAGTGAGTCTCCTGAAAGAATAGCAATGTACGAAACTAGCATTTAAAGAGTTGAATTATGCTCTTCTTTACGGCCCCCCTTTCTGAGCCCAGTGAGGCCCCAGAAAGCGGGCTGACCTCTAGAGCGAGAATCGCAACTAAGAGATAGTGAGGTCTGGTATGTGCCAGTCTCCTACGCGCAGCTTGCCCATGAAAAACACAAACGCTGTTTTCTCGCAAATAAAGAATGGTGTCTGTAAAATTGAAGATTGCAAACCGTTACTGAATATGGTGGTCTAAGGTGTCATATTTGTCATACTGGTCAATCATCGCCTCTAATTCAAAGGGAAATGAATTGGGGGCGGCATCAAATGTGTCATAATGTGTCATTGCTGATTGTAAGGTGCTCGGTTTGTATGAATGTAACTGATGTACGTTTCACTCTCTCTTGCGTCCCTCGAGGTCTGTTAGACACACGTCGCGGGGTGTGAGACCATTTGGCCGACTGGGACTTCTTTGTATTGCAATAAACCCTAGATTTTGGGAACAGAACCTCGTGTCTAACGTATCTATTCAAGTGTGGTGACTGTGCCTTGTTTCCACATCTAAAGGTCCCTCAGGGACCCCTTCAGCGCTATTAGCGATGGATCACAAGTAGCAGTAAGGTGGTAAATCCCAATTACCCATTGGACCCAATTGGGCTGGGGGGGCGCTATTAGCACCAGCGCAAATTGCAAAAATGCCCTCTCCGCCAGTGCATTCACCTGCAGCTCACAGCTGGAGGTGAATGTGGCCATACTCGTGATTGGGCCCGCCCTAAAATGCGGCTGTTATAGTGTTAGTACAGCATTTAAGGGCTACTGCCCAACTCGTGATGAGGCCCTTGGTTTTTAACGGCTCTAAGTAAGTAAATTATTTGCAATTCGACAGAGTCTCTTAAACCAGCTGTTCCCTTCCTTCCGAGACATCGATCTAACTATCTTAGAAAAGACAGACGAAAGTATTTTCATTTATTAAAGGAAGTAACCAGAGACATTAGTATCATTCTTAATGCACCCCCAAACTTTATTTATATGGGGCATTGTGACTAGAGAGGAAATACACCTCGGGCTCTTTACCAGGGAACCATCTGATGTGTCTGGTTCTATTAGTTATCTGTACATTAGCCACATGGGGAATATTCATCCCTGTACCAAAGCACAAGGGCCACTTGGGGATTAAAGCTATTGCATAATGATTGCTGTACAAGCCATCAAAAACCTTAAAATCAACGATTCTCAACCATCTACTAATTGAGACACAGAAGTAATCGATTGTTGCGCTGCTTTGATGACTTCGAAAAGTATATGCCCCCTGGGAGTCGGAGTGAAATCTTCCAATAACAGATTGTAGTCCTTGCTTGATTAAAAGTGTAAGTCCCAGTCCTTCAGAGTTAGTTTATGGGTCAGTCATAAACGGGATATTAATGGAGTCATCAGTACAATCAAAAAAGAGATTTGTCCAGTCACTGGACAGTTTTGGTGTTGAATTCGCCCATACAATCATCCAATAACTAATGGATTTGCTATCTCTAATTGTATACTCCAAGGCAGCTGCCAAATCACTTAAGTGGGATTTTGGTCTGTTAGATCGACAGCTATTATAAAAATAACTAGAAAAAGAGAGTCCCCTGACACATTTTTTAGTTGAAGTGTCAAGATGTTACACAAATCAAAAGGAAAGTATAAGACCTAACGGATCTCAAAAACATTTTAGACTTTGTAGCATGATTGTATTAAGACATATAACCATCAATAAATAGATCATAATCGGACCACGTTTCCTGCAATAGTGTTATATCATGTTTATAGAGCTTAAAACCGATCACAGGGTTATCAAGCTCGTGTTTAGTTCTTGCAATGGTCAACTAAACACAAGTCAGATTATTGAATATTGGAAGATTAGTAATACAGTGAGTGACGTGGGCTGATAGTTAAGGACATTTCAGAGACACGTGAGTAATACCAAACCTTCCTTGACTAGTAGTAAAAAGTGAGACTATCTGCAATGTGGAATTTCAGGCAATACAGTTCTTCTAGGGTTGACAGTGCCCCGTAGTGATTTCTAGGGATAATTGCATCCTTGCAGCTTGAAACAACAGATAGACAAGCAGTGCTAACTGTAAAATTAGCAGGAAGTGATGCAGTATTTTGTCCCCAGACCCTCTCAATAGTTGCTCATTATTTCCATGTATAGACACATTGGTGGGACAAATGTGTGCTCAGGGATTACTACATCCCTGAGGAGACAAGCCCTCAAGGGTCCATGGCTCACACATCGATTCTCGGTCGTTTTGACTGGGGGTGAAGTTCTGATAGGATATTCACAATTACTTGAAAAGTGCTGATTGTCCAATGTTTTTCCTTTAAATGGATAGGTTTGTTTGGTTCCAGGAGGGATCGGGGCGTTATCTCTAGGGGGATGAAAAAAAAAGATAAAGGCAAAAGCCTTGTGACCTCAAATTTTTGACACAGACCAGTTCAAATTTAGATGATCATGCAACAGGATAGGATCAGAGAAGGTAAGAACTATACAGTCCCCTCTAAATTGCTTATCCATAGAACCTATCCAAAACACTGGTCTAGCTATGACTATTCTTTGAGGATTGATAGCAGGACCTAGCATGTTGGAATTAATCCAGTGGGCTGATTTATTTAGAAGGGAAAAGATTGTTTGAAACTGCCCACTTTTGAGTGGAGGGGCATCAACCACGACAAACACTAGGGGAGCTGCAGCTGGGAGAAGATTTCAAACTAAAGGAGAAAAGTTGTTACAGCCAAGAGAACGCTTAATATCAATACTATCCAAAGGCTGACTGGAAACTAATATCTGTGATTTATCGACAGACTTAATTTGTATATTGTCGCCCTTTGTGAAAGAATCTACCATGTTGGACTGTGGAATGTTTCTGAAGGAGTCATCCATTATAGCCATAGTTTAAAACATTCTTTGTTTAGATAGCTTCAAGAATGTAAGAACCTCATTCACATGTCAAGCTAGACCATCTATTTTCCATGAAAGCACAGAGATTTTATTAAGAGCTTCAACCATACAAGACAAATCAAGTATTAAAAATGGGAACAGAAGGAATGGATGGAACTTTATGACCACCCGGTATCTAAATTACTTACAGGAGCCACTGATCGAGTCGGACACCAGGACTTCTCTGTGTCATGAGTTGGCATTACCTTAGCGACAATTGGTCCTGTATCTATAGCAGGACTTTTATTATTATTTTTATTTGTTAAGATAGAAGTGAAGAGGGTGTTTAATCTTGGGCTAACATGTGTAGTAGCCTCCGAGATACTGTTCGAGCCTACAGCACGAAGATACTTCTCTAATTCCTTATCAACTAAAGTTATCCTCTCTTCTATTCTGCCTGACACCTCCCTCAGATAAGCATCAAAAGAGAGTTTGAGTTGTTTAAGGGCAGAGGTCAAGGGGCTGAGAGACTTTTCTATGCTTGGTATTGATATTACTATTTGGAGAAAGTAAGGCCTTAGCTTCCCCATGTTGGCTGGTTGGGAAATGTGTTGCATGTACATATTTAACAAAATATCGCTAGATCTCTACACAGAAAAAAGTGCATACAAACATAACACATGGGTCCTAAAATCTATTCTATATCTTTATTCTATCACACTTGTATATATTTGCATACAGTGGTATGCAAACAATGTCTCTTGACTACCTGCAACAAGTTTTCATCCAAATACCTGCATTGGTTAAACTAATGTTAACTATACCTATAAATATCTGAAATGTGAATAATATAAAGTAGAGACAGCTAGGATTGCACACTAAATACACATTAATAAGGTGACACACTAAACTAATTTCCAATATCTAATTTTAAATCCATAATAAATCTGGGACTGAAAAATAAACCTTAAAAGTTCATTAATATCATTAATGAATATTAGTTCCCGGCGCAGTGTGAAAAAGAAAATACTTACCTATTGGTCCATTTCTGAGCCTTAACTGCTGGTAATCCCGCTCATGTTGCACTGCATCCCTTGTGCCGGTCCTCGCCTTTCTTCTGTGTTTCTTCAGGCCTCCATGGAAAAGGAGAAGGGACTACATGTAGTCTCTTCTCCCTGTTCCATGACGCCCATTTTTTTGTTTACCTTTTTTTTTACATCTGAGTCAATGACCACCATGGAAAGGAAGAAGGGACATGTAGTCCCTTCTCCCCCTGCATGGCGGCCATTTTCTTTGTTACTATGGCTACCATGGAGAGAAAACAAAGTATGTTTGCCTGTCCTTGGCACCATTTTTTATAACTTTTTTACTTTAACTTATGCGGTAATGGCCCACAGTATCGGGGATTATTGCCCAAATAATTGATACTGAAATGGAGCGGCATAGTGCAATGACCCAACAATACATACATTTAGCAACAGTGGTAAAAATGGGCCATTTGGGGTCTTTGTATAGTTAAACAGAAAGAGATGTTTAGGCACCAGGCACTCGGATCAAGTGCATTTCATAATATAAAGGGCCATAACTGGCAGCGAAAACACCCTGTGTGTTCAAAGGAAATTGCTCAAAGTCAAGGGCCACCGTCACAATTTCCTTTACGGGCCGCACTAATGACACAGAAATACACAGGAGGCATACGTTAGCAGTTAACAGCAATATGCATGGCAATTAAGGCTGTACTGGCCATACAGGTCCAGTGATGTCTATTCGATTAAGTGGAAGGAGTAGAGGTTCATATGCACCAGACCCCAGTCCCCTCGAGCGCTACACCTTATGCAGATTTATGCAACAACAAAAAGAAACATCAGGTGCACAAGCATAATCCATTCCGAGGCATGTAAATGAACACATCAGGCCACAGTGCTTCAGTGTGTTGCAAATGCAGACAATTTCAGTTGATTGGTGACCAGTAGCATCCGCTCACCTGGCTTTACAACAAAACCCCATTATTTGCAAAATACCTTTCCTGAAGGTTCTCTTGGTGCAAGTAGGTATGCCCAAAAAAATACTAGAATGTGGCCTTCTGTTAAGTCTCAGCAAAGCATCAGACTCTGGTCAGTCTCAGTCTCAGGTGTACGGGCTTTTAAGTCCTTTCAACTGAAACTACGCGGTGGTGGGTGGGAAGATTATGGGAATGAAAGCAAATGGGGAAGGTCAACTAATGGGGAATTAAAACTAATGGGGAAGAAAGGAAAACATAGGGGAAGGGAAAGTAGGGGGAAATTGACAGAATGGGGGAAGAAAAGCATGGGGGAATGAAGAGGAATTGGGGCATGAACAGAATCAGGGATTGGAAAGTGTGGGGGTGGTGCCAATAATTGGGAAAATGAAACACAAATGGAAAGTTAAAACAAAATATAAAGAAACAAAATGGCCATGGGCAGAGAGGGAAGGACTGGATAGGGAAGGTGTCCATCCGACGGGGTCCTCTTGGACAATAACGGGGGAGGGTGTGGGACAAAGGAAGCCACGCCCAGCGCACAATCCTGAGGTCTTGTGGAGAAATGGATCACCTATAAGTTAAGACCTGGATCGAAGTTCAATAAAGCTTGCAGCAATTTCTACTTTCACCTTGACAACTAGTTCTGCCTCTTCATTTAGGGGAAATGTAAGGGGGTTTTTGGGGATGGGGTGGGATAGGGAGAGTGTAAATACAAGTTGGGTGACTGGGGGGGTCGGAGCATGTGTATGTGGGGGCACAAGTGTGGGCTGTCAGCGTGAAGACTGGTCAATCTCAGTTTGCAAAAATTCATTCAGAGATAGGGAGAAGGAAATAGGCCAAAAGACCGAGCCACAGGTTCACAGTGAACCACAGAGTAGGCAAAAGTAACTCCCACCCACCCGATTTAGCCAAGCTGAAATAGGCTCTCATTAGCACCTAGATCGGGTTGGACAAGGTAGCTACTCCCTCGGCTGGTAGTACAGTGCAACAGGCAACAACCCACCCGCAGCTCCCTTCCCTGATTTAGACTAGTTTAAATAGTCTCTTGTAGGGCGCTCTTGAGAAACTGGTGGCAAGGCAGCTCCTCGCTTGGCTGGGACAGTGCAACAGCATGCCCCCAGCTCAGCTCCGCCCCTTAGGTTAACGTTACCTTTGTAAGTCACCTGTTATCTTATATATATTTTTTCCGGTTGGTTTTGATTTGGCTATAGTATATGTCACAGTGTTTTACACCCTCATAAACTGTCATTGTTGTGCTATTTGTAAGGAACTCATGGTGACAACAGTAAAGACAGACACAAGTTATCACCGTTCAAGTGTGTATATTAAACTGACAATGCAGGGTGGAAAAACACCTACGCTAAACCTAAATTTAAGATGGGAGCAAGCGTCGACCATCAAATCAAAAATAAGGCAGTCGTTGTGGTGCTGTGTCAAAATAAAATTACAGAAAGAGTGTGGGATAGGGTTTCAATAAAGAAAGAAGTGTTCACAAATAATAAGTCAGTATGTGATTGCCAGGGTTCTATATTCCCCACGTTTTGAGTATGGGACAATGTGGATATCCTGAGCAGAGCAAACACTCGAGCCTTCCCAGCATTAGTCGCCAATTCCGTACCATCTATCAGGTTCTCCGATGAATACGTCTCTTTTCAATAAAAAAGTCTCTTGCCTTCGAGGCCTGATTCTCTCAACAAACAAACACAGAGTTCTGCTCTATGAACACTTTGGGTGATGGCTTCACCCTGGGGTCCCCCTATTCTGGGGGAGATCCAGGGGTGGAAAGTTATCACCCCAAAGTTTACTGAGAAAGGAACTGTCTGGTTAATTTGTTAAATACGACTTCTGAGGGGTCTGCGCCCAGAAGAGGGGGCATGGGTTTGGACCCCAGATGACAATGGGGACACTTCCCTTTCCCTTGTCTTGCAATGCTTCTTGCTTTCACAAATCTCAATGCCTTTTTACACAGGCCTTCCGTCTTTCCCTTGGTTGTCGGGTTCCCTCTGGCGTTTTCACTCTTGCCGATTCTTGGGTGTCGACTTCCCTCTGCCCGGTTAACTCTCGCCACCTTTTGTAACAGATTATTCACTGTATACACCGCTTGGTCGGGTTCACTTCGTTCCACACACTATTCTGGATTGTGGGCTTCCCTCTGCCAGGCTCACTCTTGCCGACCTTTATCAACAATTCCTCACAGGAATTTTAGACTGCGCCCTTTTATTATAAGCATCCCTCTGCCGGGTTCACTCCTGCCAATCTTCACGAAACACAGTTCATGTCCTAATTTTCATCATGCAGAATTCAGTTCCCTTAGCTTTCACAATTCTCTATCGGTCAAAGACTTTCGACAGTACAGAGGATTTTACATGACCCCTGTTAGACACCTTTGACCGTTCCTCGCCTCTTCCCAAGTACTTCTGGTTATGTTAGTCTTTAATCACCCAGAGTTTCCTTTGTTAGCACACACGTGGTGCCAGAGTCCTCTGTATCTGGTTTACCCGTACTCCATTAACAGTATCCTTTTGCTTTTCACCTTGGAGTCAAGGTTGATGGAGTGTTGTAATCTGAGTGTTGTAATCTGTGATCTCAGCTGTAATGTGATCTCAGATGGAATGGAATGCACGCGCTTGCATGGAATGTATGTGTGACGTGTGTGGTGTTCGGTGGGTGTCAGTTGGTGAGTGCCTGCCGGGTAGGAAGCCGGTGTCTGGTCTCCTATGAGCCATCTTCTATTTGGAGACATTAAAGACTCATAAAGAATTTACCTGAGCGTGGACTTACTTTACTACATAGCACAGAGATAAGCGTCCCTCCCCAGCTTGGCAATTAGCGGAGGATGGTCTTGTGTACCGTTGACATCTGGTGCAATACACGCTGGCTATTGTTTGCAGACTTATCATTCCCTCTGCAGAGGTTTCACGAGCCTTGGTCGGAAAGGGTAAGGTTGACTCTCTCCTGTCACTCTCTCGGTCTGCGCCGTCTTTCTCCTCCTCTTGAACTGCCGTGCTGAGTTTCTTCTTACGTCGTGCTGTCTGCCTTTCTCGAAGTGTGCTGTTGTGCTCTACCTTTTATCCCTGTGGGGAAGAGAAAGGGCCATCCGGTGTGTGTAATTCTGGTCAACTGGTGTGTGTGATTCTGGTCAACTGCCTAACTCTGTCTGGCCTTAGGGTTGGGACATGCCAGGCAAACCGGTCTGGACCTGGTCCGTTGTCTTCTGTGGTGTGTGAAAGTGTTTGTGTCAGAAGAGAGGGAGGGGAGAGTGTTCTAGTATTCTACAGGATAGAAAGGGGAAGAGGTTTTATATGAAATTACAGTGTTTGTACCAGGGGGTTTGATAGACTTTGAAGGGTGAAACTGACAGGATTTGTGAGACAGACAGGAATGACCGGGTTTACTATCTTGAAATAAATGATGGGGATTGTGGCAATGGTAGTGTTTTGTCCTAGTAGACTGGGTGTTCGGAAAAGAATAACCAAAAGGGCGTGGAGACGAAGGATGGGGAGTATTTGAGTGGAAAGCAAGAAAACAAGGATTCTGGGAGTTGTGGGTTTTAAGTGCAACAGGATTTTGGCTCCTAGGGTATCTACCAGATAAAGAGGGTTTGTGGGATTGGAATAAGGGAGATCTTTTGGGTGAAAGGGAGGTTCAGTTGGCACAAGATACAAAAGCTTGAGGAAGCTCCTCTTCCTCGTCCCTTTTTTCAGCATAATACTGCATCTCACCTTGGCTATTTCCCCAAGCATAACCCTGAGCTCCCCTACCTAGTTGATCCCCCCTCGCTCGTCCACCCCTGGGGTTGGGATCCGAGAGTGCCAGCCCGTCCCTGGCCACCTGAATAAGGGACTCCAGAGGTCTACTTGGGGTAATAGCCTCAGGTTTCTCACATATTGTACAGCATCTTTCGTAGGAATACCTCTGCCATTTGTAGACATTTTTTGTAAGTAATTTCTGATCAAAATTGACATGCCTGTTCTTGAAATAAATTCTAAATATAAATAATGTCTGCCTCACGATTGCACAATGTTGGAAAGCTCTGCATCCGCTTCCCTTTAAAGATTTGGTGGGATAAGATATGTAATTTATTAGTCATGGACAAAATAACAACATCCTTACAGCGAGTCATTAGCAGATATAGCCATATGATTCCTATTCATACATTTTTTTAAGAACTCCAATGACACAGATGTGGTTCAAAAGATTGTTCAAGACTTATGTGAAGGACAGGTCAGGCTATGTAAAATACACAGCCAAATTACTAAAAAGATATTTTGTATTCATGTATGTCACATATTCAAAATATATGAATTCCTAGTTTCATTTAATACATCCAATGTACACAAATTCAAAATGAACACCAGACAAGAATATGAATTTTCAAAAGTAGACTAATGCACAAAAACACCTACTTTTTCTAAAAAACAGTTACAACAAAATAGACAATGAAAATAGCATCACCAACATAGAAACCTATGAAAAAAAGCAGGACATTTATATAAATGTGTAAATTGATAAAACATGCATTCAACAATTGACACAAAGCCCCCTTACTGATTCGGGGGCAAGAAGAATAAAGGAAAATTATCTGCATAACCTGAACCTATTTAACAATGTGTGTATTTTTTTTTACTTTATATATAGTCAACATTTGTTTCAGCCGATAGGTGAGCAATTTCGGTGCTCCAGCTAAACACGTTCTTCATCAGGACAGTAGTGGTACTTGCTCACACACACCAATGGAATCCTGTGTCCATGTCTCTTTTGAACACAAATTGGGCCTCATTACGAGTTTGCCAGTCCGGATACAACGGTACCGGTAAGCTTACCGGTACCGTTGTATCCGGATTGGCAAACTCTGAATTGTGCTCGCGGGTGCCTTTCATTTCGCCAGGTCTGTCCTGGCGGAATGAAAGGCACCCGCGAGAACAGCATGCCTGTAGCACAGGCACCGTTATGGGCAGCGCCGGTGCTACAGGCATCCCCATTCCCCTTGAACCCTATGGGGCTCAAATGGGAATTGGGATCACCTGATTCCGGCACCCGTGAAAGGGCAATTACCGGATCTGGCGGGGCCGGAATACCCCGGTAATTGCCAATTCGAGGGTGCCGGACCTTCTTGCAAGTTTGGAGGTATCCTTGCCGGTTTTACCAGCAACTCTACCTCCAACCTTGTTATGAGGCCCATGTCTCGCTTTCTATCATTCAGATGTATCGGTATCATCACAGAGGGAAAGATTTCCGGTCCACCTAGAGTAATCACAGAACGCAGTAGACCTAAATTGCACGGATTTGCCAAAATTGATTTGTGCCGTCTCCTACCAATAATGCTGCAGTTCAAACGCAGCATCTTTGGTATGAGACAGCACGTATACACGAAATACACACATTGCTAAATAGGTGCAGGTGTTGCAGAGAATTTTCATTTATTCTTCTTGCCCCTGAATCGGTTGGGGGGCTTTGATTCAATTGTTGAATGCATGTTTTATCAATGTACAAATGTAAATACATTTTGGCCTGTGTTATTGTTTCTATGTTGGTGATGCTATTTTTTTCAATCTATGTTATCACTGTTTTTAAGAAAACCTAGGTGTTCTTGTGTATTAGTCCACGTTTCAAAATTCATATTGTTGTCTGGTGTTTGTTTGGAATGTGCGTACATTGGGTGTATTAAATGAAATTAGGAATTCGTTTTTATAAATGACATACATGAATAAAACATTTCTGGGGTAATTTGGTGATGTATTTTGCATAGCCTGACCTGTCCTACACATAGGCCTTGATCAATCTTTTGGGTTTGGTATATGTTTTAGCATGGAAGATCAAGGCCTTACCAGGTACCCTTTGTTTTTGACATAGATGGTACAAGGTACTGCAGAGATTCACATTGATGTAATCATTTGCTTGTGCTGCGTGCGTGGTGAGGGTGGGATGAGTTTTTTTAACATGTAATGAGATTTTACTTCATGTGTTGGTACTGTATGTCAGTTGAATAATTTCCTTTGAATTGCTGACCTTGATAGTGTACATACTGTGACGATCCATTAGATAGTGTCACTTTTCCCCAGCAAGGGAGATCCAGTTAGGAAGGTGCGGCCGCAAATCCATAGTCCCCCTAGGGGTGGAAATATGTGGGGTGGACCTCATGGAGAAGAAATCCCTTCCTGGGGACAAGGACGTGAGTCAATGATCCGGCCTCTTTAGAACCCGACCCCATAAGGTACTAACATCACCTAGATCTCCTTTACCTGGGTTCATATCAGAGACCATGTGTTTTTGTACAAGATCAGACAATCTTAATATGATAAGTAACAGGACCAGAATGAGCCTGCAAACTCTTCAGTTAGGGTGGGGAAAATGCTCAAGCAGCTGCAGTTAATGAAGCTGACGTTACACTAGGGCCCACAACCTTAATGGCCTGTCTGCGGCATCCTATCTTCACTTTGTGTTTCAACCTGCTGGGAAGGGCTGGAGGCCCCTCCAACAGTTGACTTCTCCACCCCAGACGACGATCGACGCCGTTGAACGGATCTCCCTGCAGCAGCTCGCCAAGCATACCAGAGCAGTCTGTATTCCAGCAAGATGCAAGCACGACATTAATAATTGTGCTGCTTATCTTTAATCTCACATTGGTGATCATATAATTCTCCAACGACAACCGACCACTTGAAAATGGCCGACATATTGGCTCGTAATATCTGAGGACCTCCGCATCACTGCACACGAGCGGCTGATTGGCTGTGCTGCGATCTTCCCTGCAAGCCCCTGACCGGAGGCGGAAACCGGCCGCATTGCCTAAAGGGCCACGACCTTAAGGGCCTGTCTGCGGCTGTCCGATGTGTTGCCGCAGAGGGCCCGTCTCCAACCCCTCAGCAAAACAAACACTACGCACAGCTGTACAGCTACCATAACGCAGAACATTTTACATGAACTGTAAGTAACACTTGCCGTGCTGTATGATGAATGTTGGGTTAGCTTTACCCAGGAGTACACTATTCACTGTTCTCTTGCCGTATACTACAAAATAGTAGGTAGATAATGAGTGTCCGTTTTCAAAACACACTATGAATGCTTTTAAGAATGATATCTATGTAAGTCACAAATACATTAAAGTGATTAGGGCTGACTTATAGTAACTATATTTTCTCATGTCAATGTCAAACTATTTAGTCTTCTCTGAAATACCTTAAATATATCGCCCTATCCATTGTTAGTATACCTAGGAAACTAACTAAAAATGTGTATGTGACCAGAAACTTTGTAGGCCAACCATTATCCCCTATTGCATCTACAGTGTATGCCTATATTAAGACTGTATACAAATATGCCACGATCACTAAACTATATGTAGTAGCTGTGCAGCAAATCTTGCGGCAATCACCATTGTCGCCAAGTAGCCCAAGTCACCCCACGTTACTGCAAACTTGCCTATCCCATCCTACAACCACTGCATTAGCTAAACTCCACTATTATACTGCTAGCCCACTACTAATAAGTAGTTATGCCAGGTTGGTTAACCCTCATTATGCTCCCCGTCTGCATTGTACCCGTTGATGTGCCATGCACAGGAACTCATTTTCTATCCCACTTATATGGTTTTAGTAGACCAGCATGCCCCAGACACCACCCTATCCCCTGTCCGACCTCATTCCTTCCTAACATAAACCCCTTCCATCCCTACCATGACCAAAATAACCTCATTGCTGATCTGAGTAGTAACCAAAAATCCAGAACCACCCCAATACCATGTACCCTCACCATGAACAACAAACCCATAAGGAATACCTACCCGAGTCTAGGTACAGTGAGACGTGCCCGACTCAGATCACGGACATATACTACTCTACCCCATCCAAATTTAGACCACACTAAAAGTAAACAACTTAAATTGAATCCACTGCAGTTAAGCAGCAGAAATGAACGGCTCAATTCTCAGACCACAAATTGCTCCTCGAGTGATGCCCCTACATCAACTAAGACCAATCCTACCATCTCCTTAGTGAACCAGCCACCCAATGCCCTTAAAATGACCATCACAAATTCTACCAAGCATCAACTCTCCCCACATAATGTCAGCAACCCCCATCCACTAACTACACCTCAGACTCAACCCCCTACAGAACTCAAATTAGCGCTCATTAATGCACGATCCATAGCTGCCCATGCCCCAGAAATACATGATTATATCATCGATCAGGAACTCGACATGCTCATAGTGACAGAAACTTGGCTCCACCAAGCGTCTGGACCCACTCTTACCATTGCTATTCCACCTAACTACACCATCCTTAGGACAGACAGAACCAAATCAATTGGTGGGGGAGTAGCCCTCATTGCCAAAAGCCACCTCAAACTAAGAGTCTGCCCCATTGAGAATTTAGATTGATATGAAATCCTATTCACAAAACTTGCTACCAATCATAAAACTACTATTAATATAGTAACTATTTACAGAGCACCCAATAACATCTCTCCGCCTGACCTAGATATACCATTATTACTAACTCCACTTATCAAACCTAAGACAAAATGTATCATCCTTGGTGATCTGAATCTCGGATTCAATGACAGCCTAGATCACAAATCAGAAGCCTTACACAATGCTCTTAAAGACATGCTATTCACACAACTTGTGAATGTGCCAACTCACATTAAAGGGAGAACGCTGGACTGGGCATTATCCCTTAATACCTCAGTCTCCATAGAACCAATCACCCCACTGCACTGGACAGATCACCATAGCATTCATTTTACTATTAAGTGTAACGAACTTGAATCACCTAAGCCCACTACGTTGGTCTCTTATGTAACTAGGAATATTCATAAACTCTCATCTGAAAACTTGATCCCAACTCTAAAAAACACCCTTACAGATAAAATGATCATAAACGATAACCCATGTTCCCTTGCTGATACTTACCATAACTGTCTCACAAACAGATCTGATATCTTAGCACCTAGGGTCACCAAAACCAGGCGATCTGATAAAAAATCCTCTTCCTGGTGTAATGAGGAACTAGTAACACTTAGGCGAATCAAACGCTCATTTGAACATCTCTACAACAAATCTCATACTCCTGAGGCAGCCGACGCCTTCAACTCTGCAAACAAAACTTACAAAGCAGCCATCATAGCACATAAAGCAGATGCGCTCAATACTAGGATTAGCAATGCATCCTCAGATTCAAAAGAACTATTCTCTATCCTCAAAGAATTGGAAAACCCAATCCCAATTATCAACCCTGTTCAACCTAGCAAAGAATGGTGCACTACCATCCAAGATGCCCTTGCCGCTATAATCAAACTATTACAAAATAAAATCCTCTCTAAAAGAATATTAGCAGACAAACACACCAAGACGGATTCAACTTCCAGTCCCATAGTATGCAACACCCCAACCTTCCATTTCTCACCAGTCTCCCAAGAAGTAGTGCTCAACACTATAGCTAAATTGAAAGCATCAAACTGCAAAGGGGATACTTTCCCAGCACACCTAGTCAAACTATGTGCCCCCACCCTTACCCCTATCATCACCAACTTTGTTAACGCATCCTTCAACTCCAATCTGGTCCCAGCCAGCATTAAAGAAGCTTGGGTCACACCATTATTAAAAAAGCCCACGCTGGACCCCCTAATACCAACTAACTACAGACTCTTAACCACGGTCCCATTCCTTCTTAAAATTATTGATACAATAGCATATAACCAAATACAAACCCATCTCAAACAGAATAAACTCCTAGGAGCTAGACAATCCGGGTTCAGGCCCAATCATAGTACCGAAACAGCCCTTACCGACCTGAAAATCCAAATAGACACCATCAGAGACTCAGGAACAATGGCCATACTACTGCTGCTGGATCTATCAGCAGCGTTTGACCTTGTAGAATAGCCTCTGTCTTAATGATGAGAAGACAGAGGTTCTCATTGTAGGATCCCAATCTAGAATAGGCGCACTTCATCCTGATTACACAGTCATCAATATCGACGGCACCTTGATTCTAGTACTCAAGCAAGTTAAAACTCTTGGTGTCTATCTAGACGCCAATCTCACCATGAATAAACACATCTCAGCCCTCTCATCCTCCACAGCATACACAGCCAAACTCATTGCCCTAAGCCACCAATTCCTTACACCCTACAATTGCATAACGCTAGCCAGAGCTTTGATATTAACTAAGCTCGACTACTGTAACTTTCTCCTACTAGGAACTTCTAATTCCAATACAAGTAAATTACAAATGTTGCAGAATAAAGCCCTTAGAGCAGCTCTAGGTATAAAGAAATCAGACCACATCTCCAACATTAAGCGAGAAAACCATTGGCTGCCCATCAAAGCTAGAATCATTTTCAAAACTCTTTGTGTTGTATGTAAGTGCCTCACAAACAAAGCACCTAGCTACCTCAATAATGCCATAAGGAAAATAACAACTAAAAGAGCACTCACATCAAATAACAAAGACCTATTAGAAATCCTGCGCCACAATAGTACCAAAGCAGGAGGGAGCAGTTTCAGAGTCCTCGCCCCTACCCTATGGAACTCCCTACCACTTAGAATTAAAAACGAGGAAACCATTGCAAGCTTCAAAAAAGCGTTGAAAACCTGGTTATTCAACCAATACTGATGGGCTCAGACATCCTACCTGCTTCTAGCCATTATAGGTTTACATCATATCAATGAACCTTGCAGGCTTTCCCATGAACTACCTTGCTTACAAAAACTATAACTATTCTGTTTCTGAGCCACTTGGCCAAATGTCATTCTTTTTGTGTTATTGTAACATTGTATAAGCATATTATGAGCTGTCTGTAACCTCGCCGTGATACCCATGGCTCTGGGCGTGTAACAAATGTAATAAATAAAATAAAATAGTGAGGATCCCGCCATATCAAGACATCAAAAACAAACGACAGAGAGCGAGAGCAAGGGCAAGAGGAAACCACAGAGGAAAACATTGAGGCTGAGATGAAGGCAGAGATCGAGAGACAGAGTAAGAGCTCAGCAACAGAGAGAAGCGAGCGACCTGGGAGAGTGACATGGAGGGCGTGGTTTAAGGGAACACATGAGGATGTCTCACAAGCCAATTAAGTTTTGGTAACAGTAGAAGCAAAAGTAGAGACTAGAGAAGGCGTCCCCCTCAGAGGCAGAACGCCAAACATTACAAAAGCAGAATTTGGCCGTTGGACAAAAGTAAGATGGAGAAGAGTCGCTATAATGTCCCAACGAAAGAAACTGATATCATTGGTGAGATGCCTGGAAAGCATCTTACCATTTGGCCGGGAGCTGGCCCAACAGAAGGACGAATAGTGTATCACAGTGGTGTGACTTTTAGTGGCTGGACTGTGTGGTCCAACAACTATGCTGAGACCGCTACCACAGTCCTATGGCAAGTGTAAGGGTGCAGAAGTAAGGCTTGGACACAATGGTGGCATATATTTGGGTATAGAGGTTTTTTTTATTAATTAAAAGTGGGTTGGAAAAATGCCTCTCTATCCCTAAAGCTAAGAGGGGATTCCCTACCTCAAAGGAAACTAGTTAAATTGTCAGGAAGTCAAAACTAAAAAGTCCATCACTGTTGTGTCTTAAAACCTACTTCTGTCCCTAAAACTAACAATCTAAAGTAACTGTGCAAGGATGATCACTTATCAAAGTAAAAAGTGTTCCTTGTATTCTCCAGTCTCTCTGGTAATCAAAGGTGATGCAAAATAATGTTCCGAAATACAAGATTCTAATGCTTGGATTGTGTCCTTTCCCCTAGACTACTTGTTATCTTATGCCGATTCCTTTAGGTCTCCTGAGGCCCTTTTTTTGTAAAGTGTCACTAGGTTATTCACAAGGGAATACGTCTTGTGTTCACATTTCTTTTTCCTACCAACTTGGCACAGTTCGCTATCAAGCATAGGGTTCCTTTTGTAAGTTCGGGGGTCCTTTTATTATTAACCTTTCATGTGAGTGCAGGCCCCAGACTTGCAATGTTTTACAGGGATTGGTTCTCAACGCTCCGGTAGGGTTCGGGTATCTAGTGGCGTCTGCAGCAGCTCTGCAATCTTCAGACCCTTCCTGGCTGCACATTCTCCTTCCCTCAAGCTTCACCGGGGCCTGTGGCACTCAGAGGATTCATTCGGCAGCAACCTGCATAGTCCTCATGGTAACCTACGTTTGGAATCTCCTCCTCCGGTTACTGCTTCCCTTGCAACTCACGTCAGATGCTCCTGAGCATGACTCCTGTTGTTCCTCGTCAGTGGATCGCGCTCTGTCTTCCGCGTCCCAGCTGAGCTTTCACCCTCCCGCATAGGACTGCTGTACTGCTTTGGGCCAATCACTTGCATTGAGAGCTAGACCGCTGACTCTACTTCTCTAGAGTGTTCCTTGGACGCCCAGTCCTCTTTTCTTTTCGTCAAAGTACCAGCTTCAAAACTATATGCCTGATACTTTGTACTTTCTGGTCCTTCAGTCTTGTCATATATGTTAGGTTGATTCTTGACAACAAAACACATTGGCTCTATCTAGAAAGGGTGAGGAGGATTTGAATTTGAGGTTGGAGAAGGAGTTGAGTCTATAGAAGCGGGACCATACCACGTTCACTGATAATGGTTGTCCCCAAACCCATAGAGGGATTCCTTCCCCATGTGATCCTCCCTTGGTGCACCATCCCAGTGGGACTATTGTACTGTGGACGCACCACCCTGGCCCCATGGGAAAGGTCTCCCCCTATGGGAGAAGGGATGACATCCTCAGATCCGTCACATACCTTTCCCCTTATGCTTCTGGTTTTCTCATCTCCGTGTGGAAAACGGGACAAAAAGTCTGCATGGCCCTGCTCCTTACCTGTTCCACACAAAAGCAATACGGTTGGAGGTCAAGAAACCAGCGCATCATTCTGGGGTTCATGTCTTTATGGAGACTCATCCAAGTGAGGGGTGAGTGGTCAGTTACTAGCTGGAATCAGGGCCGTAACGAGTGGGGTGCAGGGGGGGCAAAGTGCCCCGGGCCTCGCGCTTGCGGAGGGCCTCACGGCCCCCTCTCCTAAGGAGAAAGCAGCAGTCTCCCGTGTCCTTTATTCGCACGGGGGACTGTGCTGTCTCCTCTCTGCCCGTGAAATGATTTTGCTGTTTGTTGTGAAGCCGTTTGGCTCTGCAACAAACAGCAAAATAATGGGAGACAGCAGGGTTCAGAAGTGAGCTCTGCTGCCTCCCATTATTTAGCTGACAACGCAGCCATGCTACCTGACAAGAGAGGACTCCTCTCCTGTCAGTCAGTGTGTTCACGTTGCTCAGTGTGAACACGCTGACTGATAGGGGAGGAGTTCTCTCCTGTCAGACAGCATGTCCACGTGTCGGAGTGCATGGAGGTAAGGTGTTTGTTTATTTTAAATTAAAAGTGTTAATATGTGTATTTAAATTAAATCAGTACGCATATGTATATATGTATGTATGAATGCATGCGTGCATGTTGGTGTTTGTGTCAATGCTGTGTTTGGTTTTATGTATGCATGTATGTATGGAGTTGTGTAACTGCTGGATGAATGCATGGGTGAAAGTGTTTTATGTGAGTATGTATTCAGCCCCACCCCAGAATTTAGTCCCCCTGGGGGCCACTTCATTAAGTAGTGGGTTCATAGCATCAGAGGTGCACCTAGATTAAAATGTCAGGTGGGAGGGTTGGACATACACCTAAAATGTTGGCAGAGGCGCTAACATCAGAGGCTGTGAGGGAGGGGCAAAGTTCCTTGTGTGGGGGCACCTAACATCTTTCTGCATTTGGATGAGACTTCTGGTGAAGCATTAATGTTACAAGCAGCTACCTCTTGCCTTCATTTCTAAAATGTCACACTTAAGGACAGGCTGCTGTGAGAATGAGATGTCTCATGTCACCACTTCCCTTCTTCTCATGGCCATGCTAATCCCTATGGCAATTCTCACCCAGTTCCTGCCCTTCCCACCCAAAACACCTCCTCACTGGAACTATTTGAGCTAACTTTAAACACACCTTGCCATCAAACTTTGCCCTCAATGTGCCTGCAAGTGTTTCCTCAAAGGAGTCTTCTGAGAGTTCATGACTTCATTGGAGTTGTAAACACGGAACTGGTGTAATAAAAATGTCTTAATAAGGTCTTCCTTTGGCCACTTGATTTAAAAACACTCTGCGTGTCTTTCGATGAAGTGCTGTTAAAAACAAGCATTGGCAAAGCCAACAGTTTTGGCTTGTGTATAAGTATTAGGCATTTGCCAAACACTGCTATTAGCTGCTCAGGTACTCAAACCATTTTGCACCGGCACTATCAATGGCCAGCTAATACCAATACAGAAGTCCCTTTCCCATGCCTACACAAATGCCCAAACTGTTAGCATTGCCAGTGCTCTTTTTGGTTTACCCTTGATGCACAGGACTATGCATCAATGTTAAAGCAAACATACTACTTGGCTAAATTGGCACACATTGAATGTAGGCCAATCTAGCCAGTAATAACACTTACGGTACACAGTCAGCCTGGATATACTTTCTGTGGCATGGCATTTTTACTGGCTTGAAGTCTGTACATGGTAATAATGGCATATATTGATGCAGCCTGCATGGACATAATTACAACAACCAGCATGAATATATATTTATACTAGCATATCACGTATGGAAAGGCGGCATGAAATTTATTGGAAAATGTTCCTATGCACTGTGTGTGATGTGCAACTATTGGGATTTTCCATGTGCTTCCATACAAAACCAATTGCAAACAATATGGATTTCTACCCAATTTTGCTAAGAAAGTGCTGAAAAATGCATAATTGTAATCCAATGTTTCAAGCATTTGCTTGGGCGTGAGAACCCCCCTCAAGCAACCCTTCTTTGGTTTGGGCTTCCTCACTGTGCTCTGTTGATCCTGCCTAATTGGCACAAACATTTAAGCCTCTTAAATTCAGAAATCTACCAGCCTCCACTGTATATCATTTGTCACTGTGTATGATGTGTGTTTTAATGTGCACACAGGTGCAGGGTGCTCCTTAATGATATGATATGGCATTTATAACGTGCCTGTACACACGTGTTTCTAGGCGCCACAAGGCAAGGAGGGGGAAACAAGAGTAGTACAAAAAACAGATCTTACTGGTGTGGGTACCCATACGTGCAGCCAACCGGTGGAGAATAAGTGCAAGAGAGGGGACTGTAGGGTCACAGATACAGACTACAAGTGCAGGGGAGCCAAGGGGCAGTGTGTGATTGCAACAGGACATGCAGGTACCTTGGCCCGAATTCAGAGCTTGACCAGGTGACCAGTGCATGGATCAGGCAGGTGATCAGCAAGGGAGAGGAAGAGAGAAGGCAGAAGCAAGGAGACAGGTCTTGAGTTGCTTCTGGAACCAGAGATGGTCCTGCTCAAGTTTTAGAGCGACAGGGAGGCTGTTTTCAGAGGGAGGGTCCAGCCGAAGAAAGAGATCTGCCCTCAACTCTTTGCTTGGAAAAGTGACTGACCCTCAGAGGGTTGGAGGTGGCGCACTGGAGAGCTCATGGCATCCTATATATATTTTTGCATATGATACAAAAGTTAGTCTGGGATAAACCTTTCTTCAGTAGAGAAATCTAACTTTGCTGTAGTTGATTTGGAGTTGTAGTAATAAATCATATTTGGGATCCTGCACACAAACTCATGGGGAGATTTCTCGAGTCTCCTGTTTGCGCAGGTCCTGCTGCTGGGCTAGTGCAAATAATTGTAAAGGGGCCTCACCAAATGTTTTGCCCCTGGCCTCACCACATCTTCTGACAGCCCTGGCTGCAATGTCCTACCGGTGAGATAATACTTCAAATAGCCTACAGCCCACTTTATGGCTAGAGCCTCTAGTTTGATTGCTGCATAATTATTTTCTCTAGGGAAGAGTTTCTTGCTGATGTACAGTATTGGATGCTCTATTCCCTCATATTCTTGGGACAAGACAGCTCCTTAGACAACCTTTGATGTGTGTGTTTGATGAATAAACCTCAGTACTTTCAATACCAGGGTAGATTTTAATGTATTGAAATGGGCCTTGTCGGTTTTATCCCATTTAAGTTTTTGGGGTTCCTCATTTCTTAATTTGTCAGTAAGACAAGCGGTGATGGAATAGTACTTTGGTATGAACTGACTGCAATATCCCACCAACCTGAGAAAGGCTGGGTGTTGTCTCCCAAACACAGACACTCACACGACATAACATATAAATAAAACATACACTACACTACACTTTTAATAAAACCTTTATTGCCCTAATGTCTGTGTCTTTCTTTCTAGGTATTCCGTCAGATGAAAAGCATTTAGCTGCACTAGCCAGGCCACGGGCTACACAGTCCTCTGACCCGAATCCAATTCTAACCTAGTTTCTTTCCCTATTTCTCAAAAAGAAAACAAATGAACTAAGGGATGCTTTAGGCAACTGCCTGAATAAAGAGTGGCTGTTGGCTTCTGACTTCCACCCTTGAATCTCTTCAGCGTAGGCCTTTGCCTATGGGAACAGCCCCAAGCATCCAGTTTGTGTACTGCTGGAGTGTCGACCCAGGGCTCCAACAAGGTCTGTCTGTCTCTCTCGCTCAAATTAGTCTCTCTCCCCACTCTGGGGCTCCTCTCCTTTTCATTGCCCATCCTGGGGTTTCTTCCTTATTTTCCCCCCACTCTGGGGCTCTGCTCCCCCCACGCCTAATCGGGGGTTTCTTGGTTCACTCACCACAGCAGGGCTTGTCACAGTCTTTCTGCCCACTATGGGGTTCTTATATACTTTCCCTTCTCTGCTGCTTCTTGGTGTACTCTCCTCTCTGAGGCTTCTCTCACTATCTCTCCGCAGAGTGGGGCTTCTCTGGTCTCTCCCCCACTCCAGGGCTTACAGCACACCTCCTGGTCCATTGGAGCCACCGAGGGAGGACACCTCAAAAGGTATCCCTCTTACCACGTCCCGTAGTGGGTGTTAAGCATAGCAGATTCATCTCCCTAGTCCCAAAAAGGGTGGCACCCCCTTGGAGTGAGGTGACAAACTCCTTGGGCTCTTCAGTGTGTACAAGTGCTGCATGTCACCTTTCCAATACTTCAGTCCTTGTACAATATGACAAGCAAGTAAGATGTAAACCATATTATAAAACCCAAAATATACAACGTCCATACAATGCTAACATCCTTCTATATAAAGTATAAAGGTAAATCTGCCTACTAAAGTGGCTTTGGAGAGACAGCCAAGGGTGTGTTGTGGTAGTAGCTGCCATGTGACAGAGTATGGCCGCAATTCAAAAAGAGATGTGCTCAGATATACAGAGGTTCTCTGGTTGCAGGGAGATGTGCACTGACCCTGACTATTATTTTCAACTCCCTAATAGAAATGCCCAAGGGTATTTCTATTTTATTTAAGTATTAATTAATTAATTAATTAATTAATTTTATTTAATTTTACCGGTACTGGCAATTAGTGGGATTATGAGCAATCTCACCAAGCCAGAACGTTCCTGTCGGCTCTGTATGAATAGAACTGTCACTGAATCTGGCAAACATGTACTAACTAGATGTCCTGCCATGATAAAAGTCTATGCAACATGCTATGGGGACTTTGTCCATTAAATGGACTATATCAGCAGTGAGGACTTCTGGCTGAGGGCGCTTAATGCTACAGGAATGAAGCTTTATATCGCAGTATACATTGTGTGGTTGACAATTGAGAAATTATTGGATATATCTATATAGAGTTTCTCTTCCTTCTAATTATCGATGGGACTGCACCTAATTAAATGTCTGATGGCACTACCAAGCGTCTGCACTAGTAGTTGATATGCAAGTACTATACAGTTTCAATGTGAATCCTACATAAACGTATTGTAAATAGATGTACAAAGTACAATGTTAAGGAACTGCTGAAATGTAAATATCCTCTATATTTTAAATGTTTTTTAATTTATTTTAAATTTGATTCTATAGTGAATTTAAAACAGATAGAACA
The DNA here is from genome assembly GCF_040938575.1 of Ambystoma mexicanum. Classification (NCBI taxonomy): domain Eukaryota; kingdom Metazoa; phylum Chordata; class Amphibia; order Caudata; family Ambystomatidae; genus Ambystoma; species Ambystoma mexicanum. The sequence continues at coordinate 521,984,943 of NC_090923.1, forward strand.
GAATGTACCAACAATTGTGATGTATCCAACACATATAAAAACTTTGAGGTTGATCAAACATCAGTTTTGTGAGGTTAAAACAGGTGACTTAGTGTGTTGTATTATTTCAATAAACTCATATAAGTCGACACAATTGGTGTTTCCAGCATGGGAGATGTTTATAGAACCATTACAGATATTGCAAGTGTGTTCTGTTTCCCATCCTTTCCTCAGCACTGATAAAAATAAAGATGCACTGTGGGTTATTTGATGAATTCAAGTCGAGGACCGGTTGTATCTCTATTAAAAACAAATACAATGATATTGAGATCTGATATACCTGACTGTGCCCAAAGAATCTTTTGAACCTTATACCTGGGGTGCACCACGTGACTTTTGGTGTCTTGGGCAGTTTTCTTATATTTGGACTGTCTAGCGTCTGCTTCCAGGCCCAGTGTAGCATGCTGCGGGATAAAAAAGGAGGAGGCCCATCAGGCTATTGATTCACGTATCATAGTGTAATACTTTTACGCATAATGGCACACTAAGTAGATGTGAGGGAATATTTCAACCAGAGCCGTGTTTCAGGCTCACAGAGGAGTCAAATGGATGTGGATGAATTGGAGGATTATTTAATTACAAGATGAGTCTGTGTTTCGCTATAAATGGGCTGGTGCTCCCTTTCGCAAAGAACGCTGTCTCTGCACTGTTCTAGGTTGTGTGCGGGCGTTGGTAAGCAACATGCCCGTGGGTTTCACAAAAATTGTTAAATATTCTATAGGTGTAGGGAGGTCACTAGTCGACCCACCACTATATATCTCTTAGATCGATATTGTTCTGTGCCGCACTTATCTGCAGCGGGACTTACTTGTTTTGTCACGGGGAGCGCTCGTCTTGTCTCCGTCTGCACCGTTAGAACTGCTGTGTGTAATAACGAAGCTGACAGGGGGGTAGGAAGAGCTTCTTTATTAGCAACCAGCCTCAGCCCAGCAGTGCATACAGCTTCTCAGATGATACCAACCGTTTCTTTTGGAACATGGAACGCTATACCTTAGTAAACACAACTAAGCATGACATAACAGCATGGGTGGAATACTACGCAGTAGAACTCCACCCAAGCCATGATTATAACACTTCTCCCCCCCTTATTCAACTAAAAACATTACACAGGTAACACACACACGCACACACAACACACTCACTCCTGCACGCACCTACACACCAGATGAACTGAAAGGAAGGAAGAAAAAGATTAGAGAGGAAAGGGAAGAGTGTGAGAGGAAAACACACAAAGGGGCGCCACTAACCACAGCACCCAACCAAACCTATAGAGAACAGGGATGAGGGATGCCACTAACCACAGCACCCAAAGCAACTCCTAGCCAAACAGGATGAGCTAAACCACAGCACCCAAAACGAACTCCTTGAATTTTGAGGGAATCTTCCTCTCCCTGCCGGAGCGAGTATGAGTCGAAACAGAGTCGGCCGCCCCGGATGCGGAGACCAGACTCTCGTCCTCTGGAAGACTACGGGTGGCAGAAACTGGCACAGAAACGGGAACAGAATGCACCTCTGCACTCTGGCAATCAAGAACTGCTGCGGGGACCACAGGCTGTAATTCAAGTGGTCTGTCCTGAGCTGCTGAAGCTGAAACTCCTACGGGACCATCACAACTCACCACAACACTTCCTGAACCATGTCCTGGCAGATCAACCGACACACTGGGCCCACTACCCGTCGAAAACACGGTTTCCTTATCCAGTACCACCACACGCTTAAGACTCCATGTGGATCCATCATCTAGTTTCACATAGCCACGACCACGCTTAATTACTTTGCGTGGACTTAAGTACTTGCTGAGACCCTTGGCCAAAAATCTGGGATTCTTAATTTGAACCAAATCACCAACCCTTACAGGGAGAGGCTTCCTACGAGTCAGCTGTTAATTCAAGAAACGTTCTTGCTTACTGCGAACTCGATCCAATACTGCTTGCATGTCCACCTGAGTCTGAACCCCGCCACCCAGGGCTGGCACTCTCAACTTGGAGCCTGGCTTCCTCCCCCGCATTAACTCAAAGGGAGAGTAAGCAGTGACAACAGAAGGGGTCAGTCTGTATGCTTTAAGAGATTCTGACACCACCTTCCCCCACGGAAGACCATTGGCAAGAGCCAACTGGATGGCTCCTTTGATAAAACGGTTCATACGCTCCACCAACCCATTGGCTTGTGGGTTGTACAGCGCAACTCTGTGATGGCGAATACCCAGATCACTCAAATAATTCTGCATGTACTCCGACACAAACTGTGAGCCATTGTCCGTCACCAAACCTGCTGGAACACCTTCCCTGTCAAACACTGCTGACATGAAATCAACCACTTTCTCAGCAGTAACCATAGACAAAGCTGTGGCCTCCACCCATCTCGACGTGTAATCTACCATAACCACAATAAATCTCAGGCCTCCACCCAATGAATCAATGGGGCCCATTATATCAAGTGCTATCTTGGACCACACCTCGCTGGGCAACTCCACCGGGTAGATAGGTTGGGCAGTAGGGGCTTTGCTCTTGTCACTGTTGGAACAGGCTGCACAATCTTTCACCACATCCTCCACATCCGCATCCATTGCAGGCCACCAATAATCTTCCCTGAGCCTTCTTTTGGTCATGGATCTGCCTATGTGCCCCTCATGGGCTAAATCAACCAGTTTCCCTCTGAGTGAACGAGGAGGAACCAACTGTACACCTCTGGCCACACCCCATGGGCCCACCGACAATTCTTCCCACACATGGCCATAGGATTTAGACAACTCAGACCCAACAACCCCATTGCTTAGCGCCTCCTTCATTTCCAACAACTCTGGATCAGACCCACACTGTGTAGTCCACTCCAACTCTGACACTGCGGGCACAATACTGGCCACCAAGATACAATCATCTCCTTCTGCCACTTGCAGCTCAACATCATCAAGAGATCTCGGAAAGCGAGACAAACAATCCGCCACCGCATTTCTAGTTCCTGGAACATATTCAACTCTGAAATTATACTCAGCCATATCCGCCATCCACCTCATGATGCGCGTAGACGCATGAGACAACCCCTTAGTCGTCAACACATGCACCAAGGGCTTGTGGTCCGTACGTAGGGTGTATTCAATTCCCCACAGAAAGGTTCTGAAATACTTGGATGCCCACATAGCAGCAAGAGCCCCCCTCTCAATGACGGCATACCTACCCTCAGCCTCTCTGAGCACTCTGGATGCAAAGGCAATGGGTCGTAGTTGGCCCTCCACTCTTTGCTCCAGAACAGCTCCTATACCATACTCACTGGTATCTACCGTGAGGAACGTTTTCATAGCCGGGGAGAAGGACCCTAAAGACGGGGCTTGTTCAATTTCCTCCTTCAATTTGATAAATTCTGCCTGACACTGATCCGACCATGCAAAATGGACACCCTTTTTAAGCAACGATCTCATACTAACAGTCTTGTCAGCATACGATGGTACGAACCTGCTGTAATACTCCGCTAAACCCATAAAGGACCTCAATTGGTCCTTGTTTACAGGAGCTGCTGCTTCACTCAATGTCTGCACCAATTCTGCCTTGGGATGAATGCCCTCCGCATCTAATGAATGTCCCAGGTACGTCACGCAGGGAACGCCTACCTTGCATTTACTGAGCTTGACAGTGAGACCACTATCCTGCAAGACACCCATCACCTCTAGAACCCTGCAATCGCGTTCTGCCTGCGATCTCCCCCACACAAGGATGTCATCTTGAAAACACTCAACACCCTTAATGGCACCGAAGAGTTTTTGCATAATCCTCTGAAAAACCGCAACCGCGGAAGCCAATCCGAACGGCATTCTGCGAAAACGGAATGCCCCAAACGGGGTTACAAAAGAAGTAAGTGGGCGAGAATCTATGTGTAGGTCATTCTGATGATATGCAGATGAGAGGTCAAAGGTAGAAAAACATGAAGCCCCAGACACCAATGATAGCATCTCATTGATATTGGGTACAGGGTGTCTGTCAACCCAAATGCATGAATTGAGATCCCTGAGATCCACACACATTCTCAATCCTCCATCACCCTTCCGTGCCAACACCACCGGGGCCAGCCATTCTGAAGACTCCACTTTTCTATGACCCCTGAATCCTTGAGTCTGCACAGTTCTTCTTTCAAAGCATCCCGAGCCATGATAGGAACCTTCCTGACCTTGTGAACAACGGGTACTGAACCCCTCTTAAGCACTATTCTGTGTGCAAAACCCTTCAATTTGCCCAGATCAGAAGAGAAAACAGACGGAAATCTACTCTCCAGGATCTCTGTCGTTATCACCCCAGACCACACATTGCAATTGTTCCCTTCTGTTACACTCATTACCTGAACCGGTTTTCCTGGCCTAATATGTAGCTCAAGGGCAGCTTGCTCCTCCCACCCCAAAACAGGGTCACCCTTGTGGGCTACATATAACTTACCCCTAGCCCTCCTACCTTGAAACTCTATGTCAGCCCAATCAAATCCCAGAACTTTAATTGGTAGGCATCCATAGGCGTATGGGTTTATGTCTGGAGAAGACAAATCAGAAACCCTTTTGTGGAATTTGGACTCATACAGCTCAGGGGATATCATGGTATATGGAGACCCTGTGTCCACCATCATCTCCAACGGAACACCATTGACCATAAGGGTCGCCCACGCCCTCTTCTTACAACTTCCCACACTCAGCATAGAACCTTCCAATACGCTTCTTTCACTCGCATCAGTGTAACCTACTATGGTCACATCATCATCTTCATCCTGGGTGTCCACCATATTCACTGAGTCCTTAGTGGAGACAACACTCCTACACATACGGGCAAAATGTCCCTTAGATTTGCACTTCCTACAAGCCACGTTGGCAGCAGGACATCCCTTTACTCCTGTCACATGGCCACGCCAGCCACAATTCTTGCACAGGTCCTTCGAGGAAGAACCTGCTCTGGTGTCTTTGTTTCTCCCCTTGGTTTCCGTGGACTTGCGGGGAATGATGGCATGCACAGATTCTGCCATGTCAGCCATGACTCTTACACTCCTCCTGGATTCTTCGATGGCACTGGCTATCTCAATGACTTTATCTAGAGGTGGATCCTTCTCTATCCACAATCTCTCCCTGATGCGTACATCACTCGTCCGCATCATCACCTGATCACGGATGTATTCGTCAATGGTGCCTGTGAATTTGCAGGTTGCAATCAAAGTACGTAGAGCAGTCACATAGGCATCAATGCCCTCGCCGGAACCTTGAGCTCTCGAAAAAAAATGATACCTCTCAAGTACCACATTGGCTTTCTTGCCAAACCTGGCTTCCAACTCGCCTAAGGCGGTCTCATAGGCCAGTACTACCCCTGGTAGGGCATCACCCCCTTCAGCTCCTTCCGCGGGGGCAGCGGGGGCGGTGTGTACATTGGGACCCGGAAGATGTCTGAACAGCCTGAGCCCCTCAGTTCCCAAACAATTGAGTAATGCGGCTTCTTTTTCATCATCTGTAAATTTGGCCCCACCTGCTGCTCTTAGGTAGACTTTAAACGTGTCGACCCATAAGTCCCACACAATTGCTGGTTCACCTGGACTATCCAGGAAAGCTGGAGGAGGACGCGCATTGTTGTGCTGCATGCTGGCAAGGTTACTTGGGTGGTGGAAGGTTACTGGGAAGCACCAAGCAAGCAGAACCAAAGTCAACTCCTTCCCTCCTTATCTATGTAGTAGGGCTTCTGCAATAGACAGAGGGAAAATGCCAAAACGTTAAAATATCCCCCACAGTATGCACAGAGTGAGGTTTTCGAGTTGTCTAGGTTCTGTGGCAGTAACGGAGGAATGCTCAATAGTTACACCAGGTGCACACAGGGTTAATTCCTGGCATCAAGCAGAGAACAGCCAGAAGGTTTCCCTCGGTGCGCACAGGGTTAACTCCGCTGCAAATGTAAGGGAAATGCCCCTAGATGTGCTGTCCTTGTTCTGTCGTGCACAGGGTTAACTCCGCTGCAAACGTAAAGGGGAACGCCCCTAGATGTGCTGTCCTTGTTCCTGACGGCACCTCGTTGGTGGGGGAAAGTGTCCCAGCGAGAGAGCTCAGTCGCCCGCTCTCCCGCTAACTCCTACAGGTGCCGGCTCACTGGGAATCTCTGCGGAACGGTGTACACCGCTACCGCAGAGGCTGAGGCCTTTAAAGCGTGTGCTTTCCCAGGCAAGGAATCTGCCTGTACTGCTGTCCAGGAACTGCGCGTCGACGAGCTGCACAACGGCTGGAGGCTGAGGCCGTTGGAGCGCGTCAGCGGTTCTCCCTCTCCCTGCTGCCTGGAAACTCTGCGGCGCCGAACTGCAGGTTGGGCTTGAAGCGGTCGCTGTAAGCGCTGCCAGCGACGCAGGGGCGCGGGGAAAAACCGCTCACCTTATTCTTCTTCTTGACACCCGAGAAGTCGCTGCAGTGGGCATGGATACTGCGCTCGACCCAGGATGGGGAGCGCAGATCAGGCACTCCTGCCTGTCTTGCCAGCGTCCGTTGGCCGTGAGCCTGCCCAAACCTGACGCTCACGGCGGCAGGGGCAATTCGCTCGACCCCGGCTGGGGGGCACCGGGCAGGCACGTCGGCAATTCCTCCCACCTTCTTCAAGAGGTTGCTTGACGCGGACGGCGTCAGCTGGCAGCTCTCCGGTTCTGAGGAGGAAACGCAGGCAACTGCTGGGCGGTTTCGGCTGCTTGGGTTGGGAGGCTGGTTGCCCTCGTCGCCACTGTAATAACGAAGCTGACAGGGGGGTAGGAAGAGCTTCTTTATTAGCAACCAGCCTCAGCCCAGCAGTGCATACAGCTTCTCAGATGATACCAACCGTTTCTTTTGGAACATGGAACGCTATACCTTAGTAAACACAACTAAGCATGACATAACAGCATGGGTGGAATACTATGCAGTAGAACTCCACCCAATCCATGATTATAACACTGTGCACATGCAGAGTCGAGCGGAGGGGCTCGTCGCGCATTGGGCTCCTGTTATAGGTTGGAGCCACTGTGTGATGTCATACTGCTTGGCAACCAGAGCGACCAAATGTTGCCATGGCGCTGTATTGCTGCAAAAGGGGCTATATCCGTTGTTGTGCAATTGCACTTAATGGAGCTACTGGTGAGATGTGTTTATTAGACTGTATAGATGCCTGTTCCAAATGACGCGGGTGTCATCAAATTTACCAATGTGGTTCTAAATTAATGAAACTATACCAAATGGACCTGAGTTGAATCATGCTGTAAATACGGACACCATGTACTTGTTTGGCTACACCTGTATCGGAAAGATTACGTTCAAAAGAATTTTAGAAGCAATCACATTCAACCAAATCAAGTTTGAAACACACTGCTAGGGGCACATGGTTTTAGGACATATTTCTATGTACGTGGTGTCCAGGTTGTTCCTATATATCACACTACTTATTTCAGCTGATATTCACGTATGCTAGGTCAAAACACAGAAATGCATATTATACACATATCGTTAAATACTCTCCATTTGATGAGGCTGTATTGAGTTGGACATATTCACCAATGATGCCTTTCCTGCTTGGAGAATTTTCTCCCGCCCATATGCAAACTGACTAGTGGCTCGTGGAGCCCGGGATAGTTTCATATACGGGACAACTGAGTACAGAGAAGAAAAAAAAGGAGATCACCAACCCAAATGGTACATACACATTTTCAGTCCCTATACATAGGTTGGTTCCATATTTCACTTATCCTTTAGGTTGACCAATTGTCTTGTCAGTTCAACAACAATCGTTCGTAATGTCAATCTTACAAGTAGCTCGTAGCTAGTGGAAATAAAACATACTGAAGTGTTTGTGTCTGGGACTATCTTGTGTCTTGTATTTTCATAAAGGATCAAGTTTCTGGAACTATCTTGTGTTTTCGTCAAGAGTAAGGTGTCAGAGACATTTGATTTGTCCCTCCGGATTGGTCCAGAGCATAGGTGATTGGAAAACTAGAGGGCCCTTACAGTTTGGTCTAAGGTTCGCTGAGATGTTGGTGTGAGAGTTAATTAAAGAAGATATTCCACTCGATTGCTATATTTAATCCTTTTTTTAACTGTGTCCAGGCGATATATCAATTTTTGTTCCATTTTTCTCAGGGCAAGGTCGCGGTCGCCACCTCCGGGTCTGTTGGATACGGTCTGAATGATGAAGCAGAATATTTCTGTGTATTTATGATTTTTGATTTAAAATGTGCCACAATGGACTTGTAAGCTATCTGATTTTTGAGGCACGATCTATGCTCACTGATATGTTGTTTTATTTCTCTCTTGCATTTTCTGATGTATATTAGTCCACAGGGACACTCAATCCCATATATGCTCCACTTGCTTTGACAGTTGGTGAAGGTTTTGTATTTCCACTGCTGCCCGTAGAGATCTATTTCCTTCAGGTCTTTCATCAGGGCACATACAGAACATTTTCCGCATTTGAAGTGTCCTACCACCGGGGGTAGGTTCCAAAGGTTCAGCTGTGGATTCTTTTTGGTTTGTGGTGTCGAGTATGTATGGACCAGACGATATTTAAGGTTCTTGCTATGCTTAAATGCAAACCATGGTTTTGCTGGTTGAAAGGTATTCGTTTTCAAAATGTCCCAATGGTGCAAGATGGTCTTTCTTAAATCATTGCTTAATGTAGAATAGGTTGTGACACATGTTATCTGTCAATTTGCTGGTAGAGTCTGTTCTATCTATTTTAAATTCACTATATGATAATTAAACTTTTGTTTTTAACAGACTGAGACAATTACCTGCTATATAAAGACAGATTAACCAAATACATCTCTGTAACTGAGGTTCACTACCAATACATAACAGTGTCAAAGGGAGGTCTTAGATTATACATTTCTAGTGGCAGAATGCCATTGAAACCAACTTTTCAAATATGCAGGAGTGGGACCAGACATAGCTTTATGAATGATAAATGCAAGCTTTCACCAGAAGCCTATGAAGTGTTTTTAATATTTGGGAGCTATGTTCACGTTTTCAGGATCCAGCGACTATACTGGCAGCAGTATACTAACACAGCCAATTTAGGGTGATTGGATTAGGACCTATAAAAAGTGCTTTACAATAGTCCAACTTAGAGCTGATAATAGCACTGACGAAGGTAGCACAATGAGTAGGGGCTAACAATGGTTCTAGTCGTCACAGTAACATTACGTAATAGTTGGTTGAGTTTAATATATTCCCTTTTATGTCACTGGATAAAGTTGAATCAAATAAGTCTCCTAACATTTTAACCTTCTTTAATACTGGGATCCTGTGACCGGATAGTGTAATATCAGACTATAAAGGAGACTATGGGCCTCATTACACGGAAGGCGGTAAGGGTTAACGGTCACCGGTAATGGTACCGGTGACCGTTAACCCTTACCGCCTTATTACGAGGTCCTTTTGCGGGTTGGTACTTTAACACCTGCTTTTTGCAGGCGTTAAAAACCAACCCGCAAAGGGACCTCGGTGCTAATTACGGCACGGCAAATTTGCGGTACCATAATTAGCACCTTCCCCATTCCCATTATGCCCTATTGGGCAAAAATGGGAATGGGGAAGGGCAATGGTGGAAGGGGGAATTACCGCCCGCCAACCTGGGAATAGGGCGGTAATTCCCCTTTCCACCAAGGCGGTGCCGGTATTTTACCGGCATGAACCATGGCGCTAATAGCACCATGGTTCACTGCCTACCGTGTAATGAGGCCCTATGTATTCATGGCTTGGGACTGAGAGGCCAGAAGAAGTTCAGTTTTCTCGGGATGTAAGTCTAACAAATGTGTTCTCATCCAGTCTTCTACCATACTGAAAATATGTTGAATGGGAATTATATTGGCTTCATAATAATGTCCTAGCCTAAACACGATTGGAGTATCCTATGCAAAGTTTTAGAACATTACATCATGATCAAGAAGTCAATCATGTAATTGGTTGATATAGATAGATGAGTGGGGATCAGCAGGCACATTGCGGTAGCCCATAAGAGACGTGCTGCGGTTCGGATTCTAATTATCCAATTCGTAACCTAGATGTTCTATTTTCCAGGAAGGTGCTCCTCCAATTCAAAGCATCATCAGATTTCCCCACCACTTCCCTATGCAGATTGAGCACTATTGCATGGTCAAATGTATCGAAAGCAGCTTACAAATCGTGTAACATAAGCAATCCCATGCTATTTTCATCAAAAAATTGTAATAGGTTTTGCTTCACGTCCAGTAGAGCTAATGCTTCATATCTCTGAAGAAAAACATGCAATCCATATTGTTGATCACCCTAGAAAATTAGCATCTTTCATAAAAACCTGAAGTTTCAAGGCTGCAATTTTGTCTATTATTTTCATCAAAAATGAGAGATAAGGGATAGATCTATCTAGTTAGAGCATAGATTCGGATCCACTGAGGTTTTTTCTTATTAATCGTGTAACCCAAGCTTATTAAATGGCATGACAAATACGGGCCTTGGTGAAGGAAGATTTAATACATTTGGCTATGGTAGGAGCTAATGTAGTTACACGTTCTTTCACCATTGAAGATGGACATAAATCCACAAAACAGTTGGTGGGTTTCAGCTTGTTTACAGTTGATATGACATCTTCTATGGTGAATCGTTTAAAATTACATTTTTTATTTTATCTTTGAAAGCAAATTGAATTCCATTGCACCAGACATACATTGGTGATTGAGCAATCAAGCTTTCCCTGAATTTGACTCATTTCAGACTTCAGATTACAAGGGGAATTTGTGCTGAAATTAGATCTGCTCTCATTTAATCCTTAATACACATGATATAAACACATAAACCTCTTTATTTTCTTTTTTCCTTTCTTAGTTGATTGTACTTCAATTTTATTTAAAAAACGTTGCCTGTTTGCTCTCTCTCTCTTGAACTCCTGGCCCAAACGCTCAGAGCCAACAGCCGGGTAGAAGGCTTGAGGGTACATGGAAGAGAATACAAACTCGCCCTATATGCTGATGACATCTTACTCCATGTATAGAACCTGCTGACTTCAATACCCCAGGCCATACATCTCATAGAGACGTACGATCAACCGGCTATTATTTTTCCCTTACAAGAATCCACCCCCAAGTCATCCAGGCAACTATCGCAACTAGGTTTGGTGATGGGAGGTTCAACGCTACGTTATTTGGGGATTAATCTGACAAGAAACGTCGAAGAAATGTATGAGGCCAACTTCCCGCAACTCCTCTCCGCATTCCGTGCAGACTTGGCAAGATGGCGGGCCCTCACCATCTCCTGGATGGGCCAACTGAATGCCATTAAAATGGTATGCGTCCCCCAGTTTTTATATCCATTTCAGGTCCTCCCTGTGAGAATCCCAGACAGGTTTTTTAGGGAGGTGAAAAGTGCCATGTTACGCTTCCTATGGGAGGGAAAGAAATCAAGAATATCATATGATGTCCTCATGCTCCCTAAAGAAGAAGGCGAGGTGGGCCTCTCAGACCTTAAATTGTACTACCAAGCGGTCCGGTTGCGTGTGCTAAACCCCATCTATGGAATAGAAAAGATCTACAATGGGTCCAATTAGAAAACAATAATTTAGCCCCAGCTACGGTCTCAGAATGGTTATGGGTTCCAAGACCTAAGCTCCTGCGAAGACTTCGAGACCACCCCATTTTCGGTACCATATGGGACATATGGAAGGAAGGGCCGGACATGTTAGGGGTCACAACGTGGCCCTCTCCCTTAAGTCACTTATGGGCCCCAGGGACTTGTCAAGAGATTCCAGACCACTCCAGATACATGCATGGTTCGATGCAAGCCTGGAGAGGGTCGGACAGCTGCGTAGAGGTCGGGTATTCCTGACAGTCCCGGAACTCGAGGAGACACTCCAATTGAACCCCATCTCGGTCTTCCTATACTTGCGACTCTGAGGTGTGCTGTCTAGAGAAGGCTGGAGTGTAAAAATACAAAGGGAACTTTCACCATTTGAGAAACTCCTTGACTCGGTGGCTGAAATTAAGGGTCTGATTACGCACATGTACCGTGCACTATTGTAAACCGGCTCGAGGACAATCTCAAAACTCAAACAAAGGTGGGAATTAGATTTTGGAAGAGAATTTGATCAACACACATGGACGAATATATGTAAAACACCCTCACAGGTTTCGATTGCCGCACAGTATAAATTACATGCTATCAAATTATTGCATAGGTGGCAATAGGACCCCTACAGACTATCCAAAATGTTTCAGACTACAAGTCTGATGTGCTGGCGGGAATGTGGGAAAAGAGACAATTATTGGCAGATGTGGTGGGAATGTCCTAGGGTGCAGGTGTACTGGAGTGAAGTCCTGGGCTGGATTAAGCAGATTGATGGAATTTCGAGAGAAGCAACACCTCTTCTTGTATTCATTGTTCTGGAGGAAAGAGATGACGGGTGTTGAGTGTGGGCAGGATTGGGGCACCCTAGTTGCTCGCGGCACGAGCCTGTCTAGTGATCAGGTGGAAGGCACATCATCTTCTCTCTAAAAAAGAGTGGATCAGAGTAGCATCCAATATATGTACAATGGAACGAATCATTGCTGCCCTCCACAAAAGATCTGCTCAACATGAGGTACTGTGGAAAGACTTCACTGATATGTACACCCCTGACCCTGCAAGAAACCCCACATGAATGTACCAATGGGTGTAGACTGAGCCAGTAACATCCTTTAGTAAAATTACATAATGGCAGCCCAGTGATCCGTGAAATGCCCTGCTAAGAACTTTGAGACTCTCTGTATTGTTGAGCATGGCAAACAAACCGGAAAGATGGCCCCATACAGTATAAATTAAATGATAATATGCTTCAAATGTGTTGACGACATGTCCTGGGGGCGAGGGGGCAATTACACGATTGCTGTTGGTACAGTATCTACCGAGAACGATATGGGCTCAGTATCGAAAAGTGATATTAACTTGATGCTAAAACCAAATGTATGTCACTTGTTTTTTTCTTTGGCATAAAACCAATAAAATAAAATTTGGAAAAAAAAACATTGCCTGTTCATGGAAGGCTTTCCACCACTTCTTCTCAGGCATTATGTGTTGCCAGGAATCAATACCTCAGGTAACATGATTTGTGCATTCGAAAAGTATATATTTCTGCATTCCACTTCCTTTTGTTTCTGGTTTTCCCAAAGGCCACAATGGGAAAGCCAATAGTTTTGTTGTTTACATTTATAGGCATAAATGCAGTACATACATGGGCCCTAGATAACCAGTCATTATTTTAAAACTTTCATGAATAGATGTAAGTTAGGGTTTGCAAACACGTTATTAATAGACATAGTAATAAAAGGGTTTTGTTCACCAGAATGCATAGAAGCATTTTAACTTAAGTCCATGATCATTTACAAATCAATAGCATCAAGTACGAGGTCTCCCAGTACTAACTCTTGAAACGGTAGTCCTTAGAACACCTTCCTAGTCAAACCCGTCCTCCATCTTCCCTCTTTGTCAACACCATTCTGTAACACATGGAGAAAAGTGCTGAGCCCCATTGCAGCTGCACTCTTAATTTCCTCGATTTGTCCTTTCCTTTTCAAACTCTGGCCTCCGGAGCTCATGAAGGACCGTTCTGGATTCATAGCAAGCCATGGTGAGGAAAGACTCATTCTGGCCACTGTGAGTGCCATACTTGGTTTGCTTTCCAGTATGTATGTTTAAATATCTGAGGAAAATATGATTTAAGAAAAATGTAATTTGCTATTAAAACCTGATTTCACGATTTTGTCTTTCAAGACGTTTTGAACAAGTGGTTAAGTCAAATCCAACAGGTGACACAGCGGTCATCATGGTGTCCGTCATCATGGTGTCCGTGATCTTGTCTTAGAGGACTAACACATTGCAGGGTCTGTCCTTCCAACACCCTTATACCATGATGCATGAAGATAATCCTAGGCCTAAATCTCATCTTTCATTATGCCTAAAGTGGTTTTCAGATAATCAAATTAGCCTCTACATTTATCTACCATCCACCTTTTTTAAGTGGTTTCTGGTAAGCCTTGAAGGTCAAAAAGCTCTTAGATTTCCCCTATGGTGTTGGGTGGTTTCATACATTCTACTGTGTTATGGAAAAACAGGAAGTATGCCCCCTCTGGAAAGGAACTAGGCTTATGCTGTGAGGTCTAAAGCTGCTTCTGTAACCATTTCCCATGTGATCTCATTTATCTAGCAACTAGGTGGGTGGCGCCTCATGCTATTTGTAAATAATATCATTTCTCTTTATCTCTTGAAAGTGCAAACAGATACTTAAATAGTGAATCGAAGAAGACATATGCCGTGTTGCCAAAGAAGAAAACAATATTTTGTCTGGTACACAATATGGCAGAGGAGGAAAACATCTGCACTAAAAGAGGTAACTGTCAGGGTAATTCATAGAATTCAGTGCACAAGTGGCACACGCAGCTGGCGCACAGAGTGTCCGTGCGACTTTCTGCGCCAGCCGCGTGCGCTGAAATCCATTTCCGCGCACAGCGTATTCATGGATTTTAGCTACCAAAACCAGCCGTGGCGCACAGTGACGCAGCAACCCTGCAGCAGCGCCAGTTACGCCCCCAAGAACGCCCCTCGCGCAAGGAAAAGCCATCAAAATACCCAATCCAGCGCAAAGGGCTGCGCTAACCCTGTACCAGTATACAGGGCCGCACACAGCACACGGCAAGCGGGGAACATGTATTTCGGGGGTGCGCGTCAAGTTTGACACGCGATTGGCCCTGTGCGAGTGGGCTACGTGTATAACTGGGGTGCACGGGAAGTTACACACGCGATAGGCCCTGCGCGAGTGGGGTACGTGTATTCCTGGGGTGCGCGGGAAGTTTCACACGCGATTGGCCCTGTGCAAGTGGGGTACGTGTATTTCTGGGGTGCGTGGGAAGTTACACACGCGATTGGCCCTGTGCAAGTGGGGTACGTGTATAATTGGGGTGCGCGGGAAGTTATACACGCGATTGGCCCTGTGCGAGTGGGGTACCTGTATTCCTGGGGTGCGCGGGAAGTTTCACACGCGATTGGCCCTGTGCGAGTGGGGTACGTGTATTCCTGGGGTGCGCGGAAGTTTCACACGTGATTGGCCCTGTGCGAGTGGGGTACGTGTATTCCTGGGGTGCGTGGGAAGTTTCACACGTGTTAGACCCTGTGCGAGTGGGGTACGTGTATTCCTGGGGTGCGTGGGAGGTTTCACACACGATCGGAGCGGGGTACGTGTAAATCGGGGGTGCACGGGAAGTTCCACACGCGATTGGCCCTGTGCGAGTGGAGAACGTGTATTCCTGGGGTGCGCGGGAAGTTTCACACGCGATCGGAGCGGGGTACGTGTAATTTGGGGGTGCACGGTAAGTTTCACACGCGATTTTGCTGTCAGAGCGGGATACGTGAATTTTGGCGGTGCGCAGGGAGTCCTACCCGTGAATTGGCAGTGTGGGTCCTCCCAGATGTTCCCTCTACACCCTCGACAGCCCCTGCAGGCAGTCCACACCACAGGGGACTACCCTGCACCCCTAGTCATGTCCCGCAGGCAGCCCATCCACCATGGGCATGCCCCCCAGCCAAGTCACATGTCACCTTGCACTACTGATCACCAACTCATGTCCCCAGCACCCACACCCCCCAGCAGTCAGGGGCACCTGCCAGCAGGCCCCCACTCATGTCCCACTCATGTCCACCAGCACCCCCACCCCCTAGCAGTCTGGGGCACCTGCCAGCAGGCCCCCACTCATGTCCCCCAGCACCCCCACCATCCAGCAGTCAGGGGCACCTGCCAGCAGGCCCCCACTCATGTCCCCCGGCACTCCCACCCCCCAGCAGTCAGGGGCACCTGCCAGCAGGCCCCCACTCATGTCCTCCTGCACCCCCACGCCCCAGCAGTCAGGGCCACCTGCCAGCAGGCCCCCACTCATGTCCACCAGCACCCTCATCCCCCAGCAGTCAGGGGCACCTGCCAGCAGGCCCCCACTCATGTCCCCCAGCACCCCCACCCCCAGTAGTCAGGGGCACCTGCCAGCAGGCCCCCACTCATGTCCACCAGCACCCCCATCCCCAGCAGTCAGGGGCACCTGCCAGCAGGCCCCCACTCATGTCCCACTCATGTCCACCAGCACCCCCACCCCCCAGCAGTCAGGGGCACCTGCCAGAAGGCCCCCACTCATGTCCACCAGCACCCCCAACCCCCAGCAGTCAGGGGCACCTGCCAGCAGGCCCCCACTCATGTCCCCCAGCACCCCCACCCCCCCAGCAGTCAGGGGCACCTGCCAGAAGGCCCCCACTCATGTCCTCCAGCACCCCCACCCCCAGCAGTCAGGGGCACCTGCCAGCAGGCCCCCACTCATGTCCCCCAGCACCCCCCACCCCCCAGCAGTCAGGGGCACCTGCCAGCAGCCCCCCACTCATGTCCCACTCATGTCCACCAGCACCCCCACCCCCCCAGCAGTCAGGGGCACCTGCCAGCAGGCCCCCACTCATGTCCACCAGCCCCCCCACCCCCCAGCAGTCAAGGGCACCTGCCACCAGGCCCCCACTCATGTCCACCAGCACCCCCACCCCCAGCAGTCAGGGGCACCTGCCAGCAGGCCCCCACTCATGTCCCACAGCACCCCTACCCCCCAGCAGTCAGGGACACCTGCCAGCAGGCCCCCACTCATGTCCCACTCATGTCTACCAGCACCCCCACCCCCCAGCAGTCAGGGGCACCTGCCAGCAGGCCCCCACTCATGTCCACCACACCCCCACCCCCCAGCAGTCAGGGGCACCTGCCAGCAGGCCCCCACTCATGTCCCCCAGCACCCGCACCCCTCAGCAGTCAGGGGCACCTGCCAGCAGGCCCCCACTCATGTCCCTCTGCACCCCCACCCCCCAGCAGTCAGGGGCACCTGCCAGCAGGCCCCCACTCATGTCCACCAGCACTCCCACCCCCCCAGCAGTCAGGGGCACCTGCCAGCAGGCCCCCACTCATGTCCACCAGCACCCCCACCCCCCAGCAGTCAGGGGCACCTGCCAGCAGGCCCCCACTCATGTCCCACTCATGTCCCCCTGCACCCCCACCCCCCAGCAGTCAGGGGCACCTGCCAGCAGGCCCCCACTCATGTCCCCCATACCCCCACCCCCCAGCAGTCAGGGGCACCTGCCAGCAGGCCCCCACTCATGTCCCCCAGCACCCGCACCCCTCAGCAGTCAGGGGCACCTGCCAGCAGGCCCCCACTCATGTCCCCCTGCACCCCCACCCCCCAGCAGTTAGGGGCACCTGCCAGCAGGCCCCCACTCATGTCCCCCTGCACCCCCACCCCCCAGCAGTCAGGGGCACCTGCCAGCAGGCCCCCACTCATGTCCACCAGCACCCCCACCCCCCAGCAGTCAGGGGCACCTGCCAGCAGGCCCCCACTCATGTCCACCAGCACCCCCACCCCCCAGCAGTCAGGGGCACCTGCCAGCAGGCCCCCACTCATGTCCACCAGCACCCCCACCCCCCAGCAGTCAGGGGCACCTGCCAGCAGGCCCCCACTCATGTCCCACTCATGTCCCCCTGCACCCCCACCCCCCAGCAGTCAGGGGCACCTGCCAGCAGGCCCCCACTCATGTCCCCCTGCCCCCACATCATGACGATCCTCAATCGTGGGCCTAATGGCCAGCCACATCACACCCCATGCCACCCCAGCCCAAAGACCCAACCAAGTATTGCATCCACCCACATAGAAATGCCCATTACATGATACAACCTGAATGGCAAGTATGTAAATGAACACATGTCCGTCACAGACACACAATTGGTGCAAGTGAATGTGAAAACCCACATCATGACATGCATGAAATCAATGAGAGAATACCACACACCGAAGTATGAAACAAAAATGTATTTAAATGTCAAATATCAAAATGAATGTAATGAAAAGAAAACACAATAATGTGAAGAAGAAATAAAACGCAGCATGTCCAGAAAATAATGAAAAATAGGAAATCAGAATCCAAAGAAATCCAAATGAAAATGTGTCCAAAGTCTCAGTCCAACAAAGCAAATCCAAGGGAAAAAAACAAGTGAAATCCATTGCTCCATGGTGAAATGAAAAGAAAAAAAAGAAAATCCACCGTTCAACTATATACAAATCACCAATCCTGGGTCCATGAGCCCAACAAATGAAATGAAACCTACAGAAAAAGACTACCTAATAAAGAACTGTATACAAAAAGTGGTGCATTGTCCAATCGCCCCAAAATAAACAAAAACAGGAAGGAAACTTAACACTATCTAACTATTTACAATGGCAGCGGGCTAGTCCGACGGCTCACTTAATGATGTCCCAGGACAGGGCATCATCGAACTCCCGCTCAATGTCTTCCATGGCCCCGAGGGTTCGCAGGGACGACGACATGTTCACCTCCAACTCCCTGTGAATTGTCTCGAGGCACTCGGCTAGCCTCAGGGCCCTCCGCCTGGAGTTCTCCGCCCTGACCATTGTGAGCCGTGCCTCTTCCGCCCGCTGCCGCTCCGCATCTATGGCGTGGCCCAACCGCTGCCACACGGAAGACACTTGAAATCCGGGGTCCTCCTGCCCTATGGCCGATGCCTGCCCCTCCGATGTTGAAGGCCCGAGCCATCATTGCTCCCACCATGTTGCTGCTGCTGTGCCTGTGCCTGCGCCCTGGCTCTTGCTGCCTGCACGTCCTCCTCCGGCTGGGCTGTAGTTGTCGTGGTGGCCACCCCTGCTGGACGTCCGACCGTGGCAGGGATGTGTCCTCCACCAGCCTGGCCGCTGGGTCAGGGGCAGCTCCACAGGGTACCCAGGTGACACATGGGTGGGAAGATGGCATGGAGGACGACTGGCGTGTAGGGGGTTCAGGTGAGGAGGGGGTCGCAAGAAGGTCCAGCACACGGAGGAATCCAGCACCGGTGGCCCGTCCCAGTAGGTCAACGTGGTCAAAAAGGCATGTGAGATGATGTGCAGTCTCTCCACGAAAAGATTGCAGGTCACCTCGCATGCCCCGTTGACACAACGCTATCCCACTCAGGATAGGCTCAACACTGTCCCGGAAAGCCACATCTGCAGGTAGAGGAAGGCCAGTTGTTGTGCGCTCATCCCCTCCCTGAAAACGGGTCTGGATGTAGGCATCCCTGCTGGTGCCAGATAATGCAGTGACAGGATCAGGGACAGGATTACACACAGGCACCTCTGCGGCGGCCTGTGCTGCCTCCTGTCCCTGACCCTGCACTGCACCACTAGCACCAGTGGAATCCCCACCTCGAGACCCTGTGTGTGTCCCTTCCGCGGCCTCCTCCTCACCAAACCCTCCACCAACCTGGATGACTCCGTGCCATCTTCCTCCGTTGGACCCTATGGGGTCTCAGCGGCCCCTTCTGCTGCAGAGGAGTCCACCTCCGACCTCTGCCTCTTGGACCTACCCTCAGCAGTTGCGGCCTGGGACGCGGCACCAGACTCCTCACTCCCAGACGAGATGACAATCTGGGAGGGGAGCCGGGCCTTTCGTCTCCAGCTGGTGGTGCGATCCCTGCCGCTGTGCTCCACAGCAACCTCTCCGCCCTCTTCATCAGTTGATGCTGCAGACAGGGAGAGATAAAACACAGACATTAGGGCACTGTACAATGGACTGATACACACATTACAGTTGCAAATGAGTGGCAGTGTCAACCTTTAGACATGGCATCACACTCCACAACACACATGTCATTTCAATTCACACACATGAGCATTTCCACAGCAATATTGCACCAGGCAGCAACATCCATACACATACAACAGCATGAACAACCGAAGGTGAGCCTGACATCACATGAAACACATGGAGTGCACTAGACATGCACACACGCCACCACACTTACATGCATGTCTACATCTCCTCCAACTGTGGCAGTGATGCGATCGCCTTACATGTCACATCTGGCATTCAGCCTTCTACATATCAGTGTCACGTGCATCCATGTTGCATCACAGTTGCACACTTGTCAAATACACACACATGCACATGTTCACAGTGCCGATACATGCAGCAGGAACCACCATCCATGTGTGACACCACAACCATGCCAACATACATACACAGAAATTCAAACATGTGTGCTACCACACCTGCATTTGCACAGCATGCTTACCAACACATACACCATCGATGTGTCTCACACCTAAGAGGACTCACATGTGGCAGCCTCACGCCCCTGTTCATACACATCCCTACATGGCCCTACGAAAACACATGTGCAACCTGCACACTACTGGCACACCACCACACGCACAGCGTCCAATCAGTATGCATGTACACTTACCGCTCGACTCCAGGTGGAGCGCTGGGCATATGTGTTCCAGGACCCTCATCTGGTGGTCGGACAGGTGGCCCCGGCGGCCCTTGGCATCTGCTGCCTTCAAGAGGCGCCGGGCCTTGTTGAGGGTCCTGGACCTGAAGTCCTCCCAGCTCTTCTTGACATGGTGTAAGTCGCGGACTGCCACCCCCTCCGCGTTGATGGCAGTCACAATGTCCATCCAGATCCTGGTCCGTCCTTCATTGTCGGCGCGCAAACTTCCAAAGAGGGCATCATACTGCCCCAGGACTTGCTCCACCAGGACACCAACTTCCCTGGCACTGAAGCTGGTGGCCCTCTGCCTCTCTGACTGGGGGTTGCCAGTGGTGCCAGATGGTGTTGTGCCCGACATGGCAACCCCAGAGGCAGGAGTGGGTGGGCAACTGGGTCCTGGGGCTGGGCTGTGGAGCGATGGCATCCCAGTCGGGAGTCTTCGGTTCCAGCAGGGGTGGTCACAGCAACTGCACCCCTGGCTGACGTGCAGGCAGCAAATAGCAGGGCATGTGGGTAGCAGGCAGTCAGGCAGCAGCAGATGGCAGGTGGGAGCGTGCTCGGGGCTCTGGGGGGCAGTAATTCGGCCTTCTGGGCAGGAGCGTTATCTTCCGTGTGTTGTTGCGTGGCCAGCTTGATACGGAGTGAATTGGCACGTGAAAATCTTGCACGTCAGCGTGTAATTCGAGGAAAGGCCCTTAGCACGTAAGCGCGTCAGCACAAGTACGCGGTTTCATTGGACCAAAGGCACTTAGCGCGTAAGTGCTTCTGTGACGTGACTCGCGCAGGCGTTTCCCTCGTGACGTGGCAGCGCGCATGGAAAAACTGCACGTCAGCGTGTGGATGCGTGTAATCCGAGGAAAGGGCCTACGTGCATAAGTGACGTGACGTGCACGGGTGTTTCCATCAACACGGGTGCATGTTCATCGCACACGTCCAAAAACTGCACGACCGAGTATCAGCTTGTGTAATTGGAGGAAAGGGCCTTAACGCGTACACGCGTAAGTGACGCTGTACGTGTGGGCCGCTTTAAAAGGTACGTGTAGGACCCCATTCCCTTGTACGTGCTTTTCGTGGAGAGTGAGTGGGTGAATTCTGTACTTCTTGTCAGTTCACATGCGATTACTTCACAGCGTTTCAAGTTCGTACTCCCTGTTACCTCTGACAGCGTTCTTTATGGGCCTGTTTCCTCAAACAGCGTTCACTTCTTCTTTTGTCCTGTCTCCTCACACAGTGTACAATTTTTCTTTTGGCGGGGGTGTTGCCAACGCGTGTCCTTTTCACGTTCTTTTTCCAGGCAGACGGTGAGTCACGCACATATTTACCAACTGTGCTTGCCCCGTGTGTTGCGTACCCCTTCAGAGTCATTGTAGGCTGCGTGTATTACGTGTACGCTTATTTTTGTGTTTGTGGGTGCCACAGTGTAGTGCGGGTTCATTTTTTCACGCATGTGGTCTACAAGGGGTTGCGTGCACGTTATTTTTTGATTTTGGGCTGCCTGTGTGTTGCGTGACCCGTCATCTTCCCCCAGGGGTCACAGACAGCCTTGTTAGAGCACTAGGGTACGAATTCCATCTAGTACCCTACCCCTTTCACCCACAATTGCTAGGACAATAGTTTACTGCTACTCCCATACGCACAACAACATCAGTGCCATGGTTGGGAGGCGACCAAGCGGTAAGGGAGGCAAAGGTGGCCGACCTTCAAAAGGTGGGCGTGGTGGGCGCGGTAGGGGACGTGGCCGGGATTTGCAGGGTGCCCCTAGACCCCCATGTGTGGAGGCAGCCCATTGTGGCACCTGACCTGGCGCAGGATGACTCCCAGGCTGACTTCCAGGTCAGCAAGTCTAGGCCATGTGTGGCGGTGCAAGTTAGTGTCGCCAAGCCACGTGGATCTGGGGCAGCTATGTCATCTGCTGCCCCAAGTAGGCAGGGTGGGGAGGCTGCAGGGGCAGCTGCAGCTCCATCCACTACAGCTCTGAGTCTCCCAGCCAGGACATTGTCGGTTCAGGTCCATCAAACTGATGTTCCCCCTGCCAACATCACACTTCTGCCAATGCCTTTAGCAAGGCCTATGGTCATTGTGCATTCGCACACTCCTACTACCCAGTTCACCGGTGCTTCTTCCCCTACTGACCAGAGCGGCGTAAGCCACTCAGGCTCCGCTCCACCTTTGAAAAAGAGGAAGAAGGGTGCTCTGGCACAACAGGCTGAGACCCCAGACACGGCTACACACTCTGGCACGTCAAGGAAGCCTAGCTTTAATGACCCGGAACTTGATGCACTTGTGACCTATGTGTCGGCACATAGCCACAAAATGTTGGTGACTGCAGGGCGCAAGACCACACCTGGTCAACGTAGGCCAAAGACTTGGTTACCTCCCTCAAAATAAACCAATACAGCTTGGAAATAACTACCAGGATGTTTTATGTGAAAACCTAACTTCAGTCCATGGCTCACACCTATGTATCGTCTTGAGCATAACTACTGAAATAACTGTCTTGTTCTGATGCTCATGCACTAACAATGTTATGACTATGCACAATAAGCTTGTGAACTATGTCTATAATCTGCTTTTTGTTTCACTCCATTTCGAACATGTTTGCCAACCTAGAGGCAAGTGTTGTTTTGTAAAAAGCACCAATTATTAAGGGAAACTGTACCCTTATTCTACCTCTTCGTTTTGACCTTAGCCAAATAAATAAGCTAAAAATCAAACGTGGGGTTCCCTCTGTATTTACATCTCATACAATCACGAGTATACAGTGTCTCTGATATCCAGCATGACAAATGAGATAACATTTGCAGGAAATTATAATGCAAACTGACGTAAATGTATGTGGCAGGACGCCACCATTTTGTTTCAAATACTTACAGCTCTGAAGTCCTACCACTTGCTTTGAGCAGTCCCTTCTGTTATCCACAACGTAGGGCACACTGGCAGACTATCGCGGACCGCATAAGTGCCCTTGGATTTGTGAGGCGCACAGCTGATGATTGCTACAAGCGGTGGAATGACCTGAAACGCAGAGCAAAGAACAAGCTGGCCTCAAATCATGCCGCTACTCTGGTGACTGGTGGTGGGTCTCCACAAGAGGACAACGAACTCACTGAACATGAGTCTGTTGCTGGGACCTTCGTCACAGAGGAACAGATCCAAGGTGTGGGAGAACTACCTGATTACGAGGCATTGTCCGGTGAGAGCCCATGCGTGTGTGTGTAATCCATGTGTATGTTCTTTGGGTGACAGGTTCTGATTGAGTGCCAGGTGAGGGTGTGTACTCCTGAGTGTTATGGGTCACCCATTTGCTTCCTCCCATACATTCACGTGCCTTGGATTTGGGTATGACTGTATCCCTTCTGCCCACAGTTGCCAATTACGCCCAGATTAGTGCACTTTACCTTGAACTGTCATCTTGCAAGTCAGATTTTGTAAGTGTTCATTCAGGCTGATTGTTTCCACTCTCCCATTTTTAGTACTTTTTAGTACACATTATTCTGCCCTATTGCAACATATGTGATATGCTTCGGTCATTGTTTACAGCCCACACTGGACCACTACTTTTACCTGGTTATGTTAATGATTACACCATTCAGGCCGATGGAGTATTGGGCTGCAGATTTTTTTTTATTACAGCCTGTTTGCATGTGGAAGATGACAGGTGTTTCCTGTAATGTTAAAGTGACCAACCATTGATCAGCCCACAATGACTGTGTTATTGGACACTGGATGTGTTTCAGTGTGTGGCACATGCATATTTTGCAACACTATTCAGCATCAATCTTCGCATCATGACGATGTGACATGGATGTGTGACAGTACTCATTCACTGACATATTGCTGTAGTTTTGTAATTTACCGTGGCTATGCTACATGACATCTGTGTGGTGGCATGTGTCATGTATGTGTATTGGACATGCCACTCACAGCCTGATGTTTGATGCCAGTGCTACCCAACAAGCTGCAAATGTGTTGCATATCCATCTTGCTCACCCCAGTGTCTGCCTTTTTGACTCCACTTCCAACTCTTTGACAGTTCATGCATGGCAGGGTTATGGTCATGTGGAACATGTGTAATTCATGTACTGGATCTCTGACTTGTCACGGCCTATGTGTGTGCTATGGTGCTCATACCTGTTTCCATTTGTTGTCTTTCATGTTTTTGCAGGTGATGACGCACTTGGTGCTGTTGAGGTTGAGGAGATGGTGCAGACCCAGGAGGAATCTCAGGCACCACCGGGCACCGGTGAGGGATGTGGTGTGGTGGTGGGTGAAAACCCAATGTTACTGCAGACCATACTGTCCAGAGGTGCCTCTCGGTGCACCTCCCCAGACCTCTATTCAGGTGAGATTTATGTGCAGTCGCAGGTAAGTGTTTCTGGCAGGGATTCTGTTCTGTCCAACCCACCTCGACCAGTGGTAGAACCCTCTATGGGGATGTCATTGTTGGTAGGTCCGCCTTTGGCGGTTACAGATGCAGGGTCACACTCCACAGCGTCTGATCCTGTTCCTGGGCCAGCAAATCAGAAGGGGAATGCAGTCCTGCAGCCTCAGGCAGTGCCAGCACAGCAAGGTGCAGATCGCCTTGGCCCAAACAGGTGTGGTGCCCGTAGACGCGGTGGCCGTGCGCCACCAGGCAATACTGTATGGGAAAACTCCATGTACGGTATGGCAACCCAACAGGCAGCATCAGTAGAAATGATGGCTCAGGCAATGGAGAGGGTGGCCACTTCCATTATCCCCCCTGAAAGGCAGATGGAGCAACAACAGCAGGCAACAGACTCCATTTGCCAATCACACAGGGAAGACATGTTGGCGTCCAACAGGGACCGACGGGCGGCACTGGAGACTCTGCGCGAATCCATATCAATAGAGTCCCAGGGCCACAGGGAAGCCCTGAGGGTAGAACTCCATAACCTCAGGCAGAGTCTGCTTGAACTTGAGGCTTCCCGAAATGTTAGGGCAGAACAGCAGCTGGAGCAGCTCACACGTTCGCTCTCAGCTGAGCTGCATACAACACGTGAGGAGATCCGGGCATCACGCGATGCCATGCGTGCAGAAATGCAGGCAACCCGTGATGTGCTGCATGGGGATCTCCGCACTTTAATCCTCCAGAAGCAGACCTTGCAGACCCGCATGATTGCTGCCATGGAGGTCCATACCAGGGTTTTGCGTGGGCTGCCTCCCATAGTGCCACCGCCTCCTGATGCAGCAGCAGAGGATGAGCAGAGCGACAGCAGTTCTCCCACAATGGCATAGCCGTGCTGGCCATGAGCCCAAGGAGGTATTTTTTTTTCACAACATGCACGCGGGTGGGTGTTGGTGTGCACCCTGTCCTCTAACCTCCTGGGTGGCTTCCCCCAACCCCACTGGCCCCCACATGGCCATTTTTTTTTTTTTTTTTTTATTTTTACACTGTGTTGCCTTGTGTGGCTCCCGTGGGCATCCACTGTATTCCGGCTGGGCACATGCAGGCTTGTCCTGAGTTTGGGTTAGATGCTTGGGTTTGTGAGACACACACCCCTCCTGCTTCCCGTTTCCATGGGCTTGCAAAGGGTGTGACCAAGTGACAGTGAATTACACAGTGACGTTGGGCTCCCATGAGCTGTGTGGGCAGTCTGTAGTCAATACTGTGTAGACATCCCTAGTGGATATTGTTGTTGTATTGTACACTGCATGGTGTATTGATATGTGCTTGTGCATCCATGTCTTCCTCCTAATCTGCAGGTTCCTTCCTCATGTCTTCACAAGGCTGTCTACTTTGCAGATGCAGTTCATGTTGTATGCAGTACACTGAGACATTTGCGTGGCAGCAACACTCTACAGTTGTAAGGGGTCGATGTGCTGGCGTATTCAGGTTGTAAGACTACCACTACTTGAACTTAGTACTGTCATGTTTTTGCATTTTTCCAGGGTGTGTTGCAGCATTGTGTTGGTGGTAAGTATTTGGTAATGTGTGCTGTTAGTTATACATTACTGGGAGCATATTGTGTGTGGGCAGTTTCCATCAGGGACAGTGTACTTTGTGACACTTGTGTCAGGACTTGTGCATTGCTTTGTTTGCTTTCACATTGCATGACATGCCATGGTGTGTTTGGTGGTGGAGCTGGGGAGGGGTTGGGTGACATGGCGCTGTTCTCATGTTGTATTTAGCAAGGGCGTAATGAATTTCGCAGCATAGATGTATGTCTTTTGATGACACAGCATTGGTGGTGTTTGGGTAGGTAGGGATGCACACAATATAACACTTCCAGGTGATCAATCTCAGGATGGTATGGTTGTGACAGTTGAGTTTCCCCTAGGTCATCATCATTGATTGCCAGCTGGTATGTGCCAGGGCTGTGTGCACGCCACCGGGGTGTGATTTTAGGTGAATTAATTAGCCACCAGCTGCGTACGGGCTGCCTCACCACATGCCCTTTCCCCTCCCATGCGCAGCGGGCGTGCATGTGGTTGGGGATGTGGGGCACCACCATGTCTACCGGCAGGCCCCGGCATGTTGCAACGTTGTGCAGGACACATGCTGCCAATATGATCCTGCACACTACTGGGGGAGCATATAACAGCTGCCCATCAGAGTGGTCAAGGGAGCGAATGCGTGACTTAAGCCCTCCGAATGTGCGCTGCACTATGCCCCGGGTTGCAATATGCAAATAACAAGGGGGGTCCTGGGAGACTCTCTGCCAGACATGAGTCCTGGTTACAAGAGCCTTACCCAGAGTCTTCAGCTCACTATCTTTCACAGAGGAGAAATTTCCTAAACATATCAGTGTTTGTCCTGCCCTGGGACAGTCCAGCACCATAATGCTAGGCAATTCTCCTCTGAACAAGAGTACCAACAGCAACCCCAGACACGTGTTTTGGTCTGGTTGAACCTCATCAGTAGGGTGTAGCTGTGCCTCTCTAAGAATAGTGAGCAAGGGGTCCACGTCTGGATTCCCCTAGTAACTTAGGGTGAGACCCAAAGTTACCTAAATATGCAAATAACAAGGGGGGTCCTGGGAGACTCTCTGCCAGACATGAGTCCTGGTTACAAGAGCCTTACCCAGAGTCTTTAGCTCACTATCTTTCACAGAGGAGAAATATCCTAAACATATCAGTCTTTGTCCTGCCCTGGGACAGTCCAGCACCATAATGCTAGGCAATTCTCCTCTGAACAAGAGTACCAACAGCAACCCCAGACACGTGTTTCGGTCTGGCTGAACCTCATCAGTAGGGTGTAGCTGTGCCTCTCTAAGAATAGTGAGCAAGGGCTCCACGTCTGGATTCCCGTAGTAAATTCGGGTGAGACCCAAAGTTACCTTAAATATGCAAATAACAAGGGGGTCCTGAGAGACTCTCTGCCAGACATGAGTCCTGGTTACAAGAGCCTTACCCAGAGTCTTTAGCTCACTATCTTTCACAGAGGAGAAATATCCTAAACATATCAGTCTTTGTCCTGCCCTGGGACAGTTCAGCACCATAATGCTAGGCAATTCTCCTCTGAACAAGAGTACCAACAGCAACCCCAGACACGTGTTTCGGTCTGGTTGTTGAACCTCATCAGTAGGGCTGCAATATGGGCTGTGTTGTATCTTACCTCGGGTGGCGTGGTGGGGTTCCGAATTGGCATCATCGTGTGGGTGCTCAGAGGGTAGGCACTGTCCCCTGGGGAGGTGGTGATGGGTATCATTAGTGGGGTTTTGACATTACTCAGTATCTGACATGCATGCATGTGCAGTGGCATTTATACTCACCAAGCAGCCATGTATCACCATGCCACCCAGCTTCTAGGTTCCGGTTTAGGGTTGATATTCTGTCAATGAAACTGTCATGGGTGGACCCTGGATAGTTGGCATATACTGAGGTGATGATTCCTTTGGCATCACATATTACCTGCATGTTGATGGAATGCCAGTGCTTGCGGTTTCTATAGATGTGCTCAGATGCCCTGGGGGGACGTAGAGCCACATGGGTGCAATCAATGGCACCTAGCACTTTGGGGAATTGTGCCACCCCATAGAAATCCTGTACGGCAGCCTGCCTTTCTGTAGGTGTTCTGGGCAGATATATGTGCCTGCAGACTGATGGGCGTGCAGTCATGATGCTCAACAACTGGTGTAGGCAGCGTGACTGCGTGGCCTGTGACACCCCCCCCACTATAGCACTTGTCCGCTGAAATGATCCAGTGGCCAAGAAGTGCAGTACATTGAGGACCTTCTCCAGGGGGCTGAGTGCTTGGGAGACAGGGTGGGTGATGTGAGGTCATCCTCCCACTCACTCACCAGGTCGAGTATTATGCGAGGTGGAAACCTGTACCTCCCATACACCTGGTCATCAGGCATCCCAGAAAAGGCTGGTTCTAGGTAAAAATTGTGGGCCTGACTATCCGCCTCCTCCTGCAGTATCCCACGACCACTGCTGCTAGGAACGGTTTATTCATCTTGGCGTATGGGCTTGTTTGTTGTTTGTGCACACTTTTATGCTGCGCGGGTCCACGTACGCCTGCTTCCTGCTGGCGTACGTGTTTACAGATTAGTGCGTCTTTTTTGGCACACGCATTAGCCCCGTTCAATTTCATGAATACGTGTTGTAGACGCGCGTGTGGGCGTTCTGCGCATTTGCCTCCTGTACTTCCCCCGTGATGCCCACATTTTCACACGTTGTTCCCCATTCCGCGTGTTACGTTCCCGGTTCCGCCTACTTTTGTTGTGTGCGCTGCGCTATGTGCGCTTTCGCTGTGCGCTTAGCTCACGCTGTTTGGAGACGTGTGCGCCAGCTTGCGCCACGCAGAATTTTAGCACACATCCAGGGATTTACACGCGCACAGACTTCCATGAATCGCTGTGCGCGGGTTTCGCTGTGAATTTCGCACTTCCACTGCGATTTGCACGCTTGCGCTGAAAATTTCAGTGCACATTAATTCCATGAATCGGCCTTTATGTCTTTTATGCAGTTACATTGCACGCTGTGCCAAAGTCAGCTAACCCTAATGCTATGCATAGTAGGACTTAGTTTGAGGAGCCTCCAGGAACCAACTGAACCTGGATTTGATAACACATGGATTCACCAAAATACGTATGTGCATCTAAAGTGGATGGGCAATCCAGTAGTATGTAACATCATGGCAGACTTATAACCCAGTCATGTCACATGTATGAGGGCATAGCCAGGTCAAGCAGTCAATAACAGATGCAGTGCACAGAACGCCACTGGCCATCACAGAACCATACACAAAGTGTCCATAGAATGCTGAGATTCCAGTCGAGGAAAACCGCGACCAAGTAACAAAGAGACTAGTGTAGCCTCCTACTGGCACTCTACTTTTCTTAGCCAAATCTGCCATTTCATTTTGTAGATGCAGGCTTCAGCTTTGTCAGATTCTCCCTTTCTTTTGGAATCCTCATTGTGCTTCACTGTAAAAGAGCGTTTGCTTCTTGTGTCAAACTATTGAGCTTCTTGGCACCAGGACTGTCAATGATGTAGAAGTGATTTTTCACAATGGCCCGGTAGAGGGTGATGTACTTGGATGCTTGCCTTGTCCTTAGCAACACAAACTGCTTAGTGAATTCTTCCTTGTTCAACTGTTGCCTCGTCCCTTGCATAGCCAGCATGCAGTTAACGAATGCCAGGGCATACGTATAGCAGTTGTGGTGGGATTCCTCCTACGTGAAAAAGAGGCACAAGTGCATTAAGTTAGCCACGCTTCATTCATTTATTTATTCATTCATTCATTTAATGGATGCTTGTAACCACGCACATGAGACCAAAACGCTTGCTCAAATACATGAAAGAGGGTGAGAAAAGGCAAGGGTGAGCCAGCGATAATGGGTACTAATGTGTGTAAAAGCAGGGGAAAGACGGGTTAAGTGTAAGGTGGAAAACTGCTGCACCTAGAGATCATTGTGGAAAGTTTGGTGATTGATGACTTGGGAAGGCAAATGTGGAGTGAGTTGGCATAATCAATTCAGCCTCTAAATACTTAATATAGGGATTTTGTCAACCAGTTTGCAAAATGTGCTTGTCGTAACAACTCACTCTTGGCAATTAATAAATTGTGCTCTGTGGCAGGGCGCAAACATTCAAGTTGCAAGCTACTAGCTAGCCCTAAAATAATCACTTGCCATCTCATTTCGATACATAGACACAGCACACCATTTCCTTCTCGCCAAGAGTCAAATACTGTGTATGAGCATTCCCCCCTCTGCACTCACTGTTTGTTTTTAAACACTTCATAACGCTCCCCGGGTATGCAAGGTCGCCTGTATTGCACTGGGTGCCCAGCAGCTGTATGACTGGAGCAGGTGACATTCAATGATCGCGCAAAAGAGGTAACAAATGACAGCCACCATGGTCATCCTCCACTGGATAAAAGGAGGCCATGAGTGGATATAGTGAAGCTGCGCCGCAATGGACAGTCGGGCCACAGTTGCAGCATACAGCCTTTCTATCCGGTCAAGGCGTTTGAACTGGACCTTACCACTCAATCCCCCAGAACCCACTTGGATCTGCACCCCTGTAAATTGAGTTAAGGGGAGTCATCATGAATAGATCTTTTGACACAATGACATTTGCTGTGTGTCTGTCATTTTCCCCCTCTCACCCGTGAGCTAAAGGCTTTCCCTCATCTTCATTGACCATTCCATATTGGCAGATCCCAAATAACTGCTATGTAGTGGTTGTCAGTGCAAAACCATCTCTCCACTGTAAAAACACAGTGTGAGCATGCAAACGGTGACGGGAATTATTCAAATAATTCTAGAATGCATCTTTGTGCAGCAGGCACCAAAGAGACCTGCACAACATGCAACTTGTAGTTTGAGGAGCAGGGAGACAGCCTAGACTCACTCTTTTTCTTCAATGATTTTCGAACTGACACAACTGCAAGTGAGAATGGGACAAGACCACCAAGAATATGATATATACTTGAAAAAGAAATGTTCTGTGGCAGTTTGTGGGGAAAAGGTGGGACTGTTTTTGTGTCATCAGAAACTAGCTATAAATCAACAATGCTCATGGTGTCACTCTGTGGTGCATGGAATGTATTATTGATTATTTCATCACGATGCCCACAAACGAAGTACATAAAATCTTCAATTTCGCTAATATTTATTGACAGACTTTAATTTCTGAGGAATCATTTGAAATACTTTTTCAGGCCAAAAAAAAGTGGCTCTATTAAAATGTTATGGGATGTCAATGGTACCTCAAAAAAGTAATACAGGTGTTATACCGTCAGCTCTTATTTTTTTTTTTCAATGACTCATTGTTATTATCTGTTCGGGTACAACTGTTTCACTGAAGTTATGCGAGTTGTAATGCTGATAGATCAAAGAGCATCATCCAAACACAAGCACTGATGTAGTATAGACTCTGTCCTTATAATAAGTCCAAGTATAAAAGGGCACAACGGCAGGGCTCCCCTTTTTTGTGTTTATTGTGCCAATGCAAACAAGCTTTAATTCAGAACTCAATCTACCGAAAAACCACTTGATGCTGCAAGAAGCTGACATGA
Source organism: Ambystoma mexicanum (assembly GCF_040938575.1). Taxonomy (NCBI): domain Eukaryota; kingdom Metazoa; phylum Chordata; class Amphibia; order Caudata; family Ambystomatidae; genus Ambystoma; species Ambystoma mexicanum. The sequence continues at coordinate 522,016,761 of NC_090923.1, forward strand.
GCCTCTGGTCTTGACTTAGAATTGAGCATTAAAACAGAACTTTGAAAGTTACTGGAGGTTTACTAGGCATAGCACAGCACCATAGGGTCTTTGCACATTATTTTTTTTAACAGCGCCAGTACTTTATCATACATCAAGCTTGGCAGGGATGCCAGATCAAACATCATCACATAAACAGCATTACAACTTAAGACAGCAGTAAACAGGGAGGATATTGCAATAAACAAATTGCTTGTTGAACTTAACATGAATGAAATTCAATTCCTTTTTATATATGATGGACCTGAATTCTCAACTTTTCAAATACAGCAGTTTTTAGTCAGAGTATTACAAAAGAGGATCCAAAACACAGAGGGCCTCATTACGAGGTTGGAGGTGGTCATGGTGCTATTAGCGCCATGACTACCTCCAATACCGGTACCGTGTCCGGTCCCGTTCAATCGGGACTTACCGGTCTATTCCGACCTTTGTGGGACCGGTAGGTCCCCATTGAAAAAGCCATTCCCCATTCCCATTTCAGCGCCCATAGGGCTCAATGGGTATGGGGAAGTAGCTAATAATGGTACTGCAAATTGCGGTAAAACCAGGCGTAAAGGAAGGGACCCGCTAAGGGACCTCGTAGTAGGGCAGTAAGGGAATACCAGCACCGGTGCCCTTACCAGTGCCGGTAATCCCTTACCGCCAACCTCGTAATGAGGCCCAGAGACTCATCTCTTAAATGAACACCATAAATGTATGGGATACTATCAAAAATAACAAACCAAATCTGTATTCAAGCACCATTAATGAAATAAAAATAAATGTGGAGGGTACTGTTACAGAGTAAAGAGCAGACTGATCACGATTTCCCCGACTACTTGTTGTAAGCGGACCACAGGACCAAGTAGATATATATGGAACATTAGGGCTTTCCAAATTCTCTGCTTTCCTACGATCAGTTTTTATAGATAATGGACCAATGCATCTTTACCAGCAAAAAAGGAAACTGATCGGAATCTGTAATCTATCCCACCACCCCCGCAAAGTAGCAGCACAAGCAAAAGACAAACACACCCAACAACAGCAATTTCCAATACTCCACATGAAAGGATTTTAGCGGTTTCAATTGTTGATGGCATGGCAGAGATAAGGTTTGGGTAAGTCAAAGGGTATTCAGAAATGCAAAGATCTGGCTGACGCATCTACTGAAACAAATCAAAAGAAGTACTAGGAGTATAACGAAATGCACTTTGTTTTTGACACATACAACGAAAACTCAATAATTGGGCCTCATTACAGTTTCCCTTCTACGGTAAAAATGCTGGTATAATTGCTTGTAATTCCAGCACTGTAATTTTTTACCATATTGGGGAAACACAGGTTTGCCGATGGGGGCCACAGATCTACCTCCAGGCCTGACCTACTTGTAAACCAGGCCCCCACTGGCAAAGAAATGCTGCAATTACCTCCATGGATTCCTATGCGACTCCATGGAATGGGGATTTACCAGTGTTTCCACCACCTGGAATATCCCGGTAATACCAGGATATCAGACGGCAGAAACGATAGGGGCAGTTTGCCGATATCTCACTGCAATTACCAGCGGGATGTTGGCAAACTTGTAATGAGCCCCATTACAAGGCAAGAGAGGCTCCAGGAAATTGTTCGAACCCACTACAAAATCATGGACAGCACAAACATAGCTATGTTACTGTGAAGAAGCTACTGCCGCATATCAGTGATGAATTAACTTCTTAGCATCTCAGAAAATGCTTGAGCATGCACCCAGGACCAAATAAAGACTTTGTCGTGCCATGGTGTACACACCTGGCTGTCTTACATTGTTTTTGGGACTATATTCATAGCACACAAGAAGAGGCAGACACTAAGAAAATTCTTAATTTCTTTAATGCCAAGCAAGAGGTGCTACAAAACTCTTTGGGGCTCATTACAGTTTCCCCGGTCTGGAAAAAATGCCAGTATAATTGCCGGTAATTCCGGGACTAGCATTTTTATCGGAAATTCTTAATTTCTTCAATGCCATGCAAGAGGTGCTACAAAACTCTTTGGGGCTCATTACAGTTTCCCCGGTCTGGAACAAATGCCAGTATCATTGCCGGTAATTCCGGGACTAGCATTTTTACCGGAATGGGGAAACACAAGTTTACTGGTGGGACCTGACCTTCCGTTAAATCAGGTCCCACCAGGAAACTTTTTTACTATTACCTGCATGGCGTTGTATGGAGCTCCATGGAATGGGGAGTTATCTGTGTTTCTGCCGACTGGAATATCCCGGTAATAACGGGATATCAGGCGGCGGAAACTGTAGGGTCAGTTTGCGGGTATCCCACTGGAATTACTGGCAACCTCATAATGACCCCCTATATATTTTCATAGGCCATAGATGTTTTCATTCTTGCTATAATAAGGCATCCAAAACCCCCCTCCCCCCATCTGAGTCTTACTTTATGCCTACTTCAGTAATTCAATTGAAGAGACATCCCTATCACTAGGTTGCTTGAAGGTTTTAGCAATACCTGCATATCACACATCATCTGGGTCTCATTGCACAGGTACTTTGTCAGGGAAAGGTACACTTTCATGCGGAAAGCATTCACTACAGTGACTGAAGACACTCGGTTGACTCTTATTTCACTAAAGACATGGGAAATAATTCCTGTACGGGCACTGGATAAACTGGAAGCATCAATTTTCCAAGACGATTAACCCTGGATCCAGAAAAACTAACCTTGCATAGATGCTTGCATTGGACTATGCTTTCTAGGAAACAAACAATCTGGAAAAAGTTACTGTCAAGAAGAAGTGCTTTGTACCTGCAATGAATAGAGTCTACTACCAGGTCATGATCTGCAATGGAGACAACCAATCAAGGCCAAATATTCATCAAGGCCAAATATTCAATCTGCCTTTGGGGCAGAGGGAACATGCAGGGCAGAAATATAGCTCTCCTTCTTTGAGAAATTCCTTGTGCTCCAGACTCCATTCTGCAGTACCTTGTACAGACATGTCCAAGTGTGTAGGAAACATTCAGCTTTGCGATAATGATTCTCACACTGTACCAACCTTAGCAGACGGACAGTGAAAATGATTTCAGTAAAGATGATGCAGGGGTGTGGAAATCCTAATGCACGAGACCGAGAGAAGTTGTTGTCCAGGAGAACACATTTTTTAAGCTATTTTGTCGACTCGAAAAGTAGGCTCTGGTATCAGTGCATGTAATTGGTTCAGGCGTCCACTAAGTGATATTGTTGTTCAAAAAGACAGTAAGAACCAATTGTTTACAATGGTCATTTACATTCTGTTTGACATTCACATTTTCTGTATTAAATATTGCTTGTGTGTCAAATTTCTATTGTGGGCACAGGTTAGTAATGCTGCCTGTTGTAAACCTACACAGTACCATTTTATTGCGACAATGGTATGTGTAGGCGCACACACAGTGGGGCTTGAGCTTCCTTCCTGTGACCACAGAGGAAACTACAGCCACATTTGACTGTCCAAGCATACTGCCACAAAATATGTGCACCATGTTAGCACAAGTCTGGAAGCCTTGACTTGATTTCGCTCAGTGCTCAAGCTGGTGGGTTGCATAGTGCTGAGATTGTCGCAGGATTCATTTTTTTGCTGAGGTTGTAATAGAGTCTAGGTCTATGGGCCTCATCATAAGTTTACAGGTCCAGTAACAACGGTACTGGTAAGCTTGCCGATACCGCTGATACCGTACCGGCAAACTACGAATTCTGCTCGCGGGTGCCTTCCCGCCACCAGGTCTGAAAAGTCTTCCTGCTCCCACCTGCGAGGCTAAAAACCTTGCGGTCATCTTCGACTCCACCCTCTCCTTCTCTCCTTACATCTTTGACGTCTCTAAGAAGTCACACTATCAGCTGCACCTCCTCAGAGATAATCTTCCTTTCCTCTCCGTCCCCAAGAAGCTCACTGTCTCCAGAGCTCCGGTTCTCTGTAGGCTGGACTACTGCAACAGCCTCTTTCTAAATCTGCCTGCTTCCACTCTCCGCCCTCCGCAACTCATCCAGAACAGGACTGCGAGACTTGTCCTTGGCCTCAAGCCCAGGGATCGTATCTCTCCAGGACTGAAATCTCTGTACTAGCTCCCAGTGCCTGCGAGGATTAAGTTCAATACCCTCTGCATCGTCCACAAGGCCTTCTGGGGCCTGTGGCCTCAATACCTTCAACTCTCTCTTCCTCAATATCTTCCTTCTCGAGCTCCTCGCTCATCCGTCTCCAACTCCCTCAGGGTCAGTCGCTTCTCCAAGCAACGAGTTTGGTGGTAGATCTCTTTCTTTGGCTGGGGCCTCCCTCTGGAACAGCCTCCCTGAAACTTGGAGAACACTCTCTGGTTCCGGAAGCACCGCAAAACCTTCCTCTTTGCTTCAGCTTTCTCCCCTCCTCTCCCCTGCTGAACTCCTGGCTGAAATGGAAACGGCACTGGTTACCTGGCCACCCTCTGATCTCAGGCCCAGGACCCCTCCCCTGCCAGCTGCACACCTCCACTGCCACCCTGGCAAACCCCACACTTGGGCACTGTTTTCTGTATCCCTACAGACCCTACCAGCACTTACCTGATGTCTGCACATACCCTTGCCACCAGCTGGCCGCCCCTTTTACTTACTGCTTTTATTTATTCCATGAATCCCTTGAACTGCACTGTCCCCTCCCTCTTCCCGGCGCACCTTTCCCCTTCCCCCTGCCCTTGCGCGATCTGACTGACACCTGGCCTAGTAGGATCGTTGTCTCTGTCTTCCCTCTGTTCCCCCTCCCTTGCCGCGTCGCACCTTGAAACACTTGTGTATAGGCGCATTATAAATGCCATATATCATGTACAACTGCATACTCACTTCTAAAGTGGTAGGCATGTTTGAGTTAAGGTGATTAAAGGCCCATTAACACAAAGACAGAATTAAAGTAGGTGCACAGTCTGGCAAACCCACGCCTCATGGTACGGAGGTCTACACCAGGTATACAGATAAGCAAAAGACAAAAAAAGGGTAGGTGCATAATCTGGCAAAGCCACACCTCGTGGTATGGAGGGTGAGGGGAGGCTACATCAGGTATATAGATACACAAAAGATAAAATTAGAGTAGGTGCATAGTCTGGCAAAACCACGCCTCATGGTGCGGGGGCTACATCAGGTAAACAGGTACGCAAAGATAAAATAGGGGCTACTTCAGGTGTACAATATGTATAATAGGTGGGTTACAGACTTGATACAGTACATGGGCAGCACAAGGTTGTTAGGTCATGATTGGTGGTACAAATGCAGTGCGGTGATGATGGTCATAGTAGGTGGGTTACAGACATAATACAGTTCCAAGTACAGCGTGAGGCTGATAGGTCATACATAAGCAGTGCAAGGCTGCAAAGGCATAGTCATGTGGGTTGCAAGTACAATACATATGCAGCAAGAGGTTGTCGAGGCATAGTCAGGTAGGTTGCATGTAAAGTACATAAACAGCACGATCCTGAGAAGGCACAGTCAGGTAGGTTGCAGGAACAATACATATGCAGCGCAAGGCTGGCCGGTCAAACAAAATACAAAGGTAGCGCAGGGCTGCAAAGGCATAAGTGCAGCGCAAGGCTGGAAGGCCAAATCTGATAGGATGTGGGCAAGATACATGTAATGGAGCAGTAATGCATGTCCTGAAAAGGTTCAGACGTGCACGCTCCGGTAAAGCCACAGACATAAGTAATCGGGACTACGTCGGACGTGCTATGGTCGCAATAAAGGAAGTAATGTAGACGTCCAAAAAGCATACTCCGGAGCGGCGAAACCACAGGTAGTGTGGGCTACAATTATATACAATAGAAGAATGTGGGATATTGATTTGAATATTTCAGTTCTAGTATATAATCATGTTCTACAAATTAAGATAAAGTAGCAATTGCTAAAATGTCATGTGGATCTTTTTTATTTCCCATGGAGCATACATTTCAAAGTTCAAATAAGGTTTCTTTTTTAGACACCATGGAATTCAGAATAAATGTTGTTATAGTAATTATTTAGGCCAAAACATATCTTTCAGATAAGACCTTAACACTTAGATCTGGCCATAAATAACTTAGATATTAAAGTATGTATGGCCTTTGTTGGTGGCCTATTTGATGATGTCATCAGTCCCACATGCCACACACCACTGAGGAACAACATATAATTTAGTCAACTAGTGGTACTTCCTGATGACACAAAACCAGTACCACCTTTTCCTCACTTAAAATGACACTAACTTAACAATCGCTCCTCTACTAAATAGGCAGTGTAGAGAGATTGGTTTCATTCTGTCCGACATTGCCACAGCTTTAGAAAACTAAACCAGACTGTAGCCATTGCATGCAAATGACAGAAGGGATAGCATCTTAACTCGCTAAATTGCAGTGGCTGGTGAGATCAGATGCTGTCCCTCCCAGCTCCTTCATCCAGTGGCTGTCAGTAAGTGTCATTAACAGAGGCATGGCTAGAAAATCATGCAGAAAATTAAGGCAATAACAATAGGCCTCGTGCACACAAGGCTAAAACTCGTCATGCACCCATAGGCTAATGCTTTTTGTTTAAGACATTCGTACTTTTACATTTTTCCAATTGTGTTGACAAATAGGTCATCCTGAATGTTTCAAAATAGTAAAATAACGGTCTTCTCTCCTGTTAGCAATTGCTATATGCTGTGTCAACTGCATGGATGAGAGTGAGATGCTGACTGACTCCTTTCTCACTCATGACCCCAATGCCTACTACATAAGGAGAAGAGGGCGTGTGGGCTGTACCTGCAGTATGGAGCAGATGTGCCCTGCAATGAGCAGGGATATCTCTATACAGCTTAACGTTTGCTGGAATCCCTAGTCAAGAAGTTGTGCGTAAATACTTCTCAAATGAGAGAGACAGAAAGAGAAAGGGAAGTGTTCGGTAGGTAATGCAGGATGTGGGGGTGAGAGAGAGAAACAGAGACATAGAGAGAGAGAGGAAAGTATGAAGTATGGTAGGTAGTGCAAGGATGTAGGGGAGAGAGAGAGAGAGAGAGAGAGAGAGAGAGAGAGAGAGAGAGAGAGAGAGAGAGAGAGAGAGAGAGAGAGAGAGAGAGCGAGAGAGCGAGATTTTCAGAGGATGACTATGACAAGCAGAGTTCTTCAGTCATCTTTGGACTAGATATGTTTTTGCATGCTTGACTCATACAGTGGAAAACTAGGTACCACCTTGTATTCAGGTAAAACACTTGCTGAAACCTTAAAATGCACATATGTGTAATCTGAGGAATAGCCTTCTTACACCCTACCACTAAATACCAATCAAGTGGTGAGCAGGGGCAGAGGGGTAAATCCATTCCCCTGGACAGATGCAAATTAGTGACAGGCGCTGCCCTAAATTAGCGCCAACGGATTATATAACCACCATCTATGATGCTACAATTCAGACTCCCAAGGCGGATGTACTTAATTGTGTTGATGGGATTGCAGAATCGTTAGGTTCCGATGTCGGATGTGACTGGATATTGGCAAAAACCTGGTAGGATTGTCTGCACCCTCGTTAGAAGAGCCGCAGTTGCTGATGGCCTCACACACACTATATGAAGTAGATTCAAGATGTGCGCTGCACAACAATTGTAGTGCTCTGCATGTGCTTTATTTTGTGACTTTACATGTATTTTATTTGGAGGAACAAGGAAAAGCCTCAATCTTTTTTGTGGACTTGCTGGGTGACGACACAACCTGCCACAGAAACATTTTGTGGAAACTCTAGAAAACATCCTGGAAAGCAGTTCAGCAGTAAAATAACAACATGGCATTTCACTGCTAATATTTGCCACAATGGGAGAGAATATCTGGTGCCATGAGTGACAAGTGGACTCTACTGCGAAGGGTAGTGGGGGTGCTTCGAAGCCACACAAAACGCACAAAAAAGTTATCATTTAGATATCATTTTCGGTAAGTACAGATAACATCAATTCAACACCCGCATCCTCTCTGCTGCACATAGGAATAATGAATGCCACATTATTTCTCATTTGTTGTGCTAGGCTCCATCCCTCATTATGGATCCGGCAAACTAGTATCAAAAACAAATGAACATTACATACACAGAAATCATGCCATTGCCAACTCTAAACCTGCATACACATCAGGTTGTAAGATTGAGGAAAAAAAGAGTCTGTAATGATGCCCCTGGACCGGATACTGCATGTGCAGCGCAAATAACAGTTTGACCACAACATAATGGTAATTTCACAAACCAGGGCCCAACACATTCCTGGGCATTCTGCCCCCTTGATTGCCACACTTAGAAGCTATGTTTAATACGATTCTCACATGCAAAATGACAGAATCCTGCTCATCATACAGAAAAGCAAGTGCACATGTGAGGGTCTACCAAAGACACACATTGCTTGAGTTCTGCATTTAACTAAATCTTGAAAAAAAATGTTCTTCTAATTTTGTGTTCATTTTCAGAATGTGTACTTAAACACTTCCATGAATCAGGCCCTATGTCTCTAAGCGCTTAAAAATATGTCCTCCACTATAGTGAAATTGCCTTTCGGTAGACTTTTTTCACAAAATGTGCTGATTAATCTTTATTTATGTGCATGCAAGCAGAGGGTCAAGATACCTAATGAGGCCAAATTCTCTATTTTACTTTTGAAGGGTACAGGTCCTCCCGCAAGTACCCAAAATAGTTAAAAGGTGAAGACTGTCAAATAAAAAAGTCACTTTATCCTTCCGAGTAGTATTTGTAACTGGCAACAAGGCATTTTTGCTCAAGGGCACTACTTGCCCGAGTGCATGTGCCATGTAAAAATGCACTTCCCAGGCCATTCACATAAATCACGAGAGTTAGTCTACTGAGAACAAACAAGAGCACAGAAACTGTTCTATAGAAGGGTGTCCACTTGACAGACTCTACAATCACTTTTAGGACTTGAGAACTAGCTATTTGCAAATCAGCTGGTCCCGCCCACCCACCAGGACAGTGCATCACTGAAATGCCATGCTACTCTCCAATGAACAAAAGTACAAACAGCAACCCCACACGTGTGTCTGCCTTGTTGGTCATCAGAAAGAAGCCACAGAGGAGCAATGTTTCAAACCACAGAAAACAAGTAGTTAAAGTCTGGATTACCATTAATAATTTAGTGTGAAAGCCAAAGCATTTCTTTTTTTTATTTGTATTTATTTGTTTTAACCTTGTAAAAAGCAATACAAAGGTACAACAGTAGGACGCTCCAGCATCATACAACCACGGTCAAGATCAATCCCAAGTGTTATGAGGTAACAACCTTGAAAGTCCACGGTCACTAGTGAGAAAGGGCTACATGTCTTAACTCTTGCAATCATAGCCATTAACAAGTGGTGCCTAAGGTATGTTCACGAGGGGGGCATGGCCAGCCAGCACGGCATGTAGACGTGCTCTGCCTAGGCTCCTCAGCGGCCTACAACATCCTGAAACTTTATCCTGCTAAACTATTTAAGTTGTCTACTGCCGCATTTGCCCGGTGGTAGAACCTCTGCCGTACATCCTGGTGGCGGTCCGCACTGAGGAGGGGACGGGGCCAGACTGCCAGAGCACGTTTGAGATCCCTCGGACGCCCGGCACCTTTTTGTATTCGCTCGTTGGGGTCGGCGGGCACATTTTATCTATGCCTCTGGTATCATTCTCTGCCGACCCCCTTCAGATCCTAGCTGGTGGAGCGCCCGAGCCCCCGGGTGCTGCGGTGGGCACCGCAGGGGGTGGGGGAAGCCCAACGGCAGAACGGCGCAGGCCGGGCCGCATGAGGGCAGACAGTGGGATAGCCGCTCCTGGAATCTCGGTACCGGAGATCCTGCAAACAGTTCCGGGGGTCATGGCACCTTCTTTGGGCACCCCCGGCAAAAACAGTGGCCTTGACAGGGCCTGGACCGTGACATGGCTCTGGCCTGAAACTGCCATGCGGAGGGTGGTGGGATTGGAGGTGGATGCCTCTCGTCTGCCTGAGGACGCTGCTGAGCCCGCTGTCGCGGGTGCACAGCCCTGGAGCCGCCCAATGCATGAGGTGAGGAGGGGGGGCGTTGAAACAGTGCCGTGAGCCATGTGCCCGAATCCTGGTTGAAATCGGGACACAGCGCACACTGGCGTGACTCTTCCGGCAGTTGTGCCCAACATGGCCCCCTTGACACCGCTATGAAGCCCCTGTGTTCCCCCACTATATTTCACTTTGCTGGCATTGCACTGCTGAGGTGACTATGTGCTCCCTTTGGGCCTAAACTACCTGTACAGCTCCACACATGCTAGGCCTCAGCTTTTAATATCTCAGGCACTTCCACTGCGCTCCACGTGGCTCCTTCCCGGGCACATATAGGATTGAGATGAGCTCCGGAGGCCAGAAGAGACAATTATTGGCAGATGTGGTGGGAATGTCCTAGGGTGCAGGTGTACTGGAGTGAAGTCCTGGGCTGGATTAAGCAGATTGATGGAATTTTGAGAGAAGCAACACCTCTTCTTGTATTCTTTGGTCTGGAGGAAAGAGATGACGAGGTGTTCAGTGTGGGCAGGATGGGGGCACCCTTGTTGCTCACAGCACGAGCCTGTCTAGTGATCAAGTGGAAGGCACAACATCTTCTCTCTAAAAAAAAGAGTGGATCAGAGTAGCATCCAATATATGTACAATGGAACGAATCATTGCTGCCCTCCACAAAAGATCTGCTCAACATGAGGTACTGTGGAAAGACGTCACTGATATGTACACCCCTGACCCTGCAAGGAACCCCACATGAATGTAACAATGGGTGTAGACTGAACCAGTAACATCCTTTAGTAAAATTACATAATGGCAGCCCAGTGATCCGTGAAATGCCCTGCTAAGAACTTTGAGACTCTGTATTGTTGAGCATGGCAAACAAACCGGAAAGATGGCCCCATACATTATAAATTAAATGATAATATGCTTCAAATGTGTTGACGACATGTCCTGGGGGCGAGGGGGTAATTACACTATTGCTGTTGGTACAGTATCTACTGAGAACGATATGGACTCAGTATCGAAAAGTGATATTAACTTGATGCTAAAACCAAATGTATGTCACTTGTTTTTTTCTTTTGCATAAAACCAATAAAATAAAATTTGGGAAAAAAAACATTGCCTGTTCATGTTCATGGAAGGCTTTCCACCACTTCTTTTCAGGCATTATGTGTTGCCAGGAATCAATACCTCAGGTAACATGATTTGTGCATTCGAAAAGTATATATTTCTGCATTCCACTTCCTTTTGTTTCTGGTTTTCCCAAAGGCCACAATGGGAAAGCCAATAGTTTTGTTGTTTACATTTATAGGCATAAATACAGTACATACATGGGCCCTAGATAACCAGTCATTATTTTAAAACTTTCATGAATGGATGTAAGTTAGGGTTTGCAAACACGTTATTAATAGACATAGTAATAAAAGGGTTTTGTTCACCAGAATGCATAGAAGCCTTTAAACTTAAGTCCATGATCATTTACAGATCAATAGCACCAAGTACGAGGTCTCCCAGTACTAACTCTTGAAACGGTAGTCCTTAGAACACCTTCCTAGTCAAACCCGTCCTCCATCTTCCCTCTTTGTCAACACCATTCTGTAACACATGGAGAAAAGTGCTGAGCCCCATTGCAGCTGCACTCTTAATTTCCTCGATTTGTCCTTTCCTTTTCAAACTCTGGCCTCCGGAGCTCATGAAGGACCGTTCCAGAATGTATGTTTGAATATCTGAGGAACTCAAAGAGTAGAAAAATATGATTTTACAAAAAATGTCATTTGCTACAAAAACCTGATTTCACGATTTTGTCTTACAAGACGTTTTGAACAAGTGGTTAAGTCAAATCCAACAGGTGACACAACGGCCATCATGGTGTCTGTCATCATGGTATCCGTGATCTTGTCTTAGAGGACTAACAAATTGCAGGCTCTGTCCTTCCAACACCCTTATACCATGATGCATGAGGATAATCATAGGCCTAAATCTCATCTTTCATTATGCCTAAAGTGGTTTTCAGATTTTCAAATTAGCCTCTACATTTATCTACCATCCACCTTTTTGAAGTGGTTTCCGGTAAGCCTGGAAGTTCAAAAAGCTCTTAGATTTCCCCTACGGTGTTGGGTGGTTTCATACATTCTACTGTGTTATGGAAAAACAGGAAGTATGCCCCCTCTGGAAAGGAACTAGGCTTATGCTGTGAGGTCTAAATCTGCTTCTGTAACCATTTCCCATGTGATCTCATTTATCTAGCAACTAGGTGGGTGGCGCCTCATGCTATTTGTAAATAATAACATGACTCTTTATCTCTTGAAAGTGCAAACAGATACTTAAATAGTGAATCGAGGAAGACATCTGCCATGTTGTCAAAGAAGAAAACAATATTTTGTCTTGGTACACTGTTTGGCAGAGGAGGAAAACATCTGCACTGAAAGAGATAACTATGTCTTTTATGCAGTTACATCACACGCTGTGCCAAAGGCAGCTAACCCTAATGCTATGCATAGTAGGACTTAGTTTGAGGAGCCTCCAGGAACCAACTGAACCTGGATTTGATAACACATGAATTCACCAAAATACGTATGTGCATCTAAAGCGGATGGGCAATCCAGTAGTATGTAACATCATGGCAGACTTATAACCCAGTCATGTCACATGTATGAGGGCATAGCCAGGTCAAGCAGCCAATAACAGATGCAGTAAACAGAACGCCACTGGCCAGCACAGAACCATACACAAAGTGTCCATAGAATGCTGAGATTACAGTCGGGGAAAACAGTGACCAAGTAACAAAGAGACTAGTGTAGCCTCCTACGGGCACTCTACTTTTCTTAGCCAAATCTGCCATTTCATTTTGTAGATGCAGGCTTCAGCTTTGTCAGATTCTCCCCATCTTTTGGAATCCTCATTGTGCTTCACTGTAAAAGAGCATTTGCTTCTTGTGTCAAACTATTGAGCTTCTTGGCACCAGGACTGTCAATGATGTAGAAGTGATTTTTCACAATGGCCCGGTAGAGGGTGATGTACTTGGATGCTTGCCTTGTCCTTGGCAACACAAACTGCTTAGTGAATTCTTCCTTGCTCAACTGTTGCCTCGTCCCTTGCATAGCCAGCATGCAGTTAACGAATGCCAGCGCATACGTATAGCAGTTGTGGTGGGATTCCTCATACCTGAAAAAGAGGCACAAGTGCATTAAGTTAGGCACGCTTCAATCATTTATTTATTCATTCATTCATTCATTTAATGGGTGCTTGTAACCACGCACATGAGACCAAAACTCTTGCTCAAATACATGAAAGAGGGTGGGAAAAGGCAAGGGTGAGCCAGCGATAATGGGTACTAATGTGTGTAAAAGCAGGGGAAAGACGGGTTAAGTGTAAGGTGGAAAACTGCTGCACCTAGAGATCATCATGGAAAGTTTGGTGATGGATGACATGGGAAGGCCAATGTTGAGTGAGTTGGCATAATCAATTCAGCCTCTAAATACTTAATATATAGGGGTTTTGTCAACCAGTTTGCAAAATGTGCTTGTCGTAACAACTCACTCTTGGCAATTAATAAATTGTGCTCTGTGGCAGGGCGCAAACATTCAAGTTGCAAGCTAGTAGCTAGCCCTAAAATAATCACTTGCCATCTCATTTCGATACATAGACACAGCACACCATTTCCTTCTCGCCAAGAGTCAAATACTGTGTATGAGCATCCCCCTCTGCACTCACTGTTTGTTTTGCAACAGTTCATAACGCTCCCCAGGTATGCAAAGTCGCCTGTATTGCACTGGGTGTCCAGCAGCTGTATGACTGGAGCAGGTGACATTCAATGATCGCGCAAAAGAGGTAACAAATGACAGCCACCATGGTCATCCTCCACTGGATAAAAGGAGGCCATGACTGGATATAGTGAAGCTGCGCAGCAATGGACAGTCGGGCCACAGTTGCAGCATACAGCCTTTCTATCCGGTCAAGGCGTTTGAACTGGACCTGATCACTCAATCCCCCAGAACCCACCTGGATCTGCATCCCTGTAAGTTGAGTTAAGGGGAGTCATCGTGAATAGAGCTTTTGACACAATGACATTTGCTGTGTGTCTGTCATTTTCCCCCTCTCACCCGTGAGCTAAAGGCTTTCCCTCATCTTCATTGAACATTCCATATTGACAGTTCCCAAATAACTGCTATGTACTGGTTGTCGGTGCAAAACCATCTCTCCACTGTAAAAACGCAGTGTAGGCATGCAAATAGCGACTGGGATTATTCAAATAATTCTAGAATGCATGTTTGTGCAGCAGGCACCAAAGAGAGCTGCACAATATGCAACTTGTTGTTTGAGGAGCAGGGTGACAGCCTAGACTCGCACTTTTTCTTCAATGATTTTCGAACTGACACAATTGCAGGTGAGAATAGGACAAGACCACCAAGAATATGCTATATACTTGAAAAAAAATGTTCTGTAGCAGTTTGTGGGGAAAAGGTGGGACTGTTTTTGTGTCATCAGAAACTAGCTATAAATCAACAATACTCATGGTGTCACTCTGTGGTGCATGGAATGTATTATTGATCATTTCATCATGATGCCCACAAACGAAGTACATAAAATCTTCAATTTCGCTGATATTTATTGACAGACATTAATTTCTGAGGAATCATTTGAAATACTTTTTCAGGCCAAAAAAAAGTGGTTCTATTAAAATGTTATCGGAAGTCAATGGTACCTCATTAGGTAATAATACAGGTGTTATACAGTCAGTTCATATTTTTTTCTCAATGACTCATTGTTATTATCAGTTTGGGTACAACTGTTTCACTGAAGTTATGCAAGCTGTAATGCTGATAGATCAAAGAGCATCATCCAAACACAAGCACTGATGTAGTATAGACTCTGTCCCGATAATAAGCCCAAGTATAAAACGGCGCAACAGCAGGGCTCTCCTTTTTTGTGTTTATTGTGCCAATACAAACAAGCTTTAATTCAAAACTCAATCTACCGAAAAACCACTTGATGCTGCAAGAAGCTGACATGAGCCTCTGGTCTTGACTTAGAATTGAGCATTAAAACAGAACTTTGAAAGTTACTGGAGGTTTACTAGGCATAGCACAGCACCATAGGGTCTTTGCACACTATTTTTAACAGTGCCACTACTTTATCATACATCAAGCTTGGCAGAGATGCCAGATCAAACAGCATCACATAAACAGCATTACAACTCTAAGACAGCAATAAACGGGGAGGATATTGCAAGAAACAAATTGCTTGTTGAACTTAACATGAATGAAATTCAATTTCTTTTTATATAGGATGGACCTGAATTCTCAACTTTTCAAATACAGCAGTTTTTAGTCAGAGTATTACAAAAGATGTTGCCCAGCCCCATGGTCTTGGTATTAGATTGTATGATGGATCTCTTAAACGAACACCATGAATTTATGGGATACTATCAAAAAGAACAAACCAAATATGTATTCAAGCACCATTAATGAAATAAAAATACATGTGGAGGGTACTATTACAGAGTAAAGAGCAGAATGATCACTATTTCCCAGACTGCTTGTTGTAAGCGGACCACAGGACCAAGTAGATATAAATGAAACATTAGAGCTTTCTAAATTCTCTGCTTTCCTACAATCAGTTTTTATAGATAATGGACCAATGCATCTTTACCAGCAAAAAAGGAAACCGATCGGAATCTGTAATCTATCCCCCCACCACCACCGCAAAGTAGCAGCACAAGCAAAAGACAAACACACCCCACAACAGCAATTTCCAATACTCCACATGAAAGAATCTTAGCTGTTTCAATTGTTGATGGCATGGCAGAGATAAGGTTTGGGTACGTCAAAGGGTATTCAGAAATGCAAAGATCTGGCTGAAGCATCTACTGAAACAAATCAAAAGAAATACTAGGAGTATAACGAAATGAACTTTGTTTTTGACACATACAATGAAAACTCATTGTGCCTCATTACAGTTTCCCTTCTACGGTAAAAGTGCTGATATAACTGCTGGTAATTCCAGCACTGGAATTTTCTACCATATTGGGGAAACACAGGTTTGCCGCTGGGGGCCACAGATCTACCTCCAGGCCTGACTTACTTGTAAACCAGGCCCCCACTGGCAAAGAAATGCTGCAATTACCGCCATGGAGTCCTATGCGACTCCAGGGAATGAGGATTTACCAGCGTTTCCACCACCTGGAATATCCCGGTAATACCAGGATATCAGATTGCAGAAACGATAGGGGCAGTTTGCCGATATCTCACTGCAATTACCAGTGGGATGTTGGCAAACTTGTAATGAGCCCCATGACAAGGCAAGAGAGGCTCCAGGGAATTTTTCGAACCCACTACAAAATCATGGACATCACAAACATAGCTATGTTACTGTGAAGAAGCTACTGCCACATATCAGTGATTAATTAACTTCTTAGCACCTCAAAAAATTATTGAGCATGCACCCAGGACCAAATAAAGACTTTGTAGTGCCATGGTGTACACACCTGGCTGTCTTACATTGTTTTTGGGACTATATTCATAGCACACAAGAAGAGGCAGACACTAAGAAAATTCTTAATTTCTTCAATGCCAAGCAAGAGGTGCTACAAAACTCTACAGGGCTCATTACAGTTTCCCCGGTCTGGAAAAAATGCCAGTATAATTGCCAGTAATTCCAGGACTAGCATTTTTACCAGAATGGGGAAACACAAGTTTGCTGGTGGGACCTGACCTTCCGTTAAATCAGATCCCACCGGCAAACTTTTTTACAATTTCCTGCATGGAGTTGTATGGGGCTCCATGGAATGGGGAGTAATCTGTGTTTCTGCCGGCGGGAATATCCCGGTAATTACGGGATATCAGGCGACGGAAATGGTAGGGTCAGTTTGCGGGTATCCCACTGGAATTACTGGCAAACTCATAATGACCCCCTATATATTTTCATAGGCCATAGATGTTTCCATTCTTGCTACAATAAGGCATCCAACCCCCCCTCCCCATCTGAGTCTTACTTTATGCCTACTTCAGTAATTCAATTGAAGAGACATCCCTATCACTAGGTTCCTTGAAGGTTTTAGCAATACCTGCATATCACACATCATCTGGGTCTCATTGCACAGGTACTTTGTCAGGGAAAGGTACACTTTCATGCGGAAAGCATTCACTACAGTGACTGAAGACACTCGGTTGACTCTTATTTCACTAAAGACATGGGAAATAATTCCTGTACGGGCACTGGATAAACTGGAACCGTCAATTTTCCAAGACGATTAACCCTGGATCCAGAAAAACTAAACTTGCATAGATGCTTGCATTGGACTATGCTTTCTAGGAAACAAACAGTCTGGAAAAAGTTACCGTCAAGAAGAACTGCTTTGTACCTGCAATGAATAGAGTCTACTACCAGGTCATGATCTGCAATGGAGACAACCAATCAAGGCCAAATATTCCATCTGCCTTTGGGGAGGAGGGAACATGCAGGGCAGAATTATAGCTCTCCTTCTTTGAGAAATTCCTTGTGCTCCAGACTCCATTCTGCAGTACCTTGTACAGACATGTCCAAGTGTGTAGGAAACATTCAGCTTTGCGATAATGATTCTCACACTGTACCAACCTTAGCAGACGGACAGTGAAAATGATTTCAGTAAAGATGATGCAGTGGTGTGGAAATCCTAATGCACGAGACCGAGAGAAGTTATTGTCCAGGAGAACACATTTTTTAAGCTATTTTGTCGACTGGAAAAGTAGGCTCTGGTATCAGTGTATGTAATTGGTTCAGGCGTCCACAAAGCGGTATTGTTGTTCAAAAAGACAGTAAGAACCAATTGTTTACACTGGTCATTTACATTCTGTTTGACATTCACATTTTCTTTATTTAATATTGCTTGCGTGTCAAATTTCTATTGTGGGCACAGGTTAGTAATGCTGCCTGTTGTAAACCTACACAGTCCCATTTTATTGCGACAATGGTATGTGTAGGCACACACCGTGGGGCTTGAGCTTCCTTCCTGTAACCAAAATAAATATGTGCACCATGTTGGAAGCCTTGACTTGATTTCGCTCAGTGCTCAAGCTGGTGGGTTGCATAGTGCTGGGATTGTCACAGGATTCATTTTTTTGCTGAGGTTGTAATAGAGTCTAGGTCTATGGGCCTCATTATAAGTTTACAGGTCCAGTAACAACGGTACCGGTAAGAATGCTGATACCGCTGTTACCGGACCGACAAACTACGTATTCTGCTTGCGGGTGCCTTCCAGATAAAATAGGGGCTACTTCAGGTGTACAATATGTATAATAGGTGGGTTACAGACTTTATACAGTACATGATCAGCACAAGGTTGTTAGGTCATGATAGGTGGTACAAATGCAGTGCGGTGATGATGGTCATAGTAGGTGGGTTACAGACATAATACAGTTCCAAGTACAGTGTGAGGTTGATAGGTAATACATAAGCAGTGCAAGGCTGCAAAGGCATAGTCATGTGGGTTGCAAGTACAATACATATGCAGCAAGAGGTTGTGGAGGCATAGTTAGGTAGGTTGCATGTAAAGTACATAAACAGCACGATGCTGAGAAGGCAGTCAGGAAGTTTGCAGGAACAATACATATGCAGCGCGAGGCTGGCCGGTCAAACAAAATACAAAGGCAGCGCAGGGCTGCAAAAGCATAAGTGCAGCGCAAGGCTGGAAGGCCAAATCTGATAGGATGTGGGCAAGATACATGTAATGGAGCAGTAATGCATGCCCTGAAAAGGTTCAGACGTGCACTCTCCGGTAAAGCCACAGACATAAGTAATCGGCGGTACGTCGGACGTGCTATGGTCGCAATAAAGGAAGTAATGTAGACGTTCAAAAAGCATACTCCGGAGCGGCGAAACCACAGGTAGTGTGGGCTACAATTATATACAATAGAAGAATGTGGGATATTGATTTGAATATTTCAGTTCTAGTATATAATCATGTTCTTCAAGTTAAGATAAAGTAGCAATTGCTAAAATGTCATGTTGTTCGTTTTTATTTCCCATGGAGCATACATTTCAAAGTTCAAATAAGGTTTCTTTTTTTTTAATTTATTTCTTTAAACACCATGGACTTCAGAGTAAATTTTGTTATGGTAATTATTTAGGCCAAAACATATCTTTCAGATAAGACCTTAACACTTAGAATCTGGCCATAAATAACTTAGATATTAAAGTATGTATGGCCTTTGTTGGTGGCCCATTTTATGATGTCATCAGTCCTACATGCCACACACCAATGAGGAACAACATAGAAGTTAGTCGACTAGTGGTACTTCCTGATGACACAAAACCAGTACCACCTTTTCCTCACTTAAAATGACACTAACTTAACACTCACTCCGCTACTAAATAGGCAGTGTAGAGAGATTGGTTTAATTCTGTCCAACATTGCCACAGCTTTAGGAAACTCAACCAGACTGTAGCCATTGCATGCAAATGACAGAAGGGATAGCATCTTAACTCGCTAAATTGCAGTGGCTGGTGAGATCAGATGCTGTCCCTCCCAGCTCCTTCATCCAGTGGCTGTCAATAAGTGTCATTAACAGAGGCATGGCTAGAAAATAATGCAGAAAATCAAGGCAATAACAATAAGCCTCGTGCACACAAGGCTAAAACTCGTCATGCACCCATAGGCTAATGCTTTTTGTTTAAGACATTTGTACTTTTACATTTTCCAATTGTGTTGACAAATAGGTCATCCTGAATGTTTCAAAATAGTAAAATAACTGTCGTCTCTCCTGTTAGCAATTGCCATATGCTGTGTCAACTACATGGATGAGAGTGAGATGCTGAATGACTCCTTTCTCATTCATGACCCAAATGCCTACTACATAAGGAGAAGAGGGCGTGTGGGCTGTATCTCCAGTATGGAGCAGATGTGCCCTGCAATGAGCAGAGATATCTCTATACAGCTTAACGTTTGCTGGAATCCCTAGTCAAGGAGTTGTGCGTAAATACGTCTCAAATGAGAGAGAGACAGAAAGAGAAAGGGAAGTGTGCGGTAGGTAGTGCAGGATGTGGGGGTGAGAGAGAGAGAGAGAGAGAGAGACAGAGAGAGAGAGAGAGAGAGAGAGAGAGAGAGAGGAAAGTATGGTAGGTAGTGCAAGGATGTGGGAGAGAGGGGGAGAGAAAGAAAGAAAAAGAGAGAGAGAGATTGAATTTCAGAGGATGACTATGACGAGCTGAGTTCTTCAGTCATCTTTGGACTAGATCTTTTTTTGCATGCTTGACTCATACAGTGGAAAAACTAGCTACCACCTTGTATTCAGGTAAAACACTAGCTGAAACCTTAAAATGCACATCTGTGTAATCTGAGGAATAGCCTTCTTACACCCTACCACTAAATACCAATCAAGTGGTGAGCAGGGGCAGAGGGGTAAATCCATTCCACTGGACAGATGCAAATTAGTGACAGGTGCTGCCCTAAATTAGCGCCAATGGATTATATAACCACCATCTATGATGCTACAATTCAGACTCCCAAGGGGGATGCACTTAATTGTGTTGAGGGGATTGCAGCATCATTGGGTTCCAATGTAGGATGTGACTGGATATTGGCAAAAACGTGGTAGGATTGGCTGCACCCTCGTTAGAAGAGCCGAAGTTGCTGATGGCCTCACACACACTATATGAAGCAGATTCAAGATGTGCGCTGCACCACAATTGTAGTGCTCTGCATGTGCTTTAATTTGTGACTTTACATGTATTTTATTTGGAGGATCAAGGAAAAGCCTCCATCTTGTTGTGGACTTGCTGGGTGACGACACAACCTGCCACAGAAAACATTTGTGGAAACTCTAGCAAACATCGTGGAAAGCAGTTCAGCAGTAAAATAACAACATGGCATTTCACTACTAATATTTGCCACAATGGGAGAGAATATCTGGTGCCATGAGTGAGTGACAAGTGGACTCTATTGCGAAGGGTAGTGGGGTGCTTCGAAGCCACACAAAAAAGTTATCATTTAGATATCATTTTCGGTAAGTACAGATAACTTATCAACCCAACACCCGCATCCTCTCTGCTGCACATAGGAATAATGAATACCACATTATTTCTCATTTGTTGTGCTACGCTCCATCCCTCATTATGGATCCGGCAAACTAGCATCAAAAACAAATGAACATTATATACACAGAAACCATGCCATCGCCAACTCTAAACCTGCATACACATCAGGTTGTAAGATTGAGGAAAAAAGAGTCTGTAATGATGCCCCTGGACCGGATACTGCATGTGCAGCGCAAATAACAGTTTGACCACAACATAATGGTAATTTCACAAACCAGGGCCCAACACTGGATGAGCCTAGAGTGGGGAAATACGAAGGGGTCATTACGGAAATGGAAACTCCCCACAGACCTCCTAAACGACCCAGTACTAAGTAAAACAGTAAGAGAAAAGATTGAGCAATATTTCAGAGAAAATGATTCGGAGGAAGTCTCACAGGAAATAATATGGGATGCATTTAAGGCAGTAACGAGGGGGTACCTCATAGCACTCAAAGCGGGGAAAGAGAGAAGACAGTGGGGAAAAGACCTGGAAGAAAAATTGAGACATACAAGAGGAAATGGCAAAAACCCCAAATAATAAGCTAAGAAAGGCTTTGAGACATACCCATGGATAACTAGAGACACTTAGAACAAAGAGGCCTGAGAAAGCATTACTTTACCTGAAACAGTGCCACTATGTTAAAGCCAATAAAGCCGACAGACATCTAGCGAGACAATTAAAGGAAAAGACGGGGACCCAAACAATTATCAAACTCCGAAATAGCCAGGGTTAGGACAAAACAACAAATGAGGACATGGGCGAAATCTTTAGGGAATTCTATCAGAGGTTGTACGCATCAGATAATCCCTCGAAAGAACGACAAGAGGAAACCCTAGCGAGACTCCCCATTTCACTGCTAATGGAGGAAGAACGGACAGAATTAGATGAGGACATTAGGGAAGATGAGGTCAAAAATGCCATAAAGGATCTACCAAAAAATAAAGCCCCGGGCCAGGATGGATACCTGGCCACCTTCTACAAAAAATACAGTGACATTCTGACCCCAATTCACCCGAAATTATGTAATACATTTAAAACTAAGGGAAATATAACACCCTCAATGAACAAAGCAAAACTAGTTGTATTCCATAAACAGGGCAAAGACCCAACAACACCAGGGTCATACCGACCAATAGCATTAATACATTTAGATGCAAAACTATAAATCAAAATACTAGCTAACATCTCCTGCCGAAATTAATTGGCAAGGAACAACTGGGCTTCATACCATCCAGACAAACCTTTCGACAATACTCGTAGAATTAGTCCTCTAATAGTAAAAATAGGAATAACCCACCACCCAGCAATTCTAGTGTTTCTAGATGCAGAAAAAGCATTCGACAGGGTTGAATGGTCAATTTTGTTTAATACACTGAAACATATGGGGATTGGTAGAAATGTTCTCAACATGGTAAAGCTAACTTTGTGACACCATCAATTCGCATAACTCTAAACGGCATAGTGTCGGACAAAGTAGCATTAGGATTAGGAACCAAACAAGGATGCCCACTATCCCCGAGCAGACCTGATGAAATGGAAACCGCTCACAATAACATGGTGGGGGAGAATGACGACAGTAAAGATGGTGACACTACCAAGTCTAATGTACTACTTTCAGGCATTACATATTAGAGTCCCAAAAACTTTTTTCTGCTTCCTGAACAGGGCCATCATTTTATACATATGGAAGAGTAAGCCTCCAAGGGTAGCAATGGCCACACTTAAGGCACTGAGGAACAAGGGCCTGGCATTCCCGCACTTCTCCAGATACTACGAGGCGGCACAATTATTGGTCATGAGGGAATGGCTAAGGGGAGACCAACATAATATACGGGCAAGACAGGATAGGGCGGTTTGGGAATCCCCCTTCAGGGAACCCTGTGGATCGACAAAAAGAAGAGACACCCGAATGCCAGGATCAGTGAGGTATTGGTGGTAGGAGGTGAGACTTGGGACAGGGTTACGGAAAGGGGGCACATTCGATGAAACCATCCCCATTTTGTCGAATGTTTGGAAACCCGAATTTCAACCAGGAATGGAAAAAGAGGCATTTCGGAAGTGGGAAAGAGTAGGATGACAGAAAATAAGGGACATGTACCAGGGACAGTCACTTAGAAAGTTTGAGGAATGCATGCAGGAAATAGATCTGACAGAGGGAGACAGATTTAAATATACCCAATTGAAACACTATGCAATAATCAAATATGCAGACACTAGACAATTGACGCCCTTTGAACAATTTATAACTACAAACACAGGATCAAAAAGGTTAGTGTCTAATATTTTCAAATACTCAAGAAGAGTGGTTTCAATGGAGCTATCTGAGGAAATGGGGGAAAACATTGGGAGAGATCATACCAAGGAGACAGTGGGAATATATGTGAGGAACTATCCCCGAACTAACTTGCTCTATACAACTAAGGGAGATGCGGACTAAGGTACTTCTGCAACAGCATTATACACCAGAGAGGAGCCATGCAATGTTTCCCTAAAAATCAGACCAGTGTTGGAGGGGATGTAAGGTGGTGGGAGACTGGCGACACATATGGAGGAATTGTCCAATAATACAACCATTCTGGAGGGAGGTCAAGAAACAGATGCAAGAAGTATGAATGGAACATATGGGAGACAAGATCTGGTGTGCAATGTGGGGACCGGGATCGAAAACACCCACAAAAACTCAGAAAAGAAGACTAACAACCCTGTTGATAGCGGCGTGGCTGGGGATAGCTCAACAATGGAACCAACAGACAGCTCCCACGATACAGGACTGGCTACAAAAAGTGTGGAACTTTGTAGCACTGGAATGGATAACCTACAAAATCCAAGGGGGCATGGAGCAATTCAAACAGGAATGGGGCCCAGTCTTGTCATATCTGCAGAGTGATTATATGGCACAATGGTGCCCACACAAGATCAGAATTCTGGACATACTATGATCTACTACGACCATACAAATAAAGGGATGAGACAGATATCACTTCTGGTGGGGTTTTGGGGGAGAGGGGAGTTGGGAAGTTCAAATTGTATGATGATATTTTGTGTGATGCAGAATCAAAAATAATACAAATATGTGGAGGTGAAGAAACACACCAAGAGTACCTAGATGATTCCCTAGTTAAAGATGCAAGGAGAGCTTACCAAAAGATAACCCAGCGAAAAGGTTATCATTTGATCGCCAACTAAAATGGAACGAGGATCCACCACTTTGATGCCTCGTGGCTGTAAAAAAACAAGGACAGCTGCAGGAGAGGTCACCTGCTCTTCAGCTACAAATGCTTCTTTGTCCGCTGGTCTCATAAAACAGACATTAAAAAAAAAGAGGCATTCACAAAGTCAGGAATTATTGGAGAGATTGTGGGCACACTGCATTTTACAATGTGCGGTGGACAGGTATCTCCCTTGCAGTTCGATGGCTTGAGGGCTTAGATAGACTTTAGTACGTGCTCTTCCGAGACTTAGGTGAAGGAGAAGGGTCTGATATCTGGGTGAGGGGTACTGGAGAGGGTGATGCTAGTAGAGGTAGGCAATCTGAAAGTAAGTTGGATTTCTTTGGCGTTGATTTTGTTACAAAGTAAGTTGATTTTGTTGGCGAGGGCACTCCGGATGGTAGTACGCAAATCTTTGTCGGCACGAGTGATTGCGTTAGGGCTGACCAGTTTCTCAAATTCTCTTAGGATGGAGAACAATTCTTTAGACTCAAAACTGGCGTTTGTAATCCTAGTGTTGTAGGAGTTGGCCTTTTGGAGGAAGACAGCTTTTTGTAGGTCTTGGAGGCAGAGATGAAGTTAGCTTAATTGGGTGGCAAGAGAATGTTTCGGTAGAGGTGTTCAAGGGAACTTTTGAATCAGCGAAGGGGGATGAGATCATCAGAGAACCAGAGGTTAGAGGTTTTCTGAGGTTTTGGCATTTTATTTTTGAGTGAGGCATGTTGATCAATCATGAGGAGGAGACTTTAGTGGTAATGGTTAGGAGGGTGGGCATGAGCAGCTTGTGTGTGAGTTTGCACGTATTGCAGACCAGGTTCGGGCTGGGTGGAAGAGCGGTGGGGTGGGTGGGATGTAAGATAGTGAATTCAATGAGATAGTGGCCGGACCAGGTTACAGGTGAGATAGAGGAGATTTCGAGGGAGACATTGTTGGCAAGGATCCAGTCTAGAACAAGTCCCTTGTTGTGGGTAGGGGAGCTGACTAATTGTATGAAATTCATCTCATGTAAGGATAGCGCAAGGCGATGAGCGTTGTTGTCATTGGGGTAATTAAAGCCCAGATTGTGGTTAACTAAGATAATGCATTTGGTGGAAGGGTTGACCAAAGGAGTGAGCAAAATTGAGATGTCTGCGTCGGGTTGTACTGATGAGGTTGGCTGGCATTGAAGAAGGAGAATGTTGTAGGTTGCCTGGGGGTTGAGGGAGAGTTTCAGCAAGAGCGATTTGTAGCCTATTACTTTGCAGGAGTCAATGCTCCTAGTGAGGATTGAGGATTTGGCTACACCTCCTCCTGATGGAGTAATTTGGTGGAAGTAAGCCATAGAAGAATGGGTTGAGCTGATTGCTACCTATAAGATGCCCCAGCTGGTGGAAAAAGCAGGTTCCTGCAGGTTCATTACCCCAATCAAGACCTGGTAGTATACCCACATGGGTGCTGCAGATCCCAGTGATTGGGAATCCTGACAGTATACCATCAAAGGTTGTTATGAATGTCCTGATACAAAGTGACTTGGCCACATGGCCTGAACTAATCTAGATCTAGAATTAAGTGTAGAATACCTCTGTCACCCCCTTACGAAATGTATTGTTACTAGTGAGATGTGGTCATGCTGCTATACATACTTGGTGTCTGGGTACACCAGCATGAAGCCCCTGCAAGGAAAATCAAGAGGGCCCTCAATTTACAGAATCAGAGTTCAGGCGACTGTGTCAGAGAGAGCTGCAGTAAGGACTCAGCTCAGCATCCTGAACGCATGGAAGGCTGCAAATGCCCACACAGGAATTACAAGATTGTGGTGGCGAAGCAAGCCCCCTTTGTAGAAGTGGAGCAAATAGGTGAGAAAGATCTCTCAATTAAGCCCTGCAACAAGAACCCAAAGCGCATATTCACATTTCCATTAAGAGATGTATGAGGAGGGAAACAATCTGAAAAATGACACTAAACCATGACCAGCCTAGCAAATCCCAAGGGCTGATTCAAAACCCTATACCCCAAAGGTACTATAAAATAAGAGAAAGACGGGCAAGCAAGTTGGAGAGATCTTGGATATATGGGATCCCACTACCTGGGAGGAGGTAGCCCATGCATAACCAGCCTGCCTCAATTACAGAAGGCTGAATAAGTATAATGATACACAGGAGTACAGACACTGGAAGGGAGGCAGATCCAGCTCATGTTCCTGGGTCAGGCAGAAGGATGTTTTAAGGAAGAAGCGTCCTTCCCAGAAACAACCAATAGCAGGAGGATGACAGAATATTATCAGCCTAAAAGATGGAATTGGGGGGTGGATACCCATTAAACCCAAGGTCTGGGAGAGACCTATGGTGAATGTTGAAGATCCCAAAGGTCTGGAAGAGGCCTAACCATAATGTTGATGAAACCCACAGTCTTGAAGCAACCTCATCTGAATGCTGAAGAGATCCTGGCTCTGGGAGAGACTGAACCCAAATGTTGACAAAACCCAATGTCTTCGAAAAATATAAGCTGCATGTTGAAGAAACAAAAGGTCTGCGAGATACCTAACCTACATGTTGAGCAACCCAAGACTTGGGAGAGGCCTACTGAGAAAAGCCAAGGTCTGAGAGAGACCAGCAGGAAACCTGACAAAACCCAAGGTCCAGCAAAGACCTACCAGCCACAAGGTGTGCATGGGAACAGCATGTGTCTGTGGAAAGTTCCAAGGTGGGAAAAAGCTTCAAGAAGAGAATCCTGACACAAGGAACTAAAAAACCTCAGATGTAGGAGAGGTCTTCATCAGCCTAGATGAAACAGGAAGACTGAAGGGGGCATGGCCGGCCATAGTCTATACTGGCTGCTTAGCCAGAGTGCCCCAGCAATACTCTCCCTATGCCGGCATCCGGATGCAGGGAGCAACCTGCCCCAAATGCATTTGGGCACATTGCAGCGCCGGGGAGCGGGGTGCTCCCGATGGACCAGTGCACCAGCTGCGTGCTACCACATCTAGCTTCTGTGGTGGGAGACCAAGAAGGTCCAACATGGCAGCTATGCCGGGCGCCGAGGGCCTACCTGTGGCTTGATCCCATGGGGATTGGTAGGGGCAGGCCCCTCCTCCATGGGGAGTAACAGCACAGGGAGCGGCGAAGGGATAAATGGTGCGCTTTGTACACGAGTGCCTGACCTCAACATGGCTTTTTCTGAGGGCGCCTATGATGAACCTCCACAAAACTCCTGAGAACAGTTACAAACATACAAAGGGCCGAGTGAGCTCAGGGCACATGAGGAGGATCTGGGGGCCTTCCATTAAACATTCTCCAGTGACCATTTTGAGGAGGATGGGCACGGCACCTTCCCAATTCCTGGAAAAGTAATCCTGACCTAATAAGAGATAAACAGCCAGCACAGACCAGAAATGTATCTGCCGACGTGGGTAACACCCACCAGGCTTTGCCATCCTGGGGAGGACCTTGCATGCCAACAAGATAAGGGAAGAAACAGACAAAGGGTAAACCCACACCACACTCCGCTTTAGATAAACTCTGGCCTAAGAAGCAGTCAAGACAGAAGCAGGTGCCAGGAAAAAAGCACAGCGCTGAGATCCCGACGGAGGGTATGCCATCAATAGGTCCCATGATGGATGAAGCAGAGAAATAATGTCACACTGTGGCTCCCAAACAATCATGAAGCAAGACATGCGACATGCTGGGCTGAATGACAGGTTTTAAATTGGAAAGAGGTTTACGGAAGAATTGCAAACTATGAACCACATCATCCTCGATAGTAGAGATCAAGAATGATTTGTAAGCAATCACATCAAGAGTAGATGGTAATTAAACACTTAAGAGTTACTGATCTGTAAATCAATACCAATACCAAAACCAATAGATTCTATGAGTTGGGAAATAACTCTACAAGACTCCAGGCCTGTCAGTTAAATGTGAGACAAAACAACAACAGAATAAATGTGCTGAGGGCAAAAAATATGGCAGGGAGGGAGACAAGCTGAGACGGCTAAAGAATGTCTATAAAAACCTCTACACAAACGAAACCAGCAAGGGCACTGGCAAAGAATTTCTAGAGAAAGTGCAGCTACCAACACTGATGCCTACAGATAGGGAGGAACTTGGGGGGCTGATCACAAAAGAAGAGATTCTAAAAGCAGTGGCGGCCCAAAAGCTGGGGAAATCCACAGGCCGTGATGGCTTTATCCCACTTTTTAAAATAAAAAACTACAAAAAGAGCTACTCTAGCTGCTAGTAGTCCTGTACAATGCCTGCATGAACAAAGTAGCAGTGTCACGTACAATGAGTGAGGCAGTACGGTCGGTTTTCCCCCAAGCAGGGAAGAGATCCAGAGTGCTGTGCCTCTTATCCCCCAATTGCACCTGTGAATGTAGATATGAAAATATATGCGTCAATCCTATCCAAGACAATAGCACGCCTATTTCTG
This sequence comes from Ambystoma mexicanum, assembly GCF_040938575.1. Lineage (NCBI taxonomy): Eukaryota > Metazoa > Chordata > Amphibia > Caudata > Ambystomatidae > Ambystoma > Ambystoma mexicanum. The sequence continues at coordinate 522,045,428 of NC_090923.1, forward strand.
AAGCTTGCGCGAGAAGATCAGTGTAGAGTTTTAACAGGCATGTAGATAATGTTCAGAAAACACTACACCTGTTGTACATAGCTCACTAACGAAGGATTCCTTCCACCCTGACCTCTCTGGATGCTGAGAAAGCCTTTGACAGGGTGGACTGGGACTTATTGAGGAGGTGCTACACAAGGCAGGTTTGGGTCCACAAAGCAAATGGATTCCTTTCGGACAAATGTCTCCTAAACAGAGGCACTAGCCAGGGATGCCCTCTGCCTCCCCTCCTGTTTGCTCTGGCGGTAGAGCCTCTTGCCCAATACATCAGGGAATAATGGGAGGTCTCTGGGGTTCGACATGGAGGGCTAGAGGATAAAATCTCTCTCAACGCTGATGACATTTTGCTTACGCTCACTAACCCGGGGACAACTCGACATATTTTAGACAAGTTTAAACTTGCAGCAGGGCACAAAGTTAATCTCATGAAATCTGAAATGCTGAACATCAATATGTCTAGGTGCCTGTGGGGGCTTAAAAACCTCCCATAATTTAAGAGATGCTGGAAAGAGCTTGAAGTATCTGGAAGTCTGGTGTCCAGCTAGGTTGTCGGACCTATATGGATGTAATAGCCCCCCGCTCTTAGCTAAGATAAAATGGGACATGGTAACCTGGAGACATTTGGCTATTTCCTGGATAGGCCACCGAAACTCAGCTATAATGAACATATTGCCAAGACTTCTTTATTTTTTACAAACATTGCCAATGCACATTCCTGAATGAGTACATATGCCACTCCAGAGATAAATGATGATATATATACAGCAGGCAAAGAAAGTGAGGGTGGCACAGAGGACTCTATATCTTATCTGGAGGGATGAGGGCTTGGCATACACAGACATTCTGCAATGCTCCACTGTCTCATAAATGAGGATACTCAATGAGAGGGTGTCTACACCGGTGATCAAAGGTCGGAAAGCGAAAGAGGAGGATGTGGTAGGTCAACTGCTTAGGTATGTAGTGTGGCTTCCCGCCAAAGATCGTCCGCGAGTGGTAAAAAAGATACCACCCATTGCAATGGTAATGAAAGTCTGGTATAGGATTGCAACCAGACAGGTGCTCACGACCTATGGGCCACTCCAGTTTTCATGAACCTCTGATTTACCCCAGTGTAAAGGGACATCAGCTTTCAGAACTGTGAGTCAGGAGGGTTTGAGTTTATTGGGCGCTTATTCACTGGAGGCAGGATGAAGTCTTTCCAGGAATGTAAAGGGAGCTTCAGGGTAGGAGAGGGAAACAGATTTAAATACTGGCAAATACTGGCATCTCTGACACTGGGCTCATGATGTTGAAATGAGGGTGGGAACAAGCACCTTCATGGCAATTGAGACCTTGATCTTCTCTGCCAGCTAAGGCCTAATCTCCTTGCACAGTCCACAGCGATAAAGGATCACACATTAAATCTTGGCATATGGTTCTGGGGCGGGACATTTCACTGAATGAATGTGACCTAGAAGGCCCTATTGGGGGCAAGGCAAACCATCGCTCAGCTATGGAGATCCCACAGATGCCCGGACTTAGTAAATTGGTACACCAAGCTATGGGGCATGATAGTGAATATAAAACTGCCTTATTTGCTAAAGGGAGAACTCTTACTAGCTATGCAGTAGTCTGGGGGCCATTCCTGGGGCATGTCAAAAAGCACAACCAGGATTCTACAAGACACACCAGATTAAGGATATTGATACTTCTCCATGTATAGAACTGGGAAAGAGGTGGCATGATAAGAACCAGGGAGAGGGAAAATAGTGCCAGAGAAGGTCTTCATAAATTGGGCCTCTTATACCTACCCCACGAACCTGCTATGCTGTTTGAGTTCTGAAAATATGTACTTATTGAAATTGGTTTATCTCGCTCCTGTAGGGGGACAGGACACTTTTTTGCAGTTTGTATGATTTATTGTGATATGACTAAACTACCTTTCCTAAAAAATAGTAACAAATCTTAGCAAAGAGAAAGGACGTTCTGTTATGGAAAACGATAAAAAAGGTTATACAAAAAAAACCAGTAAGACTAATGAAGAGTCGACACTGATTAAACTTTGGAAGAGCCTTCCCATGAGAAGCTATCTGTTTTGTATTATTAGTTTAGGGGTGGGCATTTTAGATTGGGAATTGAAAACATTTCTTTTAGCTGAACCTTGGAATTTATTTTTGTTACAGCTTAGAGCAGCCGGAAAGGTTAAGGACTGATGAAGAGTATGATTTGGAACTTTCTGTTGGCCACATTATTATTAATTTATTTAGAATAGGGCACCCAAGGACAGGTTAAAGTTAACAACTTTACAATTTGAAATCCTGACATAAGAAGGTTTGGCTACCTGAGAAACATCCATTTTGTGTTGCCCTATTCCTAACACTGTTTTGTTTAGAGAATGTCCTTGGTTGTACATTTAGCTGTAGATCCTATAGGTCTTTGTCTGACCTGGCCACCTGCTGATTTAGTCGTCTCTCTGGGTGTGGCAGCAGGAACAGTTTCAGCATTAGGCAGCACCCCAAAAGTATTGAAACACGTGGGGCACCCAGCAGCTGGGCAAGGAAAGGTCTGTGAGGCCTATAGGTACAGCATGCCCATTTCTAGCCTACAAGCATTTCTTCACAGAAAAGGTTTCACGTACACTTTAAATCTGTATTTCTCCTCTAAACCTATCACTGTCCTCTGGGCCATACTGCATCCATCCAATGACAGTCCTCTTGCTAAGCCTGCCATCTAGCAGCCATCTTCAGCTTTGGTAAGCATGTGAAGTGTCAGTATGACCAAGAAGAGCCGCAGAGGGGCCGGAGGAAGGGTTTGCATGACAGACCCATGCTGGAGCACAATAGTTACAGGTAAGTAACTTAAACCTTTTCCGGCATGGATTCACATGCTCATGAATAATTTATTTGTGAATGTTTTATTATAGTACAACCTTTATTCGGCGAGGTGCCATTTAGGTACATCATATAATACAATACATATAATACAATACAAACACGTTTAAAAAATAAAAACTATTCTATGGTACGTAATGTTTAAAATCCCAAGTCAAGACCATCACAGAACTTTTAACCGACTCCGATCAATGGGAGTCAGAACAACGCTACACAGTACTTTTTCCTCCTCAGCCAAGCCCAATGGATGTACTTGGTGACAAAGTAAACCACATTTAGGTTGTTGGACATTTTACAAAACTTCAGTGTTTCCCTAGCGGTAGTAATGTGATATAACAAGTACAATGGTTTCAGATACCTGGTGCTTAATTCTTTTAAGGCTTCACAGATTAGTATGAAGTGGGACATTGTTTCGATACATCTTCACTACACATTGGGCACTCAGAGTTACCCTTCTCATCCCACTAACTCGTATTTTCCCACACGGGCAAGCAACCTAGTAGTAGCCTCATGTATAAGGCGCGGGCATAATCTGGCTCCACTGTATTCAGGTATAGCTCCATGCCCTGCAAAACTTTAAGCTCTAAGTAGTTTCAACCAGTTGCCAGTGCTAATGTGATCGCCTGTACCCTTATTAGTTTATATCTATGAAAAGCCACCTTGACTCTCTCTTTCGCGTCATCTCCCAAAGTCTGCAGGTTTTGACAATATGGAGATAAACCAAAGAGGGCAAGCAAGTTTTTTACGTGGACCAAACATTGAATCCTTTGCCATCCCGCCAATGTCAATACATGATCTAATGCTTCCCAGTATTTTGCTAGCTCCTGGTTTACCCAAACCCAGTGCTATTAAAAAGCCGGTCTAATACATATGCATACAATGTGTACTAGTTGGGGTGCTTTGGGAAAGCAACAAAATCGCTTTCAGAAATGTGTTCTCTGTAATTGTTAGGGGGGTAATATCAGCGTAGCCCCAGACTTCAGAGCCATATAATGCTGCCGCCTTAGCCTGCGCTACGTATAGCTTGAGGGCCAGGCCTATTGCACCCCTTCTGAACCTAGCATGGTAGGTTGTCAAGGCCCTGCTGTTTTTTTGTAATAGAGAGTTGGCTTTGGCAACATGCCCGACCCAACGACCCCTACTTGAGAACCGAATTCCCAGATAATCATACCAACCCTCCCCTTCTAGAATTTTAGCCCCCACCTCCAATTTTAATGGTTCAATTCCCAATGATTTTGATGTAAAGACCATAGCTTTAGTCTTTGAGGCATTTATCTCCAGCCCCAATTTACCACATTCATCTGCTGGAGTGGACAGGGCAAGGCGCAGGCCCATAGGGGTGGTGGACAATAGGACTGCATTCTCTGCGAAAAACAAAACTAGGATGCAGCCACCCCCAATCTTGGCGGATCTGGGCTCACCACCAACAGTCTGTCAAAAATAGAGTTAATACACAAACAGAACAATACCGGAGCAAGGACTCAACCCTGTCGGACCCCTCGATCCACTCTGAAAAATTCCATGTGTTTGCCTCCACTCCCACAGCGAACAGTCTCTATATTGTCATTATACAAGAGCTGGATCGCTCGCAAAAGTTCACTGGGGATATTTTTGGCACGCAAAACTGCCCACAGGGTATCTCTAGGGACGCAGTCAAACACTGCCTTGAGATCCACAAATACCCCGTATAAATTGGTGTTTGCGATTCTCAACTGTTTTCGGACCACTAAGTAAAACCAGAAGCATTAATCTATAGTGCGTTTTCCTGCCTGGAACCCGGCCTGAAGATGACTCAATTGATTGTTATCATCCACTCATGCCAGTAGATGCCGCAGCAGGACCTTAGCAAATGTCTTTCCTGCAGCATCCAGTAAGGATATGGGCCTATAATTTCCCAGGTCTGCCTGGTCACTCTTTTTGTATATAGGAACTATTACCGCTGATGGATAATGAATACACAGCAGTACACATTACAAAACCACGGGAGGTGGCAAGGCTCAACAGAAGCAATTAACACTTACCCCTGGAACAGACTCACCTTAAGTGAACAGGTTGCGTATCCTCCCTGGAATCCTTTTCGACGCAGTAGAACTTCGTGAAGGTACGCGTGGACCTCCACGTTGCACCCCTGCAGAAATCGAGCAGGGGCACACCAGAAAGGAACGCTGTCGTAGTAGCGATCGTTCTGGTGGAGTGGGCTCTCGGACTGCCCGACAGAGGCCCGTTCGCCAGCCGATGACAGTGCATGATGCAGCCGCAGAGCCATCTTGAGATGGAAGCCTTGGATAAGGCCTTGCCATGATTCACAAGTCCAAAGTTCACAACAGTTGAGAAATCTTCTAAAAAATCTGTGTGCGTGCCACATAGAACTTCAAGGCACAAGCAACGTCCAGCAAATGCAAGTTCCTCTCTGCCGGCGACAAAGGGTTCGGGAAGAAAACAGGCAACACCAAAGGCTTGTTGAGGTGGAATTCCGGTGGAACCTTCGGCATGAAAGTGGGGTGCATACATAGTGCCACCCTTGATTCATGGAAAGTCAGATACTGCTTTTTGCAGAATAGGACCTGGATCTCACCCGCACGTGTGGCTGAGGTCATAGTCTCAAGGAATGCCGTCTTCCACAAGAGAAACTTGAGTGGGGCTTGATGCATAGGTTTGAAAGGTGCACTGATGAGTCTTGTCAGGACCACGCTGAGTTCCAAAGCCGGGGCAGGCGCCTTTACCGGAGGGAAAGATCAAAAAAGCCCCTTGAGAAACTCCTTGACGAGTCTGTGCGAGCACAGCAAGGATCGTCCAGGGGATTTGGTGTGGCAAGAGATGGCCGCCAGGTGTCCCTTGATGGATTCATGAACCAGTCCAGCTTTTGCCAAGGAAAGCAAGTATGGAAGAATCTGTGTGGCCGTGACCCTCAGAGGGGTGATCTTCTGCGATTGGCATGACGTAGCAAAACGCTTCCACTTATGGCCGTACCTCTTTAGAGTCAGCAATGCCCCGGCTTTGGCGAGGACCTCCCTGCAGTCCGCTGGTAGCTCATAACCTCCAAACTCTAAGGCTGCAGGAGCCATGCCTTCACATTCAGAGATCCTGCATTGTGTTGAAGGACTGCGCCTCACTCCCTGGTGAGCAGATCCGGAAGTACCGGCAACTTGACTGGAGGCGACACTGACAGGCTGAATAGGTCTGGAACCAAAGATGCTTCGGCCACGCCGGGGCGATGAGTATCATCTTGCACCGACACTGTCTGGATGTGTTGATCATACGTAGCAGGAAAGGAAACGGGGGAAAGGTGTACCAAAACAGACCTTCCCACAGGAACAGTGGCGGCTGGTGACGCTGTGAATTGGTGGGGCGTAAATGCTAGTCTCAGAATTTGCAAGTGCAAGCCTAAACACTACAAGGAGGGCTCGGGGGTCTCCCCAGAGAACATTTTGGAAAAATCGGGTTCAAATTATTCAAGTTACTGCACATTTCAGACACAAATTGTCTAAAAAATAATTTGGTTTTAGGTACCAATGATGGTAAATGTTTATAATGGTGTATTTTTGTATTTTTTAAATTGTATTGAGGATATAACTGGTACTAAAATGTTGTACACACAAAACAGATCATAATATTCTATTACTGTGAATGCAAAACGTGGGTGCAAATCTTGGGCATCGAAGAATAATTTTTATCTATTGTTCTATAACACCACCAAAGGGGCACCTAATCCATACAACACTCTAGTATTACTCTAGAGAGAGCCAGATAAATAATCCAAGCACAAACAATATTAGTAAAGTAAGAATTGTGTGGTACGTGCAAACATTAACATGCCCAGGGATTGGAGGAAAAAAAAGAAATTCTGTAACGTCGGGAAATCACATTCTCTTCCCTTTATTCTTCTAAGGCCAGTACCTTGTGCACCATTACACTGGTCATTATTAAGGCTCCTGGAGCATGTTAGTATGTAAGTGGTCCCAAATATTCTAACTAAATATGCTGTTCTGGTCTGGCTGACCCTTCAAGCATTTCATGGGTCTCAATCATACAAACCGATGTGGGTGGGGATTAGAAACAGGAAGATGTGTATTGAATATACAGGATCTGTTTGAAAAATGGACCTTGTAAAATACTAGGAGTCAAGCCTGCATCCTGGTGCTTACACTCAGACATCCTCAACAAGCACTCATGTCACTAGGCCTCCGTTAGACACTTTTGTTTCCTTATCGAAATAGGCCTCTATGCTTTGTGGGACCCCATGTGACGAGGAAAGACTAATAGGAAAGTGAGCTAAGTGTTCTGCAGTGTGCAGTGACGCTAATCCTGGAAAACTTTGCTGTTCCTTTAAGCAGCTGATACCCAGAAAACACCTCTGTTTAAACACAGTCTGCCAGGCGGAAGTGGAGCGGAAAGTGAGCAAAGTGTTCTGCAGTGTGCAGTGTCTGGACGCTATTCCTGGAAAACCTTGCTGTTCCTTTAAGCAGCTGATGCGCGGAAGGCACCTCTGCTTATACATTGTGTTCCAGGCGGAAGCGGAGCAGAAAGTGAGAAAAGTGTTCTGCATTGTTCAGCGGAGTAAAGAGTCAAAGCTGACACACAGATACGAAGAAAGTGGCCCCCGCACCGATGCCGATGCGCACGCCGCCCCAGTTAGGGCTTCACCTGGAGTTGCCAGAGAGCCATATCTGCGTGAATAAAGTAAACAAAGTGAAAGAAGTGACATTTCTGAGACACTCAGGGCACTTGATTTTGATTTAAAAGGGCACTTTAATTCCACCCCCCAGTCAGTGAAACTTGTCTCTATAGAATCCACAAAAATTCTGAAACCTTCGAATCACATGAGTAATGAGAGTGGGGCAGCTCTGGGCCACCTCTCTTGCCCACTGGAAGTGGAAGTTCAGATACCTGCGCAGACGGTGCATTACGTACACACTGCTATAGTTTCTGCTGCAGTCCCTGCCTATCCAGGATGTGTGGTTATACCTGAGGCCGCACACCTGTGACAGAACAACAACTACAAACTACTTCTCCTATTGACCATTTGCGGGAGGTCGCTATCCCTCTGCGGGAGGATATGCTCCCGTCTCTATGCCCCTTAGTGGGCCCTATATGCAAGGAAGCAGAAATAAGTGGAGAAAATGATGTGCTACATACGGTTGAAGAAAGTAGCAGCCGTTTTAACAGCAGCATGACAGAGAAGTGCTGATTTGCCAGGACATGGATACGACACAGACCCCCGTGGAGATGAGGGTCGATCAGTGCTCGGCCCCCGTGCAGAGAACAAACGGTTCCAAGAGCCACATTTCCAACAATGACTCATCCGGGTCCCTCACAATACAACAGGGAACACCAGCCCCAAAACCTTTCTGTTTAAATCCAGTGAAAACATAAAGGCACAGTTCCTCTGCATTTGGCCGGACACCTGGTCTGGTATCTGTCAGGATTTCGTCCCAGAGGCACTTGTCAGAACCTAAGGGGGTGGTAACCAATGTTGCCACTGCTAGTGACACCAGGAAACCGATTTTGATATCAGGTTGCTCCCAAACTAAGCTATGGTGCTACCAACAAGCCAACCTGGCAGCCCGTTGGCCTTACTTCAAGCAATCTGCTATTGAATCAGCATTTTTTCTACAGGAAATCTCCTCCGAGGCCAGTCTGCAAAGGCTTGCATTTCAATTCTTATGTGAAGGAGGGTAATGAGGTATCTGATGGTGCACTGCTCAAGAGTATGTTAAGTATGTGCAAAATTTGCAATTAATCTGTATCTCTACTCTGAGATACTGTGATAGCATCAAGTGTACAAGTCAACATGTAAACAGTTTTAGATACTTGTAACATTGGTTCTTCACTGAACATTTAACCACAAAATATGAACATTCAGAGACCATCATTAAATAATGTCTCTGGTTATGGTGCCTAAGTCAACATATACCTAAAGTGCATTAAGGTTAGTTGGTACTAGTTTAGATACTGTTCAGTTGTATCTATGCAAACCCAACATGTTTCGTTCCTTCCATAATTCTAACTAGTAATAGGAACTTCTTCAGGGGAAGATTTTGAGCCAGGGCCACAGGGCACCCTCAGCCCAACTTGTGGTGGTATCAAGTAGACATTTGAAGAGTTGAAGTTGACATAGCAGTGTGAGATCTTGGATGGTTTATCCCATTAGGCACTTAAATGAAGTACCAGTCCCACTTTGTTTGTGTTAACCCTTTAAGTGCCAAGGACGAGGTATCTCGTCCTTGGGATTACCTCCCCAGTGCCAAGGACCATTTGCATGGTGAAATACTGAAATCACCAAAAAGGCATTGGCACTGGGGGGAAAACCCATGGCAGTTAATACAGAGAAGTGGATCCAGTGTCAACCTAATAATAAAAACAACAACCACAAACTAGTTTGTTTGGTTGCTTTAAGATGGGTACATCATTCATTAATGAACTGAGTTAGATGTATGCGGAAGCTTACCGTTTCTCAGTGTCGGTTAAGTATCCATGGGATACTGCACTGGATTTCGCAGTCAAAAAGGAACCCTGTAGACATACAAAAATGACAGGACACTCAGTCCCCTAAGGCACAGTGATAGAGAAGAGGAAGCTCAAGAACATTGGCTATCAGCCTTGTGTTCAAATAGTTGCGAGTCGATACAAATAGTAATTGCTGGTTAGAAAAATCATAACTTACTGGTCTTGTGTCTCTAATTTAAATAAGCAAGTTGTTATTGTTGCAGCAATAGTGATGGTTTGTGAGAGACATCGAATAGGCAGGTTGAGGGATCAATCTGAAAGTAAATAAATACTGGCTAAGTGCCCAAATAGTATGCATACGTCTAATTATGTTCGTGCATCGGTTATAAAATAAATCATGCTGGACAAAGCTAATAGCTCTGTGAACGCATAAAGGCAGATGGGAAACGATGGAGCTCTGTCACTACCAAATACGTGTTAGTGAGGGTGAAGGGGGGGAACGTCACACCATACATCACACAATGTCATGTGGATCTGGGAGTATTGAGGTTTAAATCGCAAAAGTATAGTATAGTAAAAGGAGAAACATGAAGAATACCTGCTGGTGATTAACCTTGGCAAGCGCTCGATCATTGAGACTGCTTGTTGTCCTCTCTCCGTAATTGTTCGGAGAAACCGTACTGTCGGACGCCCTATGGGAAATGGGTATTCATAAACCCTGTGTGCGCATGCGTGCAGCAAAGGGCGCCGATTCCTGGGCTACCGCGTGTGGAGGACAATACATTGCGCATGTGCATATATGTATATGTGTCACTAGTCCTCTCATACTGCAGATGTCAGCGGGGTGGGTGGGGAAAAAGGGGTTGTACAGTCACTGAATGCTAGCGCGATGCGCATGCATTCGAGGAGATGATGAGCATCAATTAACTCACTCGCGGGGGCCGAGTCCATGGGTAGGTCACGTATCGTGGCCTGCACCAAAACCAAGTAGATGGTAAAACCATAGTTAGAAGTGAAGAAAGCAGTGCTATGCGCATGTGCGTGGCTGGGTACAGTGATCCTTTGCATCCTCAACGCATCGGAGGTAGAGAACGGAATAACAGTGATATTATGTACGAACACAAAGCGCATGTATTGACGGGATGATGTTAAACTCAGTGAAAGCCAAATGTCAGCAGACGGGCGAAGTTTGGAAATAACAAACCCCACGTATTAAAGTGTACAAAGGTAATGATTCATTTTTGCACAGGCATAAGTTACTGGCGCAGAGCGTATATGTCCATTGGGTGATAATGTCGTAGAGTGCCAGAAATCTAGGCACAGACCAGGATTTAAACTGTGTCATCCCCTTCGTGTTGGATATTAGGGAGGTAGTGATACACATGTTAATAAAGGGCCCAATTCTCCAATCTAAGGTGTATATGGAGTCTCCAGTGTGGTATTATGGAGGCAAAACTCTCTACCACAATTATCATGAGGCATGTTTGATACAGCAGATACTTGGTAACGAAAATTGAAATGCTTACTAGTAATGCATCTAAATATCAGATGAGCAGATTGAGCCATCTATTCTGTAGTGCAATGTACACAGTGCTGGGTCATGTCAAAAATTACCCGGATTAGAGTGGCTGTGTGTTAGTTAATAAAGACATTCAAATCAATATTTTCATTAAGACCAACGGGATAACTTCTAGTAAAAAAAATCATCTTTTGCTCTTGTATACTTAGGGTGCATTTGTCTGCACTAGAGTCTTGGGTTGATTCAATTTCATAATTACAGTCCATCTGAGTTCTTCAGGTTTATGTACTAGACTAGTAAAGTGTCCGACCAGAGGTGCATTCGCTGTAGTATTTCTTTTTTTTTAACTTTGTTTATTTTAAATCAAGGCCGGATGGTAAATACACATATTACAAGCAATGCTTTTTCAGGCTTGTTGATCCCCAGTCCTCATTCCCCCCACCAGGCTTCCTCCCTCCCACCTCCCTCTGGCCTCTCCACCGCTCAGTTTTGGAGGCGGACTTTTCCTCCTGGATTACCCAGTTCGCACCTTAGCGTCTATGTGTCTTCCTCAGGGTTCTCTTGGTGTTTCAGGATTCATCGGGCCCTGATCGGTTTATAGGTCCAGGCGGGGAAGCGCTGGTCGTATTCAAGCACTGGGCCCCAAATATTCTGGAAGCGATGGAGCGTTCCCGCCTGTGCTGCTGTCACCTTCTCCGCAATCAGGATGTCCCAGAGTTTAGACCACCATTGGGCTATGTGAGGGCCTTCTGGGGATTTCCAGGCCCGGGCCAGCACAGTTTTCCCCGCCAGTAGGCAGTGTGTCAATAGTTTTGATCTGGTCCCGGAGCGCGGGTAGATCGCGGGGATCGGGGCCCCCAGCAAAACTGGTTCAGGTTCCAGAGGAATCGCCGTTCCCGTGATTTGCGTGATGGTCTCCAGGCATGTCCTCCAGAACTGTCGAATCTTTGGGCAAGCCCACCACATATGGAAGAAGGAGCCTGGGTGGCCACATCCTCTCCAGCAGGCATGATCCACTTGTGGGTTCATGTGGTGAAGTCGAAGGGGTGGGTAATACCACCGCAGCAGCACCTTGTACGCACATTCCCTATTGGTAATGCAGGCGGAAGAGGTGTGTGTTCTGGTCCATATGTCCACCCAGGTTTGGTCCTCCACTGGATGACCTAGGTCCGCCTGCCACTGGGCCATACAGCGGGTCTTTGTGGACAGGATGTCCCTTAAGAAGCGCCTATATAGGGTGGATACCCTGCCCCGGGTCGGAAGGTCCCCCAGTGTGAGTTCCAAGGCGGTGGGCGAGCGTGTTGCTGCCTGCCGAGTTTGGGGGTGTGAGCACCAGTGGCGTAGCTGGATATAAGTGTATCTATCCCTTTCCTGGAGTTGGAACTTCTCCTTACATTGGACGAAAGTGAGGGGTGTCCCTCCCATATATAGCTGGTCTATAGTCTCCAGCCCGCCCTTTATCCAGTTCCGAAAATTGCGGGGGTCCGCTCTGGGTGAGAAGGATGGGTTATGGAAGACCGGGGAGCGTGGGCTCAGTCCTCTTGGTACTCCCTTTTGCTTTAGTGCCCAGTCCCAGGAGCTAAGGGTGTGTTTAGTTGATAGCAGGAGGTCTCCCCAGTGTGTTCTAAGGGGGGGGCGGGATGTGTGGCAGAAATCGCAAGGGTAGGGGCACTTGTGATTGTTCCAGCTCTACCCATCTAGGGCGGTTTGTTATATTTTGCCATGCCTGAACCTGTACTAGTTGTGCTGCCACACTATAGGCCAGCAAGTCCAGAACCCCCAGTCCTCCTAGCTTGGAGCTCCCCAGCATCGTTTTGAGAGGGATTCTCGCTCTCTTACCTTTCCAGATGAATTTCAGCATTTTCCTTTGGATGTCCCTGAGGGTTGGTGTGGGAATCGCTACTGAGAGGGAGGCTCAGGCATACAGGAACCTCGGAAGTAGGTTCATCTTACATGCTGTGATGCGCCCCAGCAGTGAGATCTCTTGAGTCTCCCATCGTTTCAAGTCGCCTTCCAGTTCTTTCAGTAGCCGGGGGAAGTTGGCTTTGTATGTGTCTCTTGGGTTAGCCGGGATGTGGACCCCTAGGTAGGGGATGGCCTTCTTCACCCATGTCATCGGGCACATCGCAGTCAATGGCTCCCGTTCTGCTGGGGTGAGGCCGATGCCCAAGGCCGAGGATTTGTCGTAGTTTAAAGTGAAGCCTGAGACCTCACCATAGGTGGTAAGTTCTCGTATCGCATGTTTCAATGATGAGTGGGCCTCGGGTAGGACATCGTCCGCATATAGGGCGATTTTGTGTTGCATGGGGCCGTTCTGTAGCCCTTTGATTTGGTTGTTTCCCCTAATCCTCTGGGCCAAAGGCTCCATGGTGAGTGCGAAGAATAAGGGCGACAGTGGGCAGCCCTGCCGGGTTCCGCATGACAGGGGGATCGGAGCTGAGCTGTGTCCGTTGATTCTTAGGCTAGTACTTGGGCTATTATAATTGGCTAGAACCATCGTCTGGAAAGTTGACCCGAAGCCGAAGGCCTCTAGGGTGTGTTTCATAAAGGTCCAATCTACCCAATCAAATGCCTTGGCTGCATCCAGGGCCACTAAGACCAGTTTCTGGGAGTTCCGGGAGGCAAGATCCACCAGGTTCAAGGTTCTCCGTATGTTGTCACCTGCTGACCGGTGAAGGATGAAGCCTGCTTATCGGGGTGGATGATCTTCGGACGGACGCGATTCAGTCGGTTTGCCAGAATTTTTGAATATATATTTACATCGATGTTTAAGAGTGCGATCGGTCTATAGGAGGTTAGGCTCCTTGGGTCCTTTCCTGGTTTGGGCAGGAGGATGGTGGTTGATTCCTGCATCGATGGGGTAACTGATCCTGTTTCTCTGAAGGAGTTGAACAGGGTCACCAGTTGGGGGGTCAGTTGTGGCCTGAATAGTTTATAGAACCTGGTCGAAAAGCCGTCTGGGCTTGGGGCTTGCGTTTTAAGCGACTTAATGGCCTCCTCAACCTCCTCCCCTGTAATGGGCTCCTCCGATTCGTCTATCGGTGTATTGGCGAGACGGGGTACCGCTGCCCTCTGCAGATATTCCACCTGTTGTGGTAGGTTCCGAGGGGTTGCCTTCATGATTTGGGTCAGGTAATCTGTCGCGAGCTGTTGTTTTTCGGGCTCCGAGTACCATGTGACCCCCTTGGAATCACGCAGACCTGCGATCGTGTTGACGCGTACCGTTTGGCTAGTTTGGCCACCAGGAACCTGTTCGCCTTATTGCCCTTCGCGTAATATGATTGTTTGGCTTTTGCCATCAGTAGAGTGGTTTGTTCCGCGTAGTGGGCTTCTAGCTTTTTCCTCGCTGTTCGTATAATCCGTTGCGTCTTAGGGGACCAGCCTTTTTCCTTGTGGATTGCCTCAGCCTCTCTTAGCTCGTCCTAGAGCTATTCGGGTCTGGCGTCTGTTCCGATGGTAGGCCGCTCCTTGAGCAATTAGGGAACTCCTGATTAATGCCTTCATGGCATCCCAATTATTTGCTAGCGAAGTGTCCGAGGCTGGGTTTTCGTCAAAGAAGTTTCTTATTCCCATTGCGATCTTGTCTCTCGTAGCCATGTCATTGAGGATCGGATCGTATAGAGACCATTTATGTGGGTTATTGAGGTTAAGGTTCTGAACCCGGAGTTCCAGGATCACTGGAGCGTGGTCGGACATGGCTCTCGTGCTGATGGAAACCTCTTTGACCGAGGGGAAGGTTTGCGGGGAGATCAGGAACAGGTCGATCCTTGAGAAGGTGCAGTGGACGAACGAGTAGAAGGAGTAGTCTCTTTCGTCGGGGTGAAACACCCGCCATGAGTCTATTAGCCTCCTCCGGCTGTTCAGGTCCTTGGAGATAAGTGCTTGGGCGAAATCGCTTGGAGTCGGGGGGGGGGTGTGACCGGTCTTTAGTAGGAAGTCCCCTCCGACAATTGTTTGGCCCTTCACAAAACTAGCGAGAGTCGTGCCCAAGAAGTCATAGAAGTTTGATTGTCCAGTGTTTGGGGCATACACAGAGATGAGGGTGTATAGGTCTCCCATCAGGAGGCATTTGACTGCTGTGTATCGGCCTTCCGGGCATATTTTCGTTTCCAGGATTTGCGGGTTCAAGTCTTTCCTAAAGAGGATGCCGTGCCTCCCTTTTTGCTTGTGCCGGAGGCAAAAAATGGAAGCGGGAATAGCCGAGAGCGAAGCTGGATCACGTCCGCCGGCAGCAAGTGGGTCTCTTGGAGCATAGCTATCGCTGCGTCTTCGTCCTGGAGTTTTAAGAGAGTTGCCTTTCGTTTGTAGGGGGAGTTCAGTCCATTAACATTTAGGGAGAGGATTCGCAGAACCTGGTGGTCCAGTGGTGTCCCATTCTCTGTCTCTTGAGTTGGGAGGGGGGTTTTGAGCCGGTGATTCAGCTGCCATGTTTGTCGTCAGAACTCGTGATACCATCCTGCACTTGAGGTTTTAACGCGGAGCCCCAACAGGGGGCCGCAACTTTAACTGGCAGGTAGACCGACATTGTAAGTAAGGGCGTACCCTTGGCCAACGGGGCCGATTGTCCCATCGCGTATCGAGTACTGTGGGTTTCGAAGGAACGAAGGTTGGAAAGTATCCTTGGAGTGGGTATGAACCGTGGGTATGGTCCGCCGTCTCCGCCTTCAGGGCACATAAGTCTAAGCGTTATGTGGCGGATCCGAGTTTAGGTCAGGTCAGAAGAGACCAGGGAAAGATGCTGTTGGAACCTAGGGGTGCGGGGGAGCCGTTGTTCATCTCTTTCTGTTGCTCCGCTGGGTTGATGACCATGGCGAACGTTTAGGTTTTGGGGAGGGAAGCGACCCAGAGTCCTCAGATCCCTCCGGGTTTGGCGTAGGAAGTTCCTGGGGCGAGGTTGGATGTATGATTCTCTCCGCATCCTCCAAGTGACTGATCCGGCGTAGGGTGCCTTTATATGTGAATTGTAGAGCCATTGGAAACAGCCATCTGTAGCGGACTTGTTGCTCCTGGAGGAACAATGCCAGGGGTCGGAGCGCTCTTCTTTTCTGAAGGGTGAGTGGTGAGAGGTCCTGATAAATTTGAAGTGGCGTACTCTGAAAAGTAATTTCCTCCCCTTGGCGGCTAATCGCCGAAATAGCCTCCTTGGTTGTGAAAAAGTGGACCCTAGTAATGACATCTGGGGGGGGGGGTCCGAGTCTGCCCCTCGGCGCGGGCGGAGTCTGTGGGTCCGGTCTAGCAAGAGCTGAGATTTATCCAGGTCCGGGAGGAGGGCCTCGAAGAAGCGTCCCACGTAGTCCGCTAGCTTGTTGTCGGGGACAGAGGTTAGGACCCCCCGAATGTGAAGATTGTTGCGGCGCGCCCTATTTTCAAGGTCCTCATGTTTAAACTCCAGGATCTCGCATTTGTGAGGCAGGGTGTCAATGGCTCTTTGCATTTCCCCTAATGTGGTATTGTGATCCCTAGAGTGGTCTTCGATTTCTCCAAGCCTCTGTTCGACCTCCGTAACCCTTTGGTCTGTCTGTTCAACTTTGGTGGTGAGTTCTGAGAGGCATGAGCGAAACTCCGACTTGATATCCGCAATGAAGGCTATCAGGTCCCCTTTGGTAGCGAGGGCTCCCCCGTCCTCCAGTGGTTTCTGCGGGGTAAGTTTGGGGGGCTCTTGCTTCTTGCTTTTATCTAATGCAGTAAGCATGGTGGAGATATCTGCGCCTTTGCTAACCTTTGTTTGCCTGGACATGATGATCGTGTTGGGCGCACTTGGCTGTAAGAGTTGCGGTGGGACCAAAACTGTGGGAGACGGCACTCAGCCCCCTCTAGGTCTGCAGAGTTTAATGCGTTGTAGGGGTGGGAGGTCGAGTGTTTTCGTCGCCAGCCGCCCAGGAGAGTTCAAGCGTAGGAGTGCGAGTGAGAAGCCGGTGGAGTAGCCGTGATCCCGCAGTAGTCTAGGTCGTTAGCTGGATGGGCCGGGGCGCCCCAGGAAGTACTAGTGCATGGAGGATCTCAGTGGGACCGGACGGCCCATCGGTGCGTGAAGGGAGGGGGTATGGCTCGCGAGGTCGAGGCTTCTCTGGGTAGCAGGGGTTATCTCGTGGCCTCCGTATTTTCCCCCTGACCTCACTGTATGTCGATCGTTGGGGCGGGTCCGTAATCCCTCTGTGCGCCCCTGGTGCTGAGCGGGGGGCCGGAATCGAGCTTCAGAGCGGGGGAGGTCTAGGCCCTGGGCACCGCCAGGCAGCGAGGAAGGAGAAGGCTCCACGCAGCAGCCCCCGAGGAAGCTCTCACATGCCCTCCGGGCAACCCTGATATGAACCGGCTGGTTCCGTGTTGGCAGGTCCGTCCGCTCCTCTTCTCCGGCGCCCCAGAGCCCAGTCACCACCAGGTTCGTAATATGTTGCTGAGTTTCGGCGAGGCCGCCATCTTGGTTTCTTCAGATGGTGACGAGGGAGAGATTCGGCCGCTAAATTCTAGGAGAACGCTCCTGCGTTCGGAGGTCATCGTAGGCCCGGTAGTGTCTTATCGGTTCCGATCACCGTAGATGGCATTGGCGACTCGGATGCTCGATCAGAACCGCTTGAATTTGACGGCGGACATCCCACGGGCGGCCTCAAGGGAGCGACCACATCGATGGCGCTCAAAGCCACGCCCCCCTCGCTGTAGTATTTCTTATACAGCTTTTGTGTTCTCCTATTCTGACTTTAATTTTTCTTTCTGTTTTTACGATGTAAAGTCTATCACAGGGGCACCAGATGGCATAAACTACCATCATGGAATTACAATTAGTGAGGACTCTTTGTTCCCATCTTTTGTGCAAGCCCAAATCAATGTCTTCCGTTCTACACGTTTGTGCACAACAATGGCAACAGCCACATGGACTGTGGCCTTTAGTTCGGGGGAGACCCCAGCTTTCTGTTAGTGTCGGTTGTACACTCAATTTTGCTGATACATAATTTCTGGTTAATTCTTTTTAAGTTCTTACTTCTGCGGAACGCACATTTCGGTGTAGACATAAATCCGCTACTCCTACTTTGAAAACATTGGAGGAAACTAGAGGATCTCTCATTCAGAGTGAAACAAACCTAAAAGCAGTTGCACCTTCAAGAAATCCCTGTTATAAACGACATCGAGCAATAAGCAGGAAGCCTAGTCCAAAGGTTTGCGAGGAGTTCAGTGTGCTTCTGGAAAGGCTTGTGCATATAAATGATGGCCTGATTATGAACCGGGCCAATGTCTTAAGGCTGTTACACCATCTCCGGAATCTAAAAGCAATCACCACTTATGATCTAAAAACGATAGACTTCCCAGAAGATGAGTGTTGTGATCGGGTGATTCTGCATTTGCCCTCGAAATCTGTTGAAACCAAATTGCTAGACGCAATGCCGGGATTGTTGAAGATGGGTTTTGATCTGGGAAGGGAACTGACCACTAAGGAAGAGTGTCATTATGTCAACTCTAGATTGGATGGTGTTCATTTGAGAAGGGGTAAAGAGAGCTAACATTTGACTCCCAAGAAAATATCTGAAAAGTTGGAGGTAGAGCTTTCTGAGGCGAACTATTTGGGAAGTGGCGCAAAGATGAGAGAGCCACTGCTCTCGACAACTTTGGAAAACGATGGAGCTCAAGCAGAAATTGTGAATGCAGATTGTCACGAAGATGAAAACTGGAGCTAGTTTGCAGGGGCACTGGCCTCTAGATCCAACAGAGCATAACAGCCCAAGAATCGACAATTGAGGTACTTAGCTGTTGGATGTTGGAACACGAGAGGTTTCAAACACCTGTTAGGCCGTGGGGATATTGACATGGACGGCCTTGATATCATTTGCCTTCAAGACATGGATGAGGAAGACACCTATACTTGAAGGTGTACTGGGGGTGTGGCCTGAGCTTATGGTGTGAAGAAGCGCCGAGTCAGAGCTCCTGTCCAGATCCTGCCATCGATCCTCGAAATGCAGCCCAAAGCCAATGAGAAAATAAGGCAGTACCCGGTGAGCGTAGCTGGGGACGGAGCGCGAAACGAAAGCAGCCAGCACACCAGACCCACCTGTGCACGCAAATGTCTCCCAACTGCATCCCCAGACCAGACGGAGGCGAGTTGGAGGACCCCGGGGGAGAGCGGACCACAGACCACGCCATACTGCTACGGACGGCGGGAAAGTACGCCCGCCGGCTCACCGAGGACACAGCAGAGAGGCACCGGAGCAGCCACAGCGACACACTAAGAACTGATGGCCTTGTGAGCCGTCAGCACCGGAGTGCTTCAAGAACCCGCGAGACCCGTGGTTTGACTAGCGGCAAGCAAGACACAAGGTGAGACCCCGGAACCCAAGCCAGAAGATAGACCCCCTGACCTCAGGGACATAGAGCGGCTGGGAGAGAGAGGTGGCTACCCACGAACCCGCACCTTGGTGCCCCAGCGAAGAACGCGGAGGGGAGAACACAGGCAACAAAGGCTGCGAGGCCATTGGGTACAACAACTGGCACTACTACCCAGGGCAGTGCTCATCACGCTGCAACTTACGCACGGCTCCCCCCGTGCATGAGTCACTGTGCCGCGGAAACACGAAACCAGTGGGTGGGCCGAATACGCGACCATCAAGCAAGTGAGGCACTGCACGGGACACAGACAACGCATCACCCCAAGGGGGGGACAGCAAGACCACAAACAGCTTTTCGTTCCTGGACCTCCGGGCAGCTGGCACTACCATTGAATATTGACAAGGAGTGCGGGCTGCTTGAGACACAGCTCATAGGGGTGACACCTACACAGAAGCGACTAGGCGGAATAAGCCAGACAAGGCCCGCGCATTGTGTGCCCACACCGGGACACTGCCTATTCCTATCAACCGGCACACAGGACCTAAGCAGAGGCGGAGAGGGGACACATTACCCCCGGCGACGCAGTATCCCGGATCAGGGTTAATAAGAGGGGAGAGCAAGCCCAGCATAAATCAAACAGTTTAACTCCGATTTCCCCAAAACAAATTGCAAGACAACGCGGAGCATAGATCTGCTGTGGGGAGGAACCCTGATAATCGGCTGCAGGCATACAATAGCGTTAGCAGGAACCTAAGGCTTGAGCTAATACCCTGCAGAGGGCTATCACCAGAAGCATTCACACGTGCAAGGACTGTAACTCCAGCTGCCCCAATTTACGGCAAGCAGGCATGTCCCTCCCCAAAGGCAAAAACAAGACCAGCATTATGGAATCGTTTGCTGCAGCCAAACCAAAGGAACAGAAATAAGTGTCCAAAGGCTCCGAACAGGCCCAGCAAGCTGAAGGCGAACACACCAATGACAATCAGATACTTGAAGCGATATCTGGGCTCTGCGCCTTCATTGATACTAAAATAGAAGAGGTAAAATAAGACGTGCAGCTGATGCGCCAAGACATACATAACCTCACTGAAAGGGTAACAACCACGGAGACAGAGCAACAAGAAACAACTGCAACGCTGAAGGACGTACAAAATAGAGTACTGGAGCTGGAAAGACGTAACAAAGTACTAGAAGAAAGAGCAGAAGATGCAGATGGCAGATCGAGAAGAAACATGTGCCTACTCGGAATTCCAGAGGGAATGGAGGGATCAAACCCCACGAACTTTGTAGGACCTCTGCTACAACAAGAAGTTGGTGCCAGCCGACTCTCGCAAGGATTTGCGATCGAAAGAGCACATAGGGCGACCCAGAAAAAAACACCCCTCGGATCACATCCCCGCCCGATGATAGCAAGAATCCTTAACTTCCAAGATAGAGAAATAATACTACGTTTCTCACGTGAAGGAGGTGTAATACAGAGAGATAATGCCAAGATCACCATGTACCCGGACTACACCCCAACAGCTCAGAGGGCGAGAAACTCCTTTGTCCCGGTCAAAGCCAGACGGCGGCAGCTGAACCTTAAGTACATGCTGATGTACCCGTCCAGGCTCAAAGTGATACACAAGCGAAGGGCGATCTTCTTGGAGAAGCTTGCAGCGGCCAACATGTGGCTCGAGCACAACAACTTGGCTGGAGGAGAAGAGGCTGCAGGATCCACAAGCAGAAACTAAAAGAAACTACATCCAGCCGGAAACAGTAAGACACACAAAAGGGAAAAGAATAAGCCAATGTTTTCACTAGGGACGGGAGACCTGCTACGCCGTCCAATCACGACAGGATGACAAGGCCCCGCAAAAGAACTGGTGCCAGCTTGACACACCACAACCTGACCGACACGTCCTGGAGAGGCCGAGCAGTGGCAGGGGCACCTGAGCGTTGCCCACAAAGTGCAACTGCTGGGTGCAGTTGGTTTGGTTTAACTTGTTGTTATTTTAAAGGTTGCACAGTCTTCACAATGAATAGCATGGGGGAAAGGTAGGCACTGGGATCGCAGAAGAAGACATTACTACACAGAGATGGTGGCTGAAATCAAGGTGTTGACATGGAACGTCAGGGGGATGGGCTCCTACATGCAGAGAAATAGAATCAAATCCTTCCTAAGGAAACATATCTCCATTGCACTCCTACAAGAAACCCATCTCAATGCAGAAAGCTCTGCAAAAGTGGTAGAATGGTGGGGCGGGCAGGGATTTAGCGCTACATATTCTAAATACGTGCAAGGGGTATATGCATGGATAAACAGCATAGTACCATTCAAGCTCCTCTCGAAGGAAGTGGACGCAGAGGGGTGGTACTTGATATTGAGGTGCAGCATTGAACAACTAGAAATCTGCATAGATAACTCATATTACCCAACAATGGGACCTCAACATACCTTACCAAACTAAGCGCCAGACTAACCCCCAACAGAGATTGTTTCTTCATATGGGGGGGAGATTTCAACTGCATACGCGCCCACAATTTAGACGGATCAGACCCCGGACACTGTCATCTAGACAGACCCACTCCTCACTAAATAAGGTGATTGAGAACTTTGACCTAGCAGAGGTGTGGAGGGAACTGCAACCGGCAGACAGGGAATGCTCCTACTTCTCATCTCCCCATGGGCTCTACAACAGAATCGACTACCTGCTAATCGGCAAACAACACATGCCCCAGGTGCAATCGGTTTCCTACCTGGGTAGATCAATATCAGACCATTCACCGCTCCTCATGGAGTGGAAATTACGATGGCCCAAACCGCTCATACCAATGTGGTGGATGCCAAAAGAAGCCCTAACTGACTCCGCCCTCAGAGAGGGTCTTAAAGACAAAATAGAGCAATAATTAACCATCAACGTGGGAAGTGTGGAGGGATGGGACACGATATGGGAGGCCCTGAAAGTTGTAGTTAGAGGGGAAATTATTGCTAGTGCTGGGGGTGTCAGGAAAACACTAGAGGGGGTAGAAGGGCGAATTAAACAATTAGATGCCAATGCCCCTAGGACGAGGGAAGCGGAGGAAGAACTCTCCGTAGCCAGAAACGACTGCCAAAGCGCTTGGGACAGATTAGCTAAATTCGACTATGCCGCTAAAACCACCAGATCGCACGCAGAGGGTTGTAAACCAAGCAGGCTATTGCCGTGGCTGTGTAGGCGAGAACACCTGAAACTCCCAATCACAGTAATTATAGGCCCCACGGGTGAGATGCACACATCACTATCTGTAATTAACGACACATTTAAGCAGTTCTACTCCCAACTCTACACCCACCCAGTAAAAGTGCCACACAGCGACATCTTGGACACACTCCAAGAGATAGGCCTGCCCACACTGGACAAAGCCCAGCGAGCCACACTAAGCGAGGAGCTAACGGTAGAGGGATATCACTGAGGCAATCAAATCATTACCCACTAGCAAGACCTCGGGCAGCGACGGACTCCCTCCCTGAATTTTACAAGGCATATGATGCAGCCCTAGCCCCAATCCTCTTGGAGGTGTTCAGGGAATCGTATGAAAAAGGGATACTCCCGAGAGACATGTGGGAGACATTGATCGTACCAATACCTAAGCCCGGGAAACCGGGAAACGAATGTGGCTCGTACAGACCATTGGCCATGCTTAATTATGACATCAAAATCTTCACGACCATACTGGCCAAGAGATTGGCAGGAGTCATAGGGGCACTAGTACATGAGGATCAGAATGGGTTTATACCGGGTAAAAACACGACAGCGAACCTACGTAGGCTCCAACACATAATTGCGCAAACAACAGAAACACGTGAATCATACGCAGTGGTGTCCCTGACTCCATTAAGGCGTTCGACTCCATCTATTGTGAATGGTTGCTAGAAGTCCTGGGGCAGTTTGGTTTGGGGGAACACTTCATTCGGTAGATCAGAATTCTATACAACTCACCAGTGGCTAGAGTTAAGATGGGGAAGACAGTGTCAGACAGATGGAACATATAGAGAGGCACCAGACAGGGCTGCCCCCATATCCCCAATGCTCTACACCCTGGGACTAGAACCAATAGCCATATACATGAGGAAACCATTTTTGACGCTGGCATCAGAGTAGGGGGGGAAATACCACATCATCTGCTTATTTGCAGATGATGTACTGTTGTACATGCGTGACCCATATCTGAATGTACCAACAATTTGAGGTCCTAGAGAACTTTGCCCGAATGCTGGGGATCGCCTTTAACAAGGAGAAATCCTGCATTTTCCCACTGGAGGGGCTGGCCGAAAGCAGTGTAGCGGACCTTCCAGATG
The DNA here is from genome assembly GCF_040938575.1 of Ambystoma mexicanum. Classification (NCBI taxonomy): domain Eukaryota; kingdom Metazoa; phylum Chordata; class Amphibia; order Caudata; family Ambystomatidae; genus Ambystoma; species Ambystoma mexicanum. The sequence goes on from NC_090923.1 coordinate 522,068,937, forward strand.
TGGGAATCCAATGGATGCCACACACTTTCCAATACTTAGGGATCAACATCGGGCACACGCCTGAGCAGATGCACGTGGTGGCGATACAAGGGCTCAGAAAATCAACAAAGTTCTGGACCAAACTGCCACTATATGTACTGGGAAGAGTTGCAGTGGTTAAAATGATAGTACTGCCGAGGTTCCTATACTTTTTCCAGAATGTACATTGCTTCATCCCGGCCTCCTTCTTCCGATTATTAGAAAAACTACTGCGGGAACTACTATGGGATACCACTAGACACAGACTGTCATTGAATACACTAACGTTACCATATAAGATGGACGGGGTCCAACTGCCAGATTTGGAGAGATACTTCCTACCGGCCCAGTTAAGTCATGTGGCCAAATGGCTTGCAGACGAGACCACCTCGGAAACTAGGCTACTGAGACGGCTAGTGGCACCGGCAAACTTAAAGGAAACGCTGTGGATCCCTAAGGGGTGCCTGGGAGAAAACCCAATGATTGTAGAACTTGGCAGGAAAGTCTGTGGCAGGGCCCTGAAACTGGCGGGAAACATTCACCCCTACTCCCCAGAAATCCCAATCGCAGCCGGGGTATGCACTGGGAGAGCTGACCTGGCTCTAATAAGGAAATGGGAGGGACACAGCATGTATACTTGGGGCAACACATATAAAAATGGGGTCTTTAGAGACTTTGAGTCCATGGTGGAGAGAGAAGGTCTGCCTGGGGGCCAGTTTCTGAGGTATGGGAGGGTCATGAAAGTGGCTAGCGCAAAATGGAAAGAATGGCCAGAGGAACCTGAACCAGACTCACTAATAAACACTACTGTACAACCTGGGGGATGGATAGAAACCAGTGTCCAGGCTTTATGCTCAACTGGCGGACAGGCCCAATCCTAAGAGCGACTCACTGAAAACAGAGGTGGGAGGTAGACCTGGGGGGCAGTTTAACAGAAACAGAATGGGAGAGAATATTACTATACCCCCAGGAAGCATCAAGAAATGCCCGATTCAAATTAATTCAACTACACGTTCTGTACAGGACATACATGACCACGTACAAAACTGCTAACTTCAATAAGAACACAAGCCCACTTTGCCCTTGCAGCAACTCAGAGGGGCTGGAATGTTCCACATGTTCTGGGGATGCCCAAAAATACAGAATTTCTGTTCCATGATACAACAAACCTGCAGAGGGGCAGGGGTGGTGAAGTACAATTGGTCCCCAAAAGAGTGCCTTCTCGGGGCCTACCCAAGAATAAGCAAAATAAGACATATTGCGAAGCTCATGGACATGGTGTGCATGCTGGCCGAAAGGGCAATCGCTATGGCATGAAAAACCGTAGGGAACAGGAGCACTGGACTGAAGCGGAGACCAGAGTTTGGGAGAAGAAGTGACCAAAGCGGGAGGGGAAGCAAGCCCCTCATATGAGAACTGGAAGGTCTTGATCTGGGACATGTTCCACCCATCAGACTATAAACCCCCTTGATGAGCCTAAGCTTACTGAAATAGTAGCAAACGACTGCCAATACCCGGACTTCTGTAACCAGGTAACCAGACACATCGGAACTGGCCGACTTAACGCCAACTGAGATCGTACATGGTGAGACGGCTCGGTACTCGAATCAGAAACCCCTGTACTGTTGCCCACAAGTGAAGACTGGTTGTTGTGTTTTTCTTTTTCTTTTCTTTCTCTTTTTATCCCTTATTTTGTTGTTACACAATTTAATGTTAGCCCCAACTTTTGAGGCACAAGTTGACTTAGGTTGCTAAACATGTATTGAATTGCTAATTCATAACGAAATGCCAATAAAAACATTTCAAATTAAATAGATACTCGAAGGTGTACTTTACTGTGTACTTTAATTTGTCTGTGAAAGGAACGAAAGAGAGGCCGATGGCAGGACTCCCCATTGCTGTGAAGCATGACGTTAATCTGGAAATCTGGGCTGCTGTGAATATCAATCCCTACATTCAGATGATCACAATAGGAATGAGGGGAGGCAACCGTACCCTCTCAAAAAAACAGATTCTCTTTAAACAAAATGGCCCATGAGTGTGCCCATTTTCTTGAAGTAATGATGGATCTCTTGGATGAGGTACTGGAAACCTGGCCAGATCCTTTTATTATAATATGCAGACACCTACATTTACACTGTTTTGACAACAAGAAATGCCTGATTGAAGACGCTTCTCCATCATCTACGGAAGCATCTGTCTGCCCCAGTCTGCACAATGTGCGCCCTTCTATACAACGCCCTGGAAGATAAATACGTGATGTAACAGACTTGTGGTAAACAAAGCAAGAATATATCTTTTGACAAATAGATTGGGAAATCAAGTGCACAGGGACTGCTTGCTCCTTGTCTAGGTAACCTGACTTGGACTACTGCGAACTGATGTGGGACAAGTCGATCATTTATACGTGTGCATTGCTTCGACAAACTAGTAGGTACCAAGAAAAAACAGCTTAATAGCCAATTGAGGCAACTAAAAAAACAAGGCACTCAAGAAGCCTTTATGAGCAGAAGCAAATTACAGCAGACCTATCGCAACTGGATTCGTGCACACAAACAGATGCTCCTACAAGGAGATGCTGAAAATATGCTCAAGATCATTGAGGCGAAAAATACCTCCCAGATTTGGCAATGGATGAATGGCATAAATCGTCCACAGGAGGCGCTAACTCTAAGTGCAGTATATACCAAAAGCTGGCAAGATCATTTCAGAGCTCTGTTTCAGTCTGAAGAGTCGACTTCAGATAAGATATGTTCCCCAATTAATGGGGGATGGTCTTTAAAAAACATCACGAGAGGAGATCCTTCGCCTGATTAACAAAGCTAGTAATTCCAGGGCCCGCTGCCCTAACGGGATGTCTAATGCTATGCTTAAGAAGAACCCTGAACAGTGGGCATCCTTCTTGTGAGTCCTTTTTGATTATATCAAAAAAAGCTAAGAAAGTACCGGCCTCTTGGAAAACATCAATCATAGTCCCCATCTTTAAAAAGGGTGACAGGTCTATCCCATCTAATTATAGGCAGATTGCCTTGCTGGATGTGGCAGGAAAGATCTTTGCCTCACTGATCTTGCAAGGCCTCATGACCTGAACGGAACTGGGCCAGTATGATTTAAAACGATCAGGCTTTGTGAAAGGAGTGGGGACAGCACCCAATGTCTTTCTGTTAAACATCCTGAAAAGCCGTACTAATGAGAAGAAAGGCTGTAAGTTTTATTTAGCCTTCATAGACCTTGCTCAGGCCTTCGATACAATCGACCGAAACGAACTGTGGTCTAAGATGAAGAGTTAGAATTGCCTGGAAGATCTGTTAGAAGCTACCAAAGATCTTTATTCAGACACTTTGCTACAGGTAAAACTGGATGGAAAGGGTTTACTCAATTCAATATCAACAAAGAAAGGCCTCCAGCAAGGCTGCACTTTGGCCCCGCCCTTTTCAATTTGCTTATTACCGATATTAAGAAGGCATTAATGAGTATAAGAAGCTTTCTGCCTTAATTGGCCAGCTTCTCTCTTGATAGGCTTCTTTATGTGGACAACTTGGTCCTCAAAGACAATTGGATGCCCTGCAAGCATATGTCAGTGAAAATGGGTTAATGATAAATACTAAAAAGTCTTGAATTCTGATAATGGAATCATGGTGGAGGGAGGGCCAGAGGAAAGGTTCTTGGTACTTGAAAGGTGAAAAGCTTGCTCAGGTGAGCTCAATGACTTCCTTGGAGATGTGTGTTAACAGAATTGTGGTGGATGCCCCCAGATTAACAATCCTAAAAGAAAAATGAAGACGTTAGCCTCACAGGCCAAAATCATCAAGGAAAAGTACTGTAAAGTCACTATAAGGTCTTTAATTCAAGTTTACAAAATGAAGTCCGTTCCGATTATTACCTTTGGTGCTGAGGCTTTCTTTATTCTCTCGGATAACATCTGGCTGGGCTGGAGGGTTTATTTTGGAAGAGGGTCTTGAACTTGCCTCGGGGAATGCCCATTCAAGCAGTTTGAATGGAGGTTGGACTAAACTTCCTCTACTCCATGGTAGTGTGAGTAGAGGAAGTTTAGTGTGTAGTGTGGAAATCCCTGGCACTCTTCCAAAAATGTAGAACCCCTTCCCCAATGAGAGGTTTTGAGCTCTTGCAGAAGGCAATCTCGGAAAGAACTGAAGGCGTCTTACTAAAATGGGCCAATATCTGCATGGAAATCCTAAAGAGTCTTGATGCTACAGAAGATTTGCTTATCACCAACTCATGCAAAGTAAAAAAGAGAGCTGTGGGATAGAGATTGAATTCAAACGCAAGAGTACAGGTCAGCATACAATCTATATGGCAGCTCGTCCTTCGAAGCATGAGCTTTAAACTCATTGCCAAAATAGTTGGTCATATTCCTGAGTAGCTACCATCGTCACCAGTTTATGCGCCTTCGCCTAAACGCCTTCCCAACCAGAGAAATTATGAGCTCATGGAGAACTAAGGATGGCAAAAAGATGGACCGCACCTGTAGATTGTTTACATCTAAATTGGCAATTGAAACACTACAGCATTTGGTTCTCACCTGTCCTGCACTAACAGAACTGAGAACAAAATGGCTGGCCCCTTTTATCCATGACTTTTAGTCACTGTCAATTGACCAATGGTGGGAACGATTGATTCTGGGGGAAAGTTTATCATTAACTATAGCACTACTGAACTTCTTAGGAGAAGTCTTTGCCCTTCTGGGCTAAATGTAGTTTGGTTGTCGGGTACAGTAGCACAGAGCCTATGCCGACCTACCTGTGATGTGGAACTTGGAAGTTGTGATGTGTTGGCTACTTATGTCAATGATGCAAAAATGAACTTTTTCTGGAAATGATTTAATAATGTTGATGAATGGAATTTGGTAAAAGATTGCATTTTAACCTAGTGCTACTAAAAAAATGAAATACATTTTTTTTTTAATTATTTTCCTTGAGTTGTCATTTCGGGGTGCAGCTTCTCTACTGTGTGTCTTTCTTTGTTCTTCTTTGCAGTGCCACTAAACCTGCCCCTTGATTATCCACGGCCACTCACCCTCCTCTGCCTTATCTTGAATGTTGCCAGCGATTGATGCCATTCAGTGGGGCTGAAGGCATGAACATGTTCTCTAACAAAGCATCAGTCTCACCAACTAAAGGCTATGTTACTGTAAATGTGCATTTACTGGCTAAAGACAAACCTCAAAAAATTAAAAAAAATATCACATGCATGATTTACCCTGCTTTCAGCTCTATGAAGTGGGGCACTGAATATGCTGGGAGATTCATGAAGTTCAAGGTGGATCATGTAATGCAGCCTCAATGATAACACCAGGGAAGTCACCCATTGTACTTTGCATTAGGAAAATCATTCTTATAATCACAACACTGCACAACTATCTCTCACCCCCCGACCCCCGGGAAGTCCTTCACCTTGGCTGCACAGAATGAATTCTTCCCATTCCTTTTAATATATTGATTGTGTTTGCAGGTATGAGCTCCTAAATGCACAACTGCAACAACTAAAACTACACCAGCAATTTATTTTCTATTGTCCTTCTGCATTTGAAAAACATCAACACTGCAAGGGGCCCCCAAACATCTTTTTGAAACAACCCCTCTGACACCTTCTGCAGGCCCTGCATGCGACTGAGCAAGCTGCATATATTGCCATGGCTGTCATTTGACCCTGTGATCGGCACTGCAATGTTTTACCTAGCCAGCTTAAAGCACAGCTAGCTCTAAGTTAAGGTCAGTGATGAAAACAATCTCTACATTAACAGGGATGTAATCAGATGGAAAGCAAAAGGCCTGTCAGATTTAGGACTCCAGCAAGTCCAGATCCAATACCCATTATTGTGACTCACTTGCAATGTTAAAAATAAGCCTTTCCCTGAGCATTTCCACATCTATGTTCTATGTGGAACAGAGCAGTTCAAGGCATTACATTGGACTTCGCAGACAAAACAGTTTCCCATTTTACTTCTGGAGTTCAGGAGTATCTCATAAAAATCAGTGTCTAATGCCAAAATACTAGAAGACTGTTCTGTTGGCTACAAACAGGTCTGCATTTGTGGTCTCACGAGATTAGGTTATAAACTCATTGGGAGTTATTATGGCTCTGTCGATAGCTGTGCCGGTAAATACGTCATGAATTTTCCGGTGCCCGGGAATGGGCAATTACTGGGGCATTACAGCCCCAGCGGACCCGGTAATTGCCCATTGCCGGGCGGCGAAAAATATTACTCCCCATTCCCATTTGTGTCCCATTGGACTCAATGGGAATGGGGAGGACGGATGCACCGGCACCATTCATGAATGGTGGCGGTGCATCCTTCGAGTTCTGCGAGCAGGTGCCATTCCGCCCGCCAGGTCATACGTGGCGGCTGAAAGGCTCCCGCTCGCAGAATTCGTAGTTTGCTGGTCCAGAAACAATGCTACTGGTAAGCTTACCGGTACCGTTGTTTCCGGACCAGTAAACTTATAATGAGGACCATTAACTTTCTTTAAAGGAGCACAGAATCAAGGACAGAAATTAGCTACCAATTCAGAGATTCTCAAGTAAATGTAATTACTGTTAAATAGCTTTTAATTTTCTTTCTTTTTACTTCAGTCGTCTCAATTTGCATCTTAAAAGGAGCCAAAAATGACAACATACAAGTTTCATCACAAAGTTAGTGTGCTAATGACAAAAGTGAACTCGCTGCTGACTTGAATTAACAAAAGCCTTTAGGTGCCCAGCTCACAAAGCAGGCAGCGACTGTTTATTTTGTATGGGCAGGTGTAATGGGGTCTAATTCCACAAAGGGTTAATGATCACGCTATTGATAGACTTAATGCCTTGTAGATGCGTGTATATAGTAATACCAGCAGAAAACTGTTTGGTCCTTTCCTCAAATACGTGCTTGCTTTTGTTGTTGTTGCTAGGAGACCCAGGAAGAAAGAGGAGAAAAGGAGATCTGTTACGAATGGGCGTACTAGTGATCGGCTGAACAAAGTTACGTGCACCATTGTGCCAGTTTATAAGATTATACAGTTCTTAAAAGTTAAAGTGCACCGAAGTCAGTTTCACTGCAGTCCGATCCGTTGAAGTACCAGGCTCGAGAGAGACTTAGCGAAGCAAAGGAGGAGAAGTCGATCGAACAGCGCTCTGCGGCTTACATAACCGATGTTTTCACTGCCGTATACGAACAACGAAAGGGGGCGGATCTCCAGCTGATCCAGTAGTCCCCCTCAGCGTATGAGAGTCTGGTTCGCAGAGAAGGTGTCGCAAGGAGGAGGGGCCACAAAGACATACCGGCTCAAATCGGTCAGCTGGAAGCTGACGGCCTGACTGAAGGCGTCCACAAGTCGGGAGGGGCCTAGTCAGCTGTTGTTTCAACGCAGATCGTATCTTCAACACAAACAGTGAGTCGAGGGCCACAGGGATGCGGGGCACCTCCAGCAAGATGACGTGTACACAGAGAAAGCATACTAAATGGAATTGGTAGCAACAAAATATAGAGAATAACCAAGACAGTTAATTGAGAAGACAGTTGTTTCTATGCTATTTTTTTTTTAAAGAAAAAGAAAAGGACAAAGTCAACAAAAAGAACGGACGTACGAGCGAACAGTGGGGGGGGATGTGCAAAATAAAGGGTCTCACACCCGTAGTGGAGTGAGAAGGACAATAAAGCAGCAGTTAACACCTGAACAAGGCAAAAGGGATCCAGACTTAAGGAAGAGAAAGGGGTACATTTCGTTGGATGCGGTCCTGCATACATAAGCAAAACATAATAAAATAATGTATTCTTTTATGCTGCCCGTGTTTTCTAGGACACTCACGGCAGAAAGATTTTAATAGTACTAACATAATTAACGCTCTTCCTCAAACGTGGCATATTAAGCAAACGTAGGTATAAACGCAGTAACACACTCACTACGAGTGAGCAATGGTGAACCAAACCTACCTTCAGAGCAGGGTCCAGGCCTGAAAGCGAGAGCAGCCATGCAGGTGTCGTGCCTTCATTTATTGGGAGGCCCAGTCATTTGGCAGCTGGAAGCCTACTTCTAAGCCCAGGCAGGCATGATGGTAACTCGAGTAAGTTTCATCCTGCAACACGTGCAAGATCCAACCCTGCTGCTTCTACGTGTATAAAAGGACGTGCGTCCCCACCCCCGCTTAGTCCACATTGAAATGCCATTAGCTTAGAAAACAGCCAATGGAATTTTGAATACATGCTTGATTGACAGCAGACCCTGGACTCCCATTGGCCCAAGTCTGCTGCCAGTCACAGTCTGTGCCTCAACTTGCGATATTTGCGTATACACAGAGGCAACAGGGCTAGTCTTCCTACACCACGCCAGCCTCCAATGATAAAGTATAACGTAATATGCGTAAAGCCCTTCGTGCAGAAGCAGAGAGTGTCTGCTTAACAGGGGCGCGTCCCTGCACTCACAGGCCGTCACAAGCCTGTTGCAAACCCAACACATGCACACTGCGCGAGGCGAAACATACCCTTATTTCATGTGATATCTGCCCATACATGGATATGCTGAAGGTAAGAGCTAGGTGAAAAGATGCAAGTCTGTTTTCAATCAAAACTTACATCCTTCACCTACAATGGGGGGGGGGGCGATGCTTCTCTGATCGACCCTCCCAGGTCCAACTTGGGTCCTTGCTATCTTCTATCTTCCTCTCCACCTGTGGTGTTCCCCAGGAGTCAAACCTCTCGCCGTGGCTTTTCAACCAATTCCTAGCAATTCTTCTCGCTGTAATGCCATTTTCTGCTCAAACTTCCAGTGCTACGAGGACGACACTCAACTCATTTTCAGGCTGCCCTCGGCCACCTCCTCCACCTCTCTCATCACGATTGCCTAACTGCCATTCAAAATTGGTGTGCCGCCAACGATCTTTGTCTGAATGCCAGCAAGACTGAGATCCTCCTCATCGGCACACCATCACCTTCCTTTACCCCCACTCTCTGGCCGGCCTCCCTTGGCATTCCTCCTATCCCCACCTGCGAGGCCAAGAACCTTAGTGTCATTCCACACTCTCCTTCTCCGCCCACATCACTGATGTATCAAAAAAGTCAAACTTCCTACTGCACCTCCTCAGAGGTACTTTCCCTTTCCTCTCATTCCCCCAGAAGCTCACTGTCTCCCAAGCTCTGGTTCTCTCTAGGTTGGACTATTGCAACAACCTCTTTCTTAATCTACCTGCCTCTACTCTCCACCCTTTGCAACTTATCCAGAACAGGACTGCGAGACCTGTCCTTGGCCTCAAGCCCTGGGATCGTATCTCTCCAGCTCTGAAATCTCTCCATTGGCTCCCAGTGGATGCAAGGGTTACATTCAAAACCCTCTGCATTGTCCACAAGGCTTTCTGGGGCCTGGATCCAACATACCTTCAGCTATCCCTCCGCAAATACCTCCCATCTCGAGCACTCCCCTCCTCTACCTCTAACTCCCCCAGGGTCAGTCGTTTCTCAAAGAAACGAGATGGGGCTAGATCTCTGTCTTCGGCTGGGGCCTCCCTCTGGAACAGCCTCCCTGCCACTCTAAAACTTGAGGAGAACCAGCCCCGGTTCCGGAAGCACCTCAATTCCTTCCTCTTTGCTTCTGCCTTTGCCCCCCCTCTCCCCTGCTGATTCTACTCTCCCTTGGCACCATGAACCTGGCCACCCTCTTTCCTCCGGGCCCAGGTACCTGTTCCTCTTCCCACCCTCACACACTGCCTCCGGGCCACCCCTTGCACTGGGATCTGTATCTGTACCCATACAACCCCCCCTTTTTTTTCTTCCTGCACTTATCAGACCTACCCAGCCTGCTGCCTTAAACCCAGCACTTGCCACTTGCTGGCTGCACTCCCACTGTTTGCTGCCTTTTTATTTATAATTTATCATTATTATTAGTTGTTTTTTTCCTCCTCGCTCTGCACTCTCCTTTTTGTTCCCCCTTCCATGCACTTCTCCCCCTCTACCATGCACTTGCGCATTCTCAATGTCACTGGGCCTAGTAAGATCGTTGTTTTTGTTCTCCCCTGTTCCCCTTCCATTGCCTTGTCGCGCTCTGAAACACTTGTGTATGAGCGCGATAGAAATAAAATATCAATATCAATGCATAGGGGCCGCTACTGCACGGGAAGGAGAACGTGTCCCCCATGTTCCTCGGTTGGTGGAATCTGCTGGCAAACTTCTGGCATATTGAGTTCCCCACCGTGGCAAAAAGATCGGCCGGAGGTCTGCCCCATTTGACGAACAGACGGTTCACCTGATCCTAACTAAGGGAGTCTGCAATTGTGTTCTTGACACCTGCCAGGTGGAATGGGATGAGGAACATCCCGTGTCAGATGGCCCAATGCCAAAAGTCCTGAGCTTCCTTGGAGAGCAATGGGGATCGCGTGCCCCCTTGCTTCCTGATGTAGAACATGGTGGTGGTGTTGTCTGTGAAGATCCTTACCACCTTGCCTCTTGGAGATGGTAGGAAAGACTTGCGGGCCCAGAACAGTGCCCGTAACTCCAGGATGTTAATGTGTAGAACCTTCTCCTCCGGAAACCATAGACCTCTGGCGTGTAGATGTCCGGTGTGAGCGCCCCAACCTTTCAGAGAGGTGTCCGTGGTGACCGTCTCCTGGTATGGCAGGGTTTGTAATCCCGTCCCCTGGGCAATGTGGGAGCATACCCCCCACCTCTCTATCGCCCACCAGAACTCCACGTTGACGTAGATCTTGTCCGCAAAATTACTGTATACCTGTATTTAACTTGCATCCAATAATTCCTTTAGGGGTCACATCTGCAACCTGCAGAGATGGACATGCCCAGCAAAGACTTTATGGTCCAAACTGTGGCCATCTTCGCCAACAACAGCCGCTGTACCTTCCCTTGAATGGTCGCTAGCCTCTCCTCTGATGGGGATGCCAGGCAAGTCACTTTGTTGAGTCTGGTGCCAAGGAAAAGCGCGTTCTGCGATGACGTCAAGCAAGACTTTGGATGGTTCACGGAGAACCCCAGCTCCATCAGTAGCCGGACGGTCTCCTTCGTGTGCTCGTCAGCCAGTTCTCGGGAGCGGGCTCGTATCAGCCAATCGTGCAGGTATGGGTATACATGCACGCCCTGCAGTCGCAGGTGTACCGCCACTGGGGCCAGGCATTTTGTGAACACCCTTAGGGCTGACTTTAAGCCAAAAGGTAGGGCCTTGAACTGGAAGTGTTGGCCCTGTACCACGAACCGAAGGAACTTCCGATGTTTCCTGTGGATGGGGACATGGACGTACACATCCTCTAGGTCCAACAACATCAAGAAATCCCCTTCCTCCAGTTGGCCAAGCACTTGTTGCAACGTGAGCATCCTGAATTTTCAGATTGGGATTGCAAGTACTTGTCTAGATGGCGCAGCTCCAGGAGGGGTCTCCAACCCCTGTGTTCTTTCTGAACAGAAAGTATCTGAAATAGAGTCGGAGCCCCTGAGCCGTTTGGGAACGAACTCTATCGTCCCTTTCCGTAACATGGCTCACACTTCTTACAGCAGCTGAGGGATGTGCTGCTCCTGACGGGAACCGGTGGAATACAAGGGCACCTGCGTTGGAATTCCAAGGTGTGTCCCTGTGTCCCTGGGCGAGAGCGTCCAGCACCCATCTGTCGGTGGTGATCTTCCAGTTGCTGACGAACCTTGTCAGCCGGCCTCCCCCCAGGGTGCACGAGTGGGGGTCCAACGTCTTAGCTGGCTCAGGCTTGCTTGGGCAACGGCGATGCAGACCTCTGCTACTGTAGGCCTGGGAGAGACCCCTGTAGGCTTGCAGCTTGGAGGATCGGGGAGGTTGCCTGTATGACGTGGAGTATCCCTTGGATTATCATCTTGGTTTTCCCCTGGAGGAGCGAAAGGACGACGAGCGATGCTGCCACAGAGTGCCAAGGGAACGTGCTGTCTCCTGACCATCTTTATGAACAGATTCTCACCGCAAAACGGCATGTCCAGCGCCTTTGCATGAACGTCCTGGCGAAGGTTTGTAGCATTCAACCATCCCTGCTGATGAAGGCAAACTATGTTTCCCATCTGTCAGAAGCCGGCGTCGGCGATGTCCACTGCTGTAATGGCATGGTCCAACGCCACCTCCCCTGAAAGAGGGCGAGAGCCTCTGTTTTCTTGACGTTGGGGAGGAATACCAGGATAGGGCTCAACTTGTACCAAAGATCCCGCTTGTATCCGGACAAGATCGCCACAGCATTACCCGCCTTTATCGTGGATGCCGCTGTGTAGATGACTCTCTTCCCCATGGCGTCCATCTTCTTTCCCTTGTTATCCAGGGGGACTGATGATGCGGAAGCCGGGTTGGCCAACGTTTCTTTGCGGCGGCCGACACTACTGAGTCCGGCGACGGTTATGACCTCAAGCACTTGGGTGCAGAGTCCGGCATCCAACCTGTCTTGTTTGGTTGAAACCGGTTAAGGGTTCTTTATGAGGGCTAGGCCTTCCTCCCAAATGTTATCCAAAAAGTGTACCACCATGATCATCTTCCTCTTGGACTCCCGTCGTATACGAAGCCCCACCTTCTTGGTTTCCTAGGCCACCAGCTGGAAGAGCTTGGAGGCCCTGGAGATCGAGTGGGATAATCCCACCTCATCTGGTGGAGAGTCTCTAAGAGGGACGTCCAGGTATGGTGATTCCTCATCTGCCAGGACAAAGTCCTCATCTTCGTCGGTTTCTGTGGACGTCTCCGTACCAGTGCCTGTGTGTGTATCTGGGTCTGCTGGTGGAGTCGGGTCCCACCATGGTGGAGGAGACAGATGCAGAGGTGACGGATGACGCTTCCTCTTCGGCGGAGGCTGGTCAGGGGACTGTGGTACAACAGGTGCCGTTGCTGGGGGAAACCTCTGCTGGATCTCCGTCACTAGGGTGTGGAGTTACAGGATGTCCATGGATATGTCCCTCAGCTGTGGAGGAAATTATGGAGTGCTAGGCCCTGCACCGTGCCGTCTTTCTCATGGACTGTATGGACAGACGCTTGGTCATCGTCGTCCGTGTTTGAGATGTCCATTGGCTGAACGTAAGCCTTGGAGGGCTGCTTTGGGGCCTCTTCACTCCCCCTTTCCTTCCTGAGGGGCGTGTACCGGGGCCTGAGCCAGTGCTCCCCCCCACACCTCCAGGAGTGCCCACAGTCTTTGCCTCGGTGGCTGTGTTACGCCTGGGAGGCAGAGAAACCCTCTGCACTGTAGAGACCACCCTTGTAGGGTCGGTACCACCCACCATAGCAGTCGGCCCAGAGGATGTCAGCGAAGTGGTCGACTGAGTCTTCAGCTGTGTCTAATGATCCTGCTATGAGGCCTTTTTCTCTTCCTCCAGCCTCTGCTTCTCTGATTTGTCCCATAACTTAGCCGCAGTACAGGATTGCCTCATAGAGGAGGAACTCGATCGCAGGCTGGCTAATGAGGCGGACAGCGATAGCGATCGCGGCCCTTCCGGCCTGGGATCCCCATCAGCGTTGAACCTGGTGAAATCGGTCTTGCAGCTCTTGGCCTTCTCTTGGACCCCCACAGATAGAACGTCCTCAAAGGACGTCGACCTTCTCCCGGAGGGAAACTGCTCCTCGGACCGACCAGTCCTGGGTGATGCATGACCCGACTCGGAGCACGGGTCAGAGGTCTTGCTCAACTTGAGCCGTGCTGCCAGCCTGGTATACCTGTCTTTCTTCATTTTCTTCGAGAAGCCAGGCATATCTTGCACCCATTCTCGCTGTGGTCCGGGTGCAGGTAGTACAGACACTTCTGATGTTTGTCCTCCACAAAGACTTCCTGAACAGTGTCCTTACCTCCTTTTTCTCCTTCGTTATGGTCGTAGGGCATGAAGTAGGCCCAAGATGGCCTTCCAGAAACTTTGACGAACAACCGCCCTTGAGGGGCGCGCACCTTCACCGAGAACGGATTCCCGTTGCCGGCCGATGAAGATAGGAGCACACGGCCTCCAATGGCACAAAAATAGAACTGTTCCATGAAAAAGTTTGTAAAAAAGTACAAAATAGCCCCGAGAGCAAATCGAGGACTCCCAGCACTGAAGTGTGCTGTAAAAATCTGAAGATGGCTGCCAGAGGCGGGGTTTAGGGAGAGGACTGTCATTGGATGGGGGCAGCATGACCCAGAGGACAGTGATTGGTTTAGAGGACAAATACAGTTTTAAAGTGAAAGTGAAACTATTTTTCTTTTACCAAGGATTAAATACAGTTTTAAAGTGAAAGTGAAACTATTTTTCTTTTACCGAGGATTAAATACAGTTTTAAAGTGAAAGTGAAACTATTTTTTTTTTTACCGAGAATTCCCAGCCTGACGACAGGGTATATTCATGAGCATGTGAATCCATGCCAGACTCCATGCTGGAGAAATGAAGTGCTCTGTCTGAAATTGAGTGCCAGCCCTGCAGGAGGCAGAGGGAACACACCTATCAAAGATGGGTCCAAGCACAGTGACTCTCCTCAATCTCCCGACTCCTCCACTACATTTTCTAGTTAACAGCTTGTCTATGGGAATGGGAGTACAAGTTGCCTCCAAAAGGGTACCATGCCTTAAATGTATTACCAGAAAAGTAGACAGGGAGGGAGCCATATATTCCAATTTAGACCGAAGATGGTCTTAAACACTGATAAGAATGGCTCTAGGTGTGGCACAGAGGCGAGCCCCCTCGCAGAAAGGATATGACCCCTTTGTGCTAGACAGGGGCTAAAGGTCCAAAGAGGACATTGGGTGTAAGGCACAGCTGAAGCCACAGTAAAGACGATCCTCACTGGGACTAATCCGAGAGCCTATGGATCTCAGGTTGAAGGGGCAGTGATGAATCGGGAAGCCTACCCAGTTCCTAGGGGCAGTCAATACCCCATCAAGTAGGGCCAGGTAATAGAACTACTGAGTCTAGTGTGCATAGGTACCAACCAGGGAGGCCAGGCAATAATAAACTAGGGTCTAGTGTGCTTCCTGGATAAGATAAGGATGCCTTAAGACAAGGTTTCTGCAGTTGGAGTGGTAGGGCGCCAGAATTAGTACTCTTGGAGAGGACACATGAACCAAGTCCCTAGTCACATCTCAAGACAGGTCTCATCCCCCGTGGTTTATGTATTTATTTATTTTTACATTTATAAAGCGCACTAAGCCCAGGGGCATGAAGGCGCTGTTACAAGATAAGTTACATAGGCTGCCAGTTTCTGTAGCCAGGGTGGCCATTGTCTGTGTGTTGAGGCTGGCGTTAGAGAGTGGTGTGTTAGATGGACAGGAGAGTTTTTAGCTATTTGCGAAAGGTCCAATATGAGTGTTGGGCTGGTTCAGTGAGTGCACTAAAGTATGGGTCCTGGTGGTGCCATATTACATTATCCCCACTAAGATAACTCTGGCATGGGCTGGAAAGAGGAGATTGGTTACAGAAATGTTGGGCAGCAGGACCTTGATGGTAATGCAAGAGCTGTCCCTTACTAATGCTGCACCGCCTCTGTACATCGGAAATGGTGGCAAAAGACTGAAGATTCTTGTCAAACGGGCCCAACAGCTGGGCTGCTCCACCTGGAGACTTTAGTAGAAAAAGGCCTACCTTGGCACAGAAAAACCAGTGTGCCCCTAAGCCCCAAAGGAGTCCTGTGAGTGAGCGAACAACCCCATAGAAGAGAATTCAAGCCAGGGTATGGTAGTGTCCAAGAATACCTGTTGCAATGACTGCCTTGTCTTTAAAGGAGGATGACAGGATCCACAAGTGGACATTCTGAAGTGGTCAATACCAGAGAGCTGCGTTGTAAGGAAGTGCTGCTCTACCCTGGCCATCATAAGCTCAGAGCAAACAGCGGGTCCGCTCCACAGTAACTGAACTGGCAAAATCAACATGCTTACTTTAGCCTTGAATAGCCCTAAAAGACAACAGCAAGTGTTGTGCACTCACAATGGATAATAATGCTCCAATGGAATCACTACAGTGAAGGCAGAGGTAAAGAGGAAGGTCTTGAGGTGCCTCCGGAACCGAAGATGGTTCCCCTCAAGTTTCGAGAGACAGGGAGGCTGTTCCAGAGGGAGGCCGCAGCAGAGGAAAGGGATCTAACCCCAACTCGTTGCTTGGAGAAGTGACTGAACCTAAGGGAGCTGGAGTTGAAGGAGCGAAGAGCTTGAGTAGGAATGTATTTACAGAGGGAGAGTTGACGGTATTGTGGACCCAGGCCCCAGAAAACCTCGTGGACAATGCAAAGGGTCTTGAATTTAATCCTTGCAGCCACTGGGAGCCAATGAAGAGATTTCAGTGCTGGAGAGATACGATCCTAGGGCTTGAGGCCAAGGACAAGTCTCACAGTCCTGTTCTGGATGAGCTGCAGAGGACGGAGAGTGGTTGCTGGCAGATTTAGAAAGAGGCTGTTGCAATAATCCAGCCTAGAGAGAACCAGAGCTCTGGAGACAGTGAGCTTCTGGGGGAAGGAGAGGAAAGGAAGAATACCTCTGATGGGGTGCAGTTGGTAGTTAGACTTTTTTAAGACGTCAGAGATGTGAGGAGAAAAGAAAAGCGTGAAGTCAAAGAGGACCCCGAGGTTCTTAGTCTCACAAGTGGGATTAGGGAGAGGGCCAAGGGAGGCGGTCAGAGAGTGACAGGAAAGGAAGGTGCAGGTGTGCCGATGAGGAGGATCTCTGTCTTTCTGGCATTAAGGCAGAGGTCGTTGGCGGCGCACCACTCCTGGATTGCAGACAGACAGTCGGAGATGAGAGAGGGAGAAGAGGTGGCAGAGGGGAGCCTGAAAACAAGTTGGGTGTCATCCGCATAGCATTGAAACTTTGAGCAGAGAGCAGCAATGCAGTGGGCGAGCAGTGCCAGGTATTGGTTGAAGAGCCAGGGAGCAGGGTTAGACCCCTGGGGGACACCACAGGTAGAAAGTGAGATACAGAAAAGGAAGGACCCAAGTTGGTTGTTGGAGAGGAAGGAGGTCAGCCAGGCCAGGGCCTGATCAGTGATACCCATATTATCACAGAGGCGATTGAGCAGGATGACATGGTTGACCGTGTCAAAGCCAGAAGAAAGATCAAGTAGGATGAGGACAGATGGAATATTAGAATCAAGGTTAGAGAGCAAGTCTTCACGGATGTTTAGGAGAGTAGTTTCCGTGCTTCAGGCAGCTCTGAAGCCAGACTGATGGACATGAAGACACCCAACAGAATCAGTGTGAAGATTAAGCTGAGAGAAGGCCAGCTTTGCCAGGAGTTTGCCCAGGAAAGGAGTGAGAGATCGGGCAATAGTTAGCCGGGAAAGAGGGGTCATCTGTGGGTGTTTTGAGAAGAGGGTGCACAAGGGAGTGTTTCAGAGGGGGAGGGGAAGGCTCCAGAAGGGAAGGAGTGGTTGCAGAAGTCAGCCAGAGCAGGAGCAAGGGTGTCAATGTGGTCCTTGATGGTTTTGGATGAACAGGGAAGAACCTGTTTTGATAAGAGTTTCATAGATCAGACTTGTCTGGAAATCTCTTCGGGGGAGAAAAGAGGAAAGAGGGAGGAGAGGCGGCTGCATAGGGGGCCAGAGGTATCAGCGAGAGAAGGGAGAGGAGGAGGAGGAGAGGACGAGAGGGTGGATTGGATGTCCTGTGTTTTTTTAGATTAAATGAGAGGCAAGGGCCGTGCAGAGGGCCTGGGAGTGATTGCAGAAATCGTCCAAGGGTGGATCAAGGGTGTCGATGTGGTCCTTGATGGTTCTGGATGAGCAGGGAAGAACCTGCTTTGAAGAGACTTTCATAGATCGGACTTGTCTAGAAACATTGTCAGGGGTGAAAAGGGGAAAGGAGGAGAAAAAAGCAGGAGAAACAGCCAAAGAGGGGGCAGGGGTGGTAGAGGAGGAGGAAAGGGAGGTAGAGGTAGAGAGAGTGGTTAGGATGTCCTAAGTTTTAGTTGTGAAATAAGAAGTCAGGGCCGTGCAGAGGGCCTTGGAGGGAACATGAGAGGTAGCGACTGCAACAGGAGTTTGGCCGAGTTGTTAGATGCCGCAGAGACGCAGGCTTGGATGTAGGCTCTCTTCTTAGAGAGGACAGAGAGTGTGTACTGCCTTCGGAGCAGAAAGCAGGCCAGTTTGTCAGGGGATGCGCCTGATACCCTCCACTTCCTCTCAACCGCACTACACTTGCGTTTAAGGGTAGCGAGGTCGGAATCGTACCAAGAGTTGCACTTGGATGTGGGCTTCAAACGTATCCTCTTGACAGGGGCAAGGACGTCAAGAGTGTTAGAGATAGAGAGATGAAGGTTAGAGAGGGCTGTGGAGTGTGAGTCAGCCAAAGGTGTAGAAGGAGGAGAGAAAGTAGCAGCGAAAGCCTCAACTGACACACGCTGCATAGGCCAGATGACCGAGAAGGTAGGTGGCAGTGCTGGGGTCGGCTTGACCTGAGGGGTAGAGAGAGGTGGGAGGAAAGGAAAAAGTGGTCACTCCAAGAGAGATGAGTAGTGAGAGGGTTAGAGAGGGGGAGGTCTGAAGAGATCAGAAACCTCCAGGGTGTGCCCTGCAGAATTAGTCGGGCCGGAGGGAAGAATAGTGAGAGAAAGAGACGCAGAGGTTGTGAAAGAGCCCCGAAGAGGGGTAGTAGCATACAGGTGGATGTTCAGGGCTCTGAGGAGGAGAAGAAGTCAAGGTAGAGGCAAGGGGGATGAGGAGAGGTCAGCCCACTCAGAAAGGAATAGGGCGGCCTGTAGATAGTGGCCACAGTGAGAGAGAGACCAAGGGAGATAGAGAGCCTGTAGACCAGGCATTCAAAGGAGGAGTAGTCATGCGTTGGAATGACAGAAGCAGGGATCCACTCCGGGGAAAATCAAGGCTACACCCCCACTGGGATGGTTGGTTCTGGGTTCGGAGAGGATCTTGTAGCCATCGGGAAGGAGTGTCAAAACTCGTGACAGAGCTGGCCGTGAACTGAGTCTTGGTGAGATCGAGTACATCCAAATCAAACTCTTCTAGGAGACGGCATACGTCAGAGGAATGTTTAACAGCGGAGTTGAGAGTAGCGATGTGGAACAGTTGCCACCTTTGAAGGACTTCCGTGGAGGTGTACAGGCCAGAGGTATGCCCTGCGGACGTGTTGGAGGTGCCTGAGGATGGGCAGAGGAGGAAGGAAGAGATGGCAGGGTAGTCAGAGAGGAAGAAGAGAGTGCCAGAGAGGTGGCAGAGGAAGGAGGCAACAGGGTGGCCAAAGAAGCAGCAGAGGAGCCAGAGAGGGGTAGGTAGGGATAGAAGGAAACGAAAGGAAGTTGATAAGGTGCGGGAAGCATCTATCAAAAAGGAGGAGATTGGCCTGTCGGTGCTGGACCAAGACGGTGCCATTTAAGTAGACATTAATGATGGTCTTAGAGGAGTGGAAGAGGGCCAGGAGCACCTCCCACCAGGTGCCACCATTAATGAGAGAGGAGGAAAAAGGAGGAAAAAGGAGAGAGAACAGAGACCTTGTGGGGGGTCCACAGGCCTGGAGAGGGAACGACAAAGAGGATGTCGGTGAGGGTCTGTCTGGAGGAAGCACTGGTGTAGGTATTAGCGACAGGGTTTGAGATTAGGATGTCCCTTTTGAGCTTCTTCCTATCAGACCTAGTGAGAGGGATAGGATAGTCGAGAGAATAGTAGTTAGAGAAGATAGGTGAGATAGAGAGCACCATACGGTGTGTGGGCGGAAAGAGGAGGGAGGATCCCAGGCAGGGCGTGGGTAGTAGCGCAGGGGTCAGACAAGAGGGAGGCACAAGAGGGGACACAACAGGGAACAAGAAACACCAGACTTCAAAATCAGATGCAATACAAGAACCAACAACAAAGCACAATACACAACAAGGAACCTAGAAGTGAAGAATGCAGGCAATGCAATGTAATGCTAAAACCGTAGAGAACAAAACAATGTCAATACAGTAGGGAAAGAACAGCTGCAGTGTAAAGTACAGTACAGAAACCCAACCCACCAAGGCACAGAACACACAATACACAACTCAGGAACCTAGAAGTGGAGGAAAGCAGGCAATGCAAAGGTACAGTAGAGAAACAAAATAATGGAATGGCCATGGAAACACCACGCAAAGGGGTGACAAAACAATAGGTCAGAGGGCAAAGGGGCGAAAGATGCAAGAGGAAGGTGGGGAAACGCTGGGAGGGAAGCATGGACAAGATGCAGGGGCCTACAATGCGAGGGAGTGCACAATTACCTTCCAACATTTACCTTACAGCGAGCTGGTTACTGATCTCTTTCCTCAGCTTGCTCCCTCCTCTGGAACAGCCTCCCCTTCCTCTCTGTCTGGAGACGGATCTCCTCAAATTCCAGAAACTCCTCAAGACTTCCTTCTTCACCTCCTCCTTCCACCACTCCCTCCCTTGCTAAACCCCAAAGTCGCTGGGATTGGTGGCCTGAGTCCTTCCGTGTCCTTCTGGGTCCTGGCCTTATGTCCAATCACCACAGCCTCCGCCCTCCCCCCAGCACTTGCCTTTAGGCACCCATTAGCCTGTGTTACCCTTCAGGCCGGCACCTATTAATTGGCAGGTGACCACCCACCAAGTGATCTCTACCAGGCACTTACTGTTGCTTGCAACTGACTCTCTAGAACGTCCTTCTCTGTGGAACCTCCAGTACTTACCCCCCCCTTCCTGTCCCTTCTCTCTCTCTCTGCACTTGCACAATCCGAATGCTCACAAGGCCTAGTAGGACCGCCTTTGTCTTTGTTCATCATTGTTATTTGCCTTTTTCCCGTTGTTCCTTCCCCTTTACCCTGTGGTCGCTTTGAAATACAATTTCTTGATGTATAAGCGCCAAATAAGCACAATAAAGAAACAAATACATAAATTAATACAATGTCGTGCAGCTAGCTAAGCTGTTCCAGTCATGTTTGCTTTTGATAGAGGAGGCTTAGTAACTTTTTAAAAAACATTTTTTTAACAAACTAAAATGTACTAAATGTTAAATATTTTTATCTTTGGAAATATGCGCCATAATTATTTCTGCTGTAGTGCATCTGTCGCACCTGCATACCTTTGTGGCAACCAGGCCTCTGTCGTAGAGAAATCCTCCAGGTACTTGTCCCATTGGCTGATCAGACCATACATGTCCGGCTGAAGGAGTTCAACCCCCACACACTGATGCCAGCCCTGCTCCTCTCTGTGAACACCACTTTCATTGTAACTGTACACGATTCCTGGCATCAATGACAAAAAGAAAGTATTCATTTCAAGTAACAAAACAGAATCCGCCCTACTCGATCTCAAAATACAACTTGGCGACCTCATGGACATAGGTAAACCGGCACTTATCCTCCTACTAGATCTGTCTGCTGCCTTTGATCTCGTCAACCATGATATCCTCAGTTGCAACAAAAAAACGATGCTCACTTCTCACCGCAAGCAATCGCTTGGATTGCTTCATTTCTAAATGGTCGTCTTTCCAGACTCCGCTTGTGCCTCCCCCACCACCATTCACGGTGGCGTCCCACAGGGTTCATGTACCGCACCCACGCTGTACAACATTTTCACCCTCCCGTTCTTCAATGACCTGGACCGTCGTGACATAGCTTATGCCAACTATGCCGATGACACTCAAGTGTTACTCGCACGAACCGGCATCTACGAACAAGACGCTGCGCATTAAACAAGATATACAAAGCCTTCCAGACATGGATGGCAGCCAACGGCTTCTGTTTAAATGGAGATAAAACAGAGATCCTCGTAGTAGGCACCAAAGAAACACTTAACCGTTCCCCTCAATACAATACGTTTAACATTAACAACTCCATTATCACAGCCTCATCAGCAGTGAAAACTTTAGGAGTCTACCTCCATTCCTCTTTTTCTATGACACGCCAGGTCAGTGCCACAGCCTCCTCCACTGCACTCACCACCAAGGTGATCGACACAGTCAAGCCCTTCCACTCTACAAAAAACTGCCTAGCGATTGCCAGAGCCACAGTTGGCACCAAGCTTGATTACTGCAATGCTCTCTTCCTGGGGAACCTTGACAAAAAACTCAATAAACTACAATTCACACAATATAATGCCCTCGGAGCAGCACTGAGTATTCCCAAAAGGGAACACATTTCACAGGCAAGGAAACATGCACATTGGCTCCCGGTGAAAGAACGCATCCTTTTTAAAACCTTGGACATCGCGCACAGATGCCTCTCTTCCGACGCCCCAACATGTGCGCTTTATAAATTCAAATAAATAAAATAAATAAATAAAGGTTACATTCATCATGCCACCAGGAGGTACAATGTCTTTACTCCCTCTGCTAGATAAGAACCTTCTCAAAAGACACACTAGTGCTTCTATTCCAAAGAGAAAAAGACAATCAGAGTGACCTCATCAGCCCCCTTTCCACCACAGTCATAACTGTGTGCGGGTACAATAGGCGCGGAATGCCTTCACAGCTTGGAGGGGTTTTGTTACAGGTTAGTTCTTTCAGCATCAGGTATTGGCTAGGCACGATCAGGTTGCATTGCTTACAGCGTTGACAGAGAACGCTACTTTCTAAATGTACCAATCATTACTTACGTATTCCACATTACACAAATCTATTCTCATAGAATGGCAGAGATAACACGGATAGGCCTTTTGCGCAAGAACCCCGTTCTACCTCATGTACTCACCAGTCCTTTTATGCGAGGCCTGCTGCCGTCTGTGCACATAGCCTTTTATCCAATGGGAACAAGCCTTTTTATGGACTTCCGATAAATCTAATGCTAAAACGCGGTTAGATTTAGGCAGAAATTAAAAACTAATTGTTAGCACTTAACAAAGGGTACGTGTTCTATTTTAACCATCTCCCTCGCAGGATTGATTTTCAGGTAAATGCGTGCGCTGTATGGAAACCCAAGAGTCTAATCACTAAATTAACACAAACAAGGGCCCTCTGAGGGAATACATTTCTATGAAAGGAGATACGCCAGTTGTTGAAGTACGTGTCGGCTTCATTTGGTCTAATTAACAAGCACAGAATGGAAACAAGCCTGGTTCATCGCACATACTTCAAGCATGGGCAAGCGGAATCCACTGAACAAAACTACAGAAACAGCAACGTGGTTTCACTAATGAAATGTAATAACTAATAACGAGAGCTGCGAGGGACAAATGACCACACAGCCAACCAAGGTTACCTCTCCGTCGGATGGTAAACTCAGCAATACTGTCATTATGTATTTCTGTTGACGGTGTGGGACTACTTGCTGGCATTAAACACTGCTAGCGGTTACTATTGACTGGGGTGTAAATACATATTTTCGAACAACTATCAGTTGAATCTATCAGGGGAAATGGAAAATCGACAATAATAAATACCTCCAGCAATGACATCATTTCTGAAGCAGAGTTCGTATCAATGCAGCACAAACCATATATCTAACATCTGTGTTTTAATCATTTGAGCCATCGCTGGAGACAATAATGGCACTCTTTAAATCAATTCTATTGAACTTACTCAGACATGGTTAGAATTATCTTTTATCTGATTGATAATAGTTTGTAGCTCAAGTAACATGTAATGAGCACAAGAGCATCAAGCGTTACTATTATTTAATGCTACTCAATTTATCACCAGAAGGATGATTGGCTGAGTCAGTAGGGTGAGATAGCAAACCTCTGTCATGCAGGTAGAGTGCTGATCTCAGTAGTGACTGCATAACTCAACAATCTCCAGAAATTTGGATAAGCCTTAATTCTAAGTACGCACATCTTGATTGTAGTCCTGTATTTTCTTATGAAGAGTTTCAATTGAATCGCCAAAAGTTACGGAAATGGGCTTGTACTTTAGTAAATTACCAGAGGTTTCTTTGCGAAATTCGTCAGATGGATGTTCTGCTCTTTACCCCAGACTGTCATAATTTTGTTATGGTCACTAATGTCATGCTGCTTTGGAAACTTACACAGAGTTGAAGCCTTGCTCTTGTCAGCATCCTTCCTTCTCAAGAAGCAATGTAAGTCACTTTCTTACTCCAGGTTTTCCCAATGAAATGTGTTGTCCTCACTAGCTTGTTCTCTGTAGAATAGCAAGTTTATTTCCTTCTTTTTAGCTCTAGGCCGTAGCGTCCTCTTACTGTTTTATTGTAACTTTATTTGCAAAAGAACATTTTTTACCCCATATGTTAACAAATACGATGAAATAACAAACAGTCAGGGAGCAGCGCAATCCAATAAAGTTACACCTGGAGCATATATTGTTAATATGTGAATTAGCACCAATTAGCACCTAACACAAGTTCTCAGCGGCTGGACCGTACAATCCATCACAATGTAACTCTGCTTATTAACCTATTTACTCTATCAGGGCTCAGCGAGGAGACTGCGAACTATGTCATGTAGTTCAAAATGTTCCTTAGCCCAATAATCTGTGTTTTCTCTGAACTGTTCTTCATTTGCTTTTCTCTGGAGATATGATTGCATGTTCTACCATATATCTTTTAGTGAAGGTACGCAGCTACCTGTAAACTACAATAAATAAGATCCATGATCCATTCACATCTGAAATTGACAGATCTCTTTACTTAAATTATGGCTATTCTACATCTAGATTATAGAAGCAGGTTTCTAAAAATCGCCTTTTCACTTTTGATTGTTCCATAAATAGCCCCAGCAGCCACGATTGTGGAACTAATGGTGTATTATCACAATATAATTCATGGAGCCCCTTACCATCACCCAGACTGCCTATGCCCTTGAACAATGCTAGGATAAATGCATACAATCTGCTTTATCACCGCCACGGCTAAAAGAAAGTCTTCTTTCACATTTGGAGTATTTGGGCGCAGCCTATATGGAGCATGACATGCTTGACGTACACATGTCAGGTGTATCAATGTATGCCTCTAGTTTAGGGGGACCAGCCTAGTCTGCATAAAAGCCTTCTGCCATTCTATCAGTCGGCTGTAAACCCAAAGATTCGTCCCATCTGTCCCGAGCTGACAATTTATTATGTACTAGTGTAGAGAAATCTTATTTATTCTCGAAACTATGGGCATCGCTGAGTAGAGTACTATACTGCACTCCAACACCCGGAAGCCCATTGGTTCTTTTGTACTGTATGTTGTACTGTGTGTATATCCAGGAGTCTAAGCACTGAATTAACACAAAGGTAACACACAAGGGCCTTCTGCAGGAATAATATTCCAAGAAAGGAGATTTACCTGTTGAAGTACTCAGCGGCTTCATTTGGTCTAATTTAGAAGAATTGAATGGAAACAAACTTGGTTAATCAGGCGTGGATAGACTGAATCAAGAAAGAGTAGAAAACTGAACCGAAGTAAAGAAACATCAACGTGGATTTCCGGTTTAAATGTAATAACTACGAGGATATGCGGTTCCTTATTGTATATTGAATACCAGAGAAGCAAGGGACAAATTACAGCACAGCCAAGATTACTGCTCAGCCGGATGGTATAATCAGCAATTTTGCCAATATTTATTTCTTTTGGGGGTATAGAATTGCTGCTGGCATTAAACACAGCTTTTGGAAATTATTTCGATGTTAGTTGCAACCGATAATAAGAACCAGTTAATCCATTCACCTCACCATTGTGTCTGAGGTTGTCAAAATATATGAAAGAGCTCCACACAAATACATCTCCCAATTTCTCAAACTGAATTTGAAACTTCCTTTCAAACGTAATCAAGTGGCCCTGCACCGCAAAGATCAGCACATTCGGTGGGTGCATAATAAGGGATATCCGACCCACCTTGAATATAGGGAGAGTGATCCATCACTCAAACTGTTTTCCGCCACCTCCTGCGGTTTAACATAATTCTCTTTTTTAAGTTGTTTCCACATTGATTGAAATAGCTATACCCGGATATCTTACTCTCTCGCTGGAGTCCATTTGAATCCCAAATGTAACGCTGCGTGATTTGGTACTGGTGTGAGCGGCAAACGTTCAACGTTAACCCAGTTAATTCTTAAACCGCTGCACTCCCAGTATACTATGGTTTAATTTACTCAAGGGCTGAGTACTATAGGTTCTTTCACATATAACATGTCATCCACATATAACGAAAATATATGTTTTTATTACATACTTGAATGCCTCTGTCCGCATGTTATTGACGTAATAGTCATTCAAGCAGCTCAATAGCTATTAGAGAATGGAGTCGTGACAGGGGGTTAAACAGAGTTGAGTCCACCCCATATGCTCTGGGCCTCCGGTTTTCCATGTAACAATCAGATCATATTTAAATACTTTGCAAGAAAACAAGATCTTTCCAATACTGCCAAAAGGAATGGCAATTCAACAAAGTTGAAAACCTTTTCATCACCGAACTTGGCAATAGAGGCAGGAATCTGTGGATTAATAGTAAGCAAAATGGCACACAACCTCCACAAGTTATTCAATGTCGCCCTGCTAGGAATGGTTCCTGCCTGTTCAGGTAATATTAAAAAGAGCATGTGATCTAACATTCTATTTGCTCGTATTGTTGCTAAAATGGTATTGCCTGTATTTATAGGTGAATGCAGTCTGTAAAAGGTGCAGGCATTTTGGGTCCTTATCAGGCGGTAACAGTATTGCGATCAATGCAGTTCTCGTTGTTTTTGGACGTTCTTCCTTTGCAATGCTATATGTGAGGACATGTCCACAATATATTCCTTGTGAAATTCGCAAGTTAATTCAGCAATGCCCGGGGCTGTGTTGTTGTGCAGTGCTTTAACTGCTAATTTAATTTCATATATACTAATAGGCGAGTTAATCATCATTTTTTGGTCCACCCATCCGAAAGTTATGTCATCTAGTTTCGTATTGATTTCATTGTTGTGGTGGTGCTTCATTAGTCATAGTACCCTCGAAAGACACCAGATATGCAAGCGCTGACTGCATTTCTTTTCCAAGGGGTACCTTTATGGCCTTAATCACTGCCGATCCCTCTCTTGTTTCATGCGCTACGCTAAAACATACCTAGTTTACCCCTTTCAGCATATCTTGTAGCCAACATTTTATGGTCCGTTTACTTCACTTCACAATCGGTCGTATCTCTAAAGCTTACTACCTTACTTCTACGTTCTGGCAATAGTCCTCTGTAAGAGCACGTCTCTACTCTCCTCTAAGAGCCTTTTATCTACCCAGTTCTTTTTTTACTGCTTACAATATACCCACTTCCTGAGAGATGCACATCCCCTGAATAGCTCCTGTGGCAAACCAGAAGAAGGAGTAGGACGAGTCAGTGATATGGTCAAAGTGGTTTATTTAAAATAAAAGTTAAAACCCCTAACTGGCCATATTTCGATGAGTGAAGTTCCGTACCTAAAGAAACTAAAACTAAGGGTGCACGTCAAATTAAAAATTAAAAGTCCTCTGTCCGAATCCTAACCACTACCTGGACCTACCACTTTAGAAAAACAAACAAAACTAGACAGACCAGGACAAGTATAGTATTGATAGTTCTAATGTTCTTCAATATGGTACAACAGTTCACATATTCTTGGCAGACATTGCTGTCCCAAAATAAAAGATCCTCAGTACGTTTTATCTTAACACCAGTATCTTCACAACAAGCCCAGGGCTCTTGGTTTCCGCAAAGTCTTACTGCTCTTTGGTAGACTTGCTCACATTTAACAACATACTTTACATAGGGTGCTTGCCCACTAAGGTTTCTTAGGTTCCTGTAACCTTGCTGGCTTCCTCAGCCTGGATGCAATCTGTTTGTATTTATCAGATTTAAACAGGGCACTTGCCCGTTCAGGTTTCGCAGGGTCCCGAAACCTTGTCGCCTTTCTCAACCTTCCTTCAAATGTTCATGTCTCTTTTGATCAGTTCCACAAGAGCACTCGTCCATTCAGGTTTTCTCAGGTATTGTAGATCTTCCCGGCTTGGATGCAAAGTGTTTGTATCTCTTTCGATCAACTTACAAGGGCGCTCACCCGTTCAAGTTTCTCAGGCTCCCATAACCTCATAGGCCTTCCCGGCCTGGATGCAAAGTGTTCCTACATTTCTTGTTCTGTTTGTATTCATCACATTTACGTAGGGCGCTTGCCTGTTCTGCTTAATCCAGTTCCTGAAACCTTGTAGACTTTCTTAACCTTGGTTCATAGGATTTGTACCTCTTAGTGGTAGTCTCTCCATGGAAGCGTTCGCTTACCTGGTTCTTCGTCTCTCGGCAGCGAGTGATCTTCGGGCACTGAGCTCTGGGATTTGGACTCTCCCCGGTGATCTGGTCTCTGCGTCGGTTACTGGGCCCCAGGCCTGCCACAGCCTCCCACCAGAGGAAACAGATGCTTCTCCATTTCCACCTCTCCCTCCGACCCTGGCTTCTCAGTCGGCTGGGACGCCAATCTGTTAGCATCCGGTTAGCATTAGATTCGCTCTTCACGCCCCCTCTGGCTCTGTGGTCTAGCGTGACTCTAACCCTCCAAGACATTTCCTCCACTGAGATTCGCCTCTGCGTAGGAATCACTCTCCTCCATGTGTAGGAGATCCCCAGACCACCTGATTTAAAGTTCTTTGTGTTTTTAAACACGTCATCCCAAACAAAAGGGGTGTGTCTTTCTTCTGTGACTGTGGCGTTCCGGCGAGATCCAGCATTACATGAAGCCAAAACCTTTGAAGCAACGGCACTATTCACTGAATCCAAAATAGTATCACAAATAGAAGAGTTCTGTTGCTGTTCTTTTACTGTGGTGTTCAAATGAGATTAGGCATTACCTGAAACCAAAGAGATTGAAGAAATGTCACTGTTTGGTGGTTTTAAAAACAGAAGTAACAACAGTCATTCCAATTCTAATGTTGGCAGACAATGTATTCCAGACTCAGAGTCCCTTATCAGAATTTGAATCCTTGTCCTCAAGAGGGGCATCACTCCCAGTGAGGTCCAACTTGCCCAGACCCTTGGGAAGGGTCTTCCTTAGCGAGCTCACCCCCCTAGCCTCAAAGGGGTTGGTTCTCCCCTTGGGAGAAGGGACAAATACCCTGGATTTGTCACACTTCCCACACAAATTGTGGGTCTTCTTCCACATTAATATTGTTTTTCAAAGAACAATCCAATATTATTAGTAAATCCCTGCTTGTGTACCTCCTCTGTCAAAGCCTCCTGTTTGAAACGCCATCTTCTTCAAGTAATAAGTTTAGCTGGGAAAGCATACCTCACTAACACAGTGAGTGGTCAGAAAGAGTCCTAGGCAAAATGGTGCACATGGTCCCCCACTCAAGCAGGTTCAATTAAGACATTATGTAGCTAATATGGGAGTAAGCATTGTGTGCTGTTGAATAGAAAGAATATTACTTCTTATCTGGGTAGAGGTGGCACCAAACATCACTTAAAGTATAGAACTGTGATAAATATTTGAATGTGTTTACTGCATTTCACAAACGTGTGTGTGTGTGTCATCTTAGATCTGTCTAAATACAGGTCGAAACCTATGTTAATGACTCCAACCCACACATTGTAATGATCAATATATGTATGTATTTTCCTTGCTGCTGCCTTAAAGAAATCTGACTGATCTAGGTTGGGTGCATATATGTTGACTATCGCCATTTGCATACCATGTATCTTTCCTGACACAATAAAAAGCATGCCAACCTCATCCCTATTGTAGTGTGCATCTGTAAAGTGCACAGATATATGAAAAAAAGTTCCAGACACATATGATGAAAAGTACATTTGATCATCCCAAGTAGATGCAAACTGAAACTATGCTTCACACGTACAAATGGGCCTCCTGGAGTATGATTTATGTCTCTTACCATACTCCTTAATTTGTATAGCCTTGCGGTCATCACTTACTCCACATATGTTCCATGTCATTATATTTAAATCTTTATGCGCCCGTCATACCCATAAACATAGGAATCAACATCTGCTATCACATTCTGAAACCAATTTGACCATACTGTGTAACGTCATGCCTCAGTACTGACATCCTAACTCACTATGAAGTGTCATGAACTCTCTGCTAACACAGCAAAATCTCTGTTAACCAAACACTTTTAGCTAATACAAGTCTCCCCCACCCATGCCAGTTCCCCAAACAAACCAGCCTTCCCCGTAACTTAGCCCACAATTGAATCACTATACTGTGTTTCCCACTGCAGTGGCAGCAAGGGAGCAGCCTCAGTGAAACTCCTCATCTTCCGACATGGTGGTCCTGACATAGTATTTTTTTCTTCTTGCATCAGTCCAGTCATTCTATTTCTTCCATTCTGGATTCTTCTGTACTTTTCTCATGTGGTATAGTCTTCGGGGGTCGCGTTGTCATCTTAAGTATTCCTCTGCATCTTAGTGATCCATGAAAAAGTGTGCATAATCGTTATCCAGGATCCTTAGCTTTGGTGGACATAACAATCCATACTTCGTTGCTGGGCATAACATTGCATACTTCTTCCCTTTGTCTCACTGCTACATTTCATTTCCAGAAATAAGTTGTAGGCTTTTTGTGTTGCTGAGCTGAAATCTGGGTAAAAGGAAAGGGTGGCACTAGCAATAAGTATAGTTATTTCTCTCTGTCAGCACTTATCACAATATCCCTGTCCTTAAAATGTAGAATTTTCATTAGAACTGGCCTTGGAATTGTGGCCAGAGGAGGCCTGGGGTAAACGAGCAATGGGCGCACTCGAGCGTGAATTGCTGCATCTCCAGCGGATTAGTTGGAATCTTTCACAGTAATCTTTTCATATATATCTCAATTGTCCCCTTAGTCTGCATCGACTCCAGATGTGCAATCAGATGTATGTTATTTTGTCTACAACTCCCTGGATAGTCCTTCGTGCATTTCGTTGTTTTACTTCAGCCTAAAACGGCCACCTACTGCCACAGCTGGCCTGTAGTATCCACCATGCCACGAATCTGATCTTTCCGCTGTCCTTATCCTATTCCCAGTTGAATCCAGTTGGATAGAGAAGAAAACAAGGGTCTCTGTATTGTGTCTATTTCAGCACTGCATCTATGATTATATTACGTGCTTACATAACATCAGACATATTGTGTTCCACCTTCGCCCTCCCTTCCTTATTCCCCATGTTTGTTCAGTGTTCATACTTCTACTTTGATTTTGAAGAAATTGTGTATTTCCATCCAGTTTCATCCATAACGTAGCACTGCACTTCTGTTCTTTTTCTGTTCTCTATAAGCTCTAGTTCCCTTGCTCCTTGGCATCACTAGATTGTCTACAGCAACACGGAGGTGGCACATGAAGCCCACTGTGAGTATACTCGGACTTTGTGCCACCACAATCACTGTGCCAATGATCGCAATTTTAAACAGTAGTTCTCTAAACTATGATTTATGGGCAGGGTGCACTATATGTCATTAGATTACTTTCTCTAATTGAATATTGACAACTTCACCAGTATCTGTTATGCCACTTCAAATTACTTTCAGCACTGTGGGTTGCTCAGAACTCCTTTTACCACTAGGCAGCACCTCGTCCTGACCTTTCCTTTTGTGGATTTTATTTTGGTGGTCTCTGTGTGCCGGTTACCTGGCTTCACACTGGGATGCTGTTGCTCATCCGCACACCCCCTGTGTACTGCTCACCACCGCCATTCGTTCAAGCACCATGAGGCAATGTCTCCAGAGGCACCCCACTCTGGTAGTCCTCTCATTATGGCAGTGCAGCATCGATCACTGCCTGGGCAAGGCCGCAGCCGACTCTTAACTCCAGAGACCAACACTCAGATCGGATCGTCCCTTCTCACAAGTGGCCCTGTCTACTCACCTCCACCCATTATTGCTGGATTTTCCGGCTCTGGCGGGCTGCAGTGCCTATTTCTGGTGCCACTTCTTTTTCTCCGCAAACCTGTGACATATACACTCTGAGACAGCACTGCAGAGCACTCTTGCTCCTCCGCTCACAGACTCTGCTCACAATACGTAATTATCAGCGACAATGCCCGCATATTTATTTTATGAGTTTCTCACCCTGTTCAGAGTCCTCAAGGAATGCAGCTATCTTGGTTGCTGCACAAGAGTGCCTCCTCAACTGTTTTGAATAATGCCCTATAATACATTGCAGTCTGGGGTGTACTGGCGATGGTGCAATCAGACCAACCCCACCCATTCGCCCTGCACAGGGCGGGGGTCTGGCCCTGTGCTATCCGTATAGGCGATTTCAGGAGATTCTGCAACTTTTTCAAATATAGGAAGTTAGGACACAAGGTCGGCATACCAGTTTGGGGTGTACTGGCGATAGTGAAATGTGACCAACCCCACCCATTCGCACTGCACAGGTGTGGAGCGGTGTCCGGTTCTGTGCTTGCTATCAGTATAGGTGATTTCGGGATATTGCCAATTTTGCGATTTTTCAAAAATAGGAAGTTACCACACAATAAAACATACACAAGGCTATAGCAGAACCCCACGTGCATGTCAGCTACAGACCCGTGCAATATAGGGTGGTAACGCTAGTATCTGTATAAAAGCCTGAAAATAATGTTTTTACTACAGGTTAGTTGTGACATCACAACTGACTTGTAATAAGAAAATGACATCACAACTGTTCTGTAATCAGTTATTGCACTTAGGTTGTGACATCACAATGCCTGCTGCTTGAGCCAGGAGAGAGAATTACCGCTGGCGCTGCAGCACTTAATTAAAGCAGTGAAAAGCTTTTCAAATTCCTTGCTTTCAGAATAGTTTTCTGTGTCACTTCACAGCCATTAATTGTCTGCATGTTATTACTTATTTTAATGGACACTTTGTTTCAATACATTTTATTAAACTGCTAGAAAGTTTTTTCTGCAACACATTAGGAGCTGCATTTTTGCTTTTTTTAAAATGCAAACAGATTCTATATTGATTATATGAATCAGCTAATGGAAGACCTCTTACATCATATTAAGCAAGAGACAAGGTATTAAAAGGGAATGAAAGTGTGTGTCCATGTGTTATAAGGAACTAGTAAAAGTACCCACTCTCTGAACAGGCTCTGTAGACAGACACGATAACACTCATCAATTGTTGAAAATCAATGATCCTGCAAGTCGCTGTTCCGATTCGCTTATTGCTTGATGTCCTTTGCACCTTGAAGTAAACTGCACTCAGAATGGGCGTGTGTGGCTGACTGACATACCCCACAACAGAAGTTGGGGGGAGGCGAGAGTTGGTGTGCTGCTGCACATGGGGACCTTCTTTGCTCTCGCCCCACCTGTCACCTCACCCTGGTGTGGTGCAGTTCGTTGTGGTGCAACTATCTCAGAAACTGCATCCTAGGGCCTTGAAACGTGACTTCTGAGGCCCTGCATGGACCTCGAGTTTTGTTAACAGTTTCGAGGCCGTCTACGATCACATTGATGTTTCGCCTATTTCAGGTAACCATCTCATGTGTGAAGGTGCTGAAATCCAGGGATAGGGGTGGGATGTCCAAATGTTGTAGCCAGTAATGTCCAGAGGGTTCCAACAGGTGACTATGCAAAATATGGTGCTGATTGGTGAAACAGTGTTGAATTGTATAAGGAACAACCCTTCGCCAAGCCACGAACTCACAAACAAATTTAGTGTTTTGCTGAAATCTAGGGAAAAAGGTGCGGTGTCCAAATGTCATGCAGCCAGTAATGTCCTGAGGGTCCCAACAGGTAACTATGCACAATTTACTGCAGATTGGGGAAACGGTGTGGAATTGTATAAGGAAAAACGCTTTGCCAAACCACAAACCCACACATTTTGACTTTTACCGGAATCCGGGGACCTGGGTGAGGTGTGAAAATGTCATGTAGCCAGTGTTGTCCAGAGGGTCCTAGCAAGTAACTATGCAACATGTGGTGCAGATTGGTGAAACGGTGTGGGATTGTATAAGGGACAAATATACCCCCTATCATACATAAAAAGGATATTGGAAGTCACCTTGGAGTTTCATGACCTTATAAATGAACTTGGACGATTTGATCATGAAACTCCTCTGTGACGTATGGAACGGGGTACTTTATACCATTTGTTGTGATGTAATAAGAACCTAATAACTCTAGCAGTAGATCTTGCGCACTGGACATTTCGAAACACCTCTTGGTGTTTCTCCATTCAGGACCCACCACACAACACATCCGAAAATCAGAATACCCAAAACAACCTCTGTTAGTTGCAGGAATCTTTACCTTTTTCAGTTGATGTTTGTTTTTAGATTGGACCAGATTATGATTGTGTCCAGATTATCAAAATGTCGTCGTCCTTCAATGGTCACTTAAGCAGCATATTTTAGAAATGTATGCACATTTTTGAAGTATTACATTCATTTATTATCGGTTTTAGCCTTTAATCACACATTTCGATTTCATATCTGACAGTGACCTAAAACTTGAAGACCTGAGATATATTTATAAAGATGAGATTATGTATATTTAACATTGGTGATAGTGCTTTATTTGCTTATCACATTTCCTCTGAATTTAACCGTACTCTAATTCCAAACGGTTTCGATGCTAACGCAAACTAAACAAGAGAGAGGGGCCGCTTTGCTCAACTGGTACCAAGTACCTTTCATTAAGGGGAGCTGAACAAACCACTGGGTTAAAATGAGGTTTGAGGTCCACATGACAAGATAATAACACAGTGCAGAATATTTCACCTACATTTATGGGTTTCGAAATACTGAAAATGTAACTAATTTGGATATTGTAAAAGGCATTCCGATTGTCAATCTATATTAGAGTGTCTGGATCATCTCAGGGCGCCCTTATTTGGAATGTATGAATTAGCAGTGAAAGTTATTCAGCCCTTGGGCTAGATCGAGTAGATAAAGCAACACAATCATTCTCTATGTATTTGATGGTTGCGACAAAGTGTTCTGTCTGTGCCTGTGGTATGAATGATATGGCATTTATAATGCGTCTATACACAAGTATTTCAAGGCGCGATGAGGCAAGGGGGGGGCAGAGGGAAGTCAGAGACAACGATTTTACTAGGCCAGGTAACATTAAGGTCGCCGGAGGGGAGGGGGATGGGGCAGTGCTGTACATGGGATCGGATGGTCACAGGGGCCGGCAGTGTGATGCTGGTCCCAGAAGGAGAATACCTTATAGTTATCCTACCCCTTACCAGTGATTGGCACTGTGTCTGTTGGAACTCCAGCCCTGCCTTCTAGAATGTAAGTGAAGCCAGGAAGTGCAGTGATTTTGAGCAAACCAAAGTTGATTTATGGGGTCATTATTTTACAGCCTAATAAAGTGGTTGTCTCAATACTTGGTCTCCAAACAGTTCATCTACTTTAATGAACATCTCAACATTTCATAGAAAATGTAAAACAATCTTATTTCCATAACTTCCTGTGACCGTTGATTGCCTTACCAGCACTGTTATGGCCGTTTGGGGTCAATAGCACTCTAGGAATTAGCTTTAAATTAAAAACGAATAATAACTTTTAGCACTAAGAGTTTAGTCTTGTAGGCCACAATTATGAGTCGGCTTAGTCTCATGAGAAAGCCCACCCATGGCGCACTGCAGTAGATGCCACTGTATGTCAGAGGGGGGGGAATGATGCACATGCCCCTCAATGTCAGATAGAAGTTGTGACATCCACATCACTGTGCTTCAGAAGTAGGAGATGGCACCCACATCCCTTAGCATCAGCAGAGACAGATGGGCTGCTTCAGTCACTTCCCAGAAGATATATGAAAAGTGTCCAGAAGCACCAAGCCCAATGCTTCCTACTGTCATTTCCAGATTATCAGAAATTGCCACCAGTAGATGATTGCCCACATGCAGTCCTTGATAATGAATACGTGCCACCAGTGGCCAGGCTATACTGTGCCTGTGCCAGTTACTCACCTCTGCTGATCCCTGCTGAAGGACATGGCTCCTCAGAGGCTGGGAACTATTCTACTCCTCGATAATGTACGCTCTCCACCACTGACCTGGCTATATAGAGCAGGCGCCGGTCACTCACCTCTGCGGATCCCTGCTGAAGGACATGGCTACTCCCTGACTCGGAACTACTCTACTCCTCGATAATGTGCGTTCTCCACCACTGACCTGGCTATATAGAGCAGGCGCCGGTCACTCACCTCTGCGGATCCCTGCTGAAGGACATGGCTACTCCCTGACTCGGAACTACTCTACTCCTCGATAATGTGCGTTCTCCACCACTGACCTGGCTATATAGAGCATGCGCCCGTCACTCACCTCTGCTGATACCTGCTGAAGGAGAGGACTACTCAGAGGCGGGGAACTACGCTACTCCTCGATAATGTACACTCTCCACCAATGACCTGGCTATATAGAGCATGGGCCTGTCACTCACCCCTGCTGAAGGACTTGACTACTCTACGACTGGGGCTACTCTGCTCCTTGGAGGTGCTTGTTGGGTTCCCAATGACCACTCAAAGTTTCTACCCATGTATTGCATTTTATTCTCAACATCTGACAGAGAAGTTGCAGTGCCATACTCTGACCTGCCACAGAGCTGCTGAAAAAGGGTGACTGACAAGACAGTGGATGTGCTCTTGCTCAAGAAGCCCAATAGCAGAGAAACCAGCAGTGGGGTTTGAGCGGTGTGACCGTTGAAGGTGATGCAGCTTGCTGCTATTTTATTGCAAGGTGTTCTGGGGCTGCTGCGTTACTGGGCTGTGACATGCAGTGCTAATGAAAAGTAGTGGCAGTGGTCTGAAGACACTAAACCAGATGCACCGAGCACAAGGCATGGAGTATAGTACTCGTTTAAGAGCAGTGAAGAATGTTCATTGGTTTTTGATGCAGGTAGGCGTCACCCCTTTCTAGGGGTGCATCAAGGACACACAGTTATTACTGTTCCACTCTCAGGAACAGAAAGTAGAGGGGCACCAGGAAAAAACCTTCCTTCACCATCACTGCCACTACACAGGCGTTAGTTCCATAGTACTACACTTGGGACATAACTGGTTCTCAGCTGTGATTTCTCAGCTACGAGCAGCTCGCCAGCTCCAATCTAAAACAACAAAGACACAATTTTGGTAGCTACAAAATAACGGTGCAGCGATGAATAACTGGGCAGATGAACATGCTAAGCCACTGCTGCCACAAGAAGGCACAGCAAAGTCTGTG
Source organism: Ambystoma mexicanum (assembly GCF_040938575.1). Classification (NCBI taxonomy): domain Eukaryota; kingdom Metazoa; phylum Chordata; class Amphibia; order Caudata; family Ambystomatidae; genus Ambystoma; species Ambystoma mexicanum. Next base: position 522,105,829 of record NC_090923.1, read on the forward strand.
GACTCCTAACCAACTGTGAGGTGGTGCTGACATAGCATCTTAAAAAGGCTCCCGGTTGGCATATTCAACAACCCATGGAAGTAAGTACATACTACATGTGCCTCTTCATTGAGACAATTATATACAACCATTAGGCAGTCTAGTATTTCATGAGTTGGCAGAGGCATAGTACAAATAACAATTGGTGCTCCATCTGTTGCTTCTGAAATACATTTTTCTGAACAGTTTTACTCCACCAGGTTGTGGTAAAGCACCACTAATGAACCAAAATGGAAATGGACCTGGCTATTCAAAATCATACCAGGTGAAGCTTTAGGCGTCTTCTGCAAGGATGCAGAACATAACGTGGATGTTTGAAGAGCAACAGGTTTTCTGAGCTGATGACCGGTGGGGCTCACATCTCTTCTTTTTATCTATAATTGTATTGCCAATAAATCCTTTTCCCAATTATTCAGTGTTCCGGCATGATTATATGCACCTCACCCACCACACGCCATATATATGCATTTGAGCATTACATGAAGAGTACTCTAAGTTTTAATACATATACAGAAAAGCTTCGTTGTTAAGAGGATGGTTAGTCTAAAAATGCAATTTAAGATAAAATATACCGTGGCGCATGGCTTCAAATCTCATTCTTCAATCAATGGCGGTATGGCAACATTCACAGACTTTAGTTCGCTACAGCACCCACGCATATTCACGAGACATAAATAAAAGTAATTTCTCAGTGTTTAATTCAGTCCTTACAATCAATCATGCATGTAATATATATGAGCCCCATCTGGCCCAGCCAAGGTAACAGAGCAATTCTGTTGCAAAACAATCATACCTTTAGAACTAGAAATTCCAACATGAAGATCTGAGTTTCCATCATATTCACTGGAAAGAAAAAAAAATACGATATTGAATTGCTGCATTTCAAATACAGCCTCTTGCAAAAATCAGAAAGGACTCAGATTCTAATCATAGTGGCATTAGACTTGTCTTGTGCTTGTGACATGGGAGTTGAAGTCTGCACAGTGACATTAGATGGCACATTGCTTGGCAATTTTGATTAGAAAGGATGGTCATAGACAAAACTATTAAACATGTAACATTACTGATCCAACATATAAATGTAGAGCATTGTTCATTAAATGGGCATCGGATGCAGGGCTCATGTTAACCTGCGGATAAGCACAAGTCAGGCCACACTGAGAATACGATTTTCAATTTTGAAGAAAAAAAATAAACAATAACATATCAAAGTTTCAAATGGATTTTCAAATCTGAAAAATAAAAAATACAAAATAACACATCAAAGTCTCAAATTCTCCTACCCAGTATGATGAAGGCTTTTTCATCGTTGAGCCGTGAGGAGAGAAGGGGTGTGGACACATGCCGTTTGGCTGTGGCGAGTATCAACTTTTCAACAGACTCGCTTTTTCCTGCGTTGAACTCCACTGTGCTGAGTTGGAGGTGCGTGTGCCTTTAAAACTTCAGCTGCCAGTCCGGTCAGCTGACCATTTAAGGCCGCCTCAATCGCCCTTGTGGCGTTAAGCCCTGAGGAGAGAAGGGCTGTTTGGCGAGTGGGCGAGCAGGAGCCCCCATACCGCCCATGATTTTGGACTCCAACTCACCAGCCTTGAGGACTCGGGCTCAAAAACGGCGCGATGGGGTAAGCGGAGCTGCCATCAGTATACCCATTCAACGTCCTCATATGAACAAAGTAAGCCGATATTTTTCTTGCACATCTGACTTAGACACAGATATAGATGAACAAGCTATTTCCCCCCTTGAAAGCACTGTATTCTGCAAACTTAAAGCCCGTGTTTTATCTACCGTTGCAACCATGACTGAAAGTGAAGCCGCACACTTGCGGTCAAATGCTAATGCCACCGTTGAGTGCTTGAATAACAACTTTGAGTCATTAGATGTTTTACAAGCTGGATCGCCAACAACTGTAAACATTGATGACGACGAAATTGCCTGTATAACAATTCAATCATCTAGTGTTGTGCTTGTTGGCTTACCGGGTGATGCGCCCATGGCGTGTCCATCCTTGAGCGCCATGGACGGCGGTTGTGAGGGTTGTGCGTCGAGGGTCCTGGCAGATTGTGCTGCCGACGCCGCCTGCCCAGCCGTAGAGGGGGGGCTGGGGCCGGTGCCTGGGGGCGAGTGTGTGCCCTTCGAGGTCTGTCCCTTGCACGATGGGCGGAGCGCGGGAGCCATGGAGGGTTCGGGGGGCGTGGCTCCCTCGCCATCGTCTGATTATTGGTCAACAGAGGGAAACTGGCGACCTTGAACAGGTTACACCATTAAGTGCCAGTTCTCCTGTACACAAGTCAAGCAGCTTGCATTGCGAGGCTCACCTTGATGACGTGTTTGCTCATTCAATTCCATCAATTCCATCAGTTGCCTGTGTAGGTCAGGAGCCTGTCCCTCGCTATTAGGACGATGAGTCATTCAGACTTGTGGGTATGCCGCAACCCGACACGTGTGAACCTTGGATTCATGCCAGGAGAGACTAACTTGGCGTTGCAAACATGGTGTTAGAAAACCTTGTGTCAATGAACAAAGCGTGTAATGAAAGAGGCCTAAGAGGTCATCCTCTACCAAGGTAAGAGTGGACAAACAACCAGCGAAAAGGAAAAATTCCCAACTAACCGGAGCAAATGAGGACATATGGCACAAAGTATGCTACAAACGACCAAAAACAACTGATCACACTCCTAATGGTTGCCATTTACACAATGTATCCGTCTCCATGCTGACCTCCCAAAAATGGTCGACAATTGCACAACAGTTAGTCATTAACGCTTACAATTCGCCTATTGAGAAGTCAGTTGCCTGTGGCTAATGGATCACTGTCTGACGACTCAAGACTCATAATTGATGAAACGTCCGTTCCCGAAAATTCGCCATGTTCGAGATGAACCCACAAGGAAAGCACGGTTTCGCCAACCTCATGAAAATATTCCCAAAGGAAGTACACCTATGCCACCTCCAGAGCTACAAGCACTACACATTTCATCAACGGCGATTTCCTTGGCACCCTTCATGGAATTGTATGAAAACATACATGAAGCCACCAAGGCCTTAATGCATACTAAACTGATTCATCTTGAACAAGTATGTGATCGTTCATACAATGAACAACACGAAGGAATTAAAAGATTGGATGGGTTCTTTCATCTATTAAATGAGCAAAGAATAAATGACAACTTGGACAAAAAACGTTTGGCTGAAGTAGCGAGAGAGGCTCTTGCGCTATTCAAACACAACAGAACAACGCCTAACACCCTAAGTCAATCAGAAAACCTTAGTACAGAAAGTAGCTTACCCAATTGGTGCCATAAGCCTCAAAAAGAATGTGGTATAAACAAGATTAATCTAAACCCTCAGGAGCCCCAAAGAGGGCCAGCTCCTCAGGCATTCGATCAAGTTAGTTTGATTAGACAGAATGGACTCCTCTCCAAAAACCTTGTGACGTCATCCGCCTTAAGTGGCGAGAGCATGCCTGTCTTGCTACCTGAAACTGGGCACACACCAGTGCCGCGACTAGAAGGCACAATAACTCCAGTGACACCCTCCATTGATAACATTGTTGACATCTCGTTTTACACTGCATTTGAGCAGGCGCGGAGTAGTGCAAATCAAACACAGCTCGATTCTCAGGCAGCATCGACTTCGCAAGTGGAGTCGTGTGTAGATGCCGTCAATATCATTCCTGTTACATGCCCCACAGCTGATCCATCTAATGTCTACCCAATATTCAACGGGGCGCCCCTTACTTCAGCGAATGTACTGATACTCAAACCATCCACTAATCATTCCCTCAAACAAGGGAAAAAAAAATTTAAATCAAAAGGGAACAAAACATAAGGTGTTGCAGGGGGCACGGAAGTTCCTGCGGAACATAAATGTGGTTGAGAATGTGGCTAGTAACATCAAGTATCATGGCTTCTTCCTTAACAAATATTAAAAATCATCAAGTACCACATTCAATTGACATACCCTCAAGCCAACGAGTAGCGGACTTGGCAGGTCTAGATCTTGACATGCCTAATGAGCTTCTAAACTTATGAACATATGACGAGGCGGGGTACGTAGACCTGGAAGATGATTCTGACTCCAACTCGGGAGCTGTAATGGAGGGCACTCAAATCGTCAACGATGGCACTGTAAAGGGGCCTATAAATGGGTCTCAGGAAAGTAAAACAAGACATAAAGAACCCTAAATCAATCAGTTGTCCAAAGGAGATCCTGTAACCTATGCGACAAGAACCTATCACATCTGGAAGAACTTGTCACATTGTTATTGAAAAGGATGGGCACCAAGTACAACCTATCCCTCCAACTAGTCCGGTCTTCTTGACCTTACACAAAAGAGGAGGCGTATCACCAAAGAATCACGTATTGGTTGCCTTGAGAACACATGGCTTAACTCACTTGATCCTCTTAAATCTGCGGCCACTAAGACTCATAGTGAGCAACCAGAAACCCCTGTTAGTGGTGAGACAGACAGCTGTAAACGATCAATACAAAACTCAAATGCTCCTCAGTCTCGTTCTCAAATAACTAAGGTAACAACGTCACGAAGAGCCAACATGATGGCCCCTGTTCACAAACTTATGATTGAAAGGCTCGAATCCTCTGATAAGTTAATTTTGAATCGAGGCAACACGATGAGGCTACTCCACCTTATGCCATCTCTACTTGCCATAAGTTCCAATGACTTGAAGATCGTGGAGTTTTTTGATGAAAAAACGAAATGACAAGGTGGTGTTACATGTTTCATCATCCTTAATCGCGTCAACTATACTGGATGCCAATGTAGCCTTGTTTTCCTTAGGCTTTGAGGTCTTTAAATTCAATGAAACACGACATCCATTGTCCTTTGAATACGACGAGACTCGTGATCACAAGCTCTTATCAGGAGGCTCCTCTGCAAGTATGACAACAAAAAAGGAGCCGTTAGAACGGGGTTTGAAAACGAACTCCCGTACTTCCAAACAAGTGGACTATACGGTTGATAAATCCCAGCAATCCTCAGAAAGCCTCGTACAGAAAACAGCTAAACATGCCTCTGAAATGGAGCTTCAAAAAGACAAAATAAGAATTACTATGCATGGAAACTTAGGTTTGGATTGCTCTAATGTGCCTAGCAACAGAACCTTAAGCGCAACTGCAGAACAACATGAGTGGGAATGGTTGCACGCGGTTTTGAATAACAAAAATCAACAATAACGCCAAGACGATGCTTTGCAAAAGGTGTGTAAACTAGCATCCTGGAACACACGTGGTTTCTCACACTTGTTTAAGTCGAACTGGCTCGATTACTTGATATTGCATGCTTACAAGAAACATGGCTAAGCGAAGTTCCAGTCGCGACCGAGTTTGAGGTGGCTCTAAACCCTGCGATAAAACCTTTAAAAGGACGTCCGATGGCGGGCCTGGTTACCATGGTTAGAAAATCTCCTGGCTGGAGGATAGTGAATTCAATCAACCACTCACCATTCATCCAGGTTACCTCAATGGAATTGCTAGGCCAACGTGAGACGTGCACTGATCAGTTAATTATACTAAATATGTATTGGCACCACAGAAGAGTTGGGAAACAGGATTTTATAGACTACACTATGGAAATACTTGATCAGTTACTGGAACACTCCGGCTGCGCAAACATAATCATTTGTGTTGATTTAAACATTGACTTGTTTAATCCATCCGAAGCTGAAAAGAAATCTCTGGCACATTCGTGGTCAGAGGAGTTGACCACACGCAATTTACAACTGCTAAATGGAAACACCTGTGACGACATGCCACCAGCTTCCACTTGGCATCGGGCCGGCTTGACCTCAACCATTCACTACATGTTTGTGTCGGAAGCTTTACATCCACGTATAAGATCGTTGAAAGTTATAAAAAAAAAACGACAGTGATCACGACATGTTAGTAACAGAATTTTCAACCATACTGAAGTTTTTTTTTTTATTTTTATTTTTTTATTTGTAACATCTAGTTTTTACAAAAACTTTTATTACAACTTTTCCTAAGATCGTTAGTAACGCTTTCCATTAACAATTTAGCTCATGTATTTTCAGATTAGGACTCTGTCTAGAAAGTTTATCACTGAACAGGTAAGATGTGTCGAACTTCCACTCAGTATCCGAAACCACAGATCTTCCATCTCTTCGTTTACTGGCTTAAATTTACTCAAATGGATGGAACGCAACTTGTTTAGGGCCACACATTCAATTATCAGATGTTTTAGTGACTCTGCAAAGAGATTGCAGTGCTGACAGGCATCTTCAGTATCTAGTTTCATTTTTCTCGTCACCTGCATGTGGTTAGTTTTCAGCAGATTTAATCTGAGTCTAAGAAATTTATCTCTATGATATCTCGATGGAAATTGACACAGATAGTTTGGCATATTGTCCACTTTATTCTTTGTTGGCCCAAGATTCAACGCTGTCGGCATTGTTTCGAGTTTGTTCACGTTGTCTATCCATAACCATTCTTTTAATTTTATTCTTGCGATCTGTGGGCGGTTCATCAGGGTTTCCGTTGAAATATTTGCATTATGCAAGATGGCTTTCACTTTCTCAGACCATCTTAAGAGCAGCCCCTTATGTTGATGTGTTCCTTCAGATTTTAAGATTTTGTAAGCTGGTGCAGGGTTCGACATCTCCATCTTTCGCAGCAGTGATAGGGATTTCCATAGAACTGTTCCATATAAGCTTTCTAGTGCCAGTTCGTGGCGTATTATGGTCATTGAGAGGTATTTTGGCAATCTCAGTACTTGGCGCCAGAATAAGCCTTCCAAGGTGGGCCAGATCTTTAGATCCAAGTTCCAGCCAGCTTCTGACCCAAACGTTATTGTAGGTATCACTTTTTGGGTGTAAAACGTGCGTAGCGGTACTACTGAAAATTTTCCGTATAAAGAGTGTATTCTTGCTCCTTGTAGGGCGAGCATTCTGGTCCGCTGGAATAGATCATAAACCCAGCTCTGCTCACGAATCGAGATATTCATCATTATTCCTAAATATCGAATTTCCTTGACTTCTTCAAGAATATTGTTATCAATTCGCCATTTGAAGTTCTTTTTTTTTTTTGGCGACTCGATCTCTGCCAAACCTCATAATTTTTGTTTTTTTCACGTTGATTGATAAATCATTATCAATCATGTAGAATTCAAGCTTTGACAAGAGCCTTTGTAGTCCTATCTGAGTCTTATCGACCAATACTAAGTCATCTGCATATATCACATAACTTATTGGATGTCCATTAATTTTTGGGGGGAAGCAGATGACACTAGCCAGTGCAGTAGAGATGTCAGCAATATAGAGTTTGAATAAGGTGGCAGAAAAGTAGACATCCCTGTTTTACTCCTCTGGAGGTAGTAGACTGAGGTCTCCACTTGCGTTTAGTCTTACTCTAATTGTTGTATTGGAATGTAGTGCCTTTATCGGTTGAAGCAAGGCATTTGGGCAGTTTCGCTTTTCCAACTTCTCCCATAATTTAATTCGATTAATTGAATCGAACGCTTGCTGTAGGTCGATGAATGCCATGAATAATTGATCTTTCTTATTTAGGGCATCAAGTTTTAGCACATTTACCAGCACAAGATTGTTCTCTACTCCTACGCCCTTTGTGAAACCAGTTTGTCGTATATCTGGTAGGTTGACTTCATTGGCCCATGTAGATAGCTTTTTTTGTAAGAAAGTCGCCAGCACTTTGCCAATAGTGTCCAGGAGGGCAATCGGTCGATAGTTGGCGGGGTCGTCACGACTGCCCTTCTTATATACTGGTACTATTATTGCCTCAGTCCATGAGCTCGGTACCTGTTTTCTTTCGGCTATCGCCACGAAAAGTTTGCAAATGAATTTGGACCAGGCATGGCTGTGTGCTTTTAACATAGTGTTACTGATTCCATCTGGCCCAGCGGCTCTTGAGGTCTTTAATTTTGATATGACCGTTAGAATATTTTCTCTAGACTCAATTATGTCCCAATTTGTGTTGTTTTTTTCACTCACTACAAGGTATGGTGTCTTTTTTCCTGTAAAGACACTTTGAAAGTGCGTTATCCAGTCGCTTTCGGACACTCCATTAGACATTAGGGCGTCTTGATTAACCGTGCCTTTATTCAGGATTTTCCATATTTCCCTTGAGTTATTTTTTTTGATCAAGGCCAACATTTCTTCGCCACGTTCTTGGTCTCTCTGAATAGAGAAAGATTTTAACCAATTTCGATATTGTTGTCTGTCTTATTTGGCACCAGTCATTCGCTCCATGCTGTTTTTTTAATTTGGTTATGTCTTTCCTGAGTTGTTTTTTTTTGATTTATCAAAGTGTGGCTCCACTTATGTTTGTGATCTTTATTATTTTGGAATATTTTCCTAGCAAAGCCTGTATTCAGGTTAGGTAACAACGGTATGTAGTTTAAATGGTCGCCGTTATCATAGTTTGTCGCTTGTATATCATTGGACAGTTTGATAATTTGGTATTCTTTTATCCTTAGTCGATTTCGCCCATGATTTACTTCAAGTGCTTTGCTGTTAGTCCTACATTTCTTTTTATGTTTCAAAAGCCAGGACATTACTAATGGGTAATGATCACTGTTGATTGTACGTATAGTTTGAAGCTTGGTGATAGTTGCAAACACATTTCTAGAAGTCCAGAAATAATCTAAGATCTTTTTATGTCCCATGTTCTCCCAGGTGAAATTTGGTGGTATGTCGCCTCTCACTTGACCATTTGCCATCATGCAGTCGCGGGCTTCCAATTCTTTTCTCCATTTCGTTCTGTTTTTATTTCCATGACATCCATCTAACGAATTTTCTTTGAAGGGTTTCTTGTGTTCATCAAACCACGAAATGTTCAAATCTCCACAAATGATTATTGCAAGGTCCAGACAGGTACGTTGGTAGGTATCTATTATTTGCATTACAGCAGATATAAATACATCAGTCGAGATTTTTAACGGATTCCAATACACGTTCAAGATTAATAAGTGTTCTTTGTTGTTTTGAGTATTCGAGGATTGAAGTAGTGTTCCTTGGACATAACTATTTGGGTTCATTTTTTCAGTTATTTCCCAATTTGTTCCTGATTTTATCATTGTAATTAAGCCAGAAAATGGACGTCCCTTACTGTTTTTTTCTGCTGGGTTTAGCAGTGTTACATATCCATCTTTAGTTGGTGGCACCCGCAGCCAGGTTTCCTGTAGGCAGATGGCGAAATTATTAGTTAGATCAACCGGGAAGTCGTTGTATAGATGGTTGAAGCCCCTTGTGTTCCAAGAAATCACAGTCGCAGGCGCATCAATTTCCTTTTTTGTTTTGCGCTAAAGCTTAGTTAGCTTGTTGTCATGGTTCCTTTTCTTTGCATTACTAGGTGGAGTGATTTTTAACTGTCTCCTCAAGCTATCACGTTGCTGTTCCAAGGTTTCTTTCACTTTTATTTTCTCAGAGATCACTGTTGGTCCTTGGCTATTTGTTGGATCGTAAAGTGAGATTTGAAATCCTAAGCACAATAGATCCTGCTTTGCAGTTAGTAACATTGTACGTACTGCTTGGGAATTTATGTGGAGAAGTACAATGTCAACTCGCTCTTCCGAAAGTATTCGACAATACGGATGTCGTCGGACCTGATGTTCCTTAGCGCTGGTACTGCATGTAGTAGACGTAAAATGTTTCCACGATTCAAGTTAACATCAGATTCATTTTGGAAGATGTTTTCGATCATGATCTTTTGATAGGATGCCTTAAGTGCTGTTCGGGGAAAATCATGTAAGTCATTAAAGGACTTGCAGTTGTAAGCGGACATATGTTTTGGATTTAAATCTGAACGAAAGTTGTTTGCTGACTTGGAGATATAATCCGGTGTTCCGCGCTTTTGTCCAGACAAAGATCCGACAATTGTTCTTTGTTTCTCCCTGGCCTCGCCTATATCATTTTTCTGGCTTCCTGTTTTCTTTAAAAGAGGTTTCCCTGGTTTTGTCTGATTTGGTGATTCTAATCTACTTGTCGACATGTTTGACAAGTCCACAACAGATCCTCGGGGCGATTCCTCGGCCTCGTTGTCGTCATATGTAGACAAGTTACATAGGTCTTCTATTAGATCTCCGAGATCAGAAGATCCCTGGTCTGAATCGATTCTCATCCGCTTTTTTGGGTTTGTAGGCGATTTGCACTTTGGTTCAGCTGTTATCTCAGCTTTCCCCACTTTACTGTTTTTTCTTTGTATGCCGTAATCTCAAGGTTTTTGGCTGGGCCGCTGAAAATGCCATATGATGCTTTTGTGAAGGAACATGATGGCTGCTCAGAACTCTTCCCCGTTTTCGGGTTTGTCTCACTGCATCTGTTTCGCGAATCAACAGTTGAATCAATGATTCCCTCCGCCAGAGATTGATTTGAGAAATTAGCAATCTTGTTTATCTCGGGCGTAATTCCATCAGGCCGTTTATTCGGAACCGTGGTTAAGCTGTTTCCTGTTATGTCAGTGGGAGTTTGCAAGATTGGACCAGTGACTAAGATAGATTTATTATTTGCATTTTCTGTGTCACGTGTTTCTGCGTCCAATTTGCATTGTATCCCTATGTCTATTTTTTCATTAGTATCCTTAGTGGTATTTCTTTTCTCTACTACTTGTAGTTGCATTTGTGTTAATTTTTCAAGCATTTCTTCAATGCGTTTTTTGGATCCTTTATGTTCCATCAGCAGTTGTTCAAAGTGCCTGCTCATGTGTTCGGTAGACTGAGTATTTTCGGCTTCTTGTCTTAATTGAAAGGCCACGAATTCTGTTTCGATTTTGTTTATTTTGTCGTCTATGTGTCTCATGATAGCTCCGTTGTTTTGGGAGGATTCGTTCAAGCTTTCATAAAGTTTTATGAATGGAATCAAGGCAAGAGATGTTGCAGCCAAGACGTTGTTATGGATCTGTATGGCAGCCGCAACTGATAGGTTCGATTTTGAATCAGAATCTTTACAGTGTGAGCTGCCAGTGTTCTCTTTGCTTGAAGTACTCTGTTCGTTCATTGAGATTGATGGAGTACTTTTCGGCCGTTGTTGGATTTCCACATCAATTGCTTTTCCCCCCTGTCTTTGCGTTTTTGGGCGAGTATTGGCGATTGTGCAAGAGTAAGTTCCATGACTTTTTGGGCATGGAGTTTGGGCATGGAGTTGTGACAATTACTGGATTTAAATTGAGGCGATCTGCTTTGCGCTTCTGATCCAAAGATGTCTGTTTCAGACCTAACGCTTTGTCGCTGATGGTTCGTTCTTGGTCGCCTTCAAAATTTATGTCGGAAACAGTTTCCGTAGTGCTGTTATTACTTGAGGCTCCAAGAGGGAAACTTGCTGTTAATCTGTCTTTCATTTCTTCAAAATCGGCTAAGAGTCTTTTTGTCAGGCGTGCTTCACGCGCTGCCGGATCTGTCTCTTTTAACTGTAATACATTACAGAGGTCTTGTTGTAGACCAGAGGGCTGGATGCTACTTATTGCACCGGATACAGAGTTGCCACTAGTTAGTGAATGTAAGGGATTTAACACATTTCCATTGCTTGTCATCGTGGTTGCCATAGTTTGGTTGCAATTCTTGGCTCCATTTATGGTTTTTTGTTTTGGCGTACTTTCTTTCCGATGGTTTTCATGTGGTTTGTTAGACAGTGGAAAAGTGAATTTCAGTGAATTTGGATCAAGTGCAATGTTTGGCACTTCGAGTGCGAGCAGTTCGTTGTCTGTTACATCGAATGGTGATTGAAATGCCTCCGCATTTATCTCAATCACTTCTATTGCCTCATTGTCTCTGCTTGAATCAACTTCCAAGTGCTTTGTTCCATTTCTCGGATTTTTGTCTAAAGTTAGGCCTTTCCTGGCGTTACTGCCGTTACTGCCGTTATCATCATGGATAGATTGTGCGTATGAATTCATAGATTCAGTACGTGCTTTACTGGGGGCTTTTGCCATTCCTTCCATTTCGTTCTTCGAGACCACTAAGCCCTCAGCTGACTCGCGTGCTTTGCGTTTGCACGCAAAGCTTGATCACGCAGATTTAGTTGCTTCGGTATTGGCAATGATTCCACATCTGAGTTAACTAAAATGGTGGCTCTACATGCGTCGACCTGCGTCTTGGCTGGAGCAAGTTCAGTTACAAGTTCATCTGAAACCGGTGCGTTCGCCGTCCCGGGCTCCACGGAAGGTGGGGCTTCTATCGAGTCCGGCGTTGCGCCATCTGTACACTCTTCCGAGGTTGTGGGCGTAAAGCATTGGACAGTTAAGGTGGTGGTTGAAGTAGCTGAAAGTACGGGATTAGTCAGTCTCGATCTGCTACTCTCAGCTCCTCCCTCGATTTCATCGAGGGGTAAACTTTGTCTTGCTTCACTTTCCGTTTCAAGGTCACTTCTAATGATACTATTTGAATACAGTTCAGTGTCCATGATTTTACTGTGAGTTAGAGGCAAGGATATTTGGGTTTGTTTTAACTTAAGCCTTGTCCACGGCCTATTGTCCCCCATGAAAGTCACTTACCTATAGACTTAACTTCTGATGACAGCCGCAGCAGTCTGCAGCGGACTGCAGCAGACTGGACTCTCTCACGGACTCCGCGCGCGCTCCGCGCTCTTCTGGTGTTTTTAAAGGCAGTTGTGCTTTTTTTTCTTAAAGGCACACTGGCACACTGAAACAAAGACCGTAGACCGTAGCTGCAGCTCCTCTCTCCTGCTCACACTGCAGCAGACTGGACTCTCTCACGGACTCCGCTGAAGTACCCACTGCAACATGGCCTCATAAAATTCAGGTTGAATCGAACAGAGTGCGGTTGAGACTGGAAACTCACAAACTTGAACAATTGACAAACCAGTATGTCAACGCTAGCCTGAATCTTGAATATGATCAATTATTGATGCAATTTAAGGCCACATGGCCTTTGTATGTCAACATTGCTTCGACTTGGACCTTCTGAAACATAAGCGCCTGTTGTGTAGCGAAATTAGACGAACTAAGACTCTGGATAATCAGACACGCAAGCATGAAATAAAGGCAGCAAAGCAAAGATATAAAAACTGGTTAAAATCTCACAGGCATGTTATGATTCAAAACAACGCGGAACAAATGTTAACAGTACTACGAAATAAAAACACAAAAGATTTTTGGAGTCTCATTAACAACTTGCATGCCTCTCAAAAAGCAATACAAGTGTGTATGGTGTCGGAATCCGATTGGATAACCCATTTTGAAGGCTTATACAAAGCAAACGAGTCACTCAATGGCACAGACAATGAAATCTCTAAACCTTGGGCCTTGTCTTTTCCGAAAGATGACATAGTGGCCATTATCAAGAAAGCAAAAAACTTGCGAGCTCCTGGCCAGACGGCCTCACAAATTTCACCATTAAATTACACCCAGAGTTATCGGCTGAGATTTGTGTCACGTAATTCAAAAGGATAAACGAAACTGGCCAGACCCCAAAATCCTGGAAGTCCGCGTTTATCATACCTGTATTTAAAAAAGGCGATAGAGCAAACCCCAACAATTATCGAATCACGTGGACAAACGGCAATCCGGGTTTGTAAAACAGGCGGGATGCTCGCTAAATTTACTATTGTTAAATATCATCAAAATGGAGGCGATAAAATCAAACACGAAGGTCTATCTAGCATTTATAGACTTTTCGTATGCGTTCGACACCATTGATAGATCGATCTTGTGGGAAAAATTTCAGAATTGGGGGTGCCCGTTGGACTTAACAGCTGCGATCAGAGAATTCCACACTAAGACTTCAATACGAGTTCGATTGGACCAAACAGGGCTCTTATCTGAAGCGATTGACACTTTTAAAGGAGTCAAACAGGGTTGCCCACTAGCTGCCGCGATATTCAGCCTTTTTATATCGGACATGGGCGAATCAATAGACGCAGTAAAGTCATTTCAGCCGAAAGTTGCCAACTCACACCTAAGTTGGCTACTTTTCACCGACGACTTCACCGGGTTGGATGTAACGTCCATTGGGCTACAAAGAAAATGCTGTTCAACAGTACGTTACATCCAACCACTTATCGATCAATACCAAAAAATGCGAAATACTGGCCTCACGAAACCTGAATGGCGGATGGGCGTCCAAAAGAAAAAAGATAAATTGGACCTTAGGCCAAGACACGCTCCAGATATCTCAGAATGTAAAATATCTCGGTATGAGAATAAGTTCATCTATAAATGATGGACCCTGGCTTGCAGAAACAAAAAGGAAATGTAAACAACTTGCAAGCCAGGCACTGATCATCCAAAAGAGATTGGGAAATTCTCGTTAGAGCCCGTCTTGTCCTTTTACCAACAATACGTAATTCCTGTCTTGACATATGGGGCAGAAAATGCCCTTGGTTGTTTTCCCACGAGACTTGGGCTTCCTTAGAGAACTGTTTCTGGGCCAAAGTACTAGCCCTCCCTAAGGGTCTGAAGACAGCATGTATAAGATATGAGCTATCTACAATATCAATCCACGCCAGGATTTGCTGGAGCTTATTAAACCTATATCGCAAAACATGTATTTGTGCGCAAATTTCACAATTTGACATCTTTCACAACGCCTCAGTTGGCAATTCTAATATCGCGTCTATGTGGACGAACAGATGTGAAGCGATATTCGAGAAATTTGATATTAAACCTGATATGCTCCATGAAAACCCTGACACGGCCAAAATCAAAATCTGGTGTGCAGATTGGGAGCAAACATGTATGGAGAGAGCCGCTGCTAAATCAATGAGGGACGTGCCACTAGAGACATGTGCATTCAATAGCCAACAACGCTACATTACACTGTTCCCTGATCCGCAAGCACGAAGGCTGTTTATACTGTTTTGGCTAAATATGTTTAAAACTGTCGATCGTCTTCACTCATGAAAGGGCAATGAACATCTAAAACCATGAATGTAGACTTTATTTGCAAGACAACAAATCTCTCAAGCACTATTTTGTACTAAACTAAGATCAGAAAGAACAATACACCTGGGTTCATGGAGTCTAAATCATCCCTCCCTATGTGCAGACGATTGGTGGAAGTTGATGTTTCAGGGAACAGACTTAAAACTGGTACTTCCATTAACACGACTGCTGGAGATAATTGAAAACCAGTTGACGATGCCACCAGTAGAGCAAATACGCCTGTAAAAGAATAAGACTGAGAGAAACGACAGACGACGGCTCACGAGGAGAGAGTCCTGGAATTGTTCCTATTGGTGCTTGTTTGTTTGTATGTTTGTATGATGTATTCATTTTAAAGGTTTGTAAAAACCAATAAAATTAAAATTAAAATAAAGAAGGCTTTTTCAAAAAAGACAACAGTTAACAAATATATTCTTTATAAAGTATGGTAAGGTCAGTGCCATGACCCTGTCCCAAAAGCTGGGACAGATTTAGCAGACTAGAAAAGCTGGCCTACCAGAACATTCGGGCCAGTGCTATGAATTACATATTTAGATGCAGACAAAGGTGGGATCCGCAAATTCCTACTCGAAATCCATTCCCCTGCCAGAACAATGGAAGCAGTCTCTTATGCCGAGCTATCCCAACCAATCGACACTCACTGGTACACTCTGCAAATCCAGAAATAGAACCTACACTAGCCTGTTCCAGCCCACTCTAAATGCATTCAACCTCACCCGAAACGGACACCTAAGTCTGCCACCCTCATCCCCTGGATCTCACCATCAGCAACTCTATGTATGACAAATGAAATTCAAATCTCTCCCCCTCTGGGGTTGCACCCAATTGCGACATTGTGAACTTGTTGAACATATTGGAGTGGGCTAAGAGTTCCTACTCTAGCCTGCAAAAGAACCAGCCCTTTTCTCCTCATGGTCCCATCCTTTGCACAGGCCCACCAGATTGTAGTTCCTCACATTACCATCAGCCATCCTAACAGTGTTGTAGTATATATTGGACACTAACAGTGGTTGCGACCACGGGCCAGTGCCCATCCTGAGGGGAGAGGCAACGCTTACCCAGCTGCCACCTAGGAACAATTCCCCTCACCTATCAAAACAAGCCTTATTGTGCAGATGGTGTACATTGCTATTAACATGCTCGAAGTTGACATTACTAATGCCTGCTCTACACTGTTATGAAGGGCACAACCTGGTATCAGGCTTACATTCATGGAAAACGGACCGAGCGGACAGAGCAGGACCGGGATCCCTTGGGCAGGATGGCGCAGAGCAGAAGCTATTGAGGAGCGGAGTTAGAGCCCAGTAGGAAGTCCGGCATACTTGTTAGGAAGCAGCTGGCGAGGTCGGCGTTACCGGCAAGTTGCTTTTCCTGTGTGGGGGGAAGCTGTTGAGTGGAGCAACAGTAACCCAGCAAGGCTATCAAAGAGATTGGGAACTCCAGGGTGCTCCGACAGGCTGTTGAGCTCATATAATTGAAACTTGCTAATATTAAATACTGAACTTGATGAAAGGGGCTACTGAGCCCGCATAAATAAGTAATGCGAATATTGAATGCCGAACTGGATGGAAGGGGCTGATGAGCTTGTGTGAACAACAGCAACACATATTGAGTACCGAACTTAATGAAAGGCGATATTGGGCATGTACAAGTAAAACTTGCATCCATTGAATACAGAATTGTTTGAAAGACATTATTCAAGCTCATGCAACGTAAAGCTATACATCTTGAATAGTGAATGCCAAGAAAGCATGGTTAGAGAGAAACCAAGTGAGTCCTGCAATGCTGAATATATAAAAATGGCAGGAAAGTTGCTACTTCAACAAAACTACAAAGTGTTAACAACTATAAGAACAGTCTGGGGAAATCAAGTGTCCCATAGTTATAGAACACTTAGGAAGGCATGTGAAAATTCTGCAAGGGCATGAAAGTGTTGTCTTGTGAAATATTAAGCATTAGCTTTGGGGAACTTATGGTTGCGTGACCTGTGATGGGTGTACCGTGCAGTCTGACAACTGCACCTAGACCAGAAGATTTCCTAGTACAAACATTTCCAACAGCAAGACTCAAAGCACATGTGGTTGTTGGTTGCGTGACCTGTGATGGGTAGACCGTGTGGTCTGACAACTCTGCCTAGATCAGGAACCACAAAAGGTTGCAAACCAGCAAAGAAGTGAATAATTGGTGAAGTTAAGTCAAGTAGGCCCCATTATCTTTTGTGAACTGATAAGCCGAAGAAACAAGTAAACTGCTGAAATTAAATCTTGCGGAAGGGAACCCTGAGAATAAAACTTTGAGAATATTCTTCTTGGGGGAAGGGAATCCCAAGACCATAGGGTTGTGTGAACTGTTACCTTTGGAACTTGGGGAAGAGATACCCGAGACCTGCAAGTGATGTGAACTGTGACATTTGTGAATCTGCAGAAGGTAACCTCAGAACTTGATCAGTCCTTATTGCCACATGACTACATTGGAACTATATTGATTTTGTGACAGAGAACTTTAATTGCCAATTATTGAACATTTACTTTGGAGCACATGTATTTGGTTGAGAGCAATTCCCACTAGTTTTGTTGTAGTTGTGAGAGCAAGCATAGGTTTTTGACACAGACTGACTTTTGGTTTTTGACTTATAGACACAGACTTTCCTTAGCTTTCTCTAGGCAGGGAAATCCTGCCATAGCATGGTATCCGGTAACATTATCCCCATATATATGGTCGCCATACATAATGTTGCTGGGAAAAGGTTGTGGCGACATTATATATGGTGACCATATATATGGGGTCAAGGGGATTGGGAGTTGCACGGGTGTCCCCTGCATGTTCAATGTAATAATGTCACAGCAAAAAACAGCAATTTTTTGGCGAAGTTTTTGCAAGGCGACATTTTTGCAGGGACATTATTACGAACCCATATCATAGGCTTAGTTCGGCATTACACCTTCCTGATTGCTAATATAGCTTTGTTTGAATATATCTATATTGTCTGTGTCATCTCATGATACCGTGCCTGTCTCACATTCCCTGAAGGGGTGCCTGAAGTCGTCCCACCTTCATCCTCATTAAAAACCTTTCGTAACCGACAACCACCAGAACTTGTATACACCCTGTTGCCAATTCGATCTGTGAATCTGCTCTTCTTTGGGTCGGGATTTTTAACCCACCCCTATATGGGGCATTGAGGCAAGGATGACAGTGAGTCAATAAAGTCTTTGGCGGTTTCCAGAGTAACAAAGAAGTGTGTCTTTCCTGTATATTCAACTCTAAGCTATGCTGGAAACATCATACAATATTTCATTCGTTTGGATATCATGACTCGTTTGATCTCAGCGAACGATTTCCTTGAGATGTGAATCAGGAAAATATGTGTTTGGTCTCCATGGTACTGCAATCACCAATTCTCGTGTGCCAGCCTCAGGACAGTGTTTTGGTAACGATAGTTAAGCAGGCGTGCTATCATCGGTCTCAGAGGAGCTCCCGTTACTGGGTGCTGTCTCGTCATCGTATGTGCACGCTAAACAATAAATGTAGCAAAAAATTGTGCTGAATCCAGCACTCACTTCAGGAGTTGTTCAACCAAAGTTTCCATTGAGCGTGTATCGCCCCCTACATGCACCCAGATTATACCTATATTCTTCCTTCAAGATCTGGAGTTAAGGTACTCCACTTTATCTGAAAAAGTCTTCAGGGTTTTCTTCACCGTCTCCATCTCAGAGGACATTAAATTCACCCCATCCTCCACCGTCGATATTCCCTCCTCTGCCACATCCAACCCTGTACAATGTTTGTCCAGGCATGCTTTCATGTGGTCCACCTTACATGTGAGGGATTCATTTTTGTATCAATAGTGTTGTGGCAAATCCAGAGATGTCATCATTTCTCCCCGAGAGGGAGTCCCTTGCCATGTGGCCAGGCAGATGAGGCCGCTATCTGATAGTTCCCCTAGGTGTGGTACTCAAAGGGAGGATCTCATGGGCAGTGACCCCCTCTGTAGATTAGGGAGAACATCTCGGGATAACGCGGTATGGCCGCTCCAGCCCAACACCTATGGACCCCCCTACCATGTATACCCCAATACTTTAGTCAACCAACCCATGTATATGTTTAGGGCAGTCAGTGTGACATCCACTGAGACGAGGAAGAGCTGGGACTACCCAATGGTGACTTGTGTGGGGAAGACTGAGACGAGGAGGCGCAGAGTAGTGAAGAATGCTCCTCGGAACTCAAATGAACATTCTAGTCATTCATGTCAAATTGTTTCAACAAACATAAAAAGAGAAGAAGAACTCAATACCTGATCAAGAGGGCTGTCAAGCCGCCAAGTAGGAACAGAGAGAGAAGGAACTGTTTGGCACAGGAAATTCAAGTGCCAGCAGACCGTGACACTGTCAAGCTGGAAGACGTGTTTCTGTGGGGTCTGATATCAGAAGACCCCAAAAAGAACCGGTGAGGCAGTAACCCAACCTCAGAGAAGAGGTGGACCGTGAGGTGTACTGCAGGGAGCAGCGAGACAAGAGACCCACAAGCTGCAGAGACGCCATAGGAAAGGGGAAGCCTGCAGAAGCCACAATAGACCTAAGGAAGGGGGACACTGACCCTGAGACTGGCCAGAGCCCAAGAAGAAGAATGCAAGAGGTACGAGAGTGAACGGGCTGGCTGATGAGGACAGAAGAGTTTCTTGGCAACTGCAGAGGGGCACCAATAAGGAAAACATACAAATCTGAGGCAACATTAAACACCCCCTCACAGACAATATACTAGAGAATCCAAAAAGCAGATATTTTATATCTAAGGGGAATCCTGAAAATCCCCACCTAAAGAAAAAGAACCAAGGATCCATAATCTTCCTTCTGGCAGTAGCTGGCAGGTGAGTAAACCAAGTCTGCCCATCACGTGAAGCAGAGAAATATGGGTCTGTGACCCGCACGCAAAACCAGGGAGACTTACATATTGTCTTCCTCTGGGGGTGGCTGGGCAGGACAGTGAACCAAGTTGGCCCAGAAACAAGTGAAAGGAAGACCGGGGGAAGGAGGTATTCCCCCTGGTGTGGTGTATTCCCCCCGGTATGGTGAAGTTGTGAAACTAAGTGAAAGAGAGTCCAGGGGAAGGGAGGCATTCCCCCTGGTGTTGTGCACTGCGGACATTAAAGAAAGGCCAGGGCAACGGAGTCATTAGCCCTGGTGGTGTTGAACTGTGCAACCAAGTGGAAACAGACCAGGGGAAGGGAGTCATCCCTCTGGTTGTATTGAACTCTGAAAGCCAAGATATCAGGAGAAGACAGTCATTCTCCTGGTAAGCAAGGCTAGAGGAAGGGAGTCATCCCCCTGCTTGTGTTGAACTGTAAAATCCTGATATCAGGAGAAGGGAGTCATTCTCCTGATAACCACTTATAAAGACTTTCTGATATAGAGTGTTAAGAGATGGCCAGTGTGTCTGCCAAGGAGAAGTGATTGAACTTTGTGTTGGAGAAAAGTTTTGGTCCGGGGAAGTGAGCCATTCCCCTGAGAAGTCCAAACCTGGAAGTGAATTTTTATCCCCAGTCCAGAAGAAAGGAGTCATTCTTCTGGACCCAGAAGGTCTACCTTATCTCCAGTTTAGTTTTGAGTGTAAGGGACAGAACTAGGAGTTTTGACACAGGACGGAGGACCTTTGATTTACACAGACATTCTGACAGAACCCTTAGTGTTTTAGTTGAGGCAGGGAATCCCCTCTTAGAAATGGGGAAAGTTAGGATTTCCATTTATTTTCCTGACTAAGAAAAATGTATAGCAATCACCATGCTGTCTGTGTGCCAGTCTCCTCCTTCTGCACCCTTACAGTATGTATACCTGCCTGCAACTGCACAAACATTTCTTTCATGTCTCTGGCCTTCACAGCGGCATCTTTCGGAGGTCTCTGATCTTGTCCTCCCTCCTGTGAAGCGGATGATGGGGTTTTCATCTTTTTGTTAGTGGTGCCTAATTCAAAGGACAGTTTGGTTTGATTTTTATCATGTCTCCCCATTGTGAAAAAGGGAGCCAGGGCATGGTGACAAGAGTTGAGGCTTCCCTATTATCGAACTGCACCAGAACCGGCACACAGCCACTTGTAGCAGCAGCACTCTGCAGGAAGTGTTCACATGCACTGGCCCCAATATATCAATGCAAAAGTAGGGAGGACCCTGGATCGTAATAGCAACAATCCACGTGGGGACCTGAGGCAACCCCCATCAGTTTGCAGACTCTCCCTAGGAGGCCACCCATTACAGGCCTCCAAGCTCGACCAGCTGCAGGATCAGTCTCCACTGACCTTCCCCCGCCGGTCCCCTCTGTAGGATCCTCACACGCAGATGCACCCCCAGGCCAGAGATCAAACTCACTGCAGTGATAGCCATGATACGGGAAACTCTGCAGCAAGTCATCAGGCTCCTCCAGTATTTCAGGCTGTTGTACTAGCACACAGAAAACAACCAAAGAAGCTGCGAGTAAAAGGGCTTAACGGAACCTTATGTACTCCCTGGCTTGAAGCGCTGTGCCCCGAGGATGTATGACCTTTTGTAGATAATAAGACCTTCTCCATAATCAACCCCACAAGCTGGAAGAACCCAAAAGCTAGTGCAGTGGATCACTGGGAAGGGCGTGGCATTCCCTACATGGGGAATGCCGCCGAAGTTGAGGAGCTGCAGGTGCTGCGGATTGGTCTTTGTCTGAATCTTCTCCTTCAATAAGAGGAAGGGATTTAGTATTGCAGTCTAACCTGACAACCCAATAAAGTAAGTAACCAATGATATGCCTCTCCTACTTGAAAAAGGAAGTGGCGAGTCCTCGAAGAGCAGGATGAATCCAAGGAAACGTAAAGGGAAGAGAGGTTAGTGAGGGACTATTTCCCGAACAGCACAAGGGACGCACTAGAGTCGGGTTGGTGCACCACGAAATCAGCAAACCGTCTAAGTCTTGTGCACTGGATTTAATTGTGGAGTTGCAAATGAATAGGAGCAAGATCCCGACAGGAATGAAGGAGCAGATGCAGTAGAGTGATTTATGCAGTTAACGTAGGCATTTGAAAACAAACAGTCCAATTACCTATAGATGGTAGGACATCACGACCAGAGTCATTATTCAGAGATAACAGCAGGTGTTGTTGCTGATGGTAATGGAGGTATGCACCTTAAAGCAAGCGAATAGACAGCAGCCGCTAGATCCGGAGAGGAAAGAACGCCAAAGCCACATGCTCTGGAGCGAAGTTAGCCGCGGTCTCTGTGCGGCTAGAAAGGCAGCTGGGATGGGCTGAACAGGCGTTGCGCTCCGGGCGGCTGAAAAGCAGACTGAGATGAAAGTTGCGCCTGTAGCAGGGAAACAGCACATCTAAATATGAACGCCGAACGTAATCGCGCTCCGAGCGGCTGGGAGGCCGGAACTGGAATTTACCTGCGGAACTAGTAGCTAAAGGGCAAGACAGAGTTCTTTCCCCTAGAATAGCGGGAAAAACAACCTGAGCTTTGATTGAAACTATAATCAGAAGCACCGGTTTCTTAACTCCGCCGGGCTTATGAATGAAAACACAGACGCCCCAGACACTTGATTGAACTCACGTAACTTGCGGGTCACGAGAACAACATTTCCAAATGCTAACGTCATTTCCATGGGAACCTCCCCAATAGTCTGTCTCGTGAGTAGAACGGTCTGGTAGCCGTTCTCAGTGTGAAGTGTTTTTTGCCAATTAGAGCATATGGACTCTTAGAATGGGATCTAAAGGAAGTATTAGGAGCCAGCCTAGCATCCAGCTTAGCATGCATGACACAGGCAGGGCTTTCAGCAAGGCAACAACGACCACCCAGAACACAAACAGCAGCACGCGAGTCAGAGCAAGACCCTCAGGCAGTTCACTCAGGAGGACCAACAGTTCTCCAGGTCCCAAAGGGCCCCGCCACAGGCTACTGCAGGGCAGAGCAGAATCAGCATGTCACCAGCCTGATGCAATCTGAGTGCACTGATCCTCCAGCACCCCCAGGCCACAGGAAGCAAAGGCCAGCACACATGTGGCATACATACCCCAGCTCCCGGAAAGTATGTTCCTTGTTCCCACGGGTTACTATGTCTGGTGGTAAACATTGTCAGTTAAAAGGATTCTGAAGAAGGATTACTTGAGGGTGATGCGGGAGCTCACTTAAGAGCAGCAATTTTGGTTGGGCTCTCGAGCACCCCCCATAGGCTTCCACTTTAAGAAATCTTGCACTAAACTAGCAAGTCAACCCTCTGCTTCTTTATCTTAAGATTTCTAAGAAATATCATGCCTCTGCTCATCACCAGACATAGAATGTTGCTGGCAAGTGCTGCCATATATTCCAGGCTAGACTAATGTAATGCCCTGTATGAGGGGCCTTCCTGAAGGGCTCATTACCAATTAGCACCCATGTGTAGTTTGTCGCCTGCCGCCTCAGTGTATGTCCCCTCAATATCATTGGGCACAGAATGCATCTGTCTTTTTACTTCTTGAACATTGCAGGTTTGATCATTTCCCCACTGCCAGAGCCTGCCTCCGTTGCCTTCTGTTACAACATTGAATTGAATTTAAAACTGCATGTCTCACCTTCAGATGACTGCACAACTTGGCTCCTGATGATTCAAATTAGAAGGCACAGCATTACACACCTCCTCGTGCTCAAATGTCCTCATTCAAAACTAAGCTCTAAGGGTGGTAGGTGGTTTTCAGTATAAGCCACCAAATTTAGCACTCCAGTCCAACTCTTAATCATTTAGCAAATTCCTTGCATGAATTTAGAGCATACGTTAAATCTTCACCGGTTTTTCTTAGGCAATTAGATGGCTAGTGGTCAAGTGCTCAAAGACCCACTGGTGCATTGATACACTATGTAAGCACCCTAAATCAAAAAGCGCCCTAAATTAATCAATCAAGCTTCCCATCTCTAACTTGGACAGCCTCAATGTCCAGAGGGATTCCACTATGTCAGTTGTTTCAACATCAGCCTCCATCATATCTTTCCATTCCTGTAAGGAGAGTACCATATGATCAATCATCGGGACCTACAACATCTCGTCATCCTTGTATGTTGCATCCCCCTTTGATGCAAGTCCCCAATGTGTCAGCAGCCTTATTCTTTGCTATGGAAACACAGATTACATTATAGGTGTATTTTTGTAGGATGGTGACCCACTTCCTGACGCGTGATGACACCCTGTCTAATCCCTTTGTCAACAAGATTTTCCAATGAAGTTTATGGTTAGTCCTCACATCAAATGTTACCCCCCAGATATTTCACTGCTAGTTCCTTTTCTATCATGGGTTAATTGCTCTCTGAACCTCTGAGCAATTATGAAGCAAAGGCAATAACATTTTCATTTTTGCCATCACCCCACACTGCTGGCATTAGTACTCAGGATGATCTTCGCATGCAAATCTTTTTTGAAGGCTGGAGAACCTTTCAGACTTTGTAATACATTCTTGACCTATACTAGCATTTCTGGCTCCATTTGAATATCCTGCCTTTCCTAAGCAAGGCCTGCATGTTGCTGGTGTCATCAGAGTCATTGGGCCTCATTACGAGGTGGGCGGTAAGGGATTACCAGCACCGGTAAGGGCACTGGTGCCAGTAATCCCTTACCGCCCTACTATGAGTTCCCTTTGTGGGTCCTCCCTTAATGCCTGGTTTTTCCAGGCGTTAAGGACGGGACCCGCAAAGGGACTCTGGAGCTAATAACGGTACCGCAATTTGCGGTACCGTTATTAGCGCCTTCCCCATTCCCATTGAGCCCTATAGGGGCTCAAATGGGAATGGGGAAGGGCCCTGGTGAATGGGGAATTACCGGTCCCGCCAACCTTGGAATGGACCGGTAATTGCTCCATTCACCAGTGCGGAGTCGGTAGGGTTTTGGAGGCAGCCATGCAGCTAATAGGTCCATGGCTGTCTCCAACCTCGTAATGAGGCCCCGTTTGTCGTTTTGTATGTACTAGCCATAATACTCTGCTATTCCATGCAAGGATATGAATTACTCTTTATTTTTCGGCTTCGGTGTGCCCTTGATGGTGTTGGGCACATGCTTTCTCCATTCGACAACCTGTTCAGAAATGTCATGTCCCAAATATTAGATCTTGCCCCTCTGCAGTCTGCACTTCGCCTTGCTTAGTGCCATCTAGCTTTTGCTCAGGATGGTCAACGCTTATTACAGTTGTTCTTCATGCTCCTCTCCCGAATCCAAGAGGGCAATCTGGCAATTTATGTCCTCAGCCTATCGAGCCACAGGATCCTCACTCATACTGAGGAGCACTATAGCCACACAGGGGTTGGAGGAAAGGGCCAAAACACCACAAACCAATCCTTGGGCCCAACTGATAACCACAAGCATCTGCCCCTGCACTGCATAGGGTTTACCCCTGCTGTCCAGAGTAAAAAAAGGGGCTGGAGTTAGTGTAGGAGTGGTGCCAAACAGAGCAAAGGAGAGCAGGGGAAGGGAGAAGAAAGCATGGTGAGGAAAGAATGTCAGGGGGAAAGATTATCAGAAGGAAGGAGGGGAGAGGGAGAAATCATAAGAAGGGAACAAGGAAGAATTAGCACATTGAAGGAAGAAAGAAAGACTAAGGAAGGAAAGCAGTTGTAAAATGGAAAGAACAGAGAGGGGTAAAGGAGAGCTGGAGAAGGTATGCGAAAGTAGGGAAAGGAAGGCATGTTCGGAGGGAGAAATCAGAAGGAAGGAAGACACAAAACAGAAGGAAATGAGAAAGGAGGAATTATCAGGTGGATAGAGGAAGGAAAGACACAGGATAAAAACAGTATTAGAATGGAGAGATCAGGAAATGGAAGGTGTAAGGCAGGCAAGAGGAAGAATAGAGAAGCGGAAAGCAGAGAGAGAGAGAGATGGCCAACATTAGGAGGAGGGTAGAAAGAGGTTGTGCACAATAGTGTCCAGAAAAGCAACCCAGCATTGGCCAAACCAAGAGGAACAAAAGATATAGGATGGGCAAAGATGTGGATGGAGGAGGCAGTGTGGTCTAAGATGGAAAGGTGACAAGGTCCCAGGGCTAAATCAGGGATGTGGCTGGTGAATGGTAGGACCCAAAACCTACAGACCTACGAGCAGTAAAAAAGCTAAGAAAAGAGGTAGGCTATCGATGAGCCCAAACGGAATCTGGTAATATTGGCAAGCCTACCAAGGAAACTTGCCAAACTAGCTAAATAATACTTGCTTGTGCCATAGAAAATACCGAAGTCAGGTGCCACATCACCCCTGGAGCAGGTCTTTAATGACTATGGCCTGAAAAGCCACCTGAGACTAACAGGAAAGATATCATCAGTCATCTGTAACACATACAACTTCAACAAAGAGACTCCAGGAGTATTGGACCTAAGGAGATGTAAGTGACTGCACCTATTCCTTTTTTTTGTCATCACTTTATTTAAGGAGACATGGCCCATCTAACGGTTACTACTTCCATAGTACATAGCAAAATAAACATGTATGTTGAAACCTAAAAATCACATCTAGAGCCCATTGTTGACAGGAGCTAATTTCACAGTCCTTCAAATTTGCAAATAACTTGACATTTAATATGTACATTAAATGTCATTAAAGATAATGTGCCACCAATTGGGCACTGCGATGTAGTGCAATGTTGTGTTTGAAATGATGAATTATATATTTTTGATTGTCACACACATTTGTTTTGCCATTTCCTGAAGTTCAAATGGTTATTTTTAATGGGTAGACAAAGCAGGCCGTACTTTATCATTCTGCAGAACATTCAAACAACCACACAGTCTTGCACAAGTTACTGTATGTGTCTCTTTTCCACTGGAACATAATATCCTAAATTGTATTGTGACAGAGGTGCGACTGTAACTTTACTCCACAATTGAGACCAAGACACAAAGCATTCAATCAAAGGTATTTATTAAACAAGTACTGAACTTACAGTTGTCAGGATGATTGTAGAGTGCAACAAAATAGAGGTCAGGATCTAGATAGAAATGTACAGGTATACTGTGAAGAGACAGCCAGTGAGTCTCATCAAAAGATCTGAAAGAAATAGGTGCTTCGCTTCTTGCTTCGAAAGGGTTCAGCAACAAAATGTTAATCATCTTAAAAGTTCAACAATCCAAAAAGACAGGTAGCAGGTGCAAATTAGTTGTTACCAATCCTTCTGATGGGTCAAAGTAAAAGAAGTGTTCACCAATTCTTCACAAGCCTCCAGCGAAGGTAAAATCCCTAAAGAATATATAAACAAAATATCTTCCTTCTAAAAGATGTCATCTCTACCCTTCCTGGGGTTGATGGGAGACAAGGTGCCTTATCTTCCATCCCTGGGCTACAGACCTGTGGCTCTCAAGTCGATAGATGTTTTGTGGTCCTCCTGATCCCTGCGACCAAGTCTTTCTTTCGGATACTCTCGAGGTAGAGCATCAGGAAGTTTTTACCAGGCTGTTGGATATTCTCTGTTGTGCTTTGGTGGGGGCCCTTTCCCTCCCTTCTCCTTTTAATGCTCTTTCGAGAGCCTTGCTTTGTCCTTTCCAACCCCAAGCTGGGCTTCCTGTTTCCCAGTGTAGTGGTATCACCTTGTTCCTCCTTTCACCTCTATAGTCTTCCCTGGACCAAATGGGCTCTCCGGAAACTGCCTATCCTCGCCACCTAGGTGGGCGGTCTCTCCTTTCTTCTGCCTAGGAGAGCACCTCAGTCACTTCCCGTATCTCCTGATGGTATCCATTCCCTTCTTCCTCCCAACACCACTCTCCCCCTTAACTGTATCTCTGATTCAAAATACATTTCTCTTCCACACCTGCTCATCTGTCCACTTTGCCACATTCCCTTACTCCTTTCCTCTCTACACCTTCTCCTTAGAACAAATCTCCAGCTGAACACCTCACGCCATCTTACTCTTTAATGTGTGTAGCTAGCCTTTCTCTCAAAATGAATATCATCGTTCTCCAAAACTGTATTTTTCCTTCTTTCTCTCTCCAAGAATAATTCTCACCTCTAGCTAACAATAATAGAGTGGACCTCGGCAAATGAGATTGAAACCTTTCTTGAATAGACAGTGTCAATCTTGTCAATATCACACAATATATGTATTTATTATATACAATGTTCACAGCATTGATTCATACACCATATCATCTAAATGAAAGATATTTTGACATCTACATATGTATTCCATCATTCACTCATACACACACATTACCAAACATTTCTATACAAATGGGTTATTCAAAAACCCAGCCATATTCATGCATTTGACCAATTCCTTACACCTATTTCCATTCTACATCAGTGTTCAAACAAAAATCAAATAGCAAGCTGCTTATTCGATAATATCGACATGTTTCGGTCATCGAAGGGTGGCTAAAAATGAGCCCATAAACTTAAGGCAACCTTCTTCAGGATGCGGGTGGGTTTAAAGTGAAACCTGCCCGATGTCATAGGGCGGAAGATGTCATCTAGCCTGAATCGCCAAATAACAGTGATGGCGGTGGTGTCAACGCCGGAGGAAATCCTCAGCCCTTCTGTGATACAAATAACAGAGGCCTGAATTACTGATCAGGATTTGGAAACTCACCTCTAGCTAAGCCAGGTCACTTCCTCCAGCAATAGCTCTCTCTTCACCAACTTCTACATCCTTACAATTCCCTGTAGTATCGCGCCCTTGCACAATAGCTCCTTCTTCCTCCTCCCATATGGCATTCCTCTTCCTCTGCTCACAAACAGTATCTATGTCTACTGGAAAATCCACACGTTTCCCTTAAGCAATATCTCCCACTGACTCCAGGAAACGTGAATCTCTCTCCAGTCCCACACTCTTAGTAGTACTCCCCTCCTCTAGAAACATATCTCTTCCTCCCTCCATGATCTATCCCTTTTCTCTACTCCATGCACCCCACCTTACACACACCAGTGTCTCCTCCTTGCTGGTCTTCACCATCGTGCTCTCCTCACTTGGGATCCCCAGGACAGGCGTCTTCTAGGGTCTGCTGCTATCCCATGCCAACTCTCCTAATGGTTAATACTGGCTACTGGCTGAATGGACTGACTGGCTTTTTAAGTTTGGTCTTGCTTTCCTTGGGATGATGCTTAAGGACACTGGTCACATCTAAGCTGTAGTAGAGGCCTGGGCCTATAGGGACTCACTTTCCCCAACCACCAGTGAAAACCTATTGCCACAATTTTCTTCAATCTGGGTCACACTGCCGTCCCAGCATGTGAATTTGGAGTCAGAAAAGCGTCCCGTAAGCACATGAAGTTGTTTGAGACATGTGTTACTTCACAGGAGAATTACAATTTTTGTTTCACCAGTAACATTCCCTGGAGTGGGTAAATGGTGCCTCTTTATTTCATGCTTGATGCAAGTCAATTCCCTATTGTTCATGTGCATCTCTGTATCGACAGGGCTCCAATAGTTCACTCTTGTATGGGTCACAATGATTTATGCTTCCCTCTGCATCAGTGTTGAATATATAAAATTGATTTCCTGCTCACTGGGGACTTTCGAATGTTGCACCTCTTTTCCCTAAAAAGGGAATGCTTTATTTTCTATGACAGTGAACTATGTCTAGGTGGAGGGAGCTTCAGGGTCCCACCATACTTTGGAGTTTTCTGATCTTTGCCCCCTTTGGTCCTGGGGATCTTCGGGTGTCAGGAGGAGACAGAAAGAGGTTTGGGTAGCCTTTCTGTGACTTTCACTTTTCTATGTTCAGGGGTCTTCATCACAGTCTCTACAGCCCAAAATGAAGCAGAGGCAAAGCGATTTTTTGACTTACGGTCGAGGATCATCTTTCTCTGAACAGGAGTCTCAGACTTTATGTGTAGGCCAGTGGGACCTCTTAAGCAATCCAAAATAAAAAATAAAAATTCAAAAATGTAATTGATTTCATATCATACATGTAACAGTACAGGAAACCATGCAACCATTAATCAAAATAGTATGTGCTGCACAAGTCACAATCATTCTACGAGCCACACTCAGCCACGTCTCAATTAAATCATGGCTGTCGAGGCAAGGTCTGGCAATAACACAATCAACAATCTACAAATCAATCTAACTTATTCATATTAAGAGGATAAGCCCCACCTTAAGGCCATACCACTTCTTTTCTCGAACTCACCAACAGACATCTAAATACTTTTAATTGTTCAGTGCCAGATATGGACAGCAAGAGAGGGGTCGGGGGATCTAGAATAAATCAATTAACTAAATGGATCTCATTACCGTACCATTGCAACAGCCTCTCTTTAGATTAACCATTGCTAGCACTTTCCAACAGACCCAAAGGAAACATCCTCAGCAGGTTCCTCCCTCTGGAACAGCCTCCCTGCCCCCCTCAGATTTGAGCCGGATATTCTCAAGTTCCGGAAACTTATCAGGACCTTCCTGTTCTCCTCTTCTTTCCCCCCCCCCATGCTAACTTCCCTCTGCTGCTGCGACTGGGGCTGGTCCCTTCTGAGTCCCTGACCACCCCCCCAATCCTCTCAACACCCCCCTACTCGCACTCTTTTCCTGCACAAGCCCAACCTGGTCCACCTGTCCACAGCACGTATCCTCCCTCCCCCCTCTCTTTCCCCTGCAACTTGCTGTCTTGCCCCCCCAACACTTGGCCACCCCCCTTTTTTGGGCACCCCTTCTTGCACTACACCCTTTCCCCCTCTCCCACACTTACCCCCTTTGTCTTGCACGGTAGGATTGTCACAAGGCCAATATAACCGTTATTGGTATTTTATTATTGTAGTCATTCATTCTTATGCCCCCTCCACACCCAATTTTGTTTTGTGGCGACTGGAAACACTTGTTTATCGGCGCCATACAAATGCCCAATAAAATAAAATAAAATAAAATAAAATAAATTGCCACAATTAGTAATTAAGAGGTGGTCTTTGTCTGTGGCCCTAAGGTTAACTCTTTCCATTCTGGCCAACTTATCCATCTTATCGCGACAATTTTCACTCTCAGAAACCTACCAAAACCTTGTGTGGTGGACGAGAAGTTTTTTGTCCACTTAAAGACCTTTTTATTATTTCTTTTTTTTTTAGTGTGACAGACGCATTTTAAACCACGGCTGTCACACTTGCATTTCCACCCCCCGAATAGGAATGGAAATGTGCTTTTTCCCTTGAACATTTCAGAGACAAGCACATTTAAGAGCCATTCTCAGTGAAATGCACTCCGAGCAACCACGTGGTTGCTGGAAGCCTAACATACATTAGTTGTCGGGAGGCCGGTCCCGACAATAATGTATGCAAGAGGGCTGGAAGGGGCATTTTTGTGCCGTTGTCCAGCCCTCCTGAAATGTGCAGGCCACTTTCGAGAATAGGGTTACTTGCACATTTAGCAATGAGCACAAATGAGAAAAGCGCATCCTTTGCGATTTATTCATTTGCACTATTTTTTGAGACCCTGGCAGATTCTCCTCTACCGTTCAGGAAAGAACTCAAGACCCTACTCTTTAAGGAATGGCTCCTCCCTAACACCTAGTTCCACAAACTCTCCACTACCCACCACCATACCTAGGACTGCATGATCTGATCCCCATGTTTCCTCCCATGGGTGTTTCTAGATCCCTTGCTGGAAAATTGCCTGCAATCCCCTACCCTTTTGTTAGCTCCTCACGCCATTGTTTCTCTGCTTCCATCACCATGTTCTATGATTTTAAAGCACTCAATTGCTTCCTAAAGCTAGGCGTGCGCTCAATAAATACGCTAATAATAATTCACTATATCCTAGAGATGGTGTTTCACTGTGAATCAACACTGTGTCATGCTTTCTGCTGAGTACAGACCTCACTGGAAGACAAAACAATTCTGAGAAATCAGGTGAACATGATGGTCCTATTTTGCAGGATCTTTGCCAAGAACTGATGTATACAAACTAATGGAAGTGGTCCAAAAAGAACAACCTGGAATAGCTTGTGAAGCATTCACAATCACTGCAACCAATGGACACTACAATGTTCCTGATAAGTAGTACAGATGCCAAGGTCATACACCTGACATTGCGGCCAGGTGTTAAACACTTATCTCACTGGCAAGTCATGAAAACCTAAATACTCAGGAAGTTTGAGTGAAGTTGATGAAGTGGAACAGTCGATGGGGGAGGTTGGAGAAGATCGGTCGATGGGGGTGAAGGTGAGGAGGATGTGTCACAGTCACAGCAGAAGGTTGGAAAAGATCAGGTGGTGGAAGGTGATGATCTGTTGACAAGGACTTAGGAAGAGGAAGCTCAGATAAGGAGAACATTAAAAGAGTGTTTGGGGGTTGAGTGTTGGCATCAGGGGAGGACCGAGGAGGTATTAGCAAGGGGGGTGGGGTGAAGGAGGGACGGGAGGTCCACCCTGAAAGGTCAGAGGAGTTTGAAGAACAGAAAAGCAAAGGAGGAATGTAGGGCAAGGAGTAGAGCGCTTGGCCGACAGGAGCTGGGTTAGGGGAGGGGCCCCAATCCAAAGGAGCGCACCCCACAGTGGAGGATACAGGAGTATGTGGCAGGGGACAAGGAGGGCAGGACTGTTCTAGTTGTTAGGGCCGGGCCTGACAGCCTACCCTTGCACTCTGCTAAACCAGAGACCGCCATCCAACACAATCACCGAAAATAGAGAGCAAGGCGAGGAAGAGTTGACCATGGACTTCTAAGGCTCTGGAGCGGGAACACCTTTGGCAATGATCAAGCCTTTTGTAGTGAAGAGAGAAAGGGGTCATTCAGAATCTCTGCAGGAAAACCGCACCTAGACTTCTTTTTAGTGTTTTACTGTAGCGAAGTTCCTGCGGGAAAACACTTGGAGAAAAGTGTTTGCAAATGTATTCTGTACTGCTGAAAACAACTTCCTGTGGTTCGATCACAGCTTTGGTGGCTTAACTTCATTCAAAGCACCAGTGAGGCACTACCCTGTGAGAGGTTTTGGAGCAGTTTCTCAAATGTTTTATGATGAAATCCTCTAGCACACACACGCATGCTGAACCACTGTCTCGTGCTGGCTCCTGCATACTGGGCTTACTAGGAAGGCCCTCCGCAGAGGAGGTATGGAGGTTATGTACAGATCCTTTCTCAACCAAATAAATAGTCATACACAGTCTCGGTTGTAAGTGTGGCCTCAATCTCAGAGGGAGATGACTACGGACATTGGATGCTGCCAAAGTCTTTATGAATTACTGACTGACAGGGCTGACTGGCCGAAACTATGCTGAGATCCAACTAGTGAAACCAACAATGTGTCGATCATCAGTTTTTTATGCTGGATGGCACTTACTGAACCTAGGGTACAGAGCGTGAAAGCATCTGACTCACAGCAAACCAAGAATGAAAGACAGTTAATGAATGTGTGTTAGCGTTCCATATTGCCTCTCAATTTCTGACCTCTCTGGATACCAGGCTCTCCCCTTCATCTTGAACTGGGGAGGTCTGGCCTCTGGCATGGAAAAAAGATAAGATTAAGGAAAAATAAAATATTGTTGCATCAAACATACGTTCCAAGGTACATATACACTGCCACAGAAATAATCTACCCAGCAAGTGACACAGCTCCATTGTATGGGCTTTCACCCAACCCTGATATATTACGGCTTTGCAGAACCTGGTAGTACCCCCGCTGCAAGACCCTGTCTGTCCGACGGCCTAATGAGACCTCGCTACCAAATGATGGGCCTGTACTTCACCTGCCAACTCCCATAATCTCTCCACTGGGCCCAACCCTATTTAATGGAGGGAGGTACTTTGCATCTCTGGACCACTGAATTCACCACTCTGTCAGTCTCGAAGGGGCCAATGCCTCGGGACTGAATTTGTTCTTTCCCATTAATTTAATGTGTTTGTGGACAACAAGAGCTTTTCTCCCACTAGGAATCCAAGGCCTGGCCTGCAGGGGTGATCTTCAAGTTACAAAAACCTATTTTACTTCTGTTCTCCTAGCTTTTCTCCTACTAGGAATTCGGGCCCTGTGCTGCAGGGGAGATCTTCAAGCTACTAAAACCTGCTTCACTTAATTTCAAGACTCATAAAGCCTTCTGTAAATGTTCTCGCATGAACTTGAGCCTCTCCTCCACAGCAGGGTATGTGGATTCCCCACTCCAAACTCTCTTACAAAAATGGGTGATACAACAAACTTCAAAAGAATGGGGACATATAGATGAGTCCTTTGCAGAATTATTATAGCAGAACTCGGCTAACCACAGGAGGTCCACCCTTTCCTGCCCGAAGATAACATCTGAGATATTTCTTTAGTTTCTGATTGACTCCCTCGGTTTGTCCATTGGTTTGGGGATGTAGCCTGATGTCAAGTGAAACTCCATTCCCAGTTCCCTACGAAATGCATGCCATCATTTGGATACAAACTTGGCCCTCTATCGGAAATTAGTTGGGTTGGAAGACTACGGGGACAAACCATACACTGAAAGAAGTGCATCAGACTGAATACTATCACAGACCCTTTTATTGTAATGAAGTGTCCTGTCTTAGTTAACACATCTACAACCACTACAATTGCTGTGTTGCTGTGCACCCATTTTCGTTCAGAAAGTCTACAATTAATTCCATGGATACAGTATGCTAGGGTCATGGTAGAGTGAGCAACAGAAGTTAAAGCTCCTTCGGTCTTCCTCCTTAAGTTTTGGAGCAGGCACAAATTTTGCAGGTCTTTATATAGTTGAATGTGTCCGAGCACATGGGTTATCACCAAACACATAGTCAAAGTAACTCCAACATCTTCCAAAAACCGGGGTGCCCAGCCAGCACAGATTTATGACATTCCTTCAGCACAGCTATACACAGTTCCTCAGTGGGCAAATACAGTTTCTGATCTGCATAAGGAAGACTCTCACTTGTTGCACTAAATAATTACTCACCCAAACCTGCATACTTCGTTGAACTTCCTGATGCAAATTATTTACCACCTCAGTACCTCCAAATACACAATGTTCTGAGGAAATCAAGGGGGTTGTGTCTTTTTGTGATGAGGTCCCCTCCTTGGTTATAGGGGTTATATTATAGATATTTATAGAGCACAAGGTACGTCCAAGGGCATCTTGCCCTACAGACCAGCAGATAGAATAACAACGGGCAGATTGGCTAGGAGCTCAAGAGGATGTTTTTCAAAGATTTGCAAAACACGAGATGTTCTCTGATTG
Source organism: Ambystoma mexicanum (assembly GCF_040938575.1). Lineage (NCBI taxonomy): Eukaryota > Metazoa > Chordata > Amphibia > Caudata > Ambystomatidae > Ambystoma > Ambystoma mexicanum. The sequence continues at coordinate 522,140,844 of NC_090923.1, forward strand.
CTACTGAAAAGCTGTGCCCACAAATCTAGGATAATCTCACCGAGGAACTTGTACCAGAAGGGCATCCTGGGAGTGGAGAGGGCGTCTGGGAATGTAGAGAAGAAATTTAGATTGTAAATATTCTGCTCCCAACCTATAGAAGGCACGGTGTACTAGGCACAAGGATTTAAATTGAATTCTCTTTACGACAGGGAGCCAATGCAACTGGTGAAGGATAGGAAATATTTGGGCTCTTAGAGGAGTTTTTGTTGCAACTCTAGCAGTGGAGTTCTGGATGATTTGCAAACGATGAGTAAGGCGAACCATCTGGGTTTAGAAAATGAGAGTTACAGTAATCCACTGTGCTCATAACCAGGGAAGCCACCACAGGGGACTGGGGTTGGGAAGGCTGAAATTAAAGAAATGTCTGCAACACTTAATTTGTAATCCCCGGCCTGACAGAAGGCCGAAACGTGAGCTTTATTGGATTAAGAGTCCGAGATTTTCACCCGGAAGTCCTTGACTACAGGGACTGGGGATGGAGCAGCACCAAGCGCAAGCATCCAAAAGGCCAGGGTCCAGAGTGGAAACCCAAGGGGTCCGACCACCAGGATCTCCGTCTTGTCCCTAATTAACGCCAATGTCCTACAAGCAACTTCTAAGCTGTTATGTTGTTTCAGGCTGAGATGAATTTAGCTGTACAATAATGTGCATATCATCAGCATGAGAGTAGAAAAGAAGGCAGTAGGAGTGGATGAGCTTGAGTTCTGAGGGACACCACAAGTAAGAAAAACAGGTTCCGAACAAAAAGGAAATAGAGAGTACGATCTGTCAAAAAGGACTTAAACCAAGCAAGGACCTGGCCAGATAGCTCAGCACAGGCGAGGCTATCGACCAGGATGGTGTGGTCAATGGTGTCAAATGCTGCTGATAGATCTAATGGTATCAGCGAACCAACACCACCCTGGTCAGAGTCGGGCAAAGTCTTCCACAATGGACAGCAGCATGGTTTCTGTGCCTCGTCCCGGACGAAAGCCGTAATGAAACCTGACCCTTCAAGAAAAACACTGATCAAAGGAAAAGTTAGTGATTCGAGAAGCTTCATGAAAAATAAAAAAGGTAATAGTGAGATGGGGCGAAAATCAGCCAGAACAGTGGGATCTAAAGATGTTTTCCTAACCAGGGGGTTCACAATGGTGTGTTTAAGTTCATCTGTAATAATTCCAAATGAGCAGGAATTATGAATCGCCTGGGCTACCTAGGTGGAACTGTCCAATATGACGTCTTTCATAATAGCCATGGGGATAGGATCTAAAAGGTGAAGCTTTCAGTTTTCGAGTACCCAGAATAATGTCATCAAGTTAAAACGTAGGGAAGTGAGACCATAGATGTACAGGCACAACCCTCGGATGAGCAGAAATCACAATACCAGTTTGCAAAGCTGATCCTGCAATTTGATCACCAATAACACACATTCTTTCAGTGAAGAATTCGGACAGAGAGTGACATAAACTTTGGGAGGGAACAACTACTGTATGTGAGGAGGATGCAGATGATAAGTAACGGACAAGACCAAACAACACTTTAGATTGATTTCAAGCTTTTTCTACTTTGTTGGTATAGTAGACATGTTTGGCCATGTGGATCGCATTATGATATGCAGTAGTTGCAAGACGCAAAAGAACCCAATCTGACTGGAAGTAGATTTTTTTCTATTGGCGTTCCGCCCGCCTAAGCATTAATCAGAGTGCTTTGAGATCTTCATTAAAATCAAGGCTCGGAGGGTCGACCACCCTGTGTACAGCCTTTCAAGTGAGCGAGATTGTCAACAAGTCCCTTTACCAGGGTTGAGCGTTCTATGTGATGAAAGGAAGAGAGGAAGTGTTGATTGAGGTAGAGATGGCGCCAGCTCAGATTTGAAGCCACCTGCGTTTCATCACATTAGGCATTCTTTGAGAACTTGGATGGGACGTTGTTTCCAACAGAAAAGGAAGGATACAATGGTGTATCCATTCAACCTGAAAATCAGATCAGGTTGTGGTGGTAGAATCAGAAGCAAATATCATGTCAAGGGTATTCCCTAATGAATGGGTATGCTGGAACATCGTAAGCCTACCAATGATACACTTTTCTCCATGCCAGCAAGTGAAGCAAAATGGCTTGCGGTTGACGTATCCCTTTTTCTGACAGTTTTATTAGCCACTCATTACTATCCGTTTCAGTACCCGCAATGTTTAAAAAGTCTCTGGTTACCCCTCTCTTTGAAAAAACAAAGTTGGATCCCGAGGATTTACAGAATTATCGGCCAGTGGCAGGGCTCCCATGGCCTGCACAAATCTGAGGGAGGATTGTTACATCTCAGTTGCAGGACTAAGTGTATAGGGAATTTTTGTTGGATACCCTTAAGTCTGGCTTCTGGCTAGGTTTTGGTACCGAGATGGCACTGATGGCAGTGTCGGATGACCTCCTTGAAGTGGCAGATCAGGGAGAGTTATCCCGACTGGTTATGCTGGATTTCTCTGCTGCGTTGCTTGGACGCCTCAGGGAGACCAGAAACATCTCTGGCCAGGCTCTGAGGTGGTTCCAGTTCTTCCTGTCAGATCGGGAACAACGGGTTAGGCTGGGCGGTTTTCTGTCAAATTCCCTCCCACAAGTTTGTGGTGTCCCACACGGATCCTCACTCTCCCCCTTTCTCTTTATATTTTAGACCATTGATGGACATCTTGAGGAAGCACAAAGTAATATTTCATTCATAAAATGATGATACCCAAATGTTCATCAAAAATAGGGAAGGTGGAGGAGACTTTTCAGAAGAACAATGCTTGGAGGGGGGGCGTGGCTTGGAGTGCCGACAATGAGGCTGCTCCTTTGAGAGCCTCTGTGCCGGACCCACCGTAAATACAAATATATAGAAGTTGTGCACCAGCTTGAGAGCCCCCCCCCGCTACTCTGCATAATGGGAGGACCTTGGGACTCTGGGGGCTCCCTGAATTTCTTCCTTCGACTCCTCGTCCGAGAGCCGGGGAAACCAAGATGGCGGCCGGGGACTCACGTTGATGCGGTCTCCTGACACAAGAAAACAGAGCCCCGCTGAAGGGTTCCACCGGAGCGTTTTTGGAGGAGGAGCTCCCTGCCTGCAGCCAAGACTGGACCGCGAGTCCCAGAAGCCCGCCGCGAGGCCCCCACTGCCTTGAGGCTCGACGTGAGGGGGGGCCCCAGTCACAGTGAGCCGATCTCTTGCTGCTGCCTGCCGGAGCCGCGCCTCGCAGCCCCCCCGCGGTGCGGGTGCAGCCGTGGTGCCGGGGACCTGAAGAGTCCTGCGCTGCCGTGGACGCACTCCTGGCCTCCCCCCCTCCGCCTGACTGTCATCTTGTCCGGGCCTCGGCCCGAGCCCTCAATGGTTGTGGGAGGTCGGGGAGCGGATAGGGCACCTTTGCCCCGCAGAGTATAGATCCAGGGAGCAGCTTCTGAGGCAGGCCCCTTGGAAGCTTTCCTCACGTCATTCAGCAGATCTCCACAGGACCTCCTTGACACAGAAGCTGAACACTAATGGGGCCCAGGGGCCCCTCCACCATCACCTTGTGCGCCCCGACTTGATCAATGGCTCTGCCTGCTTACCCTGACAGTGCCTGGAAGAGGAGAGAGCCCCTGCACCGATCTCCCCCCACCTGCCTGCAACCTACCCTCACTAACCACCACACCCCTGAAGCTGCCTACAGGTCCCTCCAGCTCACTCCTGGGGCACCCCTGCCCATCAAGCGGTGCTTGGGGAGCACCCCCTCTCCCTGGAAGACCCACGAAGACAGCTACAGCAACTGGGCCTATTGGATCTGCCCCCTCTATAAGGGATCTTCATACTTGGAGGTAAGCCAACGCCTCCAGTCGACTGTGGTCTTCCAGAAGGTCTCCTTTCTTGCACACAGCTAGCAATATAGCCTTAAGCAGGGAACTCTCCCCCCCCACCTCCTGGGGCGCCCCGGCCCACTCAACTACTTGCCCCCCTGGCTGTCTGTTTGCCCTGTAGATACTGGCTGCTCCCGCAACACCTGGCCACCGTTGGTTCCAGGGGTCACCCGCCCTAGCACCCCCCAACAACAACATTGGATAAGGATACTAAGCACCCACCAACCGGAAGTGCTGCTAGGACCAGGCCCAATGATTCCTACCTAACTGACCCTGCTAATGAAACACAAGCAAGCCGACACTCCATCCTCTAACGGGACCTCACCATGGCTAAGCAGTCGAAGGCCAATAAGAACGTGGACATTGCCTTAATGCTATTGGCGGCCGATAAGGCCAAGAAATCTGACACTCCCCTCAAAATGGCCCCACAGAAGGCGTCAGACGATAAAGAATCCCTACTAACCAAAGAGGACATCCCGGCCTTTATGGCAGACATCAAAACCGAGTTCAGATCATGCATGACGGAACTCACCACAAAACTTGAGCATACTAACCAAAGGGTTACAGAAGTGGAACAGCGCATAGGGGAAATTGAAGATCGCGCTCAGGACCAATCAACATCGATGGGGGAGATCCAACGCTCGATCCAATCCCTGTTGGATAGGTCGAGATCATTGAGTTTAAACAAGAAGACTTAGAAAACAGGGCCTGACGTAAAAACCTCAGGATCCGGGGCGTTCCAGCCTCCGTCCCGGACAAAGATCTCCCCGAATGCGTAGAGAATTTCTTTCAAGCCCTTCTCCCCCATCTAGACAAATCACTGCTTCTACTGCACCAAACCCACAGGCTGCGTCCTCGACGGGGGTGGGGTGACAACAGACTCCCCCTCCTGACGTGATAACCAGAGTTCACTTCTTTACAACTAAGGAAGCCATCTTGCCGATAAGCTGTACCCGAGACAAACTATCCTTCCAGGGATCTCCTCTTCAGATTTACCAGGACCTCTTACTACTAACCTTACAAAAGAGAAAATCCCTCCGTCCTCTCACCCTCTATCTCCAGAACCACCAGACTCACTACAGGTGGCTCTTTCCAACAGCTCTCCAGTTTACCCACAAAGGTGCTCTTCAAAGAATTACTCATCTGGAGGACACCGAAAAGTTTCTACACTCAGGCCCCCCTTAAGGCGCCTCAGCGCGCGCAGTAAGTGTCAACACTGATGAAGCCCCTGCCTCCCCAGATAAACCCAAGGGGTCTTCTTGGTCCCGAGTCCCGAGATACGGGGAAAAAAAGTGACAACCCGCAGGCTCCCTCTGGATCCCCGCCCTCCCCAAACCTTCCAGGGTCCTCCGCTAATCTTCCCAAAAATGCTAACTCCTCAGCTTCTAGAAGCAAGCCTACCGGCGGGCCCCACACAGCCCATGGCCGTTTCCAAGGTACAGACCACCAATGAGTCCTTGGAATGACTTTTTCATGCATATGCCAGACCCCGCCACGTTGGCGGAGTGCATGGCTGTGGCCATTATGACTAAAGGGGGGGGGTCTGATCCTGAGACTCCAGGCCCCCCCACGTTGTATAAGTTGAGGCCTCCCCATTGGAGGCTCTGTTTAAAAGTTCAAAGCCAGAGTGACCAACAGCTGCGACCCCCCTATAATGGCGACTAGTCCTCCTCCCTCCGAGGTGATGGACCACCCGGGCTTTCGGATTCTCCGATTCATCTCTCTTAACGTCAAGGGCCTCAACTCCCCGGCTAAGCGCAAATCGACCATCCAGCGACTCATAGATAAAGACACGGGTGTGGCCTTACTGCAGGAGACCCAGCTGCTCCCAGTTGACTTTGGGCGCCTCATATCTAAAGACTTCCCACTACAGTTTCGGGCCTTGGATGGCACCAAAAAAGGAGGGACAGCGATCCTCTTCAGAAAGGGCCTAAATCTGCAGATCCTAAACGCTAAAATAGATCCAGAGGGCCTCTATGTGGCAATTAAATGCCTCTTACTCAGACAACTATAAACGCTGGTCTCCGCATACGCTCCTAACGTAGGCCAGACAGCCTTCTATGACTCCTTGGGCTCGACCCTCTTGTCCTTCTTAGAAGGGTTGAAGGTTATTGGAGGCAACTTCAACGGAGTCCCGGACCCCACGAATGACGAATCACATACCCCCTCCCCTAAAGATCTCAACACGGCCCTAGGTACCCTGCAACCTTTTCAGGACCTTGCAGGTGGTGGATGCCTGGAGGGTGATGCATCCTACAGAAAGGGCTTTTTCGTTTTACTCATACATCCGGAGGGAACTTATCGCTCAGGGAGCGGCATACCATAAAGCCAGGCGTCAAACCCGCCTCTGCCTTGAGAAGGAGCTCCAAGAAGCCGAAAAAACACACAAGCTGAAGGGATGATCCCCGAAGACACAACGGGCAATCCGCACCGTCCGCAATAAAATCAAGGCGCACTACTTTGAACACACAGCCCATCTCTTAGCCAAAGCGAAACAATTCTATTACGCCAAAAATAACAAAGCGAACAAACAACTAGTGAGCAAATTGGCCAAGGCAAGGCAGATCAACACCATTATCGGGCTACGTGACTCTCAGGGTAGGGCTCACTACACGGAACGGGAGTAACAGCAACTAGCGGCAGACCACCTGGCTCGAGTAATGTCCCCCACCAGAGACCAAAACAAACAAAGGGAATATCTACAAAATGCGACTCTGCCCCACCTGCAGGAGGCGGCCCGAACAAAACTTGACGCGCCTACCTATCACAAGTGAGGAAGTCCAGAAAGTTATCAAGTCCCTCAGAGCATGGGCCCCAGGTCCTGACAGGTTCTCTGCAAGATTCTATGAAATCTTCCGGCTACAACTGGTGGCCCTCTTTAACTCCTTCAGGGACTCGGGCACGGTCACCCCCTCCATGGCAGAATCCATCACAATCCTGTTGCCCAAACCGGGAAAAGACCGAAAGATCCGGCATCATACAGACCCATTGCCCTAATGAACATTGACGCCAACATTTACTCAAAAATCTTGGCCAACCGCCTTTCAGCCATTTTACCTGAAATAATCCATCCAGACCAATCTGGCTTTATCATCAATAGATCCACGGGAGACAATATCCATAAAGCCTTGAACCTGATCGATCTTACAAACCGGAAATCGCAGAAACTTGTCCTGGTGGCCCTGGATGCTGTCAAAGCGTTCGATAGGGTGGACTGGGCCTTTATGGGACAAACTATGGAAGCCTTCCTCATCGGGCCCATATTCCAGAGGATGGTCCTAGCAAACTACCAAGGCTGAAAAGCCTTCTTAGAGTCAATGGCATTCTTTTCGCGCAGATACCGCTAGGATAAGGGACCAGACAGGGATGCCCGCTATCCCCATTACTCTTTGCCATGGTAATGGAGCAGTTCGCGCAGAGAATTAGAGCAAACCCCAACATCAAGGGCCCTCAGATCGGCCTTACCCAACATAAAATAGCCCTTTATACAGACAATGTCCTGCTCACCCTTGCAGAACCCTCTTGCTCCCTGCGCCACGCCCTGGCAGAAATAGACAACTATGGGAAAGTCACAGGCTTCTCCATTAACTATCACAAGTCAGTGGTTTTAGGGACTGGCCTGTCACCGGGAGACCGAGACGCTCTCTCCTCACTATGCCGCATACAATGGAGAGAAAAAGAAATCCCCTACTTGGGAGTCCACATCCCAGCGGACCCAAAAGTGGTCTATCAGGCAAACTTCCCCCCACTCTTCCGTGAACTGGAAAAAGACCTAAAGAGGTGGGCAACACAGGAAATCTCCCTGATGGGGCGCATTACATCGAGAAGATGAATCTTCTCCCCAGATTTCTGTATGCATGCTCCGCTCTCCCCGTAACAATTGCATCGGCTACACTCCAAGGGCTCCAGAGGAAACCGCTCCAGTTTATTTGGAAAGGCAAAAAGGCCCGGATCCCCCTGAGAACAATGCTGGGGAACGCACGCCGGGGAGGTCTAGGAGTACCCGACCTGCAGAATTACCAAATAGCGGCCCAACTAGCCCACATCCATGTCTGGCTAATGGCCTCGGGCGCCCCCTATGGGTGGAGATAGAACAATCCCGACTGCCTCTCGCTCTGCACTTTCTCCCGTACACTCCACCTCAACTCCGACAAAGCGGGGATGCGTTTCTGCTCTCCACTAAACACACGTTAAAGGCTTGGGACTGGGCGCGGCGGTGACAAAAGATCCTGAAGGGCCTAAGCCCCTTCTCCCCGGTCTTTATGAAGCCCTCCTTTGCCCCCAGAACCATTCCCCACAACTTCAAGAATTGGATCAGGGGAGGTCTAGAGACACTGGGCCAACTTTTCATGGAAGGTCACCCCCGAACATTTGAACAATGCAAAGAGACTTTTCAGCTGAAGGAAGCAGACAGATTTGCGTATATTCAGCTCTGACACTGGTGCTCCCACCCGCAAACCCGGCAAGCAGAAACGCGCACCCCCTCCCCACTCGAACTGTTGCAAGAACTCCCGACTCGTGGAAGGATCTTAGCCCTATACAAACGCTTTTCGGGAGACTTCCTTAGCTCTAAAACCTGAGCTATGGCCCAATGGGAGGCGGATTTAGGGCACGCACTAACCGACCAGAACTGAGTGGACATTTGGTCATGAACGCATTCAGCGTCCTCTTGCATCACAAACCGAGAATGCGCATACAAACTCTTATTACGTTGGTATTACACCCCCCTAAGGCTTCATCACATAAACCGGGCCTTGAGCATCCGCCTGTTGGAGACTATGTGGACACCCAGGCTCCTTCTACCACATGTGGTGGGTGTTAGGGAGAATTCTCTGTTTAGGCTGAATTTCCCTACCTAGTGAGTCCCCCAGCAGCTTTGCTGGATTTCTGGGGTTTAATTTTTTTCTCCTGCCAAGAGTGAGACTCTTTTACCCTCACTCTTGGACATGTTGAAGTGTGTTATCTTGGACAAACCTTGTGTTGAATGGGCGATGGGGTCTTTTACTCCATAGGGCCTCATGTATTTTTGTGATGTGGGTCACACAGCACCCTCTGTGCCGTGACCCAGGGGTGTCCTAGGGACTCCCCAACATAGACTCCATACCCTGGGACTGACTACTGTCTCCCAGGGCATGTAAAGTCACCAAAGACTTTGCTAGTCTTGAATCCTGAACAGAACCAGTACAAACCATCATATTGTGGACGTACTGGCTGGGGCAATTCGATTGCCCCAGGGTCTGTTAGTCGAGGGGGCACGTCTCCGTCCCCCCTGATCGAGTTTTGGCTGGTGGCAGTGGAAACTACTTTTTATATTCGACCGCGAATATTTCCCTATGGGATTTCCCATTGTTTTAGGCTAACACATTTAATTATTTATTTACGGTAGCCTTAAACATACCGCCGGTTTATATATTTATTTTTATAACTCCGGTTGGGACTTTTTGCCAAAACTTGATTCTAAAATGGCGTTGGTGTTCACCTCTGTAACTCTAACCCAAAGTGGAGCCCTTTGTTCCACTTTTGGCGGGCTTCTCCACAGAAGCCCCCCAAAGTGGTGCCACTCTGTCTGGGGTACTTAGGAGGGGTGGAGGGGGATTTAGGCACCCTGGACTGAGTTACCTTGGTAACTCAAGTCGCACTCCGTCCTGATTGGCCCAAGTGGTGAGCCGCCCGGCTCACCACTTAGCATGTTTGAGTGACAGCTAGGCTGGGTGAATGGGGGCTTGCTGCATAAAAGCAGGGCTTTGGGGACTGGGACTTCAGAAGTCGCCACAGGACCAAGAATCCGACGAGGGAAGAGCTGAGCCGACCTGCTTCGACGACACCACCCGGTGGAGCCCTGCTGAACCGTCTCACCACTTTTTTCCCGACGACCGAGGAGAACTCTTAACGGAGTGGCTCCTTCCCTTGACTGGTGGGGACAACCAGTTTTCGCCTTCTTTCCGTTCTTTGAGGTATCTCGTGGCCGCCTTGCCTGTGCCAAGCACCCCGGCAACCGGAATACCACACTTTACCCCCATACCGCGAAAGTCGGTACCAACCCTTTAACCGGAGGACTCCGCGGCTGGTTTCTTCCCGGGCAGTGCAACGACCCTCTTCTTCTGCTCTTCAGCGAGAACTTCTTCTCCCCTGACCGACGTCGAGCCCTGCTGCCACTGCCTGGAACAACTGCCACCGCTGGAGGATCCTTTCCGCTTAAGGTACTGTGTTCCGCCTGGCTTCCCTTGCTACCGACTGTACGGGGTAGATTTAGTCCCCGGCTTTCGAACCTGGGAGTGCCTGGGACACTTTGGCTAAACTTTCTGAGCCACACTAAACTCTTTTTGACTCTTAGCAAGACTTTGAATCTCTAACTAACAGTGTGATCTTGGGCACATTTTCGCTCCGGCTACTCTAAGAGTGGGCCCTGCCTAGTGACTTTTGCTCACCTGTGACTTTGTGCTTCTTTGAGCCTATTGCAAGTGTTCTGGACCTTAGAGTGGTGTGTTTAACCCATTTCTGCTTTTTCTCTCCCTTTCTTGGAAACTACTAGAGTGTCATCTAACGTTAAGCACTCACCTCTGTTTTAATTAAGTGGTGTTAACCTAGAGTTGTCTAGATAGGAGAAAGGATTGAATCTACTTTCATTATAACTGTGTTTGAAGTGTTTACTATATTTTTGCTAGAGTGTTTTTTTTACTTATGTGTTTTTAAATAAATAACTATATACTTTTGAAACCAAGCTCTGGTCAGTGTTTGCTTATGCTATTGTGTTTTGGTACATATTGTGTATACTTTGCATACTGCCTAACTCTTCTTGAGAGAAGTCTGACTGCTCAGCCACAGCTACCAGGTAAATCTGGGTGGTACAGACTGCTACCAAAGGGGTTTACTGCTCTACCTGTAGTCTTAAATCTTTTGCAGTGTTCCCCAAGGGAACTGCACAGGTTTCTGCCTAACACTGGTGTACAGCGGTGGGATTTGTATTGAGTATACATTTTATTGTGCTTTAGATACCTTAGTGCAACTAACCACAAAGCTTAGCACTGAAAAAGTAAAACCTCTAACATGTCAGTTATAGAAAGCTATAGTCAAGAGTCCCTGGCAGCCAAAACTGCTGATTGTTTAAGAATGCTCTGTAAACATAAGGATCTCCTGACTAAGGGCAAGAAAATGGAGCTGATTGAAAGATTGTTAGCTAACCAAAGTCTGGGTGATGGTTCAGAGGAACCTACCACTCCAGCAACTGTAGATGACAGTGTTGAAGTTAACATGGAGCAAAATGTTGATGTTTCTGAGGAAGAGTCAGAAGAGGAGGGTGAGGCTGTTGTAACTGTCCCCCCTAGGCCTCTGCCTGCTCTACCTGCTGTGCCTACTGGACCTTTACCAGGTCCCACATTTAGTCCTCAGTACTTTGAACTGGAGAAAATGAAGCTAGAATTGGAGTATAAGAAACTTAATGCTCAAACTGACAAAGAACTAAGGCTAAGGGAAATGGAGCTCAAGTATGACTTAGAAATGAAGAAATTATCTGTTGAGAATGTTTCTCTCTCTGGCTCCTCTAGAAGTTCCAGTCCTAAAAGACCCCGGATGCCTAAAGAATTGGTTGGTATGTATGAGCCTAAGTTGGATGTGTTGGATTGGTTGTCTCTGTTTGAATATAATCATGGGCTCCAGAACATCACAGGAAATGACTTACTCACCTGGTTGTTCTCTAGGCTTCCCCCTGTTGCAACTGATGTGGTAATGGAGATGGGGGAGGAGGATAGGAAGGACTATGAATGTGTGAAACTAGCTTTGATAGCTAGGTTTGGGAAGACCCCTTCCCAGTATCTTAAGAGGTTTAGGAGCCTCAAAAAGCATGATGGTACCCCTTGGGCTACCTGGGTGAGTGAATGTTTGAAAAACTTAGAGGGATGGATTAAGGGTTACAAGGTGAACACTTATGAAGGTATGAAGAATTTGTTTATGTTGGAGACTATTTATGATGCCTGCTCTCCTGAGCTCAGACAACACTTGGCTGATTCCAAGGAATTAGATTCCCGGAAACTAGCTAAGGCTGCTGACTTGTGGGTTGCCAACAGGGCCACTCACAAGGATTCTGGGGTAACTCAGAAGAAGGATGGGGAGAAACAGTCTAAAAAGGACTCCAAAGAGAATTCTAATAATTCCTATCCCAAAGAGGGCCCCAAACCACAAAATAACCAGGGTAAGCCACATGGGAAACCTAGTCAGGCTACTGTACCTTCTGGCCACAAGCCAGAAGGAGGTCAGAACAAGCCACCCTTCCAGAGAGCATTTGGACAATGCTATGTCTGTCAGGGTACTGACCATATCAAAGGAGATCCCAAGTGCAAGGGTAAACCTGCAGGGATCAGCACAGTCTCCTTAGCCTTCACTCCTGAGGATGAAGTACAGATGGCTAGTGCCCACTTTGAACTCTTTGCTGAAGAACCCTTGGGTCTTCAAGCCACTGTAAACTTAGAGCCTATGGGTCTGGTTAGTCCCCAGAATAGGGTTGTGTATAACTCCCTACCTGTTAACTCTAAGGTGTATTATGTGGACAGTGTTCTTGTCAATGGCCAGGATACTCCTGCCAGGAGAGACACTGGGGCCAGCAGAACAGTAGTGGATGAAAGCTTCTTTCAACCTGAGGATGTGGCCAAAGCACCCAAAGGTCCCACTAAGATGTCTGGAGGCCCTGTCCAAATGGTTCCTATTCTACCAGCCCTCATTCAGTGTAACAACATGACAGTGAGGATCCCTGTCAGTGTTCAGACTGAGGTACCTGGGAAGGTCCTGTTAGGGAATGACCTAAGAACTCTAGGAGTAGTGTCACATACCCCCAGGCCTCCCAGTATGGAGAAGCAGAACTTAACCAAATTGGCTAGACAGGCTACCTTGAAGGACCCTTCTAAGCCTGTGGGACCCTCTACTGAGAACCCCACTACAAGCCCTGGTGTTAGTAAGTTGACCTCTAACCCAGGCACATTTCAGGATAGTATGCTAGGAACATGGGCGCCCCAACCAAGCTCCATCATTGTTCCCCTAGTCTCAGAGTCTCTGACTCCCCCTGCTTCTGAGGAAGAGGTGGATAGACCAACTAGGCCCCTATCTGGACCTGAGAGAACTGGTAATTCTCAGTGCTGGTGGAAAACCAGAAAAGAAAAGTCTAAGGCCAAAAACCTTCAGACTGTTGGACCTTCTACTGAAGACCCCAACTCAAATCCTAATATTAGGGGGGAAACTCCTAAAATAGGTAAGGGTAGATCTAAGAGGAAGGGGAAGCAGGTACATTGCCTAACCCCAACCCCTCCAACCAAGAGGCCTAAGACCCAACCTGCTCCCACAAGAGAGGTGGTGAGGAACCTTGGAGGCCCCTCTAGATCTAGGGGAATCCTTTATAAGGACCCCTTCAAAAAGCCTAACATAGGTTCAGAAGTTGTACCAACTTCTGAGGGACTGGTCAACCAGATCCCCTATAACAAAAAGACTGATGTTCCTCAAAGGGTTTGTAGGTCCTTTAGCTTGCAAAAGAAAACCTTTGAGTCCTCCCTTAAGCATAGGTCAAGGTGTCACCATCAAAATGCTGATGGACTCTCTAGGATGTATATCATCGACTAGAGGTATGAGGTTCATCCAGGAGTGGATTAAATCCTCCTGTCCCTTAGTCTGGGGGGGGCGAGTGTTAGGGAGAATTCTCTGTTTAGGCTGAATTTCCCTACCTAGTGAGTCCCCCAGCAGCTTTGCTGGATTTCTGGGGTTTAATTTTTTTCTCCTGCCAAGAGTGAGACTCTTTTACCCTCACTCTTGGACATGTTGAAGTGTGTTATCTTGGACAAACCTTGTGTTGAATGGGCGATGGGGTCTTTTACTCCATAGGGCCTCATGTATTTTTGTGATGTGGGTCACACAGCACCCTCTGTGCCGTGACCCAGGGGTGTCCTAGGGACTCCCCAACATAGACTCCATACCCTGGGACTGACTACTGTCTCCCAGGGCATGTAAAGTCACCAAAGACTTTGCTAGTCTTGAATCCTGAACAGAACCAGTACAAACCATCATATTGTGGACGTACTGGCTGGGGCAATTCGATTGCCCCAGGGTCTGTTAGTCGAGGGGGCACGTCTCCGTCCCCCCTGATCGAGTTTTGGCTGGTGGCAGTGGAAACTACTTTTTATATTCGACCGCGAATATTTCCCTATGGGATTTCCCATTGTTTTAGGCTAACACATTTAATTATTTATTTACGGTAGCCTTAAACATACCGCCGGTTTATATATTTATTTTTATAACTCCGGTTGGGACTTTTTGCCAAAACTTGATTCTAAAATGGCGTTGGTGTTCACCTCTGTAACTCTAACCCAAAGTGGAGCCCTTTGTTCCACTTTTGGCGGGCTTCTCCACAGAAGCCCCCCAAAGTGGTGCCACTCTGTCTGGGGTACTTAGGAGGGGTGGAGGGGGATTTAGGCACCCTGGACTGAGTTACCTTGGTAACTCAAGTCGCACTCCGTCCTGATTGGCCCAAGTGGTGAGCCGCCCGGCTCACCACTTAGCATGTTTGAGTGACAGCTAGGCTGGGTGAATGGGGGCTTGCTGCATAAAAGCAGGGCTTTGGGGACTGGGACTTCAGAAGTCGCCACAGGACCAAGAATCCGACGAGGGAAGAGCTGAGCCGACCTGCTTCGACGACACCACCCGGTGGAGCCCTGCTGAACCGTCTCACCACTTTTTTCCCGACGACCGAGGAGAACTCTTAACGGAGTGGCTCCTTCCCTTGACTGGTGGGGACAACCAGTTTTCGCCTTCTTTCCGTTCTTTGAGGTATCTCGTGGCCGCCTTGCCTGTGCCAAGCACCCCGGCAACCGGAATACCACACTTTACCCCCATACCGCGAAAGTCGGTACCAACCCTTTAACCGGAGGACTCCGCGGCTGGTTTCTTCCCGGGCAGTGCAACGACCCTCTTCTTCTGCTCTTCAGCGAGAACTTCTTCTCCCCTGACCGACGTCGAGCCCTGCTGCCACTGCCTGGAACAACTGCCACCGCTGGAGGATCCTTTCCGCTTAAGGTACTGTGTTCCGCCTGGCTTCCCTTGCTACCGACTGTACGGGGTAGATTTAGTCCCCGGCTTTCGAACCTGGGAGTGCCTGGGACACTTTGGCTAAACTTTCTGAGCCACACTAAACTCTTTTTGACTCTTAGCAAGACTTTGAATCTCTAACTAACAGTGTGATCTTGGGCACATTTTCGCTCCGGCTACTCTAAGAGTGGGCCCTGCCTAGTGACTTTTGCTCACCTGTGACTTTGTGCTTCTTTGAGCCTATTGCAAGTGTTCTGGACCTTAGAGTGGTGTGTTTAACCCATTTCTGCTTTTTCTCTCCCTTTCTTGGAAACTACTAGAGTGTCATCTAACGTTAAGCACTCACCTCTGTTTTAATTAAGTGGTGTTAACCTAGAGTTGTCTAGATAGGAGAAAGGATTGAATCTACTTTCATTATAACTGTGTTTGAAGTGTTTACTATATTTTTGCTAGAGTGTTTTTTTTACTTATGTGTTTTTAAATAAATAACTATATACTTTTGAAACCAAGCTCTGGTCAGTGTTTGCTTATGCTATTGTGTTTTGGTACATATTGTGTATACTTTGCATACTGCCTAACTCTTCTTGAGAGAAGTCTGACTGCTCAGCCACAGCTACCAGGTAAATCTGGGTGGTACAGACTGCTACCAAAGGGGTTTACTGCTCTACCTGTAGTCTTAAATCTTTTGCAGTGTTCCCCAAGGGAACTGCACAGGTTTCTGCCTAACAGTGGGTATGCCCGAAGGATCAACTCTTTTGGTCCCTGTGCATAACCACATTTGCAGACATTACCCAGAAGGCAATTCCACTCGAGCCGGAACCAATCCTGCTGGGGGCCCCGGTCCTGGGATGCTACCCAAGGTTGGGAAGAAAAGCTACACTCCTGACTCAGTGCCTCCTGGCAGCGCGGATTGTGGTGGCCCTCACTTGCAAAACCACTGAGGGTCCGTTCGTGGCATTGTGGTGGGGGAAGATGTGGGACATTCTAATTGTAGAGAAGATAACGGCGGCCAGAGCCGGGACTTTGCATCGGGACATTTGGGCCCCATTCCTAGACTATAACCGTAAGTTTCCGGCCCTAACCCACCTTCCTAAGAACACCGCGAGAGTTCTGGAGGGGACAGATACGGACCGAACGGAAGAAGAGATATAGGGGGAACGGGGGGCAAGGAGGGTTGAGTGGTTGACAGCCATGCACTGATTTTATCTGTAATGTATTCTCTCTGCTCTGTTGCAAAAATAAACACAGTTTAAAAAAAAGAACAATGCTTGGATGAAGTCAAAGGGTAGATTCAAAACTCCTTGAAGATAACCGTCTCCTTGGCCTGCGGCAATCTGGCTTCCGCTTACGACATGGCACTGAAACGGCTCTTCTAGACTTAAAGGGGAGCACCGGAGACCCAAAGTGATAGCCACAGCAGGCAGAAACACAACGCGGCTGTGTTTGAAAACGCTGCGGTTTTTCTTTCCGAGTTTCTCAGGCTCCTCCGAGCCGGAAGAGCCTGAGAAACTTGGAAAGAAAAACCGCAGCATTTTCAAACACAATAACGTTGTATTTATGTTTGCGGTCGCTTCAAAAGCGATCGCAAACATAAATACAACGTTTTTAAAGCTGCGGTTTTATTTCTAAGTTTTCCGGGCTCCTCCAGCCCGGAAAACTTAGAAAAAAAAACACAGCTAGTGCTTATTTAAAAAAATAAATAAATAGCACTTACCGAGATTCAGCTGCAGCTTTCCTGCTCTGGTCTCCGGTCCCCATCCTCCGCGTACAGCACCAATGAAGGAAAAGCCACACAGCGGTAGCTTTTGTTTACTACAGCTGGCTGGCTTTTCCTTCATTAGTGCCGCAAAAGCAAAAGCCAGCACAGGCGGGCATCCATTTCACAAAATGGATGCGCCCATATGCTTGCTTTTGCGAATTTTGAGCTTGAATAGCTCAATTTTACATAGGAAGTTTAAAAAAAAAAGTGCTAGTATTTTTTTTTTAATGTTGCCTATCTATTTTTTAAATAACATTTTTAGCTGGACTACCCCTTTAAAGAACCAAATGGACGATCTTAGAGACGCAGGCAAACCTGCGCTCCTATTGCTCCTGGGCCTTTCCGCTGCCTTTGACCTGGTGGATCACAACACCTTGTGCCGCCATCTAGCAACTGAGGCCAATTTCTCCCCCAAAGCGTGCGACTGGATAACCTCCTTTCTCCAAGAGAGGGTCATGAAAGTCTTCTCTGATTCAGCCTGTGCGACCCCGGGCCACATCAAATGTGGAGTTCCACAGGGATCCTGCATCACACCCACGCTTCACAACCTCTTCACGAAGCCTTTGTTCAGCATCCTTGAATCCCTGTGCATTTCGTATACCAATTATGCTGATGACACACAGGTGCTTATCCCACTCACTGAGGACTATGAAGAAGATAGGAACACGCTCACCACCATTTACTCTACTATCCAATCCTGGATAGCAGACAACTGGCTTTTCCTCAATAGTGAAAAAACTGAACTCCTGCTCATTGGGTCATCCACCACCCTGGGCAACCTCGATCAGCAGTACTCATCCTTTACTATTGATAACATCCCCATCAAGGTCTCTAACAACGTCAAGACACTTGGTGTCTACCTAGACTCCGATCTAATCATGGACAGACAGGTTAATGCCATTGCCTCTTCGTCAGCTTATTACTCTAAAGTCCTTAATGCTGCCAGACCCTTCCTATCACGCCAGAATTGCCTCACCATTGCTAGGGCAATAATTGGTTGAAGGCTGGATTATTGTAATTCCCTTCTCATAGGGACTTCTTGCAAATATTTTGCCAAACTCCAACTGGTTCAAAACAATGCCCTCAGGGCAGCCACAGGAACCTCTAGAAAAGGCCACATCTCCGAAGTGAGAAGGCAGGCCCACTGGCTCCCGGTCAAGGAGAGAATTGTGTTCAAAACCCTTGCACTCACTCACAAATGCCTCCATTAACTTGCACCCCCTTACTTGGCTCAAGGAATCACCATGCACACTGCCACAAGACCTCTGAGGAAGGGATACTGCAATAGGATTCTCACCCCCAGAACTCGTAAAGTCAGCGCGGGGGCTCCAGCTTTCCTACATTGGCCGCTACCCATTGGAATGCACTCCCCACTCACCTAAGAATGATAGAGTCTCACCAAGTATTCCGCAAAGCAATCAAAACCAAGCTCTTTGTCTGAAAGTAAAATTTCAATGATCACCATGTATAATGATGTCACTGTATTAAATATCTTTATGTAACTCCTACCATTCCTGTACTGCACATAGTTTCCACATGTAACCAAGAGACCTCTGGTCGCCCGTTTAACAAATGAATCAAAATTCTTACAATTTTCTTGTAACAGCACCTCGATGCCTGCGGGCTGCAAGTGCGCTATACAAATGTGAATGAATAAATAAATAAATGAATGTCCGCCAATTGGCTTCTTCTGAATGCTGGGGAAACAGGTAGCATTGTTCGGCCCAAAACATCTCTTGGAGGGTAGCAGGCATCCAGGGTCACCTTACTTTTTGTATTTGCCCAAAAAATAAAACAATCTGGGTTGTTTTTGGCACGAGGACCTGGGGAGCAAAGTCCAGAATAGTGCCAAGGTACAGTCAGTGTTTAGAAATTGCGCTTCCTGAAACAAGTTCTTGCATTTATTCCATCCAAGGATCACACACTGGTGGTGGGATCCCTGGTGAATTTGCGCCTGGATTATTGTAATGGGCTGCTGCACCCCAGCCTCTTTCATACTTTGGTGTGCTGAAATATTAACGGATGCTATTATAAACAAACATAATAAACAAACACAGGGAACGGCTATGGGGGCTACACTAGCCCCGAGCATCGCAAACCTATATATGGAGGCCTTCGAAATAAGTGTGATCTATGGTGACAACAACCCTTTCAAAAATAATATCCAGGTCTGGAAAAGGTACAGACGATGTTCTACTAATTTGGAAGTGCAAGGAGAGTGAAGCAATTTCTTTCTTCAAATGGCTGAATGAACAAAATCAACATCTAAAGTTCACTGAAAATTGCAGAGAGGAAGTGTATTTCCTGGATATAACAATAAAAGTTGACATCAACAAAGGAGAACTTTTTGTTAAACCATATAAAAAGCCAACTGATCGCAATGCATTATTGCATTACACCAGTTTCCACCCGAACCACACACGGATAACTTGCCTTTTGGGCAGTTTTTGCGGTTGAAGAAAAACAGCACGAACAGAGAAGACTATAGAGAAGGGGCCAATAAATTGAGAAAAAAACTACATGAAAGAGGCTACCCCAAAAAATTGATAAACCGAGCAATGAAGAGGGCCGACAACAACCATCGGGAAGCCATACTCCAACAACAACAGGTATCAAAAGAAGAAATAAAGAATGAAAAATTGGTCTTTGTCAACACATACAGTAAGCTGTCAAACCGGATTAGGAAAATCATATACCGAAACTGGACGATTATGGAAAAAGGAAAAAGCCCACTGGAGAAACCGCTGATAGCCTTCCGAAAAAGTAAGACTGTGAAGGAACAAATAATGCGTAATGATATAACAAAGCAACACAAATTCCAACCAACACTGGCAGAGAGTTGGGGAATGAGAGCACCAGAGGGACATGTACCGTGTGGCAGCTGCATGTGCTGCCCACAAACAAAAAAATCAACCCAAATAGATCTAGGACTGAGGAACGAGTGGAAACAGAAAGCACTAACTGCAACTCCAAATTTGTGGTATATGTGATATGGTGCCCCTGTAAAAAAATCTATATAGGGAAGACTGAAAGAAAAAGAAAAACCAGGATAACGGAACATAAGAGTTGCATAAGGAACAGAATTCATTCTGCACCTATGGTAGAACATTTCATCGAAATGATCCACAAAGCAGAAGAATTAAAGTGGTCTGTGGTTTATCAGGTTAAAGAGAGTAATGACATAAACATCGACAGGAAGAAACTTCTGACAAAGGAAAAAGAACTAATCTTCCTAACTAAATGCTGTAAGACGGGCCTCAATGAAAGAATTGAGTGATACAGCGCGGATCAATGAGGATAGATGTGACAACTTCTACTGAACAAATATCTGCATTAAACTGCGAAGATTTATGTTTCCGGAAAGCAACCGACGTGAAAATGCTATTGAAATTAGCCTATCCAGCTCTGCAGCAGTATACAACGTTTAAATATTGAAAAAACATAGAACAACAATTGTTGGGCATAACATTGCGGGATCATGAAATAAGAGCCTTACTTGTGGTGCAGGATAGACAGTGCCAGAGAGAAAAAACAAACACGGAGCAATGAAGGTAAGAAAAAAGGACCTTCAACTCCGGTACAATGACGTGACGGGAAGCCATTGGACAAATGTAACCGCGCCTATCAACAACAATGTAGAAAAGAACACGGAAATAGCCACAAGCCAGAAAGAAGAACTAACTGCGATGCGGGCGAGCACTTCCGTATGTGGAAAGAGAGACGACAGAAGCCGGTAGAAGTGAGAGAACGCCGGCAGCGACCCGCGAGGTAGACGGACCAAGCCATCGAGACAGAAGGTAAGCAAAGAATTTGAAATAGTAAATGCTAGACTTTAGGAGGGTCACACAAGAGAGTGGAACGTTTCAGTTTAAAAATACGCTCTTTTTACTTCGGTAGATACCCGCGCTTAGAAAACTAAGAAGCCGTCTAAAAGATCACGTGGGAACCCGGGCGATCGAGGTCATAAGTATTGAGTAAGTATTACATACCCAATAGTTTATGAATAGAAAATAGCTATAATAAGGATGTAGGAGATAACATGTAACACTGTCTACATTGTTTACCCTGACTCCATTAGAATAAAAGGAGGTATCCACCTGGAATAAAGACTTTTGAGGAATCGGGATAAGCTGAGAACTGCAAATGTGGCGGATTTAAAAATGAGAACACCTATTTAAGGTATACATTCTAGAGCTATGTAGATCATCAGGCTGTGCTTATCACACAAAGGACATGAATTATTGGTCCAACTGTGAGCGACTGTAAGTGACAACCTTGTATTTATATGTGTTACAACAGGTGAACACAGAAAGGTAACATACAAGTGTTAATACTAAAAGAAGTACCCAGAGAGAGATACCAGGATGGATAAAAAATAAACAATGTGCATGCTAAAGCTAGAAGGTAAATAGTGTACCTCCATAGTAGTGCGGTTTGTCGTTTTGGGAAATTGAATACTTTAACAATGCCCTATTGAAGAACAGGGGAATTATGGTTAAAAATAAAGAGGGTAGGTTACCAGGTTAATGGTACACCACCTTATGAAATGATGCTGTATCGTGATAATGTCCTCCACCAAGTCGGGCATGATTGTGCCAAATGACTGAAAGAATAGTCTCTCTTTCATGGTAAATTGTATACCCTAAATGCAGTAATAAAACTACAATAATTAAGCCATAATAATTTAATGGCTTAATAATTAAATCCATTCTTCATACACTTGCTTCTCACAGATACCTTATTTTGGAATTCTGGCCCAGAAATGAAACAGATGTGAGTCGAACACATGAGCCTTGACCAAGAAGGGTAACGAACACAAGAAGACCTAATGGTCGCCACATAACAGACTGTTGTTAAACAAAAATTAACCTCTGAAGAATTTCCTGGAATTGCGAGAATCGATAAAGGAAAGAAACACGCTGGGTAGTGTGGATTGTAGAATAAAAGGATGTATGAGTGACATAAGTGTGAATGAGTAGAACACTACATTGGGGAATCTAGAATACCCAGTGAAGACAGTAGAGGACACACAATTTAAATAAAAAAAATTAAAAAACTTGATCTCTACTGATGAACTATTTAACAGCAGAGATAGGTATGAGATAACAGAGTGTTATGTAGGTTTTGTCTGTGGTCAACGATGCCAAAAATAGTGGCAAATGTGCAATAATTGAATCTAGACAAAAGTGCAATATTTTGTATTCGAGATAATTATGAATGTATTTTAGTGATGTTTTTATTGAGGATAAATAAATTGATATTTTTGATACAAAAACTGTTTGGAAAAAGTATGTTGTAATCTAATGAGTTAAACAGCATGCAAGACTAAGTCAGAAGAAGGTGCTGGAGAAGAAAGGGACCCTTTAAGCATTAGTGTGGTATTTTTAGTCCTTGACGTTTTGAGGGTTGTCTTAAAGAGGTCCAGATAAATATTCCATCTAGTCTCTCAAAGTTGTATATATACTGCTGGCAGGCACCCCTTCTACACAAATCCAGAGACTGCATAAAGCCCAAAATGGGGCTGTTAGACTTTTGCAAAATCCTCCCCGATCTCAAGCCTGCGCAAATCTTTGCATTGGTTTACAATGAAGGATTGTATTGATTTTAACATTCTTTGTCTGGTGTTCAAATGTATAAACATATTGACCTCTAGCTATCTTTAAGACAAAATAATTCAAATTGTTGTTGCAAACCCCCCCCCCTCAAATTCTGTATTTAGGGGTGATCCAGGTTTGCAATTTATGGCCCAAAATTATGGAACGCGCTTCCATTGGAAAATTCAGGCCTTAAAAATACTCAGTTCTTCTTGTGAAGTTCTAAAGACCCATCTGTTTAAGTAACCGCAGGAGGATGGTGCTAATGTATTAGTCTTTTTTTTAAGTTCTAGAGTCTGGAATCTGGTAGAGGTGCTTTTTTCCGCATTGTTGCTTGAGTGTATTTAGATTCCAGCTGCGCCCAGATAAGATTTGGTTCATCAGGTTCACTATATAAATGACTCAAAATCAAAATCAAATTACTTTTAAACAAGATGGTCTAACCCCAAATCATCAAAGCAGAAATGAGTTACCAACAATTCCTTTGTGTCATTAAATCTCATGTTAAAATCCCCAACTATCAATAGACGAGAAGACTTAACATGCAAGTCAGCGACTAATTTCAATAAGGAGTTGACAAATAATGCCTCATAGCGAGGAGGGCGATAATTAAAACACAGAAAGTCGAAGAGGAAGCACTGATAAGACTTACATGTGAATGTTATGAACAAGTGGCAAGGCTGTGGCCACCATAGAGGTCTTGTGGATCAAAGCAACCCCACCTCCAGGGTGTTTTGATCCCTGGTCTTTGTGAATAATATTATAATTAGGGGGAGAACGTGGACCACGGCTGGGCCAGAAGACTCACCAAGCCACATTTCAGTCATGCAGACAACATCAGGAAAATGGTCTTGAAGTAGATCATAGCAACAATAGTCATGTACAACAAGAGAGCGGGCGTTTAATAAAAGA
Organism: Ambystoma mexicanum; assembly: GCF_040938575.1. NCBI lineage: Eukaryota > Metazoa > Chordata > Amphibia > Caudata > Ambystomatidae > Ambystoma > Ambystoma mexicanum. The sequence continues at coordinate 522,164,052 of NC_090923.1, forward strand.
CAATGATAATTATAGGCCAGTGAGGGAGAATTGGCGTTTTCTACCTTGGACATTGGCAAGATCCCTGTAGGCCATGCAGTATCAGTAGGAGCCAAGTGAATCAGCATGTAACGAGAAAATACAGGGGACGAAGCTGCAACATGACTAGCTGTAGTCCACATTTGCCGGATGTCCACAGAAGTGATTGACTTTAGCACGACTTGGCTTGACAGGTGTGTGCCCGCTGCGCCCTCCACTGTGCTTCGGGAAGCATACACTGTATAAGGGCAAATTGTATTGCAAGGAGCCAATCTGTGTCAGCCTGACAATAGGCAGCAAGAAAAGACTTGCATGCAGAATAAACCAAGGACAAAGTACAGTGTTTGGAAACGAGACCCGAATGGCCAAGCACCCTCCGCCGGAACAAGTTGGGATGCAAGGAACTAATATAAATATATTAAAACTAAACAAAGCAACATAATAAAATAAAATTGGTGAGGGTAGGAAAAACACCATCCAGTCACCTGCCAAAGCTCTGAGAAATCCACATACTATAAGGAAATAAAATCCAAACAAACCAAACAATTGAAACTAAATAAAATAACCAATAAATGTAAAATCCAGAAAAAGGGCAGTCTGTTGCACTTAGCAATCGTAGCTGCTAGATGGCTGCCGAGAGAGAACTGTTAGACTAAGAGCCAGGCAGTAGCCAATCCCTGTCGGCTTGCCATTAGGCAGCAAGGAAAGACCTGCATGCAGAATGAACCAAGGACAAACGGGGCCCTGAATGCCGTGTGAGACCAGGCACCCTCCACCCGAACCGGACGGGATTCATGGAACTTATATAAATATATTAAAAGCAAATAAATCAACATAATTAAATAAAATTGGTGAGTGTAGGAAAACGGCATCCAGTCACCCACCAAGGCGCAGAGAAATCCTCAGCCTAAAAGGACATAAAATCCAAACAAACCAAACAATTGAAACTAAATAAAATAAACCAAAAAATGCTAAAACAAGAAAAATGGCAATCCATTGCACGTAGCAATCGTACCTGATAGATGGCTACTGAGAGAGAACTGGCATACTAAGAGCCAGTCAGTAGCCAATCCCTGTCGGCCTGCCAATAGGCAGCAAGGAACAACCTGCATGCAGAATGAACAAAGGACAACGTGCAGCTTTCAGAAATGAGACCCTGAATGCCGTGGGAGGCCAGGCACCCTCCACCCAAACAAGTCAGGATACAAGGAACTAATACAAATACATTAAAAGTAAAAATAAAGGGGCAGGAGGTGCTTGCCAGTGCCACATATGCCTCTTGGAAAGTGCTGGTTTGGGACATGTTCCAACCCTCAGATGATAAACCCCCTTCAAAGCGGGGAACCACTATAACGCTAAGAACGTAACTGGTTGAAGATATGTACCCAAGCTGACACACACACTGATGGATGATTGCTAAACACAGTTTGATTGTTTACCACAGAAGGGGGTGCAAAACCATATAGGATGTTACCCCACGGTCCTATTCTGGACATGCGTTAATGATATGTGAGTTTAAATCCACTGTGTGAGGAATGTTTTTGTTTTTGTTTTTTGTTGTGGTTGTTACGTTAGCATTGTCTTATTGAACTGATACTGCAACACGTGTAAATGCACTGAAACAATGGCAATGTTAACTGGAAACAAATGTAATGCATCTGTATAAATGGTAATAAAAAGACATTAAAATAAATAAATTAAAAGTAAATAAAGCAACATAATAAAATAAAATGCAGGATGGTAGGAAAACGGCGTCCATTCACCAGCCAAGGCTCTGAAAAATCTGCAGCTAAAGGAAATAAAATGCAAACGAACCAAACCATTGAAACCAGGTGCCAGCAGTGCTCAGATCTTAGGGGCGTGGGACCCCACTTCTCAGCCGAGATTGCAAAAGTACAGAGTGCCACTCCTTGTGATCTAAACCTTCTTTGGGTTAGTGCCAGACCAGAAACCTACATGCATGACCCTTACGGAACTTGCTCGGATCCCTTTAATTTAAAGGAGTATACCTGCAGACATCAACACCCTGTGAAAGCCATTGGATGAGCAGTGGAGGAGGTTGTGGAGAGAGGAGAAGTTCTGGAGAAAATTGGATTATTGATGGAGAATGAGGCTATAGAGTTGGTGGAAGAGAGTGGAGGTATGTTTGCGGAGGTTGGGAGACATCAGAAGGAAGACCCCGGTGAACAAGTGTGGAGTGAGGTGGAAAAGTGTTGGAGGAGATGGGAGAAACTCTAGTGGAGGAGGTTGGAGCATTCCTAAACGCTGCCAGCCCCTCTGCTCCCCACCATCCGGTACAGCTGTATCCCTCCTCTGTGCCCTCTGTATCCCACCCCCGCTGTATATCTGATCTGTTGTTACCTCTGAAAAGCACTCTGTTATGCATCAGTACTGTTGTATACCTCGGTAAAGCGCTCCTTTCTGTATCTGTATTGTTGTATACCTCTGTAAAGCGCTCTGTTGCTTCACGAAGCCAGGTCCGCGCTCAATAAATACCATAATAGTGATAATGAAAGAAGGTAAGGAAAGATCAGCAGGAAAGAATAGGAGTTGGGGAAGCACCAGTGAGTAGAAGGAGGAGAGAGCACAGAAATAAACTAAGCAGGAAAGGAAGAACCAGGGAAGGGAGGGTTTACGAGACAGACCCCAATTAGACATTTTGTATTCCAAGGAGAGTGTAGGAACAAGCATATGTCGGGCGACAAGGCGAGGAAGCCGGCTCCTGGGACAAGTCTAGTTAGGCGACAGACTTCCCAGTGGGAGGGGCTCTGAACCGGACCTCCTCACCTGAAGAACTGCGAGGCTACTGCCTGGAACTTGCAGTTCTTGTGGACACTCTGATGGTGGGCTCTGGTAACCCAGCTGTTTGGACAGAAGCAAAACTTGGCTTGGAAACAGTACAGACTAGACAAGAGGTCTGGAGAATTCTAAACTAGACACTGAGACAGCGTAAAGGTGGAAGCCAAATTTTCTGGGGACTTGGAATTGTGCTGATTTGTAATAAAGGAACACCTCTTGTCGTCTTTCTCTTTTCTGGATCCCACACAGGGCTTTACTGACACTGCCACTGCCAGGAAATTGTCTTGATAAGGCATCTGATTTTCCATTCTCGCTTCCAGGGTTAAATGATTACAAAATCCTACCCTGCAAAGAATAAGGACCAGAACAGCTGTCCTCGCTGACCGCAAGTAGAGCAGCTGCGTTCAGTCAACACTGTTACCATGTGTCTTACCCTCATCAAATAATGCCTCCACGTCAAGAATGCAGATTTTACGGCCCTGTAATGGTGTAGGTAATCAATGTAGTGTTAAACGAGGTTTCACGGGATCGCTGGTTACCTTTTCTTCCCGGGGTTCGTGGAGTCGAGGCTGCCAGTCTGTCGGAGCGACGATGCCGATGAAGCAGTAACGCGGGAAATTAACCCAACACCCTCCTGACAATAAATGGCAGGATAGCACTGAACCAACTCCCAACGCCACGGGTGGCACTTCTCTGCATTAACGTGACATCGGGACAGTGTTTCCACTGGCAGAGAAGGCGAATGTGTCCTTAAAACACCAGTAGATGGATGAGCTGTTCTTCGGGACTTCCAGGAAGGCAGTAAGGCACGGGTACCGGCCGGGCACAAGGCAGAGGAAGGGAAAGGCCAGGCAGCAAGGACGGGAAGGACTGACCAGAGAATCCCACGGGACAGGAGACAAGGAAGGGAGAAGGCTAAACAGGCAACCCAGAGAAGACCCCTCCAAACCCCAAAACCAGAAAGTAGGTAAGGACAGGACAGGGCTGAGAAACCAGGAACTGAAAGTACCAGGGGGCTGGAAGGAGAGGAAGGTAGGAGGGCAGGACAAGGCAGGGCAAAACTAGCAAGGGTAACTGGAGAGACTGTAGCACAGAAACCAGGCTCCAGCAGCGCATAAACGGCAACAACCGCGTTGAGACGCGTTGTCTCCGTGTATGCAAAGCGAGGCCCGGAACGCAAGTTCGCGTTACTGCGCATGCGCGAACGTCAAACACTGACGATCCGCGCATGCGCAGAACACGCAAGATGGCTGCGCCCACGGACCGCGGAACGGCGTGGGGAAAGACGCCACCGCGGATAGTGTCTCCATGAAGGAGGAGACTGCCGAGGCCGAGGACCCGGATCCCCGTAGCAGGTAAGTGGCGCACGCGAGCGAGCGCGCGGCATGACACCATACCCCCTCTCGGACAACCCCGGGGCACCAGGCTTACAGGGATAGCGGAGATAGAAGTCCCGAACCAGGCGCGGTGCATGCACGAAGGAGCGCGGCTCCCAAGTGCGGTCACAAGCCGGATAACCCTTCCAGCTCACCAGGAACTGCAGCGCACCACGCCTAATCCGTGAATCGCAAATCTCCTGCACCTCAAACTCAGGAACCCCCTGAACCAAGACCGGGGCAGGACGGGAACAGGAACGCCCCAGAACATCAGGTACATAGGGCTTCAAAAGAGAGACCTGAAAAACGGGATGGATCCTCCAAGAACGGGGTAGGGACAACCGAAAGGCAACAGAGGAAACCCGCCCAATGATGCGGAAGGGACCAAAAAAGTGGGGAGCCAGTTTCACAGGTAAATTGCGTACCGGCAGATTCCTAGAGGACAGCCATACCCTGTCACCAACTTGAAGGTCAGGCTCAGAACTCCGTTTCTTGTCAGCCTGTTCCTTCATACGTGCCTGTGCCACTGCTAAGGTACCGACCGCCAGGCGATGTTGATCGCGTATCTGAGTCACCAAGGCATCTGCGGATGGTACAGTACTGGTAGAAGTAGGACGAGCAGGTAGTAGCTTGGGATGTAGTCCGGCAGAACAGAAAAAGGGGCTGAGTCCGGTAGCGGAGTGAACAGCATTGTTGTAAGCCACCTCCGCGGTGTCCAACCACTCTGACCAGTTGTCTTGAGTGGCATTGGCGTAACAACGTAGATACTGCTCAACTGTTTGGTTGGTACGCTCTGTCTGCCCATTGGTCTGGGGATGATAACCAGAACTCAGAGCACGCTGAATGTCCAAATGCCGACACAGTTGGTCCCAAAAGGAAGAGATGAATTGAGACCCACGATCCGACAGAATCTTCTCAGGAAGACCGTGGAGACGAATCACCTCGTGAAGGAAACGTCGTGCCATCTGGGAAGCGGTGGGCAGTTTAGGAAAGGGCAGGAAGTGAGCCATTTTGGTGAAGCAGTCCACTACCACCATGATACACGTGTAACCACCAGAAAGCGGTAAGTCAACGATGAAGTCCGTAGCAATGGCATGCCAAGGGTATGGGGGCGTTGGCGTGGGTTTCAGGAGACCAATGGGTTTCTTGCGAGGAATCTTGGTCTGGGCACATACTGGACAGGAATCCACGTAGAGCTTCACCAGCGTGGCCCATCCAGGCCACCAGAATTTCCGTGCGACCAGTTCTTGAGTTGTGCGAACTCCTCGGTGACCACAAACTACGGAATCGTGACAATTTTGCAGAACGATCCTCTGTAGCTCTAAGGTGGGAACGTACAGACGATCCCCGAAGAACAACAAGCCGTCACGTTCTTTGATGTCAGAGCGTTGCAGTATCTGTGACCTGGAGGGATCCGTCCGTGTGGCTTCTAACAACTGTTGAAGCTGGGGAGTCACCATCGACAGGAAATGCTTCGAAGTAATCAGAGGTTCTGGGTCCTTGGCCCCTTCGACGTTGTTTTCCAGGGACCGAGACAGGGCGTCGGCCTTCACATTCTGGGAACTTGGGATGTACGTGACCGTGAAATCAAACTACGAAAAGAAGAAGGCCCAAGGAGCATGCCGGGATGTTCTGCATTGCAAAGACCGTAAAAATTGAAGATTACGGTGATCCGTGCGAACTTCCACCGGATACCTCCCACCCAGCAAGTGATGACGCCATTCCTCGAATGCCGCTTTTATAGCCAGTAATTCTTTTTCAATCACAGCGTAGTTTCTTTCACTCACAGACAATTTCCGAGAATAGTAGGCCACCGGGTGTTCTGTTTTCGTAACTGGATCTTGCTGTAGTAAGACCGCACCAATTGCGTAGTCCGAGGCGTCGGTTTCAACTACAAACGGCCTTTCATCATCCGGATGTATCAAAACAGGAGCCGACATGAAGGATTTCTTCAATTCCCGAAATGCCACCTCAGCCTGTGAGTCCCAGAGAAATGGTACTTTGGTGCTGGTCAGGCGGGTTAACATGTTGGCAAGGTGAGAAAAACGTGGTATGAAGCGTCGATAAAAATTAGCGAAGCCCAGGAACCTTTGTAAAGACTTAACACCGTGTGGCTGTTTCCATTCCTGTATGGCTAGCAGTTTCACGGGGTCCATCCGCACTCCTGTGCTGCTGACTACATAGCCCAGAAATTCCATACTCTCCAGATGGAATTGACACTTCTCAGCCTTGGCATACAGGTGATTGGTAGTTAACCTACGGAGTACTTCCTGAACGTGCGCAACGTGCGCAGTGCGAGTGTCAGAAAAAAACAGGATGTCATCAAGGTATACCCATACTGATATACCAATAAGGTCCGAAAAAATATCATCCATGAACCGCTGGAAGACGGCCGGGGCATTGCAGAGCCCAAACGGCATTACTCTGTACTCGTAATGACCAAAAGGTGTCTTGAAGGCCGTCTTCCACTCATCCCCCTTCTTAATCCGCACCAGGTGATAGGCCCCTCTAAGATCCAACTTGGTGAAGACCTGCGCGGATTTCAGGGATTCGATGATGTCCCGGATGAGTGGCAGTGGGTATCTGTCTTTCCTTGTGATCTCGTTTAATTGGCGATAGTCGATACAAGGGCGCAAAGTACCCTCTTTCTTCTTGACGAAGAATAGCGGGAATCCTGCGGGAGACTTGGACGGCACGATGTAGCCCTTGTTGAGGCAATCCTTGATGTAATCCTGTAGGACTCCCTTTTCGAGTTGGGTTAATGAATAAATCTTGCCGTGGGGGATGACAGCATCAGGCAGGATATCGATGGAGCAGTCAAAGTGTCGATGAGGCGGTAAAGGAATGTCCTCTGGCTTGGAGAACACCTTGAGGTATCCGGCATACTCCTGAGGTACCGACTGAGTGGCACATAGACGGTCAGATACATTGACAGGATTAAGAGACTCCAACATCGCTGGGACGGAATCGTGAAGACCACAGTCCTGAGGACAACGTGCCGAAGTGAATACCAGGGATCGTGCAGTCCAGTTGACCTGAGGATTGTGATAAAGCAGCCAAGGCAAGCCCAGCACCACCGGAAAAGAGGGAGACTTTATGACGTCCAACGAGATTTGTTCGAGATGCCCTTCCACAGAGAGCCATAAAGGATCGGACCGTTGGCACACCGGACCCGAAGACAATGGAGAGCCGTCGATTACTTCTACCACTGTAGGCCATTCTTTGTAGTGTAGACGGATCCCATTGGAAATCGCGAACGAGGCATTGATGTAGTTACCTGATGCACCACAATCCAGAAGGGCCCGGGTCTTCGTACACTTCCCTAGCCAAGCCAAACCAACTTCCAAGACCAACAAGGGTACCGGGTTCATGGGATGAAGGTCTGATTCAAGGAGACAGCCTGTCGCTGCCTTCACACCAAACAACGGGCCTGTTAGTTTTCCTGCTTCCTCAAAGGACGTAGCGGGCAGGTGCCTAGAAAATGGCCAGAACCACTGCAGTACAAACACAGGTTTTGCTGCCGTCTTCTTTTCTTTTCGGCTTCGTACAACGGACCTCGGATGGCACCCAACTTCATGGGTTCTGGGCCCACGTCGGTTGAGGTAGCTGGCCTGGATGATTGTACTGGAAGGACTGGGTGGTACTTGTCGATTCTGCGACGTTCACTCCGTCGTTCCGCTAATCTGTGGTCGATGCGTAAGACTTGTTCCACCAATGCAGGCAATGTTTCCGGCTCCGGAATGTGCAACAATTCGTCCTTCTATTCTTCTCGCAGTCCCCGACGGAATAATGTCTTCTGAGTGATTTCGGGCCATTGGGAATCGGTTGCCAGTTGTCGAAACCGACTGATATACTGGATGATATCACCTGATCCCTGTTTGATCTCCATTAGTTGGTTCTGGGCCATGGCTGCCAAGTTAGGTGGTTGAAAGACATCCAAAAAAGCCTTCTCAAAAGCGGTGAAATCACCCAGCAGGGGGCTGTTAGTAGAGACCAGAGGTGCGGCCCAAGCAAGCGCGCTACCGGTCAGGTTTCCTAGAATGTACCCGATCTTGGCCTTGTCTTGACCGAAATGACTGGACCTAAACTGAAAATGGATCCTACAGTGGGTACAGAACTCTGCCACTCGACGCGGGTCTCCATCAAACTTCATGGGAGTCGTGTAAGCCATGGTGTTCTCAGGCGGTGGAACTGGTTGTGATAGTCCGCCCATACCCCGGCCCATCGCTTGTCGAAGGGTGTCGTTCTCCTGGCGAAGTGTAGTCATCTCGAGGCGCATGGCACGCATTTCTTCGCGCAGTTCCTGCATGTCATCCATGTCGAGGCTGGAGGAAAGGCGTCTCAATCTGTTAAACAAGGTTTCACGGGATCGCTGGTTACCTTTTCTTCCCGGGGTTCGTGGAGTCGAGGCTGCCAGTCTGTCGGAGCGATGATGCCGATGAAGCAGTAACGCGGGAAATTAACCCAACACCCTCCTGACAATAAATGGCAGGATAGCACTTAACCAACTCCCAACGCCACGGGTGGCACTTCTCTGCATTAACGTGACATCGGGACAGTGTTTCCACTGGCAGAGAAGGCGAATGTGTCCTTAAAACACCAGTAGATGGATGAGCTGTTCTTCGGGACTTCCAGGAAGGCAGTAAGGCACGGGTACCGGCAGGGCACAAGGCAGAGGAAGGGAAAGGCCAGGCAGCAAGGACGGGAAGGACTGACCAGAGAATCCCACGGGACAGGAGACAAGGAAGGGAGAAGGCTAAACAGGCAACCCAGAGAAGACCCCTCCAAACCCCAAAACCAGAAAGTAGGTAAGGACAGGACAGGGCTGAGAAACCAGGAACTGAAAGTACCAGGGGGCTGGAAGGAGAGGAAGGTAGGAGGGCAGGACAAGGCAGGGCAAAACTAGCAAGGGTAACTGGAGAGACTGTAGCACAGAAACCAGGCTCCAGCAGCGCATACACGGCAACAACCGCGTTGAGACGCGTTGTCTCCGTGTATGCGAAGCCCTTTTAAGGTCCGGGGCCAAAGCGAGGCCCGGAACGCAAGTTCGCGTTACTGCCCATGTGCAAACGTCGAACACTGACGATCCGCGCATGCGCAGAAGACGCAAGATGGCTGCGCCCACGGATCGCGGAACGGCGTGGGGAAAGACGCCACCGCGGATAGAGTCTCCATGAAGGAGGAGACTGCCGAGGCCGAGGACCCGGATCCCCGTAGCAGGTAAGTGGCGCACGCGAGCGAGCGCGCGGTATGACATGTAGGTACATTTTTCAAAAACAGAGCAAAAAAATGCAATTGCCCAGTTGCCCATCCCCAACACCCAATTCGAAGCACTGGTTTCAACAAAGAATGGTTGGGTCATGTCAGGATGCAGAAGTTAATCAATTCTTTGATTCTTGAAAGGCATGACTGACTTGTGAGTGCAGATGAATTTTGCTCCTTTCTTTGGCAGCTTAGTGTTGGGAGTGACTAGTCGAGAATATTCTTAGACAAATAGCTTATAGAAATAGAGGACCCTAAAAAGCTTTGTACTTCTTCAACACAAGAGGGTGTAGGTCACTCCTTGACAGCTCGTACCTTAGGGTGTCCATTTCCAATCCATGTGGTGAGATGATAAAGCCCAGGAACACGACTGCTTTGGTGTGAAACTGTCTCTTTTCCACCCTGGCACTCAAATGATACTCTGTTAGTTTCTCTAAAAACCAGCTTGACAAGACTCTCATGCTGATTGATGTTACGAGAGAAAATCAGAATATCATTGATGTAAATGACCACAATCATATTCATGTGCTCCAAAAGACTTGATACTCAATAAATGTGGTTCCAAATGATATCTTCCACTAATTTCCTTCCCTTACTCGCAACAGATAAGACCCTCAGAGATCCAGTTTAGTAAAGATCTGATACACCATTACAGAAATGAGCAGCAAAGCATATTGGTTTTTGATGGTTATCTTATTCAACTCACTGCAATCACTGCAGGACCTCAAAGAGCAACCTTTCTTTGCAACAAAGAACAGTAGAAGGTGGCTGGAGATGAAGAATGCTGAATGAACCCGTTGGTTCATTCAGTTCTGAGGTGAAGCAAGACATACAACACAGAATTAGATGTCGTACTTCACTCGATGGAATCTTTCTTGAACTTAAGATTTGTCTTAGCGCTAGTTCAGAGCACTGTATCTATAGGAAACCAGACTGTTTTGAACATAATTCACCTTATTTCCAAATCAAGCATCTTTTCATACACTTCGTTCATATACTACAAGGGTATAGCTCTGAACCTGGAACCCTTGACTAGGATTTCCAGGAAGCAGTCAGTGACTACCATGCAATCTCTCTGGGGTGCTGTAACAAACCATGCAACAAGTGGTGTGCTCTATCTGAGGATCTGTGTGTTCCAGCTATGTGCCTGTGTTCCGAACGCAGTTGCAAGAGGGCAGATAAGAATGAGGCTGCCGCTGAGGAGGCAGGGTACTTGGACGGGACCAAGGAGTGCAGAAGCACTAACCAGAAAGCTGGATGCCAAAGCTTCTACATCGAAGCGAGACATCCAGCAAGAGATTTCCTCCCAGTGACGCCCCAAATCTCCAATTCTAAGAGAATGGTCTCATGTGTTAAAGGAGCTGAGGAAAGTTGGATTCCATTGACTGCTCCAACTTGCTGCATTAGCAAAGACAGAATTCCTGCTAATTTAGCGAAACCCCAGTTCATGAAATTGCCAGTAGCCCCTGAATCAAGGATGACTGGTCACTAACACTTATACTTCCCATCACATAATGAGACATTCAATGTCACGCGTAGGGTGGCTGAATGAACAGCGTTAGCCACCTGTTAAACTTTAATGGGTTTTGCAGAGAATATTCTGGGATGTACACGACAATCCTTTAGGAAATGCCCCTCCTTCCCACAGTGGAGACAGATATTGATTTTCCTGCACTTGCCAATTCTTCCTGGGTAAGCAAAGCTTGAACCTTAGTTGGGTATCTGAAGGAACTACAATCCTTGCTTGATGTCCCCCTCAGTCTATCCACCTTCTGATATCGCTTTCCTTCAGAGAATTCCCACCTATGCTCAGAGTTTCTCTCGGCCAGTCAGTAATCCAATTGCATAACTAAGTTAATGAGAGCATCGTGCAAAATGGACCTATTCACTGGGTTGGGAATGAGCATAGTGCTTTTCTCCATTCCCAAGTTTTCCAAGCGCTTTAGAATTAGGTAAGACTTCTGTTAACTGTTTTCTAAGCACTGCAAGAGTCCAGAGGGGAGGAGGGTCACTAAATAAAGATCGTTAGGATTGAAATATAAGCTGCAAATAACTATTTAGATGGATATATTTGTAAAACTGTTAAATTGCAGTTAGCTTTGCTCAAAGCACAACGTGAATGCAGCCTGTGCTAAAAGTAGGCTACAGGCAGGCTGGCAGAGCACACAGTGGCTGAGCAGCTGTTCCTGTCCATCAAAAGCCCATACCAACTAAGAATAGGAGAATGTACATGTTCATGCACACAATGCAACATTATGTGAAAACAGGGTTTTTTTGTAGAAATTACTGGACCAGATAAAATATAATGTTATTGAGTGAAGTGTTGAGAGAATGGCGGGAAGATGTGTTTTTGTATGAATGGTTATAACATAGCAAATTATGCTAAACAAGAGTGGCAATGTATTCCTGCAGAGGCAGCATTATGTTAAAGTAGTCTGTCCCAAATGAACCCAGCCATGCCAGAAGGAAGAACTGAGGCATCCCTTGAAAGGCAAGAAGGACAATTATGGATGAGCACTGCCGGTATCCAGTAACCAAGTCAAGAGTATTTAAGCCCCAGGTCCAGCACCAGTCTTCAGGACCTGGGAGCGGTTGAGGGACAGAATATACCGCTCTGGGGCAAAGTTCTTTGCCAATCCTCACTTCTTTACAGATTACATTTGTTATCTTTTGCAAGATAGACTCATGGCCTTAATTCTCTAGAGGGGTGCATTTACTATGGTGTGAGCGGGATCAGGGAGTACACCAAAATATTTAAGTGGTGGTCCTGTAAGTTGGGGTTCACTTTCAACTGTAACTGCCAAAGCTTAATTTACCTTGTCTTTCAAGTCCCTATAACACAAGAAAGCCTAGTTCTTTTCTTGTCAACCGCTTTCGAGGACTAAGGAATTACACTGAGTAATGTTAACTCCCCAAATTCCTGCCTCTTTGCTTTAACTCAGGTAATTCACCATCAACTGCCTGAGACACTTGCCGCTGGTCAAAACATTTTCATAACTTTGGTGTGTGGAATTGAGTTAGGTAATTTAAAGCAGAAATCCATTAATCTTCTAACAAACAAAACCATAAGGAGGCATCCCCAGTATGATATGACAGCATGAAGGCCACCTTTGATGCAGTCACTGGAACAGTCTTAGGACGGCATAGAAAACGAAGCTCACATTATTTTATGAAAATGTACAACTTCTTGGAATCTCCCTCCCATCAAAATGCTCTGGTGCGGCTAGTAGAATCGCCAACCCCATATCTCGTTCCTTTGTAAAATTCCTATCATTTATATTTTGGAAAGGTTGTTAGAGGGGGTCGGTCTGAAAATTCTCATCAGCTGGAAGGGGCATTCCCCGAGTCTGAAAACTGCTAACACCTAAGGTCAAGTACTCAACCTTCCGGCTTAGGTTTTAGGTTTTCCCTAAAGGATGCCCACAGTGCCTCCTAAAGATCCCAGAACATCTCCCCCAAAGAGCCCAATGATATCTCTCCTGGGTGCATGGTAGCTCAAGGGGAAAATCTCAACACAAGCCTTTAGTCTGTCAGGTCCAAACTAGTAGAATTCAGCAGGAGCTGCTGGTCCCACAGACCACGGTGAACGTTTACAAGACCCAGAGAGGGAAAGGGGACAGAAAAATGAAGCTGTATCTCTTCTTCTTCCTCAAAGATCTACAATAAAATAAAAGAAAGAACTACAATCAAGCTGTGATGTTCTCCTCAAGTCCCTACACTTCTAGATCTGGGCGTCCTTGGACCCTCCACTAACTGCCGGGAGGGTACTGACTTTTCTAACTTCCAATCTTTCTCTAAGAAAAGCATGTGTCTCAGTTGCACTAGCGAGAGGCAAAAGAAATTCAGTGATGAAATGGGCATCCACAATACATTTACTGACTTACAGGATATCCCAGATTCTTGAAAGAGGCTTTCTTGCCTTGCCTGTTGATTTTTCCTTTTTCTGTGGATTCTTGCTTTTGTCTGTAGTAAGATAACACTAGCTGTTAGAATTATCAACTCAATAAAACACTACTCCTAACTATAACGTTCCCTAATACTATCTCTAAACTAATTCATAATAAACTATTGAAAGATGCTGAGGAATCCAGTGAACAGTTGGAGTGAGAGGGAAAGCTGCTGGAGGAAGTGGGAGAATATCTAGTGAAGAAGGTTGCAGAACACGGGAAGGAGGTAAGGAAAGATCAACAGGAAGGAATGGGAGTTGGAGAAGCAGGAAGGAGGTAAGGAAAGATCAGCAGGAAGGAATGGGAGTTAGAGAAGCACCAAGGAGTAGGAGGAGCAGAGAGCACAGAAATAAACCAAGCAGAGAAGAAGAACCAAGGAACTGAGGACCTGGTTTAAGGGAGTAAAACTCCACAGATTACCCTAAAACAGATGGATAGCAAAAATACATTTACTATAGGCCTTTATAACAAAACACGATTAAACCACAGTTATCAAGAAAACAGTTACCGCACACGCTTTTTCACTATATAACATATATACAAAAATGTATTTAGCCTAATGATGAAAGGGGAGAAAATAACCACAACCTGCAACAGAAAGGTGTAAGTTCAACACAGATATCACATTAGGCGATTCTTCGTAGTCAATCCCTAGCTTATGTAGAAGTGAGGAGCCTTGTGCTCAAAGTACAGCAGAGCATTAACAAAGCGCGGTCGTACATAAAGCGAAAGCGGGTTCTCTTCAGGTGCTGTAGCTGATCAGGAAGGTGGTTGAGGCAATGAAGAATAAAGTTCTATTCCTAGAGGAGGGTCTACCTTTGCAGATAGAGCAACTTTCGGAGTTCGGGAATAGCAGGGGAGCTCAGGCTAGCCCAGCCAAGGTGAGTATCTTTTAAGGGATTCTCATGCGTGAAAACAGATGGATGTGCCAGGGGGCCACTGGTAAGTGATGGAAGTACTCACAGACCCTCGACACAGTCCGGACCAAACTTTGCCAGACTAGTCAACTTCGCTAATAGGTTTCACCCCTGCAGATACAGGACGCCCCAGCTCTCAGCGGGTGCCGGACGGGACAATCATCTGTGGTGGCACAGTAGCCTTTTCTCAGCTCTCTACGAAAGGATGAAGGATAGTTCCGGTGCAGCTTGTCTCAGGACACGGTGGGGCAGGTCTCCAGGCACTTACAGCAAAAGTCACCACAGCAGGGTTACACAGGTGCTTAAGGCATGGTGCACTCTCATAAATCGAGACCCAAAGGAGCTAGGACAACGAGTTCTGGCGGGAGAGGGCCCATCGCCCCAAGTAAGCGATTCTCATTGTCTTGAGTCTCAACTTGGGATGAGAGCGTTAATGCGCGGCACCCTGGGTTCGAGCTGGACAGTTCACTGGATGGCTCAGGAACACTTCCGAAGGGGCTCTTTGCGAGGGTAAGCAGGTGGTGCCGATAGTAGTTGTTCCCACTACTCCAAAGGGTTGAAGCGCCATTGAAGAACTTCTTGGTACAACGCAAAAGCAGGGGTCCGACGCAACAACTGCGAGATTGGGGTGCCAAACCTTCCTAGCACGTCACTGGCAGTTCCTCGAGTCTGCTCTTTCGTTAAGGATACTTGGCTCCTTCTATAGTTTGGTGTGAACTTCAGTTGATCGGCCTGGAATGGATGCAGAGCCCCTACTCTTATCCAAGATTTGTTTTGCGCTCAAATTTCAGATAGCCAGTGGAAGATCTGCTCTCTTGAATGCATGCCAGGCGTGGGCCAATCATGGCCCACGGTGGTTCCAGTCATTCAGGCCTACCAGAAATACTGGCACCAGTAGTGTGGATTGGGACCAGACAGTCCCAACCCTCTTCCTGGGCACTAGCACACGTGACAATCAGGAGCCAGTGAAAGATGTGGTTTTCGTGGGGAGGCTATTAGCCCAAATAAGGAATACCCGGGTCTCTCGACCTGGGGGAAGGCAAAGGGACAACATTGCCAAAGGACAGACCAAAAGACTTCGTGGCCCAGCCATTTTTGACACTGGCCACAGTCTTGGGCCAAATGCGGTAAACGTGGTTTGGTCCATAAAAACGAAGTAAAAATACTTTTAAAGTAAACTGCTGCCACAACTCCATCCTAGGCACACTTGTACAAACACCAAAAAAGCCTTAGAGGGTGGCTAGGAACATAAAACCAAAGGACCCCTATGGGCTGTACTTGAAGGCACTTGGCACATAGATAAAAAGTTACCAAGAAATGGCAACATAGTTGAAGACTATCGAAACATAGTTTCCCAGTACTGATAGCCTGAAGGACATGCTGGTTACCCCATAAAAAAAGAACAAAAGCCCAGAGAAGTGCAGCTGAAG
This sequence comes from Ambystoma mexicanum, assembly GCF_040938575.1. Taxonomy (NCBI): domain Eukaryota; kingdom Metazoa; phylum Chordata; class Amphibia; order Caudata; family Ambystomatidae; genus Ambystoma; species Ambystoma mexicanum. The sequence goes on from NC_090923.1 coordinate 522,179,801, forward strand.
GCTGCGCTCCACTGAAAAAAGTCAGGTTAGGTAAGCCAAACAAAAGGAAAAGGTTTGCAGGTTTAAAAATGGAGGGAAAAGTGCACCTAAGGGAAATCTTTCCTAACACTAACACACACCCCTCCCAGACCTAAGGACAAGGGGAATTAATCCACCCCTGGAAGGGCCTCATGTTCAGGTCGACTAAACATTCTGGACAACCCATCAGCGTTGCTAGGTTGGACACCTGATAGTGCGCAATGGTGAAGTCAAACCCTTACAGGCTTATAGACCACCTGAGCAACTTTGGATTCTCTCCCTTCATGTTCATTTGCCACTTTAAGGGCTTATGGTCGGTTTGCACAGTGAAGTGGGTCCCATAGAGGAAGTGCCTCAGCTTCCTTAGGGCCCACATGACAGAGAAACATTCTTTCCATACAGTAGACCACCTGAGCTGTCCGTCCTTAAGCTAGCGACCAATAAATCCAGTCGGGTGCTCCTTGCCTTTTTCATCTACCTGTGATAGTACAGCACCTATCCCAATGTGAGAGGCATCTGTCTACACAACAAAAGCACGTTTGTAGTCAGGGGCCTGGCACAGACAGCATTTTAAGCCATTGAAGGCCTTCTCACATTCCTCAGACCAAGAGACCTGCTTGGGTTTCTTTGGAGTTGTAAGAACAGTCAGAGTGGCAGCTATGGTGTCATATCTGCCATGAATTTTCGATAGTACCCAGTGAGACCTAAGAAGGCTCTCACCTGACTTTGTGTAGTGGGGGTAGGCCATTCTTGTACTGCTTGTACTTTACTGGGTAGAGGCTGAATACTCCCTCCACCTACTTCATGTCCAAGCTAGACCACAGATCCTTGTGCAGTCTGGCACTTACTAGACCTCATGGTCAAGTGGGCCTTCTGAAGAGCCTGTAATACTATTCCCATGTGTTTCACACGTTCTTCCCAGGTGGCACTGAAGACTTCTATATCATCCAGATATGCTAAGCAGAATTCATCCAACCCATTTTGTCCATTTTGTACATGTTCACAAGCCTTTGAAAAGTATCAGAGTTGAGAATGCTGTCTTCTCCTTAGCATGTTCTGCTAGGTCTATTTGCCAATACCCTGCACTGAGAGCAAACGTGCTGAGGTACTTGGGGGAACCCAAGGTATCCACCAGCTCATAAGTTCTAGGCAAGAGGTGGGCAGCTGTCCTGGTGACAGCATTCCGATCCCTGTAGTCCACATAGAACCTAAGTTCAGAGGTACCTGCCTTTGGCACCAGAACCACAGGACTGGACCATGGAAAACTAGAGTGTTCAATCACCCCAAGATCTAACATCTTGTTGACCTCCGTCTTGATGTAGGATCTCACCTTTTCTGACATCCTGGTACCTCTACTTTTGGTAGGTGAACTGTCCCCTGTGTCTATTTTGTGTTTGCACCAAGGTGTCAAACCAGGAGTCAGTGAGAACAAGGGGGAGAAGTGCCCAAGCAAAGTTCCTATTTCCTCTTGCTGGGTAGGAGTCAGGTGAGGGGCCACTTGGACAACCTCAATGGAGCCACCAAAAGGGCTACCTTGGTACAAGTCAGACAGAGGTTCAGATTACTCTTTTTCTCTGTCTGATGCCAACTGTAGTGCTGCTATTTCCACCCTGGGGATGAAAGCCTTCAGCCTATTTATGTGGAACACTTTGGGAGCCCTGACCAGGTCTCCTAAGGTCCACTAAATAGTTTACCTTACCCAGCTGCTCCACAACTGTGTAAGGGTCTGACCACTTGCCCTGTAGGGATCTAGGCCTTATAGGGTTCATAATCAGGACTTATTGGCTGGGGGTGAAGTGAATAAGTGAAGCCTTTTGATCATACCATTGTTTCACAAGAGTCTGACATGCTTTCGACTTATCACTGGCATGATCCATCAGAAGGACCATTCTCTTCCTTAACCCCAGCACATAGTCTACTACATTTTTAGTGATTGAATAAGTAGGGAGCTCCCACCCTTCCATGGATTATGGCCATTGGTCCCCTAACAGGGGGACCAAAAAGAAGCTGAAAGGGGCAGAATCCAACACCCTCCTGAGGTACTTCTCTACAGGCAAATATTAAGCATGGCAACAGGAGGTCCCACTTTCTCCTTTGAGGTTCTTCCAAAGTCCCAATTATGCTTTTGAGAGTTCTATTAAACCTCTCAACTAAGCCAATAGTTTGTGGATGAGAAGCCGGTGAAAGCTTATAAGTGACCCCACACTCTATCCACATGGCGCGCATGTAATTAGACAGGCGGAAGTGGGCGAAAGTGTTAGGCAGTGTTTTGATTACTGTTTGCAGCTTCATTTAGATTTCTGTTTTACTGCTTTAACTCGTGGAGCAAAGGACTGAAAAGCTCCTCATAAACTGTGTGCTGTCATCCGGAGCCTGCCTGTGTTCGGCTGGAGCATTTTTGAAGCAGCTCCTTTAATCCGCTCCAACTCTCGCCCCCGCCATAAAACATCTGCTGACAGTGGTAGCAGAGCGGAAGTGGGTGAAAGTGTTAGCCGGTGTTCGGCGAGGGAAGCTAGGAGGCTACAACACTCTAACCTAAGTTCTCAGAATTCTTTTTTGACAATATTTGGAATCATTGTATTTATTAGTTATATGAAAGCGGATCGAGGACTGCGGGTATCTTCTTGCCTTTTACTCAACCGTTTTCTCAAAGCCTCGCGGATAATTTTGCCTTTACCAGCGTCAGTTTCGCTGGCACAAAGAGGGGGTAAAATGTCTTAGACATATCATTTGAGGAGTGCTCCGATGGGAGAGAAAGTGTTCCATTCTGATTTTCCTAATAATCTTCCCTCTATGGAGATGACGGAGATGCCGGAATCTTGTTCCATCCATTCCGGTAAAACAGGGAGGGGAATCTTTCATCCTCCAATGAGCTCCTTTCCTTTTGATGCCCAAGTTCCAACGAGCTCTGGAATGAGCAGTCCGCTCTTTAATAATGTGTGCGGTATAAATCACTCTACTCCGAGGATTTTAGCAGCCAAGAATGCTATACTGACAAAGTTGAACTATACTGTTACTGCCACCACAATGAAAAATACGATTGAAGATCATTTCTACATAACTCCAGCTGCCCTAACAAAAGATTACTGCCCATCAACTGTGGAAGAGACCAGTGAAAGTCAATCTCTACCGGCCTCTATACATAAACAAAATGTTCAAAATATGCATCCCATAATTAGGAACAAAGAAAATGATCTGGTCGCTCCTCATATTGATTTGTCTTTTGAGCTCAATTCTGTACCGGAGCAGTGGTCGAATTCAGATGAAGAAAACAACAGGGCCCAGTAACCACCTTTGGGAAAAAGGTGCTTCCCTGCAGTATGCACCAATCCAAGACCTAAATAACGGTAAAGAACTGGGCCTTCCCCCCCCCACAATTGTGGCTTTAAACTTCATACTGAGTTCTCTGGTGAACATTTTTGAAAATATCAAACTTGAGGTGGAACAGCACTCAGGGATCCTATTAGAGCTGACAAAGGATATGGAATCTGTTGATACAAACTTGGTGGCCTTAAAATCAGGGGCAAATGCGAGAGAAAGAAAGCCACAGAAATGTAACAACTATTTCAAAAGGTCCAATCGAAGAAATTGGATTCTTTAATTATTCAAGGAGGTGACAAAGAAAGAACTAACTAGAATGAATGAGAAATGGGACCAGGGCAAGAATAACCCAGAAATGTTGTATCCCTCCAAGAAGTAGAGAGCCCCAGCGAGCCGAAGAAAAATGGGATGACACGCCATTATCAGTGTCTGCCCTAAGGTGAAACCAGATAAGTCTGAGAAGAGGGCTAATGGTAAAACTAAAAAAAGAAGAAAAAGGCAAGAAGAAGAACAACGAAAACTCACTCAAAAAGACAAGCTTCCCCAAAAGAAAAAGGTTGCTGAGTCTCATAGGCAGCAGCAAACGCTTTATCAGAAATTTGAGGAAAATTAATTTGGAAGAATCTGAAAAGGGCAAACAGAAGGGCCCCAAGCGGGGCTCAGGTAAAAATCAGAAAAGCAATCCGGCTAGTGAGGAAATCAAAAAGAAACCGGAAGAACCAACCCTAACTATCATTAAGTAACAGTGAGTAGTCAAACTGACTCTATGGTACCCCCCAGAAAAATAGCTCCAATTCTTTTAAAAAAGAAGCAACAATCTAAGCTGGCTCTGATTCCGAAAAAAATGGCACCTATATTTTTGAAAGGTAAATCTCAAATTCCTCCTAGATCCATAGAGTATAGGGTAGAAATGGATTCAGAAATAATGCAAGAAGCGGAACCTGACAAAGGAGAAGGCTTAAGAAAAAACAGGAGGGCTATAGCGGAAAGTCTACTGGGTAACCCGCAACTGGAGAAGGCCTTGTCTAGTAACCTGATATCAGATTCTTCCATCAATCAATCTGAAACAGCTAAAGGAGGAGTATTTTCTTCAGGAAAAAAGTCTAGCTTCAGTAACGAATCAAGTCTGAAGATTTCTTTTACATAACATTGACATTAAACAACATAATCCAACTAATCATCCTGTTATAATGGGAGAAATGAAATCAATTACCCTATTAAAATATCTGTCATCAAGTGATATTGACCGAGTTAGTTTTCCGGCATATCCAAATACAAATATTACTGAACTTTCGATGAAATCCAGACTAGTGATGGAAACAATACTTGAATCCAAGGATGAATGGCAAAAAAGGGGATATATGATCTCAAGAGACCGTCCCATAATTGATGGAAATTCACCGTTTGGGGACAAACTGGAGAAGAACCAGACCACTGAATTTATGGGAAGTAGTGCCCGAAATTATGGCACAAGTGTTTCAGAAGATGGGATTATCTGAACAGAAGCTCTAGCCCATCAAGAGCTAAGATGTCTCTCTTGGAATTCTAGAGGTTTTAACTCTTTTCTTAAAGACTCCCAAAGACAGTTTATTTTTCAAAATGTTGATTTGATTTCTTTACAGGAAACTTGGCTGACTGGTGTACTGGGCATTGATGGTTTTTCTGTTTTCCAACAACTGGCAATTTATAATGGCTCTGGGCGCCCGAGTGGAAGCATGTTATTGGCATGTAGAAAGGAGATCTTTCAGGAATGTCTTCTGATATCTAATGCAATACAGGGTCTTATGGCAGTAAGAGTGTTGATAAGAGAAGGCAGTAATACCATACATTGGGTCATTATAACTGTTTATTGGAATACAACGAGTATCTTATTGATGGATTTCTTGCATTTGTTATCCAATTTATTGCTGGGTGTTTTTCCCCAATTTCCATCTGATGAATTGGTAATCATGGGCGATTTGAATTCACAATAGGCCTAATTCCTAGATTGGTGGTAGTCATGGCGCTATTTGCACCATGACTGCCACCAATAACGGGTCCGGCACCGGTCTCGTTCAATGGGCACTTACCGGTGTAGTCCGACCCTGGCTGGACCGGTAAATCCCCATTGAACATGCCATTCCCCATTCCCATTTGAGCCCCCATGGGGCTCAATGGGAATGGGGAGGGCGCTAATAACGGGCTCGCGACATGCAAGCCAGTTATTAGCGCCCAGGTCCCTTAGCGGGACCCGTAGGGGATGTGTGGTTGGACCAGACGTTCCTTGCGGTTCCCTCCAAGGGACCTCGGAATAGGGCAGTAGGGGATTACCGGCAAGTCTCCTTACCGGTTCCCGGTTTCCCTTACCGCCCTACTCGGAATGAGGCCCAATGTATTACCACGCAGTTTCTGGCTTTACCTTTGAAGTACAAAACCCAAAATGGCCATATGTGGGACGATTTTATGGCTGAATGGTATTTAATCATGTTAAATGGGAATGTGAAGGGTGATATTCGCTGTGCCTCTTCTTGGCAGAGAGGTTGTGCTTTTTCAACAATAGATTATGTTTATGTCTCAAAAAATGTTTTTGACAGATGCTTAACCCTAAATCTCAAGCAAACGGAGGATAGTGATCACGCAATGTTAATGTTTGTCCTTAAAATTAAGGATAGTCTGTGTAATGCTCGATATGTACAACCATTAGAAGTTAATTCAATGGGTAACAAGAGTTGTGAAGTTTGAAAGAGGGGGACAAACCCTAATTGATAATCTGGGAGAAGCACTTAAGAACCTATCTGATACGCTCACCTGGTATCCACGGGGATGCCACCCAGCCGGGTTACTCGCTGGTATGCTTCTCAGCTTTGCCATGATGTCGTCTGCGGGGAAGGTTCTGCCTGAAAATACAGGAGGACTGTGTTCAAGACTGACCGACTGGGGTAAGTATCCTACCTCCACCCCCGTATGCTTTCAGTCCCTCTGGCGCCCTCTCCTCACCTTGTGGTAGAAATTAGGCGTGCTCTCCGTCCTGCCTTCTTTGCAGGTGCGCGTTGTCTTTCATGGGCGAGTGCGTCCAGTTACTTCACTGACGCCGGCCCGTTTGATATTGTTCAGGTAGGTCTTATTGCTGTTCTTTAGTTTTGTTGCTATCCTACATGACTTTCTTGTTTAAAATGTCTCTTTTTTCTCCCTTAGGTATGCGGAGCTTCAGCGTGGCGAACTGGCTTGGTTGAGCCCCGCTGGTAAATGATGGCGCATTAAGCGCTATGATGCGGTAAGTAAGCGCTATGCGCAGCGCTGCGAAATCTTGCCTTTGCTAACCTGTGTTTTCCTTCCTCGTAAGTCGCATTATTCTTCAGTGCGAGTGGAATGTCCGGAGTGGTGCCAGCTGAGAGGCGACCAGCCAGGTAAGCATTTTGAGCAGTTCGTAATTTGTAAATGTCTCTACAGCTTTCTTTAATGTTGCCTCTATCTTCCTCTTTCAGGTCGTTCTGTCTGGGAGGCGTGCAGATTCGAAGAAGCTGTTCTCAGTAGCTGCGAGTGTTTAAAGATGAAGACTGCAGGTAAGATGCTGCTGCTAATGATGTTCCTTTTGTCTCCCTGCAGGTTCTGCTTCTCCGAGGTTCGAGGGAATAGCTGGACACGGTGAGCGTCACGTTGCAAGCTGCAAAGTAACACGAAGCATGTTCTGCAGTCAGGGTGTGGTTTATATAGCCCAGGTAAAGTAGTACCAGGCAAAGTAGTTCCAGGCCTGCCACACCCAAAACACTAGACCGCATAGGTTGGTTCTTAGGGAACCAAGCTATGTGGATGCCTCCATGTTGGCTGACAATACAATAAAGTAGTTCCCAAGCACATTGTTGTTCATGGTGTATGATCCTGGCGCCATAGGCGCCAGGACTGGCCCCATGAGGGCTTTTGAAGAGGATGCCAGACTCTAGAGGCCCGAGTCCTGACTCCACCTGGCCAATGGGTTTGCCAGAGGGGGTTTTGGGTAAGGGTCGTGACAGCACTCCCCCCTAAGGCCCCTCCCATGGTGTTCCTTCTGTCTGGCCCATGTTTGGTTGGGAAGTTCCGATGGAATTTCCTGATTAGACATGGTGCGTGGATATTCTCACTGGGCTCCCAGGATCTACCTTGTGGTCCAAATCCTTTCCAATCAACGAGATAATATAGTTTGGTCCTAGAGTATTTAGAGTCCAAGATATCTTTGACTTTGAATTCTGGTTCTCCGTCAACAAGTATGGGCTTAGGTGGTGTCCCAATCCGTGTGCCAAGTTGCATTGGTTTCAGGAGGGACACATGGAATACCGGGTGGATGTGTAGATTAGGTGGTAAATCCAGTTTCACGGCTGCTGGGTTGATAATTATGCATATTCGGCTATCCATAGTAGGTCTTTCCAATTCCTTTATTTGTGGTGCAGCATGCACCGTAAATATTGCTCGAGTGTCTGATTGGTTCTCTCGGTTTGGCCGTCCGTCTGGGGATGGTGACTGGTAGATAGCCGAACGTCGATCTGCGCTATTGCACAGCATTTTTTCCAGAAGTTTGAAACAAACTGGCTGCCTCAATCAGAGACCAGAACTGAAGGGAAGCCATGTAGCTTAACCACGCCCTCCAGGAACACTTTTGCTAAAGTGGCTGCGACTGGGAGGCCTTTGAGAGGAATAAAATGGGCCATCTTCGAGAATAAGTCCACAACTACAAGGATGGTGTTGAACCCTTGGCTTGGAGGTAGATCAGTGATGAAGTCAAGGGAAAGAGTGTGCCATGGAACTGGAGGAATGTCTAATGGTTGTAGGAGACCAGATGGTTTTTGTTTCTGTGATTTATTTTGTGCGCAGACACCGCAGGACTGAATATACTGAATGATGTCCTTACGCCAGGTAGGCCACCAAAAGTTCTCTTTCACCTTAGCTAGGGTTTTGGCGATCCCAGGATGCCCTTTGATCAGTGAATCGTGATAGTTTGAAATAATATGCTGTTGTAATTCCTTCTTGGGTACATATGGGTGATCCCTAAAGAAGGGTAGGTGGTCCTTGATGGGATATTGTTCTCCTTGAGTTTGCCATGCGAGGTAGGCATCAGGATTCATTTTCCGTTGGATTTCTTTTCGTAGTTCTGCTTGTGTTAAGGCTGTCGTGATACCCAAGAGTTTGTCTTTAGATATAATAGGTACTGGGTCTGGAGTTGTATATACTATTTCATCTATGCCCATGCGAGATAAGGCATCAGCCTTTCCGTTTCTGACTCCTGGTCGAAATGTGATTACATAATCATATTTGGCGAAGAAAAGGGCCCACCGTAATTGGCGCGAAGACTGGGCCTTGGCTGTTTTGAGATATTGCAGGTTTCGGTGGTCTGTAATGACTGTAATGGTGTGTCTGGCCCCCAGAATGTATTGCCTCCAGGCTTTAAAGGCGGATTTATAGCCAGGAGTTCCTTGTCCGTGATGGCATAATTAATCTCTGACGGTGAGAACTTTTTCGACCAGAAGGCCACAGGATGTAGCTGGCCGGTTTCCGGGTCTCTCTGTGAAAGGACAGCCCCCATTGCGAGACTGGACGCATCAGTTTCAAGGACATAAGGGAGGTCTGGACGAGGATGTCGCAGGATTGGAGCAGAGGTAAACCTTTGTTTAAGTTCCTGAAAGGCTTCTTCTGCTTCTTCGGTCCAAGCAAACTTTTTATTGTTTTTTCGTAATAGTACTGTGATTGGGTGCACAACCTGAGAGAAGTCTGGGATAAACCGGCGGTAGAAGTTCGCAAAGCCCAGCATGCTTTGTACCCCTTTCAGAGACGTCGGTGAAGGACATTTCAGAATGGCATCTACCTTGTGCACGTCCATTCTGATGCCTCCTGGAGTAAGGATAAAACCAAGAAATTCTACTTCAGTGACGTGAAAAAAGCATTTTTCAAGCTTTGCAAACAAGCGATGTTGACGGAGCTTGGTGAGGACTGAACGAACGTGCCTGACATGATCTTGTTCCGAGGCTGAGTATACGAAGATGTCGTCTATGTACACTAAGGCGCACACATCAATTAACTCCCTTAAGACATCATTCATGAAATATTGGAATGCTGCAGGAGCGTTGCATAACCCAAAGGGCATGACTTGATATTCAAACAAGCCATACTTAGTACAGAAGGCGGTTTTCCATTCATCTCCTTTTCTGACTCGGACCAGGTGGTACGCTCCTCGAAGGTCCAATTTAGTATAAATCTGGGCATCTTTAACACGGTCTAGCATCTCAGGGATAAGTGGCAAGGGGTAGCGGTTCTTCACGGTGATCTGGTTCAATGCGCAGTAGTCAATACAGGTTCTCAAGTCTCCTTCCTTTTTCGGTACGAAGAACAAAGGACTGGCTGCAGGGGACTTCGAAGGACGGATAAATCCGTTTGCAAGGTACTGGTCTAAATAGGATTTCAAATGAAGGTTTTCTGGTTCTGTGAGAGCGTAGATCCTGCCGCAAGGGATTTGTGCACCAGGAACAAGGTCGATCTGACAGTCATAGGGCCTGTGCGGCGGCAATGTATTGGCTTGTACCTTTCGGAAAACATCCTGGAAATCATGGTCTTCACTTGGCATGGTATTAGTAGCTCCCAGGGTTGATACTGTCGCTCCGGGAGTCATGGGGATACAGACGTCGGGTTTCTCCTCTTGGTAGCAGGCAGGGGAGCAGTCACCGGGGAAGGTTAAATTTCATGCCCGCCAATCTATCAAAGGGTTGTGAGCAATCAACCATGGCATCCCTAGTATTAGCCTGAACTGAGGTGCCTTGATGAGATCGAATGAAATAAGACTCCCGATGTCTGTCCTGGCACAGTAAGGTTACCCTGGCTGTGCACTGGGTTACTGGCCCGGAAGCGATTTCTGTCCCATCCACGATGGTTACCTTGTCCATAGTTGGCTTAGAACACAAAGGAAGCCCCATCTCTGCTGCCAGTTCTTGATCAATATAATTTCCAACTGCTCCGCTATCGATGTATGTTTCAATGGCATGCATTCTTGACGACTGTTCGTGGTTAATTAAGATCACTGGTATTGCAAAGTGCGAGGTCAGCAACTCTTTCTTCTCACTCGACAAACTGACCTGTCAAGCTTGGTAGTTTCCCGATTCCTTAGCTTCATCCTTCTCTGTGGCTCCGACTGTTCTTCTTGGGGGTTTTACTGGACAGTTCTTCAGGAAATGTCATGGTTTCCCACAATACAAACAAAGCTGTTGTTGTCTTCTTTTGTCCCGCTCTTGTATTGTTAATGGAGGCCGTATCCCTCCAATCTGCATGGGTTCTACAGCATTTTCAGGTACACGGGGTGTGTTTTCCCTTGGTCGAACATACACGGTCTGAGGGTCCGTCTTAGACCGGTCTGCCTTTCGGTCCTGCAACCGGTTGTCTAGCTGCACGAACAGATTTATGAATTCTGCACAATCTCTGGGTGGATCAACCACCTGGGCTAAGACGTCCTTTAATTCCCCTCGTAAGCCTTGATGGAATAATGTGGTTCTTTTGTTTTCTGGCCACCTAGCTTCGGCAACCCGTCTGTTGAAGGTAGCAATGTATGTTAACAAGTCCTGATTCCCCTGTCGGAGGGACAAGAGTTAATTGTCTACTGCTTGTTCCTGGGAATGACGAGCAAACAGTTTTTCCATTTCTCTCTGGAACCCCCCAAAGTCATGTAATAGAGGATCGTCATAGGTTACCAACGGCACCGACCAATCTCCTGCACTACCACTCAGGTATGATAAGACAAAAGCTACCCGAGCTTGGTCGTTTGGAAATGCTACAGGCCTACATAGAAAATGAAGGCGGCACTGATTGATGAATGCCGCATACTTCCGTGGTTCGCCTGAGAACCTTTCTGGTGGTGCCAGGGGCACTGTTCCAGGTAACGTGATCTGTACCAGAGTGGATGGTATGGCAGGGTTTTGCATCGTTGGATTGCCTCCAGGTAGAGGCGTCTGTCCTGCCTGTGATTGCAAGTATTGTCTGCTAATCTCTTCAGTGCGTTCTTTGGTCACTATTAGGTCTCTCCGGAGGGCATTAGTCTCTTGTCAGGCAGAATGAACCTCTGCACGAAGCTCTCCTAGTAATTGGGCCAATTGGTCCATTTCTGATGTCTCCATGGCGCCCAGGTGGATTTGTTATGGTAGGCTTTGTGTTCTGTTACGCTCACCTGGTATACACAGGGACGCCACCCAGCCGGGTTACTCACTGGTATGCTTCTCAGCTTTGCCCTGATGTAGTCTGCGGGGAAGGTTCTGCCTGAAAATACAGGAGGACTGTGTTCAAGACTGACCGACTGGGGCAAGTATCCTCCCTCCACCCCGTATGCTTTCAGTTCCTCTGGCGCCCTCTCCTCACCTTGTGGTAAAATTAGGCGTGCTCTCCGTCCTGCCTTCTTTGCAGGGGCGCGTTGTCTTTCATGGGCGAGTGCGGTCCAGTTACTTCACTGACGCCGGCCCGTTTGATATTGTTCAGGTAGGTCTTATTACTGTTCTTTAGTGTTGTTGCTATCCTGCATGCCTTTCTTGTTTAAAATGTCTCGTTTTTCTCCCTTAGGTAGGAGGAGCTTCAGCGCAGCAAACTGGCTTGGTTGAGCCCCGCTGGTAAATGATGGTGCATTAAGAGCGCTATGATGCGGTAAGTAAGCGCTATGCGCAGCGCTGCAAAGTCTTGCCTTTGCTAACCTGTGTTTTCCTTCCTTATAGGTCGCAGTGTTCTTCAGCACGAGTGGAATGTCCGGAGTGGTGCCAGCCGAGAGGCGACCAGCCAGATAAGCATTTTGAGCAGTTCGTAATTTGTAAATGTCTCTACAGCTTTCTTTAATGTTGCTTCTATCTTCCTCTTTCAGGTCGTTCTGTCCGGGAGGCGTGCAGATTCGAAGAATCTGTGCTCAGTAGCTGCAAGTGTTTAAAGATGAAGACTGCAGGTAAGATGCTGCTGCTAATGATGTTCCTTTTGTCTCCTTGCAGGTTCTGCTTCTCCGAGGTTAGAGGGAATAGCTGGACACGGTGAGCGTCACGTTGCAAGCTGCAAAGTAGCACGAAGCATGTTCTGCAGTCAGGGTGTGGTTTATATAGCCCAGGTAAAGTAGTACCAGGGAAAGTAGTTCCAGGCCTGCCACACCCAAAACACTAGACCGCATAGCTTGGTTCTTAGGGAACCAAGCTATGTGGCTGCCTCCATGTTGGCTGACAATACAATAAAGTAGTTGTTCATGGTGTATGAGCCTGGCGCCATAGGCACCAGGACTGGCCCCATCATGGCTTTTGAAGAGAATGTCCAGGCTCTAGAGGCCTGAGTCCTGACTCCACCTCGCCAATGGGTTTGCCAGAGGGGGTTTTGGGCGACGGTCGTGACACTATCTGAGTACCAATTGGCTGCCCATTGTAAACCAAACAACTATATTAACTTCTTATGGGATCTGAACCCCCCGATTCGTGGAAAGGGTAAGTCTGTGAAGAAGCATAAGCACTCTTTTGATAATCAAATCTTGGAAGAAAAGAGAAGAGTAAGAGCAGAAAAAAAACAGAATTAAAAAAACTATAAAAGACTCTAGGGAACTAACTGCTCAATTTAAACAGGTGAATACTGCCTATAAGAACTGGGTGCGAACATATAGGTATATGCTTTCGCAAGGAGACGGCGAAGAAATGTTGAAAGCGGTCACTATGAGAAATTTAAAAAAATTCTGGCCGATAGTTAACTCTGTACACTCCCCATTTGAGTCCACCACTTTTCGGTCATTGAAGAAAAGGCATGGAGGGATCATTTTTTAAAGATTTATGCCCCTGTGAATTCTAAGGTGTCCTATCATTCCCAAGACACAAAATGGTCTTTACACTTTAGGACCGACGATATCGAGCGTCTGATAGGGAAGTCTTCTACTTCGAGAGCTCCTGGCTCAAATGGTCTTTCAAATTCAATCCTGAAAAAGAATCCAACTATTTGGGCCCGTATTCTTAAGCTCCTATTTGAAAATATCCTAGAATCGCAAATCTTCCCTAAATCGTGGAAAAAGGTAATCATTATACCGATTTATAAAAAGGGAGACCGGTTGGTAGCGGCGAATCATCGCCCCATATCCCGATTGGATACGGATGGAAAAATGCTCTGCGGGTTGATTTTTGGAAGAACTAGAAAGTTGGGTGGAGCTCAGGGAAATACTTCCCAGGGAACCGAATGGTTTCAGAAGAGGGATATCTACTTCACTCAATACACTGAACCTTAGATGCATTACTCTACCTTCATTGATAAAAGCAGGCCCCCCGTTTGGTGCATGGGTTGACCTCTACCGGGCCTTTGACAGCGTTAATAGAAACAAACTATGGTCAAAATTAAAAAACTGGGGTCTCCCGGACCGTCTGTTCAATGTTCTTGTTCAACTGCATTAAGGCACAGTTGTTAGAGTGAGACTGTCTAAAATGGGTGACCTTTCTCAACCTATTAAGGTTGAGAGGGGTGTCCAACAAGGCTGTCTGTTGGCCCCTTTGCTATTTATCTTATTTCTGGCGGATTTGTCTCAATGGCTGATGGAGAAGGGTTTGGTTGCTCCAAAAATTGGAAATAGAAAAATGAATTGCCTAGCCTACGCCGACGATATTGTGGTCATTGACCACACTCAAGTCGGCCTCCAGCGACTATTAACTGCCTTAGCTGATTATGCCCTACTGAATGATCTAATAATTAACCCGAATAAGTCGGAAATTGTGATTTTTAAACATCCATTAAGAATCACCATATCTTATAAATGGCATTTAAATAATTTACTGATTCCAATAGCCAAAGAAGTAGTTTATTTGGGTTCTGAGATTTCGTCTTACCCCACTATATCCCATCTTCTCGCAATCATTGAGACTAAGCTGAGAAAGCTGTTAGCTCAAATGAAGAGATTTTACTCTAAATATTGCAGATTCTCATTACTACCATGAATTAAATTTTATCTGGGAAAGGTGATCCCGTCTATCAAATATGGATTGGAATGTATTTACAGGCCTTCAGTGTCAGCTGAGATAGGCTGGAAGGAAAAATCTGGAAAGAAATATGAGTGTTCCCAAATTCTGTTCCAATCGCGTGTTCGATATGAATTGGGTTTGGTCTCTCTGCTCTCAGTTATGGAATGGAAGTGGCTCAGTCTATATAGGTTAGCCCTGTTACCCCCGAAAGCATCTTTATTTATGGAAATTGCACAACAAATGAAACTGAATAATAATCTCTTTTTGAATTCCTTGAGACTAAAATGTAATGAAATCTTAGAGGCTGCTCATACATCAGAGGAGACCTTAATTCAAAATCATTTAAAGGTCAAAGACCTTCTCAAACAAACGGATTGGATTATAAGTACAGAAAAGATGAGAGCTGCCAAAATATCTACCTCGTGGACTGAAACAGATAAACCGGGATCTCTTCTCCCTGCCTATTTGAAAAGATCAGTCAGTCCAGTTACTAGAATACATTTCTTAAGATTCAGACTGAATTGGTACTCTCTTTGGAAATCCAGCATATTAGGGACCCGGTGTCTCACCCTTCAGATCAATGTGATAGATGTGCATAAGGTGTGAAGCAAACAGTTGCCCATTTGCTATCAGAGTGTCCAGGGACTTGGATTCTTAGACTGAAAAGATTGCAAAGATTTGTCCATGACCTAGAATGCATAATATGAAATTGTTTTGGCAAAGATTGTCATTGGGACAGGAAGGATTTCTTGCTTCAGAGGTGATCTTCGTTTTAACAGAATTGGAATTAATTAGTATGCCTGATTAGAAGAATGTAATTTTGATATCAAATAGGTTTGTTTTTATAATTTGTACATGCTAAATAGACTTGAACGCTAAGTCTGAATAGAATGTTTTTCAGATTATGTACAGAAAGTATGGCTATAACCAGAGCAATGCTTGGGAGGATGATTCACACTATTCTGAACATTTTCATGTGACTTATCCTTGTTATGCTTTTTGTGGCCCTCATGGCAGAACGTTTATCAGATCCCCCACCCTCCTGCTACTTGTCCTTATGGGACACTCTGTGTGACAACCACAAATCTGCTGCACTGGCTAACTTCTTTGGATTTATCTCCTTAGAATCAGCCAAGTGCTGCTTAAGCTCTGGGGCACAAGAAGCAAAAATATGTTCAAGCATCACTAAACAAATCATACCCTCAAAGGTGGTGACCTTGTAACCTTCCACCCAGCCAGTCAAGTTTTTCAAGGAATCAGTTACATATGAGAGCCGAATATTACCTTCTTTCTTTTTGTAATCTCTGAATAGTTGCAAGTATTGGGCAGGAGGCTTTGTAAACTTTAACACCAGAGTTTGCTTCAATTTCGCAAAGCCTTTTCTGTTAGCATTTGACATTTCCATAATGACACTGCAGCCAGAATGGGGTAGTCGACTGAGCAACCATACAATGTTATCAGCATTCACAACTTCTTGCACTTTACATGCATACTCAAATACAGTCATCCAATTCATGATGTCATTCTTGTCATCATACGTACTAAGCAGATCTTTTCGGAACCTTGGATGAGTGGAGGAGCTAGACCCATTACCAGATCCTCTAGAGGTGCCATTGGCAGCTTGTAACTTGGCAAGCTCCAACTGTTGATCCCTGTCCTTCTGTTTCTCTGCTTTCTCCAGTTCTAGCGCAGCCATGCAAATCCAAGCTCCTTCTGCTTAAATAGAAGCTCTTTTATTTTGAATTCCAGCAGGACCTTGGCCTCAGAACCAGCAAAAGAAGCATGGAACTCTACATCATCCTGATCATTATCGGTCTCCTCAATGACGGCAGCAACAGTCCTGTCAGCACTGTTACTGGGAGCAACCCTAGCACCTTCTGCACTGTCATCCGAGGGACAAGCTGAGATCTGGTTTTCCTGCCATTCTATGATCTTTGGATGATTTCAGCTTTTGTGCCAGAGGTTGACAAGCCTCTTTTTGCACAGATCTTCCTTAGCTTTTCTGATTTGGAAGCTGTTAGGAATTCCAGACCGTGGAAACTCTGGCACAACTGGAAACTGCACTAAACTGCCAGCCTTCCACTCCTTCCAAGATGGCCGCTGATAATGGCCATCTCAAATTCTACCATCAACACTCCAGTTCCTCATCTCTCCACCAGGAGGAAAACACCATAAAATGCAGCTCCCACAAGGCTCGCTGCGTTGCTACGTCTATACTCCATCGGACACAGTCCTGTATTGTATGCTTCCTGTCAGCCTCATCTTTTGGTCACGTCCCGAACCCGGTAATGCTGTTCCCTCTTCTATTCTACTTGTCAGCACTTTCACTGGCATCTATCCCTTGACATTCCAATTCTACCTTTCCTTTACTATTCCCGTGGCAATTTTCCCACGTCCCTCCGGTTTTGTACATTCATGCGTCCTGCGCCTCGCAGAGCACGGCATTTACCTTGTGTAAAGACCGGTAGGGGGTGGTCTGTGCTCCCGCTCTCTATATGGTAGAGGGGAGGCACAGAGGACCCCAGCCAAGATTCTCTAATACGGTAGCAATGGGCGAGCAATCAAGGCCTAGCTTCTCAGGAGGTGATGCAGGCTGGTTCTTAAGTACAGTGTATTCCCCAAGCCCCCACAAAGGAATGTCCACACACTGTATTACTGAAAACACAGTCTTTATATAATTAATATTCAAAGGTTATGTACACTTATCACAATAACGCACTTTGTGTTCAGGAAAATCAATAATGGTAAATATCTACAATTCTAAAGTGGTACCACTAATATTAGACCTCATTAAAGTGCATTCACAATACTGTCAAAATGTCACACAGATCAATAAGAAGGAAACCAGCAATAGAGAGAGGAGAGATAACAGATGGTTGAAGCAATAGGCAGAAGACTGGCCCCTACTACTGGACACAGTTCTGTGTGGAGATCCCCCCACCTGGGCAACCTGCAAATTAAAGAGATATAACACAAGCCCAGTCCATATATTGTTCAATAGTCTTATTCTCTCCTACAATGTTTTTACCCCCCCAATGTACCTGGTGGAGTCGAGTTCTTCGAAGAGGCGTCGACAGATCCTTCTTGAGCGACCCCCTTTCAAGCGGGAATCACGGATCGTCGAGAGGCGTCGAGAAGCGTTGAGGAACTCGGCGTTCGGCGTCGGGGAATCGACGGCCCTTCTTGAATGCCTTCCCTTTCAAGCGGGAGACACGGGGCGTCGAACGTCCGACAGCAAACAGGGTAGAACGGCGTCGATGAGGCGGCAGGCTTCGATCCGAGCGGTGCTCGTCGGCGTCGAGACGTCGGCGTCCTGCGAGGAAGAGGCGTGCGGGGCACCTCGGTGACACTAGTTCTGGACCGCAAAGATTGTGAATGACGGTGGCCCAACAAGGGCGTCGAGTCGCTCGAGTCTTTGGGGTCGTGAGGTGGCGGGAAACCCACCGGCGGATTCTCCTCGCCGCGTTGGTCGTCCCCGACTTTCTCCGGCAGGACAAAAGCGATCGACGATGCGGGCGAGGGAGTCCTTCGATCCAAATGTTCTTAGGCAAGGAGCGGACGGCTCCGGTCGTCGGCGGCACGGCGTCAAGTGGTTCCCACGGTTGGGCAACACAACTTCGACGGGCCTCCAGCGGTTACACAGACCTGCGAACCCTGGTCGACGGCAATGGACTTCGACAGCGTCGAGGTCCGGGTGCTTTACTTCGTTCTCCTCGGCAGTCCCCTTCTCCGGTCGGCAGCCTTTCGATGGTCTGGCGTCCAGGGAGCTTCGGCGAAGATTCAGCGGTGCTCGATGGTCCCTCGGAGCACGGGAAGAGGGCGCCTAGCCAGGTCCTCTCTCGGATCAGTCCTCGACGAACACGGCAGCCTTCGGATCGGTCGAAGCAAATGCAGCAGCAAGTCTTCTTCTTCCAGCTGGGCGTCGAGGGTCAGCAGTTCCAGTTACTCTTGAGTGGAGACTCAGCTTCTGAACGCTTCTGAACAATTTTCAGTGGTGAGAGGTCCCCAGATATACTATTCTGTCTCTCACCCACACTGCTGGCACACACACAGCAGCCAATCACACAGAAGGGCATTCATGCAGTCAGTCAGCCAATCAGGCACACAGTGCATTCAGGCCACACTCCTCCCTTTCAGACACTCACAACAAGGAATGTGGATTGGGACAAGTACCCAGCCATTCAACACTACACACTGCATTCAGGCCAGTTTCGGGCAGGGCTGTCTCAGTCTTTGTCTCACATGCCAGAAACCAGACAACCACAACAAGGAGTGTATATTGGTCACCCACTCCATTCACCCAGGTCCCACCCACAGGAGGTACCCACAACATACAGTCAATGGGAAGGCTCCAGTCAGTCTAGCTGGGCCTTCACAACAACACCATATATGGACCTTCCACCCAACAGCCAGTCAGGGGGAAGGGACAGAGTCAGGGCTTCCCAGGACTTTGGGAAAACAAGGTAAGAGGCAATAGAAAGCAAGAGGCCACAGGGGCCATCTTGTTTTCCATCAGGAATCAACTGATTCCAATGGCAGGGCCTGGGTGTCCCAAAATGGAGGACACGCAGAGCACCTGGCAGATTCAGCATGGAGCTGCCACCAGCCCATACCCTGCTCTGTGGGCCACCCACAGGTGCCCAAAAACATACACTAGGGGCACAGGGTTGTACCCCTACCCATGGGTGCCATAAGGGTATCCCATGGGTCTGTTCACCAAACCAAAAGAGAGAGCTGCACTGCCAGGAGTCCCTCATGGACTCCTGGGCAGAAAACATGACAGAACACACGATAAAAGGCAGTAAAGGACAAGGATTCAGAGGCCCTGTCCCTCTGATGCATTTCCAGCATCACACCTTGCCCTCTCTGCAACATTGAGGAAGCTCTATGCGCTTCTCATTATGTCGGCAGAATCCTCTGCCTACGTTGCTGTTCGCCAGAGCGTACAGCAGCTGATCTCTGAAGAGATTACTTTTCCACGCTTCTCGTCTCCCAGAGCCCGGCTCATTCCGAGCCTGTGCAACTGCACTGGGAACGCTGTATACAAACACCGGCATAATTCTATGCCCACGTTACTGATAGCCAGTGGAGCACAGTAATGGGTATCTGCCGTGGTTGCCGCACCTAGTGATTGTCGCCTCCCTGACATCCAGCATAATTCCATGCCCATGTTACTGAAAGCCAGTTGAGCGCAGAAACGGGTCTCTGTCGTGGTTGCCACATCTGGCGCTCCTCGCCTCCTATACCTTCAGTATGATCAGCCTGAGCCATCACTGCTTGCTACAGACTACAACACTCCTGGGCAAGATCCAACAAAACTGTGTCTTCGCATCAGACTACCCTTCAGGATTGACACATCAGGATCAGCAGGCAAGGATCCCATCCTCCTTCAGGGTTTTTTCTCCCGTCATTCAGGTTTTTCCCCATCTCTGAACGACCTTCTGTTTTATTCCCATAGGTCAGACAGAGAAAGGGATTGAGTCATTCTGTTCATACGAGACCTCGTCTGCTACCTCACTCAGAGCGCAGCCTTCCCCATTCACCACAAAGCTGCAGGATGTAGGAGACCCTGCCCTCTCCATTTGCATCCTGGACTTCCACTTTACTTTGTGCCGCTTCGCATTGCTGCCTACTACAAAAATGTATTTCTCTGTGTACCAACGGACTCTGCTCTCTTTTAAATGTAAATTCTCGTGTTACATGGCCATTCCATCATGGCCGCCCGCAGAAAGTGCTCCTCTGAGCTTTGGCCTCGACTCCTGCTGCTTGCCCCGATTGGCTGTGCATCTAATGATAGCAGCCTATGGGAAAGCCGGCAGGCTTGGCCGGCCCTCCCACCAAGGCCCTGTCTACCCCTGTCCACCACGGTATGCCAGATTGCCGACCCCCTTTGTGTGTCTGTGTGCCCCCATACCCCCCTGTGAGTGTCTGTGTGCCCCATGCCCCCCTGTGTGTGTCTGTGTGCCCCTCATGCCCCCCGTGAGTGTCTGTGAGCCTTCTTCCCACTCATATCCCCCCGTACCCCTCTCCCGCCCCTCCTCCTGTATACCACCTGCACTGCGTAAATTTTCGTCAGACATAGTAATGTTACTGCTTGCTTTGTTCTCCTGCCTATCCATTACCTCTTGCCTTACTTGTTCTATGCACTTGCACTATCAGAAATGTCGACAGGCCTATTACGATAGTTAATTTTCTCATTCTGTACTGTTTCAAGGACTTTTTATTGAATGTAACTGTATTTTCCTATGTTCCCTCCCTCCTTGAAGC
The DNA here is from genome assembly GCF_040938575.1 of Ambystoma mexicanum. Lineage (NCBI taxonomy): Eukaryota > Metazoa > Chordata > Amphibia > Caudata > Ambystomatidae > Ambystoma > Ambystoma mexicanum. Next base: position 522,200,344 of record NC_090923.1, read on the forward strand.
GCTTTGAAACACATTGTGTATAGGCGCTATATAAATAAACAATCAATCAATCAAACCTCAGGCTAGTGAATTTAATCATCCTAATAGAAGCACTCAAGTTATGTTCGCAATTGCTTCCATGTTATAAGTAAGACAAGTGGCTCATAGTTAAATTTAAACTAAGGTCACTGTGTTTTCTGTGTAAGTATAACCTGGATATTTCACCACTGTACAACACTGGTCACCTCCAATCTTATCCTACCGCTGCCAAAAATTTGATAAGATGGATTTCTAAACTCTGACCTGGTGGACAGAAGTTTAGGAGGTCTCCCTAGTTTAGTGGAACAGGGGAACCTTCTGGACATACCAGACCAATCTACGGTAGCTTGACAGGCAGTCAAGACTAAGTCTCAGGAGGGGTGAGACTGATCGGAAGCCTACAATGAGCGCACACAGTAAAACTCCACAGATTCCCCTTAGGCAGGTATAAATCAAAAATACATTTATTATAGACCTTTATAACAAAACCCGATTAAACCACAGTTATCAAGAAAACAGTTACCACACACGCTTAGTCACCATGTAACATATGCACAAAAATGTGTTTAGCCTAATGCTGATGAAAGGGGAGAAAATAACCACAACCTGCAACAGAAAGAGGTAAGTTCAAAACAGGCAATTCTTCGTAGTCAATCCCTAGCTTATGTAGTCCAGCCCTAATAAGTGAGGAGCCTTGTGCTCAAAGCACAGCAGTGTGTTAGCAACACGCGGTTGTGCCTAAAGCGAAGAGCAGGATCTCTTCAGTGGGCTCTAGCTGCTTAGGAAGGGGTTAGAGGCGATGAAGAATTAAGTCCTATTCCTAAAGAAGGGTCTACCCCTCGCAGATAGAACGACTTTCGGAGTTCGAGAATAGCTGTGGAGTGCAGGCTAACCCAGCCAAGGTGAGTATCTTTTAGGTGGATTCTCGTGCGTAAAAGCAGATGGATGTGCCAGGGGGTCACTGGTAAGTGATGAAAGTACTCACCGACCCTCAACACAGTCTGGAGCAAACTTTGCCAGTCTAGTCCACTTTGCTAATAGGTTTCACCGCTGCAGTTACGGATTGCTCCAGATGTCAGCGGAGACAGGATGATCGTCTGTGGTGTGACAGTAGCCTTTTCTCCGCTCTCGAAGAAAGGAGAAGGATAGTTCCAGTGCAGCACATCTCAGGACACGGTGGGGCAGGTCTGCAGGCACTTACAGCGACAGTCGCCACAGCGGGCGACACAGGGACAGCAAATGCGTGTGGCATGACACACTCTCATAAACCGTGACCCAGAGGAACTAGGACAACGAGCAGGAGAGGGCCCAGGACCACAAGTAAGCGATTCCCAAAGTCTTGAGTCTCAACTCGGGATGGCAGCGTTCCTGTGTGGTACCCTGGGTTCGAGGTGGACAGTTTACTGGCTGGCCCAGGAACACTTCCAAAGGGGCCTGTTGCGAGGCTAAGCAGGAGATGCCGAGAATAGTTGTTCCCACTTCTCCAAAGGGTCGAAGCGCCCTTCCAGGCCTTCTTGGTACGATGCAAAAGCAGGAGTCCAACGGGACATCAGCAGGGTCAGGGTGCCAAACTTTCCTAGCATGTCACCGGCGGTTCCTCGAGTCTGCTCTTTTGTTAAGGATACATTCGTGGCCCAGGGTGGTTATAGTCATTCAGGCCTACCAGACATACTGGCACCAGTAGTGTGGATTGGGACGAGACAGTCCAAAACCCTCTTCCTGGGCACTAGCACAAGTGACATGCAGGAGCCAGCGAATGATGCATTTTTCGCGGGAGGCTGCATGCCCAAATAAGGAATACCCGGGTCTCTCGACCTGGGCGAAGGCAAAGGAACACAATGGCCAAAGGACAGAACAAAAGACTTTATGGCCTGGCCATTTTTGGCACTGGCCACAGTCTTGGGCCAAACGCGGTAAAGGTGGTATGGTCCATAAAAACGAAGTAAAAATACTTTAAAAGTAAACTGCTGCCACCAGTTTGTCCTAAGCACACTTGTACAAACACCAAGAAATCCTTAGAGGGTGGCTAGGGTCATAAAACCAAAGGAGCCCTATGCGTGGTACTGGAAGGTACTCGTCACAAAGATAAAAAGTTAAGGGAAACATTGTTTCCCAGGACTGAGAGCCTGAAGGACGTGTCAGTTTCACCATAACAAACGACCGAAAGCCCAGAAGGGGTGCAGCTGAAGGCTGTGCTCCACTGGAAAAAGTCAGGTTGGGTAAGCCAAAATCAAATTGTTTGGCGGGGTTCACAAATAGAGGGAAAATTGCACCTAAGGAAAATCTTTCCTAACAGTACTACAACAAGGAGGGTAGGCCAGATTGTGTCAAACAGGAAACAAACGCTGTAAACTCCTTTCTGGGGTGCGATCACAGTTCTGTCTGCAACACTGCTGCCTTTTTTGTCTCTTGACTTAATTCCAAGCACCAGAGAAAACATACTCTTTGATAGGCTTCGGAGGGAGAAGTGCCTCAACAGCACTCCCTATTATGAAATTCTCCAGCTCTCATGCATGCTGGAGGCCCATATGATGATTGCTTCTTGTCCAAACAAACAGTCTGACTGCCCACAATGTCTTTGTGGTAAGCAGAGCCCCTATCTTAGAAACATACGATCCCAAACCCTGAATGCTGCCAAAGTCTTTAGGAATTATGAACAGGATTGACCAACTCAAACTGCATCAGCTCCCACCAGTGAAACCAGAAACATGTCCCAGAAAGAGGAGCCCGATCAGGAGTGTTCAATGCTGAATGGCCCTCAGTATAGCCAGGATTCAAAGGGTGTTAAGGGAAAGGATCTGACAGAGAAAACAATGGACGAAAGGAGGTTATCAAAAAGCGTAAGCATTTCATAGTGCCAAAGCATTTTTTACCTCAGGATTCTATTCTCTCATTTCCCTTTGAATTGGGGAAGATCTGGCCTCTTGAATGGAACAAAGCTGGATTAAGGAAAATAAACATGTTGTTGGACCAACCACCATTTCCAGGTTACAAATTAACTGCTGCAAAAAATCCCTACATTGCCAGTGCCCCATTTGGGTAAAACAAACCCCCCACCCCATTTTAAGGGTTTTCTCCCAACCCTGACACTTTAGGGCTTTGCAGAACCTGGCCAATTTACGATAGAACCCAAATGAATTGTAATGTTGTAATGCACTGTCATGTTGTATGCTATGTCAGACTATGGTATACTGGATATTTAGTTATGTGCAACAATGCACTACTAGACTGCACACAGTTCTTCATGGCTACATAAATGACAATGTAGCCCTTTAAAAATGTCCATGTAGCATAACATAACTTATTAGCAATACACAAGAGGTGAATGCCATCTGTGGAACTTCTATATGAGTCTTGTAGGTACAAATCGGTAAATTAAACACTTAATGCCTATTACAAGTGTGGCAGACTGAAAATAAGGGTGCCGGTCGCACCATACTGGCACCCTTACCGGGCCACCACACTACAACTCTGCCTTCCTAGGCCCTTGTGCCCAGCAGGTCTGACCTTCTGACCTGCCGGGTGCAACGACCCTGGTAGGCAGAGCTTATGCGGAAGCACCGGCACTGTTAGTAACGGTGCCGGTGCTTCCGTGAACCCATTCCCATGGAGTCCTTAGGGGCTCCATCCATGGGAATGGGAATTAACACGTACCCGCGCCTGACCTCCCGATCTGCCAGGACTTGTAATGTCCCGCTGGCACTGGGAAGTCAGGCGGTGGAAACAGTGTTACAGTCCGGCAGCAACCCGCCGGTAGTACCAGCAGATTACTGTCAGACTTGTAATGAGGTCTTTGGTTTCTATAGTTGTACATATGCAGGCATTCCAGGGAATAATCGGCAGCTGAGTGCAATGCAATTGTTAGTTACCAACCACAGGGTTGTTAGATGCATGGATATTCACTAACAAATACCAGGATAGACTCAGCAAGCTCAAACACTAAAAAGGTTTTCTCCATATTCAGAGACCTAGAAACCCCTACCCCATGCCCGCAACTCATCGCCAAAGATGAAGCCTGGTGCAACAGCATCCAGGATGCCATGCTCAACAAACTCGACCTACTATAAAGTAAAATCCAAACCAACCAACAATCTCTTAACCTCCAAGCGCCCCACAGCCCCACTGTCGCATCTGGCAATTCACCCATATTCTCCTTCAGAGAAGTCACTGAGCCAGAAGTCATAGCACTCATGAGCTCCATCAAGCCTTCGAACTGCAAAGGCGACATCTGCCCAGCTACTTTCAAATAATGCACCTCCAGTCTTGCACCCTTCCTCACTGCCTTTATCAACACCTCCTTTTCAATTGGCACTGTCCCTGCATTGGTCCGCCCCCTCTTAAAGAAACCGTCCCTAGACCCAACAGCACCAGGCAACTACAGACCCATCACCACAGTCCCCTTTCTCCTTAAGATAATAGACAAAGCAGCCTACCTGCAAGTCCAACAGTGGCTTGAAGCTAATAACCTTCCTGGTCTCCGGCAATCTGGCTTTCGCCCAGGTCATGGAACTGAAACAGCCCTATTAGACCTTAGGAACCAAATGGATGACATTAGAGACTCTGGCAAAGCAGCCCTACTGCTACTCCTTGACCTCTCTACTGCCTTTGATCTCGTCCATCATGATATCCTGTGCCACCACCTCTCTACCTCTGCACACTTCTCCCCTAACGCCACAGCCTGGATCGCCTCATTCCTTCAAGGCAGAGTCATGAGAGTATTCTCTGACTTTGCTTTGGCACACACCAGCACCATCCAATGTGGAGTCCCCCAGGGCACATGCATATCACCAACCCTATACAACATTTTCACTAGGCCCCTATTCCACATCTTCAACTCACTAGGCATTATTTACACAAACTATGCCGACGATACTCAGGTCCTCCTAGAACTCAAAGGTGACTACAAGGCCGACTCAATAACCCTCAACTCCGTCTACTCTACCATACAAACCTAGATGGCTCAAAACTGGCTCTGCCTAAATGGAGACAAAACAGAACTACTTTTAGTCGGGTCCCCTGAAATACTCAAAGAACTTAACACGCAATACAACTCCTTTACCATCGACAACATTCTAATTCTAGTCTCCCAGACAGTAAACACTTTAGGAGTCTAATTAGACTCCAACCTCTCAATTATAAGGCAAGCAAATGCCATCACTTCATCAGCCGCCTACCATGCCAAACTTCTCACTACAGCCAGACCTTACCTCACTAAGGATAACTGCCTTACCATAGCCAGAACTATGATCGGGGCACGATTATTCTACTGCAACGCCCTACTGGCTGGTGCCTCTGCTAAGAACAATGAAAAACTGCAAATTGCACAATATAACGCACTCAGGGCTGCCTTGGATATCTCGAGAAGAGAACATATCTCAGCTGCCAGGAAACAAGCCCACTAGTTACCAGTCAAGGAACGCATTCTGTTCAAAACACTGTCACTCTCCCACAAATGCATTCACCATGAGGCACCCCCAATACCTCTCCCAGAGATTCATCAGACCATGCTCAGAAAGGCCCACTAGAACCCCATACACCAACCTACTATCAGTGCCAAAAGTCTCTAGAGCCTGGGCAGGAGGCTCAAGCTTCCCTTTCATTGCCGCAACCCAATGGAACTCCCTGCCACCCAACCTCAGAGGAATCTCCTCCCACCTAGCCTTCCGCTAGGAAATAAAAACATGACTGTTCACCTGAACCCCCAATTGCCCGCTAAAACCTTCCAATCAACCCCCACCTGGCAGGCCCTCTGCCTCACATCCTAGAATGTACCATGTGCTTACTTTCTCCCTCATATTCATTCTAGATTATTCCAACATTGCTACACCTTATTGCAACCAGTAAGAAATGCCGTAACCTGTAACTAAGCTCACTTTGTTATAACAGCGCCTCGATGCATTTGGGCTGCTAGTGCGCTTTACAAATTCAAATACATTTTCCAATGAAATTCTCACACTTATCTGTGCTGTACAGCTAATTGACACCTCAACAGCCAAGGTTTAAGAGGCTGAGTTAATGTAGGCAAGCACAACACTTGGTTTAACTGTCACCATGTGTGTAGGAAGGGACAACAATTATGGAATATGTTTTGGGCAAAAAGAAGTGCATTCAAAATGTAATACTAACCCATTCATTTCTGTAACTATATCTATGTGCTATGTATCCCATTGTGTGCAGTAGGCACACATACATTTTTTAACTCTGAATTAAGCACTGTCAGTGAATTACTACCTATTACATGTGCTTTACCAGCATTGCCCCTCCCGTGTAACCTTCCTCTATATCTGAGGTATTACTTCCTCACTTTAGAACTTTGTATAGTCCTAATTGTCCTACAGCGTACTCGCTCTTAGCTTATCTCCTTCCATGAGCCAACAAATGGTTATGTACTGTTATTTCTCTTGTTCACGAACAAGAGGCACACATGCAGTATGCAGGCACGCCGAAAAACTGTCTGGCCCAGACAGCCAGGTGCCCTTCTACCAGCAGGGCCTGCTCCAACCGAGGCAGTACAATACTCCACTCTTAGTATAAGGCTGTACCACCTGAGTTCATGGTAGAGTAGACAGAGCAGCCAGACTTATTTTAGGAGGGAGAGAGGGCTGTAGAATCAGTACAAATGAAAGTGTAATACAAATGGTACAAAGAAACACTGAAACCCTATGTATTGGAAAAATAAATGGGTTATTTAAATACAAGTAGGCCCAGATAAGTCTTGGGGGAAATAAATACTATCACATTATATATAACCACAATTATAAAAACACAACACTATGCTTCAAGGTGCACAGACCAAAGCATATAACCTTATTTGGAACACCTAACAAGAGTACTAGGGAAGTCAAAACCAATAGTTACTTTTAGATTACTTTCAGTAAAACCAGGGTAGTAGACCCTATCAGTTGTACCGTGACGCTCGGCAGGAAATCACATAGTAATATCAACTGGACAATATACTTGTCTGATCTAGTGGAACACAGATCCTAGCAACAGTATAAACATATAACTCTGATTCAGGATAACACATTTATTCTGGGGGAGTTGGACCTTGGTGTGTAATATTCAATTACATTTGCTTTTCAGTTCACAGACTAAGGGAAGCAATAACTATAACCTATCTTAGGATAGCACAGTTATACTCAAGGTAAGTAAAACCTATACACATTTACAGGAGCTATAAGCAACTTAAAGGCAGATGTAAACCTAAGGCTATTTGTGTCTGTCTACAACAGACCAGGGAAAGAAAAGCTAGTCTAGGTAGGTAAAACCTAATGCAGTATTAATTCTAACAGCAAGTCAGGGGAAGCTAGACCCAGTTGGGAAAATAACACACTCATTTTCTGAAAGAAATAGTTAAGTGAAGCCAACAGCATTACTTTTAGCGAAGAGGCAAACCCAATTAACGGGTGAGTAAAATAACCTTATATCTACTTTTCAGAATGGCAGAAACTTTCTAAAGTAAGTAATAACTTTTGTAACTGTTCACTCTCAGAGTTACAGTTACCAACCAATTCTTTTACAATTAAGGAACTTTTAAACACTTATTCTCCTTTCCAGGCAAAAGGCCCAATCCTTTAAAAGTATTTCCCTTATTCTTGGGAGCATGAGTGTTCTCAGTGGCAGAAGGTGGGTCACTGGGGTATAGTGTCCAACAGGCAGTGTCAGGATAGGTTCTTAAGTAGCAACAGTCAGAGTTCCTAAGGAAGACTGTTCAGACAGGTGAGTATTTTACTAGTTAGTTGGGGGTACAGGGGCATCACAGAAGACACCCTAGGAGGATTCCAGCAAGAGCCTGGGTGCACTGGACTAGAGGCCTCCCAATCACAGTAAACATCCCAAAACTACACAGGAATCATACGAGACCTAAGGTAAGTAAATACCCAAGCCAGCACAGTACCTCAGCACAGAAGAAGATTTTGCAGCAGGAGGACTTCAGGATCTGCAGCCAAAAACCCGGTAGGGGGATTCCTTGTTATGGTGACTGAAAACAGGACCTGGGAAGGGACTTTGCTGCAGGGATCACCAGGGGGGGCTCTAGGAACGATTTTCCTTGCGGCTGTATGCAGCTCTGTGGATTTGGTGCCTTTCTCAGGAGCACAGAAGAAGACAGAATATCACTGGTTGGATTCTCGTTGTTTGCAAGGTCCAGCACTCTAGTGAGGGGACTCTTTGGACTGGAATCGTGCTTCTGGAGATCTAGCAGGATGCGCACAATGTTTCAGCGAGATTCGAATTCAGAGGACTGTGCACCGCACAACGGCTTGAGGTCCCTGGGTATTGAGGAATTGCAGCCCTGCAAGGTTGCAGCACGGCGTGGGATGGCTCAAAATGCAGGTGCTCTTGAGTCTAGTGGGTCTCACCAGGCTCTAGGTCGAGGTCATAATTTTCAGAGTCTCCAGGTCGAATGGAAGGAAGGGCTACAGCAGGCTCCAGTTACACATCAGGCTCTCCGGTCACTGGAAATCGTTCCAGCTGCAAATTCTTCATCTTCCTCTTCGGTTTTGGTTTCAGTGGTCGACTACCTCTTCAGCTTCCAGAATCGGCCTCTTATGCAGAAACCCAGCCAATCAAACAGCCTTGCAACATTCAAACTTGGGGGGTTGGCAATCCTTTCAGGACAGCCAGCCTTTCAGTTTGAACTGGAATCTCGCATTGAGGCTGGAAGACAAAGGGCAGCATAGTTCTGGACTCCTCCCTCGCTTCCTGCCTTCACAGACACTCTGGAGCGTGGGCCGGGAGTCCACAGGACTCCTGCCAAAGATAAAAATCACACAAAGGAATTTCCCGCCCTGGATGTCAAGGGAAGGAACAAGAAAGAAAAATGAACTCTAAAATGGTGGAAAAAAAAGACAGGGGCCATTTTGGTCAAATGAGCACCCATGCGTGCCTTTACCGGTGCTGTGCAAACAGCCTACGGCAAAGGTGCACCGAATTAATAAAAAGGTTCATTGCCACCAGTCATTAAAGGTAAGTTTGTCCTTTCAGCAAATAACATGTAAAGAGGATCCAAAGTTCCTTTCTACCCTTGGGAACCGCAGTCTCAAAGTTAGCCAGAGAAGGTTAAAAAGAGGAGCCACCAGGGCAACCCAGCAACAATAGGCACTTATTACCAAAACATTGTCAAAGTGGTTAACTTTTAAAAGACACTATGGAGAGTCTTAAAAATGACACCCATAAAAAGAGAAAAATATACTGTGAGTGCGGGGAAAAGGTTCCCACTCACAGAGGTATAAGGAAAAATAATCCACCAGTAAAATCAAAATGTTCTGGGACTGACACAATTCAGGAAGATGTATCATTACTATAGAAATCTTACCTAACAGGTACTTGGTAGGTCAATTAGGTCTATAATAAAAAGAGTTTTAAAGTGAGGAAGAATGTACATGATTGAGTTATGGATACATTACACATGGTTCTTTGGAAGTCAAATGTACAGTCCCCATGTTGGTCATGTGTAGGTATAATTTACGTGTGGCAAAATTGCATCACTCTTTAAATTTGTGAATCGGGCCTATATTTATATGCATCTTCACAAAAAGGTTTAATGTGTCACAAACATTCTTTCATTGCATTTGGCGCATTGTTCATTCTGACGTGTCAATAAATGCCCTTTTACATTTTAATTAGGGGGGCTAACTTTGAACCAGCACCAAATTCTTGCAAGCTATCAATCACACAACAACTTCGTTTAATTGTCTTTGACAGTTACCTTACCTCTGAGTGAGGGCTCATTTGATATTTGTCAATCCTCATTGATGGAGAACAAGTGCAGGAGAATAGTTTATAACACGCACGCAGGCAGAAAAGAGGTTCCAAAATAGATGGGGAGTTAGTTAAACCACATGTTGCCTGGAGAAGCCTAAATTAAGGCACTGCCTTTATTCCAATCCTGCCTTCCATACCCCTTGAGATCCCTATCTCTGGGGATGTATTTATTTGCTGTAACACTTGGAAGTTATTCCCAAAAGCAAAACAAAATTGAAATCGTCTTTCGATGCGTAATTTACACAAGCGAGAAATGAGCCTCATTTACAGAAGAAAAACCTCAAAATTACTCAGACCTTTGCGAATCTGTCTGTGTAAAATGCTTACCCTCTGTAACTTTTTTTTTACAATCTGCAGTTGGGGGTGCATTATTATGTATAGATGTAATTGCTGTTATACAATGTCACATGTAATAGAAAAACAAGATCGTCACAAACATATACTAAATTATTCAAGATATGGAATAGTTTGGTGTTTTTTCAGGGCTGGGTCAATAAATCACTAAATCACTTTACAAACACAAGGGGGCCATAGTCTGATTTATCATCAGGCAGCCTGCCCATGCCAGACTCAGATAATGCAAGCACGGCACGTCAGCCACCTGGGAGAAGGATATATTTACAAACAGTGTTCGATGAGGTGGCTGACAGAACAAAATGCGCCGCCTTTTTATTGCAGAGAAAGAGAGAAGCGCGGCTGGCTGCACGTGACACGAAAAAAGAATAACGACGAAGGAAGAACGGCTTTCGTTACCTGGCAAAGGTTCCATTGGTGGGTTTTAATAGAAAACAAAACTTTTCTCTGTGGCCGTTAATGAAGGGGCTGGGAATTCGAATAGGAGCATCTTCCAGCCGCTGAGAAGCCACAGCATTCCCCCCACAAACTGGGCAGCACTCGGGCACAGAGGCACAGTAAATGTTTTTCTGGCAGTGCCTCAGCATGACCAAACTGTGTTCTAACTCCGCAGGTTGCATGCTTTCAGCTACTGCACTCCCTGAAGACTGCAGCCAGCCAGGAGCGCACCGACACTTCCCTTTCCTGCTCACTCGGAACATTTCTGCTAGCAACGCAGCAGGGAAGGTCTTGTTACCCGGTGACATCACTCCGAGTGACAGTAGACGTGGCCACTCCGTGCACAGACAAGCATTGCCAACGCTTATCTATGTGAACCACCTTTGGACGAGCGGAGTTTCCACCAGGCAGATGAACAATGGAGGCGGCCTTTATGACCAAGGGGGCACTCTTTTTTTTGTTTTTTTTTCTTTTCTTGATTTTATCTCTTCTATTTCCTTCTTTCTTTCTTTCCCTTTATTCCCTTGTCCTTTGCCCCTTTTTTACTGTTTCCTTCATTTCACCTTTTGATCTTTTTCCTTTCTTCATTTGTTTTCTACCTTCATAATTTCTTTTTCTATCTATCTTTCTTTATTTCCTTCTTTTCTTTTTACGAGCCCCCGCTCCCCGAACCTCTACTGGTCTTTTTCCCTGTCTCCCCGAACCTCGACTGGTCCTTTTTCCCCCTCACCCAGTTGTTCCCTGCACTTGATGTCCCCCCCTCCCCCCATCTCTGTTTTGAATAATTGGCACTAGCTGCCCAGGAACCCTGTGCAGGCCCACCCGCCGTAAAGGACTACGCAGACACAGGCCTACTACTGTTGGGCGCCAGGCACGCTCTGCCTACGCCTCTTTATTTGTAACGTGTGATGGCTCAACGTAGCCGTCGCGTATCAAGTGATACACTACATTCCTCCTTCTTTAGAGGGAACAAACTGAAAAAAGCTATAGTCAGTTGTGAACAATACAAAAACACATGACCCAACGTGGGCAATAAACCGGCATGACAAAACATGACTATAATATTGTATGAACAGCAAAATAACCTCAGTGTTTTGCAGAAGCATATGGCCTCCAATGTTGCTTGTCCCTTAGCTCAAATACTCTGACATCACACAGTCATCAAAAGGACTCCTTCTACTTTCATGACTTGGATACCTGCAAACTTCGCTCTCTCCCAGCGCCCGTTCACTTAACAGGACTGGGGCCTCAGGCTCTTGGGTGCGCCCTGGGTCGTCATCGCTCTCAAATCCCTGGGCATTATTTTTTCTCTCACTTCCCCAGACGACATACTTCCTTGACTCACCCTCCTAAAAATACTGGAGTTTTATCACCGTTCCTCTGGTGTCCGCTGCCGTGACCATTGACCCCTTCCCCTGAACAACATCCATGGGACAGGATTCGTAGGTGAGGGACAACTTTCCCTCGGGATGTCTGTTTCTTACCAACACGGGGTCTCCCACAACTAGGTTTGGTGGTTTTAGGTTTCCTTGTTCTTGAGCAATGCGAAAAATTGTGTTCAAAGTGTGCATAAAATGCTCCGCCTCGCTATTCGCTTATGGCCAGACAGGTGATATCTTACGATGTACTATCCCGAACTCTCGTAAGAACTCTGCAAAGCATTCCCCTGAAACGGAGGTCCATTGTCCGAGCAAATTACCCAGGGAAAACCGTGGGTCAGAAATATCTTCTCCCTCACATGTGCCACTTGCTCGAATGACATGGAAACTACTAGCTCCACCTCTGGGTATCTGGACCAATATGACCCACGACCGACCTAGAGCCAAAATCAATGTGTATGGTGTCCCACGGCCTATCACTGCAGGGCATGGACTCAATTTGTGGCTGTCGATTAGCTGGTGTTGCAGCTTGGAACCATATGCACCCGCTGATAAAGTAATCTACGCTTTTCTCTAAATTGGAAAACCATACCTTCAGGCGCAGTCTGGCTTTAGTCTTTGCCGAACCCTGGTGTCTGTTGTGTGCCAGCTCTATCACTCTCGGTATGAGTGCCACCGGGAGTCTTTTTTAAGTTTGTCCATCAGTGGGATGAAATTGGCCTCGAGAAGCCCTACCAGATCCCTAGTCACATTGATCCTCAGGTACCTGAGGGGCCCCAGGGTGACCTCCACTCCCAGGGACGCAAATCTGGCTATGTTCTGGTCTGTGGTCCCGTTCAAGGGCAGGAGAACCGACTTGGACTGATTAATCGTAAATTCTGTTATAGTGGCGTATTGCTCGATCAGTTGGATCACCATTGGCACTGAGACCAGAGGGTTCACCACATGTAACAACATGTCATCCACATATAGTGCTACCTTGGACTCCTGCCCCCCAACGCAGAGCCCCTTTACTCCGTGTTCATTCCTGGCCTTCTGAGCCAAAGTTTCCAGGGAGAGTGCGAAAAGGATCGGAGAAAAGGGGCACCCCTGCCTAGTTCCTCTTCCCCAGGTCAAACCTACGCGAATACCCACCATTGACATGACACATGCCCTGGGTGAAGCATACATCGCCATGATCCCCGTAAGAGCTGGTCCCCCATACAACATTTGACCAGGACCGCTTTCAGGAAATCCCACTCAACCCTATCAACAGCCTTTTCGGCGTCCACTGAGAGAAAGGAGGTGTCCCCTACTGCCCCAGCTGCCACATGAAGTAAATGCAGAGACTTCCTCATTGTGTCCGCCCCCTGCCAGCCCTTGATGAAACCCACCTAGTCTGAGTGTATCAAACGTGGCATGTGCCCCTCCGGCCTGACCGTGAGAACCCTAGCGTATATTTTAGCATCAATATTGAGGAGGGAAATAGGCCTATAAGACCCACAGATCTTGTGATCTCTCCCGTCTTTAGGTATCACAGTGATGAGGGCCTGCGAGAATGAGTTGGGGGTAACCCCCATCTCTAGTATTTTTCGTTGAAAAGTTCTACCATGAAGGTGAGAAGGATTTTCAAAAAGGACTTGTAAAAGCCTGCCGAGAACCCATCTTTGCCCAGCGCTTTACCCAGGGGCATTCACGCCACTGCCTTCCTGATCTCCTTCCCATGGGGGCCTCCAGTTCCAGGCACTCTACTCTAGTTAGTGTAGGCAGTTGGTTATCTGCCAAATGTGTGTCAATCCTCCCGTTATCCTGTGCAGATTCTGAATCATACAGAGTCTCGTAAAAGGAGGCAAAAGTCTCTAGCACCTCTTATGTTGATGACACTGGCACCTCCTCCTTCCCAATGACATCTGAAACCCACCTCTCCGCCCGTTGTCTCTTTCATCTGGCCGCCAGCAGTGCGTCCACTTTGTCCCCCTTCTTATAATATTTTTGTTTAAGAAATTGCCGGTTTTGAATTATTTTCTCTTCTCAAGTCTCAGCTTTTCCCTCTTACCCCTTGCCTCTGCAAGGCATTCTTCCCTACACTTTGCTATTGACTGCGCCTGTTTCTCCAGTCTAAGAATCTCTTCCCGCAGCCCCGTTTCAATGATAGCTCATTCCCTCTATTTCCGTGCCCCCTCGCTGATCAGTATTGCAGGCCAGGTAGACTTCCCTGCATCCCAGACCATTCTCCTCGTAACCTCCCCTGTGTTGTTTGTTGTAAAGAATTCCTTTATTTCTGTTTGCAATACCTCCCCGAACACTGTGTCGTTAATCAGGGATTCATTGCCTCGCAACCTCGCGCCCCTGGGGTTCATTCCCAACCAGCCCAGGTACACGGTAACCAGATCATGATCAGTCCACGAAATAGGGTGGATCGCTGACCCCCGGGCGATGTCCCACAAATCTCTCGAAATGTAGAGGTAGTCTATCCTCGTGAAAGTGCAATGGGGGGAGAACGTGTAGCCCCTCTCCTGTGGGTGGAAGTGGCACCATATATAATTATAATGATAATGATGTGTTATTTATATAGCGCCTTTATCCAAAGCGCTTTACAGAGCACATATTTACATACAATATCACCCAACCAAAATTGGTACTCATTTGTCGACCTCAGAAGGATGAAAGGCAGAGTTGGCCTTTCCGGGATTAGAACCTGCGACCTGCAGATCACGCTCAGATCGCAACACCGAGCGCTCAACCCACTGAGCTATCTTACGGGCTTATATCTCTCATACCATGTAGTTCCAGAGGCTCCCCGATGTCCACAGGGCATGCCTAGCGAGCCTCTGTCCCCTGTTCTGCGTAGCCTGACTGTCCATTGCCTCTCCCGCTTCTCTCCCCTCTCCTTCACTACTTGTTGACCCACCCTCAGTTACCCCACTCCCTCTTTCTCGGCCTTTCCTCTTTTCTCCCTTGATGAGGTCGCTAGACAAGTCCGATCTATGAAAGCCTCATCAAAACAGGTCCATCCCTGTTTCTCTAAAACCATTAAGGACCACATTGATACCCTCACTCCAGCCCTTGCCGATTTCTGCAACCTCTCCTTTGTCTCTGGATCTTTCCCCTCCCCTCTGAAGCACTCGCTTGTGCATCCTCTCCGCAAGAAACCCACAGCTGATCCTTCTTGTCCAGCTAACTATCGCCCAATTTCCATTACTCCCTTTCTGGGTAAGCTCCTGCAAAAGCTTGCCATCTCTCATCTTAATCTTCATTCTGACTCTGTTGTCTCTCTCCATGACCACGAATCTGGCTTCAGAGCTGCCAGAAGCATGGAAACTGCTCTTCTGAACATCTGTGAAGACCTGCTATCCAACCTTGACTCTGACAA
Source organism: Ambystoma mexicanum (assembly GCF_040938575.1). Lineage (NCBI taxonomy): Eukaryota > Metazoa > Chordata > Amphibia > Caudata > Ambystomatidae > Ambystoma > Ambystoma mexicanum. Next base: position 522,215,650 of record NC_090923.1, read on the forward strand.
CCTCTGTCCTCATCCTACTTGATCTCTTCTCTGCTTTTGACACGGTCAGCCCAACCACCCTGCTCAATTGTCTCTGTGACAACCTGGGTATCACTGATGAGACTCCGGCCTGTTTGACCTCTTTTCTCTCTGATCAACCCTCCCAGGTACAACTTGGGTCCTTCCTATCTTCTATCTCCCTCTCTACCTGTGGTGTTCGCCAGGGGTCTAACCTCTCGCCCTGGCTTTTCAACCAATATCTGCCAATTCTCACCTACTGCATTTCAATTTTTTGGCCAAATTTCCAGTGCTATGCGGATGACACCCAACTCATTTTCAGGCTTCCTTCAGCCACCTCCTCTTCTTCCCTTATCTCTGACTGTCTAATCGCCATTAAAACTTGGTGTGCCGCCAATGATCTTTGTTTAAATGACAACAAGACTGAGATCGTCCTCACTGGTACACCCTCTCCATCCTTTCCCCTCACTCTCTGGCCGACCTCCCTTGGCCCTCCTCCTGCCCCTACCTGCGAAGCTAAGAACCTCTGGGTCATCTTTGATTCCGCACTTTCCTTCTCTGCACACATCTCTGACGTCTCTAAAAAGTCAAACTTCTTACTGCACCTCCTTAAAGGTCTTCTTCCTTTCCACTCCTTCCCTCAGAGGCTCACTGTCTACCAAGCTCTGATTCTCTCTAGGTTAGACTACTGTAACAGCCTCTTTCTAAATCTACCTGCCTCCACTCTCTGCCCTTTACAGCTAATCCAGAACACGACTGCAAGACTTGTCCTTGGCCTCAAGCCCGGGGATCGTATCTCTCCAGCTCTGAAATCCCTTCATTGGCTCCCAGTGGATGCAAGGATTACATTTTATTTTGATAACCACGTATTTTATATTCTTGGACACAAGTGACAGCTAAGATTTGGATAGAGTGTAACACCAAGTCTCAGAGAATTGCCATGACCATCTCTGAAGACTACACCGAAGGAGCAACTTATATAGACGGATCAAGAATATAAAGTAACACTGGCCCAATTCCAGGTGGGCGCTACAAGAGAGTTTCCATAACAGTAATGATTTCTTACAACATATGGCTTCTGAGCAGCAGTTAGGCCTTGCGGTTTTCTACCCTTTCGTAACTGGATTCGGCTTGCATAACCTTTGCATGTACTTATCTAGAAAACAACATTACAGAAACTATTTACCAAATAAGGTAATGACAGACGAACAATGAGGTGTGACACAAGTTGCTGGTGCTCAGCAAAATCTGTGAAAGCATGTAGATATTTTGCCACACCAGTACCAATTTCCCCTCCTTTCATCTCTCTCCCTTTATCTCAGCCTACTGATCGTCTCTTCCAGTCTCCTCATCTGCAATGTCTGTCTTCTATTCTGCTGCCATTCTCTTTTCTTTTTCTTAATTGCACTCGCCTATCCTCTAGTTTTTCACTAAAAACTCTGTTTGTCTTTGCTCTTCTGCTTCTTCAACTTCCCTTCTTATGTGATGCTTGATTTGATCTGTCTCTTTATTTTTCTTTACACCTTAATTTTTTACACCTTTATTTTTTTTTAAACTTTCTTTATTGAATTTCAAAAACCATGCAAACAACAGCAGATTACCTCTAGCCCATGGACTCTCCCGCCCACCCTCCCCATCCCCGACACAAAACATTAACACCCAGTATAGTCATACAGTTCCAGGTAGTCTGCATTATACAACAGGAGAAGGAAAAGTTCACTCTAGTTCCTTCCCGGGTTTCGGGATGGCAGGCCAGCTGGCCACAGGCTTGCACTATTAAGCATGATTCGGGAAGGGGGTAGGGGATTGCGCCGATGAGGACATATCCACCATGTACTGTCTCAGAGGATACCAATAGTCAAGAGGGCATATGGAGGCCGGCAAAGTGGAGCGTACCTAGTCTCTCTTCGCTCCAATGTGTTCATGATTTCCAGCCATTTAGTAACAGTGGGCGAGTTAGACCTCCCCCAATATCTGGCTATAAAATGCCTAGCCAGCACAGAGGCCATACCTAATAGTTTCTTCTCTGAACGAGTGCCACCCTCTTTCAGAGCCAACAACCAGAATTCCGGGGAATAAGATTGTGGCGAGGGAAGCATCGCATTCATTGCCACCTCTATACTGGACCAGAAGCGCCTAATGCAAGGGCAAGACCAAGCGTCATGAAGAAAGTCTGCATCTGTCGTCCCGCACCTCTTACATGCAGAAGATCTCCCAGGGAAGAACCTGCCTAGAGTGGCGGGAGAGTAATAGGCCTGATGGATACATTTGAACTGGATCAGCCTACATCAGCAATTCAAGGATATATATCGGGTTTGCATGCCAATTGCCGTCCATTGATTCTCACTCAAAGGCTCTCCAAAGGCTGATTGCCATATGTGCTCGTGCCTACGGTTACCACATTCAATCCCAGCCCAAATCAATCTGTAGATAGTAGACACAAGCTTACCAGATGACTATGATTGTGTGACAAGGCTCAGGGCTGGATGAGGGGAGGGAGCTTGGGGGAATTCCGGCCAAATACCCTTAAGTGTACCCCGAAACCTGTAGTAGTAGAGTAGAGACACTGAGTTAAGTATTCTTCTGGATTTAAGTTCCTCCCAGGTCACCATCTGGTCATTATAAACTAAGTCACTAAGAGTCTGCACCCCCAGTCTCAGAAAATGTTCTTTAAAGGATTTTTCATGTGTGAGTGGGACCCCAACTATGTTGTAGATTCGGAAGTGGGGCTGGTATCGGGAAGTGAATTCGAACAGCAGACAGATCTTATCCAAGGCTTTACATGTCACTGCCAGCGGTTGGATCTCCCCCTTCGGAATAGGATCCCTGTTGCCCCATAACAACCCCATGAGTGCATTAGGAGGGGTGATTGCTGACGCAAGATGGCTATGTGGGACCTCGGGACTCGGAGAACTCCAGTCGGAAATGTATTGCGCCTGTGCCGTGAGTTAGTATAAGAACATATCGGGGCATTCCAAGCCACCCTGGTTGTACGACCGGGCGAGAGTTTCGTTCGCCACCCTAGGCTGCTTACCAGCCCAGACTAATCTCGTCATCATTTTCCTGACACAAGCCCAAAAGCGTAAAGGAGGCCCTAGTGGGACGGTATTAAAAATATATAATAGTTTAGGAAGGATGACCATCTTGGACAATGCAATACGGGCCACTTGAGACACAGGGAGTAGTATCTAAGCCTCAACCTTCTGCTCCAATTCCTCTAGGGTTTGTAAGTAATTTTCCCTATATAGAGCATCTGACATGGTAGAGACCCTCACCCCTAGGTAACGTATCCCCTGTGGGCACCAACGAAAACCTTCCCCTGCATCAACTTGTCGCACTGAGGGGGTCAAAGGGAGGACCTCTGATTTGGTCCAATTGATTCGGAGGCCATACAGCTCGCCAAACCTGACCACGTCTTGAGTTAGGGGATTTAAATTTTGCCGAGGGTGTTTAACAAACAGGAGGATGTCATCAGTGTACAAGGATATCACGGCTCGGTGCGAGCGCACCACCATGCCCCTGTGTGCGCGTTACTCCCGGATGTGACATGCCAATGGCTCCATTGCTAGAGCAAATAGGACAGGTGAAAAGGGGTACCCCTGGCGGCTACCCCGCATAGGGTATATATGCACCGAGATTATACCATTAGTGCATATTGCTGCTCTAGGAGCGGTATATAATATTTTAACCGACTCTATGAATGTCAATCCAAACCTGGATCGGTGAATCACTTCGAAAAGGAAGGGCCACTCAATAGAATCGAAGGCCTTCTCCACATCGAGTGCTGCTACGGCTATTGGGACCGACATTATGCATTAAGGTGAATAAACACCTCAGATTAAACTGAGCGGAACAGCCAGGAATAAAACCAGCTTGGTCCGGGAGAACCAAAGCTGGCATGTGGGGAAGGATACGGTCAGTGAGTATTTTTGCGAGGATTTTATTGTCCATGTTGATAAGTGACAATGGTCGATACGAAGACAGTTGTTGGGGATCACGCCCAGGCTTTAGGATCACTGTTACCAGAGCTGACTTTGTGGATTCTGGGAGAGAACCGCTTGAGAAAGCACTGTCATACATGCCGAGTAAATGGGGAAGCACTAGGTCCGCGTACGCTTTATAAAATTCCGCTGTTAGTCCGTCCGGCCCAGGAGCCTTACCGTTAGGAAGAGATTTTATAGCCTTGCGTATTTCCTCTTCCGTGATAGGGTTATTGAGCAAATCACCCTGCTCCGGATCCAACCAGCCCAGTGCCACCTCGTCCAGATACTGGGTCAACACATCATGCCCCAAGTGCGGGCGCGATGCGTATAGTTGACTGTAACATTCACGTAATTCCGTATTAATCCCCTGCAAGTCTTTCCATCTCGCCCCACAACCTCGGGCACTAAGGCAGATTGGCGCTTCTGCCGAATTGCCCATTATGGGTTTTACTCAGGTGATCCCCTTCACCATATCTTTTCGCTAGAACAGGATCTCCCATGAACCTCTCCTCGCTGGTGGCCAATTGGAGTAAGTCCTCCCTGAGGGCCAGTTTAAGAAAAGGGGGAAGTCTGCAGGGAATGGGCCCCCCGCAAGCCAGGAGGACACAACAGGGCGCGCCTCACCTTATTCTCCAGTGTCCAGGCAGCCCCATCCAGGATCCAAGTCCAGATGATATCGGTCAGCCCTCAAGGATGGGCTGTGCAGTGGCACACGCCCACCGCCAGCACCCCCCTGAGCAGATCCAAGGAGTCGATGGCGGGCAGCCGGCGGCTCCAAGCACCACGCCCAACCCAGGGAGAAGCCGAGGACCCGCCCCCCCAGCCCACAGGTAAGTCCCCTCCCGGCTCCGGGCACAGCGCCAAGTAGGCGACAAACCCCCACAGGCAGCAGGGGCCAGGCAGCGCAAGCAGAGCGGGCCAACAGCTAGCTCTAAACAGCCACTGGTCCAACGCAGGATTCCAGTAAGATGCTCCAGCCAGGTCCATCGGTAATATCAACAGGCCAATGTGGCCCCGGGATCCACAGCCGCAGGCAGCGAGGAAGAGGAAGGGCCGGTGAGGAGCGGCTCAGGGCGAAACGCGGGGAGGCCAACACTCCCCCTCCCGCAGCTCCAGCACCTCCAGCGAGGCCGCAGCCGGCACCTCCTCCCGTCCGCGGCACATGACCGGCCCACAGCCGCAAAACTTTAACCAGCGGGTGCCGCACTGTTTCAAAAGTCATCTGGAGCTCCGCCGAGCGAGAACGGGTCACAAAAGTGAAGGATATCGGACAGGATATGAAGGCCTTGGCCAGAGCCTCTCAGGTGGCAGCCATCTCAAGCAGCCACACAACAGCGCCCCCTGGATGCAAGGATTACATTTAAAACCCTTTGCATTGTCCACAAGGCTTTGTGGGGCCAGGGTCCAAAATGCCTTCAACTATCCCTTCGTAAATACCTCCCCTCTTGAGCCCTTCGCTCCTCTACCTCTAATTCCCTCAGGGTCAGTCGTTTTTCAAAGAAACAAGCTGGGGGTAGATGTCTGTCTTCAGCTGGAGCCTCCCTTTGGAACTGCCTCCCTGTCACCTTCCCTTTGGAACTGCCTCCCTGTCACCTTGAAAATTGAGGAGAACCATCTTCGCCTCTGCCTTTGCCCCTCTTCTCCCCTGCTGATCTGCTTTCTCTCTTGGCACTGTTGCACCTGGCCACCCTCTGTCCTTCGGGCCCAGGTACTTGCTCACCCCCTCACTCTCCTGCACTGCCTCCTGGCCACCCCTTGCACTGGGGGCTGACTCTGTCCCCATACAGTTCCCCCTCCATTCTTCTTCTGCACTTATCAGATACACCCTATCTGTCTAACCTTGCACTTTTCCACTCACACACTGTTTCTGATCACCCTATTTATTTATTTATTTATTTATTTATTTATTTATTTATTTATTTATTATTTATCTTGTTCTCTCCTATGCTCTGCACTTTCCAATTTCTCCCCCCTCCCATGCACTTTCCCCCTTTTCCCTTCCCCATGCACTTGCGTGTTCTCAATGTCACCGGGCCTAGTAAGATCGTTGTTTTTGTTTTCTCCCCTGTTCCCCTCCCTTTGCCTGGTCACGCTCTGAAACAGCTGTGTACGAGCACGATATAAATAAAATATTGTATCATATCACATCACAACCCATGTGTTGAAGTCACCTCCAAGATCCAAGTGTCCAGAGCTCTCACTCAGAATCTTGGGGAGTGTACCCTGCATGAATCTTTGTTGTCCCTGGTTCGATGCATAAATCGTGGAAAACGTAAAGTTCACCTTTCAAATACTTCCTATGACCAAAAGGATCCGCGGATCGACATTTGACCAAACCTTTGAGACCACCATTCTTTTTTTTTTCCAAACTTATTTTTATTGGTTTTGTACAAACAATGCTACAGCAAAGCATTATATAGCATACACCTTGTTGCACGCCTGACTGTTTGATAGCAGAAGAAACAAATAACATTAACAAGAGACCACCATTCTAAGTGTCTCGCTACCAGAGATCTCTTTGTCGGGGAATTTAGACCTTTTACATTCAGAGTAGCAACCCTCAGGAAGCCCATTTGCTGCCCATCAACAGACACTGTTGTCATGTTATCCCAATGCCAGTGATCCCTCCACTCTACTTGCTATGCTGCTGTCGTTTGTGTACCTTCTCCAGAGCCAGACCAATACTTGACACAAGTAAGAAGCAACCTTCCCCTTCCCCCTCCCCCTCAAATCTCCTCCACCCCCCCACCAACCCCTACCCCCAGCACCCAGCCCTCCCCCCAGGTACCATCCTAAGGTGTGTCTGAACCACCAACATGACCCATCATATAGGTCATATAAACAAACTCACTATTTCCGTGAGCCCCCACTCTCCCCCCAATTCTCTCCAGGGATCAACAGTGTGCGGTCATATCAATTTACCCCCACCCCATATATCCCCCCTCCAAGTAGACAGTCCCTCAGTGTGGAGACTGCGGGGAGCCCCTTCAGTATTTCCGTGCCACCCTCCCCTGACCCCAGTACTGGTTAATACATCTGCAAGACTGTCGTCAGGTTCCGGCAGCCGGAGAGGTACTCAGCTTCATGTATTTCTGGGCCCCCAGGACACGCCTCCTTCTCGGGGCCTTAAACTGCCACTATCTGCCCTCGGTGTCTGTACCCTGCGAGCCAGAGGGAGACTCAGCATCCCCCAGCAGTTTTCTTGGCTCCAGTAATCTCCTCCTACATGACCCATTTGTGTCCCTCTCAGTCGATTTCAAAGGATATTGAAAAAGGGAACCCCATCTGTACCGGATTCCTTTCTCGTTAAGCCACTTGGTAAGGGGCTGGCAGAGCCTTCTCTTTGCAAGTGTCAGCAATGATAAGTCCTAGTAATAGTAATTCTGTCTTCACCATATGTGACGGGCCCCACCTTCTTAGCCCTCTCTAGAATTTTAACCTTGTCTGGGTAGTTATGGAAGCAGACGAGGACAATCTGGGGCCCCCAGAGTTGCCTCTCGCTTTATGTATCCTTTCAATATTGGGCTCATCTATGTAATTATTACCTGAAAGGGGTTTTATGAATTCATAAGGATTCCTTTTGAGGTCTCTCTCCGCCTCTCCTTCCTTGTCCGGTATTCCGAAGATCCTGAGGTTGTCTCTCCTCTCCCTGTTCTCAAAATCATCAATTTTCTGGGAGATCTCAGCTTCTCTGCGTTCAATTTCTGTCATTCTTACATCAATTTGGGTCTCTATTGCACTCCACTTCCCACAGTCTCTCCTCAATCTTGTCTAACCTCTGCGTGATCTTATCCACCTTTCCACCTATATCTGCTCTCATACTTCTGATCTCGTCCATTATAGAGGCCACATACTTCTTTGTCTCCACCGAGTCCTCCCCTTTCCCTGCCATTGTCTCCCTGTGCTCCTCTGATCCTGGGTCCACCATCAGGGTGCACCTGTAACCTGCAAGCCTCAATGACCAGTCCATGCAGTGCCATGCAGCGCCACCACCCGCAAGATGCCCACGGTGGGGAAAGGTCGCAGGGGCCCTCAGGTCCAGTCGAAGGTATGATGAGCCTCTGTGGCCCCCATGTGAATCCTATGAGACCCGCCCGGCTGGGGAGATGCTCTGTCCGCTGATGGGTTGGGGCTGCGCATGTTGAATTACTCTCTTCTGGAGGTGGGCACAGGCCCCGGGCACGGGGCCAGCTCCTCCTTGGGCCACTGTGCTCTCCCCTAGTCGTGGCGGGGGAGATGGCCCAGGGTTTCATGGGGGCATCCCCTCTTCGGGAAATGGTGTGAAAGTGCTATCCAGTCGCCCTCTTCCAGAGTGGAAGGAGCCCGCTCCCCTTTACGTTGCTTTGGCCCTACAGGGTCCTACCAATGCGTGCATCTGCGGACCCATAATTTGCCTTGTGGTGTGGAGTTCCCCACTGTTTGCCTCAGGCAGGAGGTGGGCTCACACCCCAGTGCCGAGGGCCCACCCCTCCCAATGCTCTGGTGCTCTCCTGGACCCTTAGCAGAGTGCCTGCGGCCTGTGTTAACAACTGCCCCTCTCCACGGGGTGGGGCCACGGGCAGTCGCCGCCAGGCCCCCTGCCAAGATGATCTTAGGCGCTATGGAGCCTAGGAAGCAGCTTCTGGGCCTCTGGTGTAGCCGGCAAGGGATGACTTTGTAGTCACATTTCAAGGGGGAAGGTGTTATGAACCATCGAACCGCCCCTTCTGGGCATCCTGGTGCCTGACACCTCGGGCCTTACACTCCATAATACTACCAACATGGCGACAAGCTCAGAACGCTGCTCGCCAGTCTTCACGTTCTACGCAGCGTCCTCTATAAAGAAGCCACACCCCCGCGGCCCCGCGCGTCTCAGCGCTGCAACTAGCTGTGATCGGATGTGTGCTCCGAACCTTCTCTAGTGCTACTTGCTATCCCCTGGCCCCTGGATTCCCTTCTCCCGACTTCTTCCTTCTTTCCTAACTTCCCGGAATCCCTGCGCCGCTTCCGCGTGCCCCCAACTCCTTCTTGAATACTCCTGGAGTTTCCGTGATCCTGGACATCGAAGCTGAACGTAATCTGGAAGCCGAGGACGGTTGAGCGGGCTTATTTGAGTCCCGAACCATACGAAAGAAGACTCCACCTAAAAGAGGACATCAGGCAACATAGACAGGTGAGAAGGGGGGAAACCTGTGACAGAAGGGGCCACCAGCCACAGATCACAGGATAGCTAGAGGGCAGGGGGGAGAGTATGCCTGGTCCCCAGTTGGGGGCACCCACCTGCCTCTTATGATGTTCCTGCCACTGGGGGCTGTCGTCTAGGCCGTGCTGGGCCTCCTGCATAGCTCGTCCTCAACCTTGCCTGCGTATGTTGGCCACCGCACATGGAAAGTTACTTTCGCTCTCCCGCTTGCCAGTGTGGCCGGCCGCAGCTATATGGCATGGATTGTGCCTGTTTTTGTGACCGCATGGTCTGGGGGGTCTCCCACTGCTGCTCCTCAGCAATGTGTCCCAGGGGAGGTCCAAAAGTGGGGGCCCGGGTCACTTTTCGGACCTGACGGGCCGTGAGTGCACAGCTAGGCAGTCATGCTTTGTGTGCCCCCCGGTGGCCGATCGCAAGATCCCTTTTGAGGTACATCAGGGAGATCAAACTGCCCAAGGGATTTTGGAAAGAACTTTATTTCCTCAGTTTAAAGCAAGTGAACCCCATAAAACAGAAAGAGGTATATTAGGCTTTGGGGAAGCTGATAAATCAATTAACATCGAAGAAAGGAAGGGAGCGGAACCCAATATCTATCCTGATTTAGCCTTCGCTCAGAGAAATAATCCAGTTTTCGCTGAAGTGTTTTTACAAGCAATTCCGGAAGAAGAAGGCTTAGAGAAGTGGAGTCCCTTTTTCTTTCTAAAACACAGATTGCTTTACAGAAAGCAACCTCCCCAGAAGGCATGGTAAAAACGCAATTGGTAATACCCAAAAGCCATCGAAAGGTTGTACTAGAAATCACACATTCCCATTTTATGGGGGGCATTCAGGACAATCTAAAACCAAGGCACATATTGGTGGGAAGTTCTACTGGCCAAGTATCCATGGCAAAGTAAAAACTTTCATCCAGACATTCGAAATATGTCTGAACCCGTTGCCGATTATAGAAATCCCCTTTTCAAGAATTGGTATGGACATAATTGGAGGGCTTGAAACCTCCAGATTAGGCAATGAATATGTCCTTGTGATTGTGGATTATGCAACCCGGTATCAGGAGGCGTTCCCAATGCAAAATAATACCATACAGCAGATCCTTAAACAACTTCTACCGTATTTCTCCAGGGTCAGTTTTCCCAAGGAAATACTAATGGACGACCGCTCGAATGTTATGAGTAAGCTTATGGCCGAATATCTACTCCACATTACCACCATGCAAACATCTGTGTACCATTCCCAAATGGATGGCTTGGTAGAGAGGTTCAATAAAACCCTAAAACGAATTCTATGAAAACTGGTAGACAAATACAGTAAAGACTTGGATGAATGATTCAATGGGCACTATTTGCAGTGAGGAAACCCCCCCAAGCTTCCACAGGTTTCGCTCGCTTTGAATTGTTGTATGGAAGGGAGCCAAGAGTTGTCCTGGACATGCTCCAGGAAACCTGGGAAGAACGAGAGGAAGCCCCTATTCCCATCTCGCAAACTGCCACCCGAATTTTAGAATACATGAAGTTGGTCCCAGGCTTAGTTTGTACTCATATGGAAAAAGCTCAGAGTCAGGAAAAGGCCACTTATGATAAGAAAGTGAATTTAAGATCATTCTCCATAGGACAGCAAGCAAGGTCATGTTACCAACCTCGGAGAACAAGCTGGTCTCCAAGTGGCACAGACCTTATGAAGTAGTAGAAAGAATGGGAACCTGTACTTATAGAGTAGCCCAACCAGATAGAAAGCAGAACATCCAATTATATCACATAAATCTCTTGAAAGAGTGGAAAGAGGACCCGTTAGCCCGCCATGCTTAAGTATTAGCCTGTCTGGTTCCCAAAGACATAGATAACTTTGATTTAATTCCGTCTGAGTTATTTCCTCAACACCAACAAGACTTAAAGGAGGTAGTAATTTCATTTCCCGATGCATTCTCGGAAAATCCAGGAAGAATAAAAGGTGCATACCACTATATTAGAACACCTAAAGGTAAAGTGGTACACTGAAAACAATATCGACTCCCAGAAGCTTGTAAGCAGATAGTGATTGAGGAAGTCAACAAAATATTGAAAGTCAACATTATTGAGCCATCCTCAAGTCCATGGTCCTCTCCTATAATGCTGGTCACTAAACCTGACCGTTCCTTGAGATTCTGTATGGACTTCTGTCAAGTTAATGGCATTTCAAGCTTTCAATGCCTATCCCATGCAATGCATCGATCACCTAATTGATAAACTTGGATGAGCCACCTTTCTATCTACCCTAGATTTAATCAAGGGGTACCGGCAAGTTCCTGTATATGGACCAGATAAGGAAAAGACCGCATTTTCAATGCTGCTAGGATTATTCCAATTTAAAGTCCTACCTTTCGGTCTACACGGTGCGCCAGCCACTTTCCAACAACCTCCTGGATCAAATCCTAGAACCCTATTCTGAATTCTGTGGATCTTATATTGACAATATCGTCATGTATAGTAAGACTTGGGAGGATCATGTCTTCCAACCTTATACCGTCATGAAAGTACCCAGAAACGCTGACCTAACTGCTAATCCAGTCAAGTGCAGATTGGCCCATTCTGCCATAAAATATATTGGCTTCTTTGTAGGGAACGGAAATGTACAACCACACCATGAGAAGGAAAACACTGTCTTAGATGCACCAAATCCTAAGACCAAAAGAGAGCTTGAGTCTGATTAATAGGATACTACCAAAGGTTTATCCCCAAAATTTCAGATAAAACTGTCCGGCTGACAGATACACTTAAGAATGCCGAACCCCAGAAACTTCTTTGGAATGACGAGGATGAGATATGTTATAATACCTTGAAGCATACGCTGTGTCAGAACCCAATCCTAAAGGTAGTCGACTTCTCTAAAGAGTTTGACTTACAGACAGATGCCCCTCTTACAGGGTTAGAAGCCGTCCTGTCCCTTGTTTGTGATGGATTGGAACATCCCATATTATTCACCAGTCGCAAGCTGTTCCCATGTGAAAAAACTCACTCTGTGTTGGAACTGGAGGCCCTGGCCATCAAGTGGGTCATTATACATCTTAGGTACTATCTATTGGGACGAAAGTTCACACTTATTACAGACCATTCACGCCTAGTTTGGATTAGCCAATGCAAAGACTCCAACCCTAGGGTCATGCGATGGTTTCTAGACCTACAACGCTATTGTTTCACTGTGGAACACCGAAGGGAAAATACTAGGGAAATTGTTACGCTCACCTGATTCCCACCGGGGCGTCGATCTGGACTGGCCCGCTGTTGCTTCCACCAGAGTAACACGTAGAGTCGAGATGACAGACTGGACAGACCCACTTAGCTTCGTTTGTTGGACTCGTACGAATATCTTTCTGCAATGGAGAAAGGGAATTAACCTCCCGTAATCTGAACACTCCTGAAATTCCCTCTTAATCTCACCTGAAGATTTGGAAAGATGAGCTCTCCATCCTGCGTTGAGCGCAGGGGCGCCTAGACGACCAGTTACTTCACTGGCATGGAAGGAATTGGTGAGTTCCAGTATTGACTCTAAGTCCAATTGTTCGTAAGAGTTCAAAAGTCTGATCTTCACCCTGCCAGATTCCTTGCAGGTTGCGGATTTAAACCACCAGAAGAGTTCCAAGTGGCAATTGGTAAGATCCTGGTAAGTCTATTGTGGTTCTCCCCTTTGGGGCTGGGGTACAGCAATGATGCAGAATTAACTGCGCCGACCCGAAATGAGGTGAGTACCCCCCTGTGGTAAATCAGGTAAGTCTTTGGGGTTAGGTTGTATTGTCCTTGTTTTTTCCCCTTAGGGGCCGGGGTGCGGCGGTGATGCGGAATTGACTGCGCCGACCCGAGATGAGGTGAGTACCCCCCTGTGGTAATCAGGTAAGTTTTTGGGGGTGGTTTGTATTGCCCTTGCTCACCTATCTGTTCTTGTCTCCCCCAGGTGTTGAAGAATGGCCTGGAGATGCTGGATTCGCGATGGAGTAAAGGAATGCAGCCTCGGTTGGTGAGTTCAGCGCGGCTCTGCGAGGTGCGTGGCAATGCACCTGAGAAGGCTTCTCTCTTCCAGATCGACGATGTGCTGGATCAAGGATTCAGGTAAGGGTTTTGTTCTGACCTCTTCTCCTTCTCCTTTTCTTGTTTCAGGAGTTCCAGGACTGAAGCGGGCGTGGCTGAAGACTGGAGCTGCTGAAGACACGGTGAGCGTTACGCTGCAGCAAGCAGAATAACGCGAAGCACGTGTGGCTGTCCGGGTGTGGCTTAAATAGCCTTGGAAGAAGTCCCAGGTAAGTATTCTTCCACAGCCCCACCCGAGAGGAAAGGGGTCCCTGAGGTAAAGTAGTCCCTTTAAGCCTCATTTGGCTTGTGGCTTCGTGCAGCATGGTCTGCATCAGGTAGGTATGCAGCATGGTCTGCAACAGGTAAGATTTCTGTAATGAACCTGGCGCCCATGACGCCAGGACTGACTTTATTCTTATGAGCCTGGCGCCATAGGCGCCAGGACTGTAGCCAAAGAGCCCCTAACTGGGGTTTTTGGGCATGCTTCAAGTGGCATGATGTCTGCTTCCGGGGTTGCCGGGCCTGGTCTGGCTTTCCGGGGGCAGGCATCGTGACAGAAATGTACATTTTCTTTCCCGGTTCCCCTGTGAAACTAATGTTGCTACATTGCATGGAGGAAGGGTATGTGAGAAACCTGAAGGTGTCTCCCTAGCTAGTCCCTGGGGATCTGTCATCCAGGTGACCATGACCCGCCCATCGCTATTGGATCCAGTTCCTGATGGTGGACCAGTGAGGGAGGATCACCTGGATGGGGGCTCCTTGGGGAGTGAGAGTGGGATACCAATGGGTGAGACGTGGTATCCCCCTTCTTTCAACACATTTTTTCCCCGTCCTACCATGTAGGATATTCCAAAACACTACCCCCTCCCGCTTTCCAGACACGAACACTTTCACGCAACATGGAAGACAACGGACTAACACCAGAGCCATTTACCTGACATGTCCCAATACAAGGGTCAGGCAAAGTCAGGCAATTGACCAGAATCAAACACACCTGACAGCACTGTCCATTCCCCACAGGGATAAAAGGTGGATCTCTTGTGCTCGAGCAAGGCAGACCCCATGATGTGAGAGGTAACTCAGCACGGCAGTTCAAGAGGAGGAGAAAGACGGTGCAGACCGATAGGGTGACAAGGAGAGAAGGGACCTTGCCCTTTCCGACCAAGGCCCGTGAAACCTCAGCAGAAGGAATCATAAGTATGTGAACAATAGCCAGCGTGTGGTGCAACAGATGCCAACAGTACACAAGCCCCTCTTCTGCTGATTACCAAGCCGGGGAGAGACGCTTGTCTCTGTGGTACCAGCCTTGACTCCAAGGAGAAAGAAAAGCAAGTGGTTCATCACAGCCGGTGAGTCAAGGGCAGTGTCGATAAGAAACCGAACTGTGTTGAATGATAAATAGCCACCGGCTAAATTGTACTTTGAAAAGCTAAAAGATACTATTGATGAAAAAGGGGAAAAACCAGCAACAGAGGAGTCTGGCACCACGTGGGTGCTCAGGCAGGAAACTCTGGGTGATTATCCGATGGTAGAAACTACCGTAACCAGAAGCCCTTGAGAAGAGAAGAGAAGAGAAGAGGTCAAAGTGGTCATAAAGGGGTCTTGTAAACTCCTCTGTACCATCAAAAGTCTTTGACAGACAGATTATTGCAAAGTTAAGGGAAATGAGTCCCGCTTGATGAAATGAGTGTATGAACGGTACGTTGTAAAAGTTGGCAAGAGTGAACCTGGCAGAGGGATGCCGACAAAAGGGGCAAAGCCTGAAGAAAAGTTTAAAAAGACATTAAGATTCATGAAAGTAAGAAAAGCAACAGTGAACCCGAAGGAGGGAGGCTAACATCTAAAAGGGGTCCGAGCCCGAAAGAGGCAGACCTGGGGTGCAAACTTATCACCCAAAGTTAATTGAAAAAGGAACTGTTTAGTCGATTTGTTGGATATGATTTTGTGGAGGGTCTACGCCCGGAAGAGGGGGACCCAGCGGTCAAGCCATCACTCAAAGTATACGTGGAACAAAACTTTGCATTTGTTTGTTGGATACATCAGGCCTTGAACACAAGAGACTGTTTATTGAAAAGAAACGTAACCATAGAAGAACCTTATAGCTGATACGGAACTGTCGGCTCATGCTGGGAAAGCTTGAGCGTGTGCTGTGCTCAGGAGATTCACTTTGTCCCATGCTCAAAACGTGGGAAAGGGAGACCCCTGGTAATCACACCCTGACATATTATTTGTGCAGACTGCTTTCTTTATTGAAAACCCTATCTCACACTCTTTCTGTAATAAGTTGTATTGTTTTGGCAATAGGTTTTTTCAGTATAGGCCTTTTTATTTTGACACAACGCCACAAGGGCTCCCTTATTTTTCATTTGATGGTCGAAGTTTGCTCCCACCTTAGATATAGGCTTAGGTTAGGCATTTTTCCACCCTGCATTTAAAGATTAATAAACACCCTTGAACTGAGATCACTTGTGTCTGTCTTTACTGTTGCCACCATGAGTTTGTTACAGTACTCGCTGCCCAGGAACCCTACCAGGTCTGCTAGCGCTGGCTACGGGCGCGCTCTGCCTGAGCAGTGTGGGATGTATTGACCCACTCTGCTATACTATGTGGCATCACTCTGCTATCTATGGTGCAAGAAACATCAAAACAGTGGCAAAACCCTTGTGCGTGCCAAAACCTCCAAAACTGCATTTTCAACACAGAAAAAGATGGCTGCACAACCTGCCACCCATGCTTCATGTGTGGTGGAATAGAGCAAACGCTGCAGAAAAGTGCCAGTGGGCTTCATTACATGCAAACAAAGTGCAGAGGGAGAAGCAGCGCTTTGCAAGGGAAACTCCAAAATGTGCCTGTAAATTACATTTACTTTGCTGCTGAGACTCCAAGAATGCCTGTACATAACACTTCCCAACACTCAAAATCTTGCTTGGTGCTAAAATTCATTTAACCTAATGAAGCACTGTGAATGTACAAAGTCCTGAAATATTAAGAGCAATACACCTTCTGAGCAAAACTGGATTGCCTGTGAATGACAGTTCCTGTCAAAAATCTGTGTGCAGCCACACTGGGCTACCTGTGAATGATGGGCCCTGTCAATTGGGCTCTCCTAATCAAACTTTAAAGTTATCTAAACTAAAAGTCTGCTGGATTAGCAAATATAAAAGGACGGTTGCTGAAAGGAACACAGATTTCAGTTGTCTTTCATTCCACAGGTTTAAATCTAAGAATGTAATTTATCTATGTCATCCGATGCAACAAGTTTGTTTCATGTTGGATTACAAGTTACAAAAATAAAGAATAAACTAACCTGGCTGGGCCTGCCAGAAGTTGAAAAACAGGTTTCCACCCAAGGGGAGGGCATTCCTCTAAGCAGATACTCACTGAGATATAATAATTGTGGGGTAGGACAGACTTTTGTCTGCAGCCAGAGACTGAACAATGGCAGATCGTCCAGACCAGGGAATGGACGTGTGAAGAGGTCATAAACTTGGCTTGCTGAAGAAAATCCCAAGGGTGGGGGCTACTCCTTGAGCTCCAGAAACAGAGAAAAGGCAGACCATTTTCTGTTAAGAATCTGTAATGAACAATTTTTAGAGACTTATAACTCGCTATCAGAAATGGTGAAAAATATAAAACGGGCAGATTTGTTACTCACATTTTTGGTCCTACATTGTAAAACATAGTGGAACTATGTAGCATGTTCTGAACAGGAATGGCAATATATGTGGTTTTATGGGAACTGTATTTATGCTAGCATTGTTAAAGTTTGCACACACATTCCTATGGTAAACACGCATATTTGTGTAAATTTGGAGAAAGTTTGGAAAATGTTTCCATGGAGAAATTGACAAAATGCTGCAAAAAGGTGAAACAACGTCTTACAGCTGTGGGATTTTGGGGAACAGATACTCCATAATATATGTAATCATTGTATGTGATTTTCATAGAGGTTACAAATGTATAAATATGTACTTAGGATAAAATTTGATTTTGATACTAGTGGCTAGGGGAGGTTTCTAAGGATTGTAAAAACCAAACCATAAACGTGACATCATCTGTCCTTGATCCAATCACTCGTGTGTAAGGCGATGAGGCTCTGATCCAATCCTAGTTCACAGAGGCAAGCTTAGTTAAGCCGGCCCATACACCCATTTTTGTGATGTCATTGGAAAGGATAAATAGAGACAGCTGACAACACATAGACACTCTCTCTTCTGATTCCAGCAAAGCACTCTGATCCAGCATTCAACATCCAGCTTTTAACATCCTTCCAGATCCAGATTCCAAGGACCAGGCCAAGCAATAGCTGAACCATTTTCAGCAAGGCCTCAATCCTCAACTAAATCCTTACAACCCAGTGAAGCGCTGTGGTGTGGGAAAGCATCCTGAAACTATTTGGCTTGCTACCACAAATACTTGCCTGATGAATTCGCCATCCCGCTGATTTGAAATACCCAGAACCAAGAAGGGCAGATCCTGTGCAGTTCCGGTGAGCGGCATAGCTGATCCTGTCCTGAGACTGATGTGCTGTCCTTCCCTGATAGATCCGATCCTTTTGACCAGAATATTGACGGACTAAAAATCTTAAATCCCAGTTGTTTATGAGTATTAACAGGACGCTAGAGAACTATTGTAGACCTTGCATTATCTTGTTCCACTATAATCTCTGAACTACCTTTACTTCCATAACCAGTAACAGTGTCAAAATCTTTAGGGCTATCCTATTCTGTCTATTACTAAGCATCATTTTCATAATCATTTTTATTTGTGTAACTCTGATCCAGAAATCCCACTTCGAGTGTTTGGACTGGTTCTGCCGGGGAAGGTGATGGGGATCTGTTACTGAAGTCATGAATCAGTCTCAGAGCTTACTTTGTCCCAACTTGGTTGCCTAGTCTGAACGCTGTAGTCTTGAGTAAAAGCATAAGCCATATTTTCTGATTTTAAACTGAAGTCCTTATCCAAATTCATGTCTTTATTTTCGAAAAACACCTCTCACTGAAACCTCACTGAAACCTCTATAACTCCTTCAATTCTTGAGATAGAAACGAAATTCCAACTCCCACTTATACCAAACATCCTTAGCTACATACACAACCCAAACTCGCACACAGTGCCATTGACCCGTTATAACAATAATCACATAATAGAAGTTTGCAGCGAATTTACATTTCGCAAAAGTTTTACAAGTGTGAATTGCCTTTAAATTATTTCCTACTTGGCCTTTGAGATTCCAATTGTTTGCTTTTGATTAAATCATTGCTTTTGCTTGCTTGCATCTGTTCAAAGCAGCTCCTGTAGAAATTTATAATAATTTAAGCATTTTTTTACCACATTTAGTGTTTTTGCTCAGCCAGTTTCAAAGCCATCCGGACAGTTTAAAAGTCAAATCTGATTTTCTGATGTGTTTAAGGGGGAAAGGTGGCAGTGATATACTGTTTGTTCTGTATTATTCCAGAGTACTTGCTCTCTCCTCACATCTATTTCAATTGCCTATTGGTGGGTTGAGGGGTGTTGCAAGGGGAACCTCTAACCATAGTGCTATCTGTTCCAAACCAACCCAAAAGTATTCTTTTCTTTGCTGCATTATTTGTGTATTCATTACCTGATTCCTAGTGCATTCAAGAAATTATTCATTGTTCTTGTCATCCATTGGTGATTGTTGTTACCTATTAAAAATATATTGTGATTTTAAATTCTAAATAAATAAACAAATATTTACCTTTGCAAAGTAGCCTGATTCCTGGTTCAGTGTAACCTGGGGGTGTTTTGAGAAGGGTGTGATATGAGTGGCATATCATTCAGAATATTGAATTTATAGATAAAAATAAAGAAGGTTTCATTTGCGCACTACATGCTGGGCGAGACTTGGGTGTGTGCCTGATTGAAATCACTTACAGCTTGGGGGCTCGTGGCCGGGATCCTGAATTTGACATACCACTCATGACAGTCTAACACTGCATACCAGCCGGCGGGGTACATACACCTTGTTGGGTTGGCATACTGTGCTACACTGTACAAGCACCACTCAAAAGAAATACTCAAAAGAATTGGGCATGTTTGCCCCCTGAGATAAGTCAGAAGGAAATTAATATTTCCGGAATGGCACCCCCAGTGGAAATTAATATTGCTAGGGAACACTACCTGCACAAACTGTTTGTCAGGGGTGAGTGGCCAGAACAGGATGAACAGTATGGCTGCAGGAGATAAAACAACAAGTCACTGCAATCGACCTTGATACCTGGCAGGACAAGGGTCCATTACATCAAGCGCTTAGCAAGCTGTATATGGCCCCGAAAATAAAAGAGGAGCAGTGCAAAATTGCCAAAATAGCAGCCTACCTGTACCTCCACATAGGAATCATACAGGAAAAGCATGCAGACAATATAGATTTGACACAGAAACAAGGGGAAGCACAGCAGAAAATCCAGACCAATCAAGACTCTGCAGAGCAAAGGCTCCAGGATAGCCAAGAATCTGAAACGGCGGCTAGGCCGTATATCGCCAAACTGAAGGAAGATCTGGCTCTCTTGCAGCAAAAGGATGCAGAGCAAGATACCCAGGTACAGGCACTGCAAAAAGAGTGTCAGGAAAGGTTTGACTCTTTACAACAGAGTCAACAGAAGTTGGAGCAGCAATTAACCTTTAACAGAGCCTGCGCAGAGCAGGTAGTCACCCTACAAAACCTCCTAGAATCCTTGAAAGAGGAAAATAATAAATTAATTATTAAAGACATCCACTCTCAAGAGGAATTTGATAAGGAGCGCCAGAAATCTAGTGCATTAAAAAAACAGAGGAATGAGCTGGCTGAGCAGAGGGGCTCTCTAACTCAGGAGAGGGACGCCTTAGGCCAGGAAGTCAGCCATTTAAAAACAAAGTTGGAGGAAAGAAAGCTGGCCCTTCAGGAATTTAGTGAAATTAAAACGGATTATGAAAAACTACTAGAGCACAGCAGGCGGGTGGAGGATGCTCTGGCAAAGAACACTCAGGCCAATAAGGACCAAACTCAGGAGGTGAGTCTCCTGCAGCAAAAATTGGCCCAATATTCCCAATCCAGTCAGGAAGCACAGAGAGACAATGAGGCTCTCTGTGAAAAGAATGACAGGCTCCATAAACAGATAGTCGTACAGGAGAAAATCATTGAGACCAGTAAGGCCTTAATAGAGGAGCAAAAGGGTCAGATTTTGGCATGTCATCAGGGAACAGGGGCTGAAAGAGATGAGGTAAGAAGGGACAGAGAAACCCCTGAGCATAACCTCAGGACCCCTGTCATCAGGGACTTCAATCCCTTCAGTTCCATGGACTCTGCCACCCTCATGTCCACTGGCTTATATGAGCCAAGGGCCACAGGGATGGTAGACATCAGCGCAATGGGAAATATGGGACTGACAGATCAGCGCCTACCAGAAATGGACAAGCGGGCATCGCTGTACAGATTCCCAAATGTGAGGGCTAGCCTCCCTGATCAGGAAGACTCCAGTGAGGGGAGAATCAGAGAGTTGAATCCTCAAAAATATCGCCTACCAAGGGATCAGTCTGTCAAATTTGGTGGGGAACTCCATGAAACTAGACCCACCAAGAGTATCTTAAAAATCTCTTCCCAGCTAGGGCAGTGGGGAGGGAGTACTCAGCCAATCCTGGGAGCAAGGGAGAGTCAGAAGGCTCTTCTGAGCACCACAGGTCTCAAGAGACTAGGCCCCCACATTCTGCAAGCCATTCCCAAGCTTGCAGACTCAGAGAGAGCCTAGAGGATCAGATAGCCACCTCCTATAGCAGTGCCTCTGAGTCAGAGGATGAGTGGACAAGGGTGACCAAAACAAAAAAAAGGCCAACAAAATTAAGAGGGCCCTACTGAAAGATCCCCTGAAACAAATCAAGGCCATTAGGATCGTCATAACTCCCTATCATCATAAAAATGCCAACTATTCAGTCTGGGAGCAGCTCTAGTTGTATGACCAAATGATGGATACTTTCCACCTGAAGAATAGCCAACGTTGCATTCAATATGTCAAGTGGACATTTTCCTCTGAACACTCCAGCTTCTTTGCAGGGCTGGAGGATCAGAACCACTCAAGATGGTCCACCTATAGGGTGGCCATCTTAAAACCTTTCTCCATACATAGAAACCCTCAAGAGGCCCGCAAGGCGGCCTACAATCTGCAATGTGGGGATAACCAGGCCCCATAAGAATTTGGACAAGAGTTAAAGCGTGCCTTTGCAGAGACCACCAGGAGGGTGCGCACAGACAGTAGGGAGTTCATCAATACCTTCTTTCATGCACTCTCTAAATACATTATGACCCAGCTGGTGATGGACTTTCATGAGAAGAGATCACTAGACTGGGTCATTGAACAGGCAACTCGCATCTATGGAGTGCAGAAACCGGTAGAAAATAAAAGTACCAATAAAACCCCAAACCAACCAACACCCCTGCTGCTGCTAAGGTGGCAGAGGTGAAGGTTTACCCCCATTTTAGATCTGGAGATGGGGGGGCCTAAAAATATTCCTGTGCAAAATCCTCTTAACCAAAAAAGCCAGAAGGCCTTTGGGCCAATCCCAAACAGGTAGTCAGGGAGGTAACCCTACAAATGGGACACCGAACTCCCCTGACTATATCAACACCCGTTACAAGGGCAGCAGACCCATCCTGGGCTATGTGTGGACTCCCCCAATCCAAAGGGGGGGCCCAACCAGGGAGCTGCCAACCCAGGAAACTTCCCTCCTAACTTTCCCCAGGAGGGCAGTAATTCCCCAAATGCCGGGTTGAGTTTGTTTCCGCGGTACCCGCCAAACATCATCCCCCAGAACAACCCTTCTTTCTTTCCCTATTTTACTGATCCCAGACAACCCAATCCGGGAGAGGGGAAGCCAAGGGTGGAGGAGTACCAGAACTATCCCAACCAAGGGTATTATGGGAGAAGGGACAGTTACCCTTCCCGTGATCAATCTAGGATGGACGAGAGAACCCTGTACCAGCCATGGCGGGTGTCCCAACTGGAGCGCCAGGTCCAGAACTTGTGTGAAAAGCCCCTGAAAACCCAGGAACCGGAACCAAAGTCCCCTGCCCCCAAAGGTTTGCAACCTAAGGAACAGAGGGCGGGTAGGAGAAATAAAGGGCCTAAAAAGGCCCATTTAGCGGAGGAGGTTAGAATCTTCCAATTTGAAGGAGGGGGGCCTCAGAGGATTCTGGAAAGAGGATCTTCTCCTTCAGGGATGGGGGATCTCCTCCCAAAGAAAAATCGGTCCCAAGAGATCCTGATCAAGACTGGGTAGATGTGGGGACTAAGTTAAAACCGCCCATCATTGAACCCCAGAATGACAAACCAGAAAATCACCTGGCCCAAACCAATTCTGGTGACTTCTTCCAAAAAGGGGGGGCAGCCCAGAATCAGAACCAGGGGAGCCCAAAACTCCCCCCATATCCAACTGTCACCATTTTCTTACAGGTTCCCAAGCTCCCAAACAAAATCCTGCCCAAACTACCCCGCTGTCAGAATTTAGAACAAAGAAATTAACCCACCAATTGGCCCAAAATCTGCATTATCTTTGCCCCCTTGAGGAAAAGCAGGGAAGATTTTATGCCCCGGTCCAAATAGAGGGGCACTGTACATTTTTGGCACTGATGGATACTGGATCGCAAGCCACCCTTCTGTCAAAAAGGGCCTTTGATCAGCTGAATTCAAGAAGGGGGAGAGATACCACATCCCTCTCACCCCTCTTCCTGGACAACGTAAAAAATTTGATAGGAATGAAAATCCTGTCGAGGGGACTGTGGATTTAGACATTAAAATTGGGCGACACAAGGTGAAACATTTGGTCATAGTTGTGACTCCAGAGGATACACCATGTTTACTAGGGAATGACATCCTGCGTAGATTGTCTCCCCTCATAGATTGTGTAAACAAGGTCCTCTGGACCCAGACTAACCGACCAATAAAATTAATACATAGTGTCAACCATGTTAGTTTAAATGGCACATGCCACATGGTTGAACAAAAACCTGACCAAATTGAATTCCATTTAAAAAACCAGCAAATCCCTGACGTGACAGTAATTGCAGTAGGACAACAAACTGGTGATGGGAAGTCCTCTCTATTTCTGAAAATCAAATTTCCTTCCAATCTCAAGTGTCATTCCACACTGGAAGGGAATACTCTGAAATTCTATACAAATTCACAATCAGAAAATCCCACTGCTATAGTTCAAAATGATGAGAAACCAGCTCAAAGCTTTGCTGACCTTCAGAAAATTGGAGAACAGTAGTTAATCCCCATTCAGTTAAATGGGGGGAGGACTCTATTCTCGCCCGAGTGTGCATGAACAATGGTAAGAGCTGGGGCGTGGCTTGGCGGCCATGCAAGAGTGAGCGAGTCACCGAGAGCTCCCCGGTGATCCGCTACACGATCCTTACAAATGGCTGAAAAACAGCAGGAGACCCTGAACAAATCGAAGGAACGACACCCGGAGGGTCCAGGGCACGCACGGGGAAAAGCCCGACCAAAATCAGAGGTCGGAAAGATCAGAAACGAGGTGAAGCGGAGGCGCGGGGCCACCACACAAAATGGCAGCCGTCTACCGGGGACCCGCCTGCGCTCCGAAAGGCAGTGGAAGCTGAGTACGCAGACGGCTAGTCATGGGGGCATGGACGGCTGCCCACCGGATACCCACACACCATCCGCGGAAGATTGGGAGAGGCCCTAAACCCGACCTCCCTCCCTAACAGGGACGTGGAACGAGGCGCACACCACCACGCCGCATGAAGGGGCAGCAGGCAACCGAGGATATTGTCAGAGGAGAGCAGAGGGCCGAGACACGGGAAGAGCACGGTACCTGCGGCCGAGGCACCGACAGGGCACCCCCCAGCGCACAGAAGTCCTACCGGAGTGCGCCCACACAGCAGCAGCCTGGTGGGGGAGACCATGACCCTCGACAGCAGAAGGCAAGCGGGCTACCAGCCCGGGGCCGCGGCGGCGCAGCGGGCAGCAGCAACCAGCGGAGATGCAACCGGAGCCCCCGGTAAGGACCAGACAGCGGAAGCTGGAAATCGTAAGGCTGCAGCTGGACAGAGTGACTTTAGCTGCTGCGCGCCGGGCCCACTGAGGTGCTGGGGAGCGGCAGGGCCCACGCAGGGAAGGCAGAACACCGACTACAAAGTGGAGGCCGCCCAGGGGCACAACGCCCCCATCCAAGCACAGACACACAAGGCCACAAACATCAGCCTGCCTGAGAAACAGAAAGGCGGCAGAGGGAGGCAAACAAGCATGGAGACATTTGCCCGCAAAAGCGAGGACTCACAACCTGGGACGGCGGCGGCGGACACAGCCACATTATACACTACGCAAGGGGAGCTCAAACAAGTGGAAGGCAGTATCCTAGAGGCCATAGAGGGGCTAAAGGCCTCAATAGAGGGCAAGCTGGATGCAGTGATCGTGGACGTGGGGCTCCTCAGGCAGGACACAAGGAACCTAGCGGAGAGAGTGACAACGGTGGAACAACAGGTGCAGAGCAATACAGCAAACGTGACCACCTCTCAGTCACAAATGTCGGATGCACTAGAGCGGATTAAAACACTAGAACGCAGGGCCGAAGATGCGGAAGGCTGGGCCATGCGCAACAATGTGCATATTGTAGGGTTGCCGGAGGGGGTGGAAGGCAGAGACCTCACAGACTACGTAGATAATTTACTGCTCCAGGAAGTAGTTGCAGGGACCCTGTCCCAGGGCTTTGTGGTGGAAAGGACGCACAGAGCACTGACCAGGAAACCCCACCCGGGCGCACCACCGAGACCCATGATCGCAAAGATCTTGAACTTTAAGGACAGGGAGAAAATCCTGACGTTCTCAAGGGAAGGCGGGGAGATGACGCGCAACAGAGCCAGGATAACCATCTACCCTGACTATACGGCACTTGTGCAAAGACAGCGGGCCCAGTTCTGGCCGACCAAAGAGCGCCTTTGGGCAGCGGGGGTGAAATTCATGTTACTTTACCCGTCCAAGCTCAAAATCCTGCACAACGGGAGGACACAGATCTTTGAGACCACGGCAGACGCCCAGGAGTGGATGGACCAGCAGGGGATCCCACAACTAATAGAGGGGGTCGAGAGGAATCGTGAGGCACCCCGGCGAGGAAGGGAATGAGGGTGCGAACAAAACACTGAGGACACATGCCGAATCGAGATGCGGCAAGAATGAGAACCGGAAGCATAAATTAATGGATTAACCCGGGAGCTCGAGGCCTCCGACACTGGACCGCCCAGACCCACAGAGGGGGCCCCAAGTAGCGACAAGTTAGCAGTGTCAGGTTTTAAGGCACTACGCCGTGACGAGTGCGCCCACGGATCGAGGGTGGCACCTGGAAGCCGGCGGGGCCCGAGCAGGGGGAGGGAGGCATGGCGTTGGTTTATAGTAGTTGTAGTAGTGTGGTTAAGTTTGCTAAGAGAAGGCACGAGAGGAGGCAAACATAATGAACGAGGAGGTCACGGACACGGCAAAGACAATGCAAGGGCGCAAGTGAGGCGGCACTCAAGTGCGGAAATCCGGCGTGGAACACCAAAGAGTGGAGGTGGAGAGAAGCGGATACGGGTGGCAGGGCGGTCCACCAGGACAGGGGAAGTAAAGAGGGAAGGACGGACCCGCACGCTACCAGGGGAATAATTGGGAGAAGATGATAGATGGACCTCCCAGGCCAGCAGGCCAGAAAGGAAAAACTAAACAGGCCGATGGGAACAAGCGGGCCGCAGGAAACTGTAAAACACAGGAACTGAGATGAACTAAAAGTGGTGACTTGGAACGTCAGGGGGCTAAACGCCTACGTGAAGAGACTGAGGGTCTACGCATGGCTAAACAAAGCGAAAGTCCACATCGCAATGCTGCAGGAGACCCACCTGACGGCGGAAAAACAAGCCAAGATGGCCAAGAAATGGGGCAGCCAGACATACAGCTCCACATACTCTAACTACGCGAGAGGGGTAGCGACTTGGATTGCCCCGGGTATCCCATTCCAACTCATCAAACAGGAGAGAGACACCGAAGGCAGGGTCCTCATCATACACGGAATGCTGGAGAACCGGGAAGTGTGTCTGGTGAACACCTACGCCCCAAACCACGATGCAACAGATTTCTTTAAACCACTCACACCCCGGCTGGCCCCGTACAGGAACGCCACGACCATCTGGGCCGGAGATCTGAACTGCACACTGGATCCCAGGCTGGACCGGTCGGACGACAAACACAAAAGGGCCGCACCACCAGCGCGGGTGTTGCAGAAGACACTGGACCAGCTCGAGCTGGAGGACGTCTGGAGGAAGGGGGTGAAAGGGGATACACGCACTATAGCGCCCCACACGGGACATTTACCCGCATTGACTATTTATTCACGGGCAAAGAGACACTAGGCGAATTCACTGGGGCACACATTCACGCACAAACCTTATCTGACCACACCCCACTGGAAGCAACATGGGCACAGACACACAGGAAATCCCCCATACCCACGTGGAGACTTAGGGCGGAAACACTCCTAGAAGGGGATTTCCAAGACCATATCTATACTTCAATAGACGAATACTTAGAGCACAACACGGGTAGTGTAGACAGTACGGGAACGACATGGGAAGCCTTTAAGGTGGTGATCAGGGGGGCGGCAATTGGGAAAACGGGAGGCCTTAGGAGGGAAACCCTGGCTGAACTGGATGAGATAAAAGGGAAGATAGAGAGGGCAGAAGCACAGGCAGGGCGAGAGGGGTCGGAAACGTGTGACCTCACCACTCTGAGACAACAGTGTATGGCGGCCTGTGAGAGATTAGGGCGGTTAGACTATGGGAAGTACATACAAAGGCTGCACGCAGAAGGGGATAAACCTGGTAGACTTCTCGCCTGGCTGACCAAACAGGAGACCAAGCGAGAACCGATAAATGCAATTAGAAATAGTCAGGGGGCGATTGAAAGGTCCCAGGAAGGTATAAATATGGTGTTCTCGCAATTCTATGAGGAACTATATACCAGAGTACAGGAAGCAGAAGAGGGAGACCTTGAGGACGCCTTTGCGGAAATCAAACTCCCACGACTGTCAGAAGAGCAGGCCCAGATGTTGGCCGCCCCCCTTACTGTGGAGAAATTGACAGAGGTTATTGCCCAGTTGCCGACAGGGAAGTCCCCGGGCTTGACGGGTTGCCAGGGGAATTCTATAAAAGATACAAAGACAGCTTGGCTCTGAGGTTACTAGAGACACTGGAGGAGGCGTACAAGTGCGGACGACTCCCAAGCAGTATGTCAGAATCTGTAATAGTCCCGATACTTAAAGCGGGGAAGCCGCCCCTCGAGTGCGGGTCCTACAGGCCAATCTCTCTGATAAATCAGGATTCCCAGATACTGACAGCGGCATTGGCCAATCGGCTAAAAAGGGTGATACCCACACTGGTACACACAGACCAGAACGCAACACGGCATGGAATCTCCGGAGACTTCATCACGTCATTGACAGGACGAACCAAGAGGATGGAGAATACGCAGTGGCGTCATTAGATGCAATTAAAGCGTTCGATTCAGTGAACTGGGACTGGCTACTAGGGGCGCTTGCCCACTTCGGGATAGGCGGGGGGTTCCTACGCTGGATAAGGCTGCTGTACAATGACGCGAGGGACAGAGTTAAGACCGGGAGGCATATCTCAGGGGAATGGAGCATAGAGCGAGGTTCGAAACAGGGGTGTCCACTGTCCCCGATGCTATATATATTGGCGCTGGAACTGTTCGCGGCCTTCCTAAGGGCGGAGTACGGAGACACCGGCATAGTGATAGATGGGGAAACACACCAGATCTCAATATATGCAGATGACATGCTGCTTTACGTCCAGGACCCACAAACCCATTTACCAGACCTATTGGATGCACTGGGAGCGTTTGGCAGGCTATCGGGAATCACCATCAACAAGGGGAAGTCCTCACTGTTCCCGCTGGCGCGCCTGAGGGCGACGACGTCAGACCAGCTGCCACGCCTGGGCCTGACATGGACCCCAATCACCTTCAGATATTTAGGGGTGGACATATATCACGATACCGCAGAAACACACATGGCCAACACGCAGGCAGCCCTGGACAAAATAGAGACGCCATGCAGTTCTGGAAAACACTACCGCCTGGGATGGTAGGCCGGGTGAACCTAATGAAGATGATAGTTTTACCCCGACTCCTATATTATTTCACCAATATCCCCTATAACATCCCCAGGTCATTCTTCAGACGATTACACTCCATAACACAGTCCTTTCTATGGGGGGGAGGGAGGAACAGGGTAGCACTGAGCACATTACAAAGGGGCTACGAATGGGGAGGGATCAAGCTCCCGGACTTTGAGCGTTACTACTTGGCCGCACAACTTCAATTCGTGGTCCGATGGCTGGGGGAAGACACCTCCATAGATGCAATACTGTTTCGACCATCGCTCCAGCGATACTATTTGAAAGAACTACTGTGGATAAACGAGACCCAAGCAAAAGCCCTTCCCAGAATAGTCCAACTAGGCCGAGCACTGTGGAAGAGAGCATGGAAAGTGCAGAACATAAGAGACCCCTGTTCAAGGCACATTCCCCTGGCGGGACTGGCAGACACCCGTATAGCAAGCATAGCAATGTTCAAAACACAGTGGGAAGACAAAGGAGTGGCCCAAGTAGGTGACCTGTGGCAAGACGGACATTGGGTACACTTTCAGACCCTGGCGGAGGAGCAGGACATACACAGTGGCCAATTCATACTATATAACAGCATGGTCCAAGGAATAAGGAAGAGGTGGGAGACCCTGCCAGAAGAGGAAGACATGGATTGGCCGCTGGACGCCTGGTACGATGTATCGGAGGGGGGACACACCGTGTACAGACTTTATAAACAATTGCTGGGCACCATAAATTCTCGGACACTGAACAGCCAGACAAAATGGGAGGCGGAAATGCAGCGACCCCTCAGGGACGAAGAATGGAACAGAGCCCTTCAATATGCGAAGAAAGTTTCCAGAAACGCAAGGTTCAGACAGCTGCAGTTCTACATAGTGCACAGGGCATACTTAACGCCTAAAAGAATGTCAAACATGAGGGACAGTCAAATACGGAGTTGTCCACGCTGCCAGGAAGAACAGGCAGATATGGTGCACATGTTTTGGACATGCCCGGGTGTGACAGCCTTCTGGAATACGATACAGGAAAGGGCGTTGAAGGCAGGAATCCATATGCGAGCTTGGTCACCGGCGTCCTACATACTGGGCCTGTTCCCAAGGGGCGACAAGCAAAGGATCCATATAGCTAAAATGATAGACTTGATGACAATTCTGGCGAAACGCTGCATCGCAATGGCATGGAAAGCAAGCGCAGGGCCATTGATAGAAGGCTGGTGGGTGGACCTACAAAAATGGACAATAGCAGAAACTACGGTCGGGACCAGAACCTCGCAGAGGGGACAAGAGAACAGTGGGGCCAGAATACTAGCGTGGAATACCTTGGTACAAGACTTATTTGGGCGCAACGAGGAAAACAGCGCAACTGACTTCAGTGAGCCAGGAGGAGAGGAGACTTGACCTGCCCGCACCCGCGCGCAGCACGCAGACAGGAATGAGGATGACGCGACGGAGGAGGAGGGCGCCTAACCGTGACCCGAGCGGATAACGTACATTATGAACTTAAACCCGAAAGTGCCAGAGCAAATGTTGAGAGTTGTTGTTTATTTGTTTTGTGTTTGTTTGTTATTAAATAAATAAAGAAAATTGTTTAAAAAAAAACAATGGTAAGAGCTTCATCAGCGAATTCCCAAAAGATCCAGCCATCCCCACATTTAAATTGATAGACAAATGGGAAATGGACCTGGAAACACCCAATTCCAAACATCTCCTGCCTAGCAGGTGTATGCTCAAAATTTCCATAGGCAACAAGAGCATAGTCCATAATTATTGGGTTGTGTCGAGATGTCCCTTCTGCATTTTATTTAGGCAGTAACATTCTCAATCGCTTTGCCATTAGTTTGGGCCTAATAAACTTCAAAGCCTGGTCCCGATTAGCGGGTAATCTCATGAATGGTGATGACCCAGAGAAAGCATTTCGGTCAGCTCAATTGCTGCCATATGCAGTTGAAATACAGATTGGAGAGGAAGTCACCATCCCAGAACAGACCTGACAATTCACACTTAAAGTAAAAATTAAAAGAGGACAGAAACTGCAAAATGCTGACGCATACATTCACTTCAATGCCCATTTCCAACAGCAAGGGCAGTGGTCGAAGTAGGCGGGAGCGGTCGGGAGCGGTGCTCGTATACTTATTTTAACTACGTTTTACCGTTCCTATACTTTTTAAAAAAATTTTATAAACATATTTTATTGGTGATTTAAACACATTCATACAACATATCAACAGTTTCCCCCCCTACCCCCTTGTCCCCACATCCCAGGTTGATTCCTTGGTCTGATCATGTTTGTCTCTCCATGCATCACCTCCAGTAGTATATCGCCTGTAATGTTCCAAATAGGACCCCAGTACTCCAGCCGCTGCCTGTAACGCTCACCTGATTCCCACGGAGGCGCAGGTCCGGCTTCGGGTGCTGATGCTTCTTCAATGGTGAAGCGCAGGACTCTGAAGATGGACAGGAAGGGCCCCTCTACTCTGGCTTCTCTGGCTCGCAGGAATATTCCCCTGTGCGTGAAAAGGGAGTATTACCTACTGACTGAGTTATGCTCAAGCCTCCCACTCTCTTCCAACCCTCCACGATACCCTTCCACGATTCCCCGTGAAGTCTCACCTTAGGATCAGGAAGGATGAGCTCTCCATCCTGCTTCTGATGCAGGGGCGCGTTGAAACCCAGTTACTTCACTGGATTGAGGATTGATGGGAGTTCAGGTAAGCTTGACTATTCAGGTAAGGCGCTGTAAAAGTTCTGCTGCAAGTTCAAAAGTCCAAGCTTAAAAATAATGTTCATTGTCTTGTTGCAGCAAGCGCTAATGCTTATGTCTTTTTCCCCTTAGGGGCCGGGGTTCGGAATGCCGGAGATATGGCGCTGACCCGAAGTGAAACGTGCAGTTCCAGTAAATGACAGGTAAGTTCTGGATGAGCGCTCGGGTAATGTCTTTGCATTCGCTCATTCAATGTCTTTGTCTTTTTCCCCATAGGGGCCGGGGTCCGGTAAATGCCTGGAAGCGGCAAGACCCGAAATGAAATGGGAATGACCCAACAGGTAAGTCTTAGAAGGAAACTGAGCTTTTCCTATTCCTTTCCTTCTCTCACCTTGTTCTTGTCTTTTTCTCTCTAAGCTCTGGGAAGTGGCTGTGGATCCGGATGATCGCTGCTGAAGATGGAGGCGTCCAGGATAGGTGAGAGAAATGCAGCGCTGCAGCGATCGTAGCGAAATGCTTTTAAAAATGATGTCTTCCTTTTCATGTTCGTCAGTGTGAAGTCTCCGTGGTGCTGATTTAGCAGGTAAGGTTTTTTGTCTCCCTTTGCAGGTGACCTAGGATACTGACAGGCGTGGCTGAGGTCCAGATGCAGGAGCTGACACGGTGAGCGTCCAGCTGCGAGGAGCAGAACAACCCGAAGCGTGAGTTGCTGATCGGGTGTCGTTTAAATAGCTTTGGAAGAAGTTCCAAGTGTGTATCCTTCCACCGATCAGGTATGTATCCTTCCCCGACCACATCCGGGTGGAAAGTAGTCCCACAGGTAAAGTAGTTCCATTCAGGCCTCAAGAGGGCCTGGATGTAGCAGCATGGTCTGCATCAGGTAAGTGCACATTAAAACACTTGAACACATGTCTAGCTTTATGAGCCTGGTGCCTAAGGCGCCAGGACAGGGGTCCAACATGAGCCTGGCGCTTAAGGCGCCAGGACTGCGTCCAAAGGGCCCCAGCTTGGGCCCGCTGGCACTCCCCTGGGGGAAATGATGCCTGCCTCTGGGGTTGCTGGGTCGGACCTGGCTCCTTGGAGGTAGGCATCATGACACTGCCCACCAATAATTCTCAGGTTTCACGTTCTTCTCACTTTCCCCAGATTTTTGTAGCTTTTGCAGGGCACCCCATTCTGTGTTCTTTCGTCGCGCAGATATCCATTTCTTTGACCCATTGGTCGACTGTTGGGCATTCCGGGGCCCCCCATTTCTGTGCTATGTCCTGCTTTATCAGGCCCATTGCCGTGGAGAGAAAAATACCCTCCCATTTGTTCAAGGTGTTTTCATCCAGAGCGCCCAGTAGCATTATTGCAGGTTCTAGTGTTATTGTACGGCCCAGAGTTCTTGGAAGTAATTGTGAGCATTGCGTCCAGAAGTCCCTGATTTTAGGGCATTCCCAGAGGAGATGAAAAAAAGTGCCCTCCTCCCCCCGGCATCTCAGGCAGTTAGGATCCGTTGCCCTTCCCCAACCGAAAAGGGCCACACGGGGTTAGTATACCCTGTGGAGTATCTTGAGCTGTACCAGTCTTATTCTGGAGTCTATTGCGATTTCGTGAGGGTGCATGAGGACCTGAATCCAGTCCTCAGGGTCAATATACCCAACATCCCGCTCCCATCTAGTTTTAAGGCTGGTCAGCTCCGGAGTAGCGAATGCATTGATGGCTTTATACAGTATAGTCGTTACCTTGATGGGAATATGTTGTGCTAGCAGGTTACGTTCCAAGGGTGTATAATCTGGTGCGTCGGCAAGTTCTTGCCTGTAACCCCTGAGAGCATGTGTTAGTTGTGTATAGTGATATTGTTCCGCTGCCGGGATTCCAAATTTCTGTTGGAGCGTATCACACGGGAGGATGGCGCAATCCGAGATAACATCTCCCACTGTTGTTATCCCGGCCCTCACCCACCGGGTCCATGTGGCCAGCTTTTTAACCTCCGCCAGCATATGATTACCCCATAGTGGTTGTGCCGTGGTGATCCTGTTCCCCCAGCCTATGTGCCTATGGGCCTGCCTCCAGACAATCGTGATATGGGATGAAGTAGTATGTGCGGGGGGTCTGGATAGGCTTTGGTATATTATTCGGATTGGTGGGGTGTCTTGGGTAATATGTAATTCCGCTCTGATGTGTGGGAGTTCTGGATCCCCATGGAGGAGGTCATTGACTATATTTAATTGACTGGCCCAGTAGTAGGATCTGAGGTGTGGGACTCCCATGCCCCCCTCCCAAATAGAGCGCTGCAGCGTAGCTAGTGCTATTCAAGACTGCCCCTCCTTCCATATTAGTTTCCTTAAGAGGCCCTCTACCCGGGTGAACTCAGAGTTCGGTATGGCCAACGGGGCGTTCTGCAGGACGTAGAAGAAACGTGGAAGTGCCATCATCTTAAAGAGGGCCGCTGTCCCCATGAGTGTTAGTGGCAGGAGCATCCAGTGCTGTACATCACCAGCGAAGCGGTCGACCAGCGGATGTAGGTTATGCAGCACATAGTTTGATAGTGTCCCAGTGACCCATATGCCCAGGTAGCGAAAACCTTCCCTCTCCACTCGACACGGGGTGTCCCGGGGAATTGCTAGATCGTCACCTTTAACTGGGAAGAGGACTGATTTCCCCCAGTTTACCCTGAGGCCACTGAAATCCCTGTAGGTCATCAGCATTTGGGCTATGATGGGGCATTCATGGTCCGGGTCATTCAAGTACAATAATAGGTCGTCTGCATAAAGGGAGAGTTTATCCTCCCGTCCGTTTGGCCATTGGAATCCGGACCATGTAGTTACCTGTCGGAGCCATCGGGCTAGTGGCTCGATTGCCAGGGCGAAGAGAAGGGGGGACAGTGGGCAGCCCTGCTGAGTGCCCCGGCCCAATGGGAAGGTTTTAGAGGTCCAACCATTTACCCTGACTGCGGCCAAGGGGGCCTCGTATAGAAGTTGAACCCAGCTGAGAAAGGTTTCGCCTATGCCCATACACTGCATTATTGTCCAGAGACTTGCCCATACCACCGAGTCGAATGCTTTCTCAAAATCAATTGCAAGTAGCGCAAGTGGTGTATTAAGGGTTAGGGCCCTTTCCAGTAGCAGGTGTAAACGACGTAGGTTCATTCTGGTCGATCTTTGCGGCATGAAGCTGCATTGATCTTGATGGACCAGTGCCGATATGACCGTTTGGAGCCTGTTGGCCAATACCTTGGCCAGGATTTTAGTTTTGCTGTTAATGAGCGATATCGGTCTATACGACTTACACTGGTCGGGAGGTTTTCCTTGTTTGGGAATGACCACGATATTGGCTGTTCGTAGGTCCGGAGTAAGGGCGCCCTGCGTCTTGGCGGCTAGGAACAGATCGCGGAGGGGGGCCGCCATCTTGTTGGTGCCTAACTTCTACCAGGTCTCGGCCGGGAAGCCATTTGGGCCTGGTGTTTTCCCCAATTGTAGCTGGGTTATGGCCTCCGCGATCTCAGCTTTGTCTATTTCCCTATCTAGGTGTGCCCTTTGGGGTTCCGACAACTGCGGGAGCGTGATCTCTTCCAGAAGAGATAAGTCTGTGGGGGCCGTTGGGGCGTCGTAGAGCAAGGCATAAAAGTTGGCAAAAGTCTCTGCTATCTCTGGATCTGTTTGGGCAGGTCCATTTGGGCTGTCCGTGATTAATCTAACATGTCTGTGCCCTTCCTCCCGTTGCTCCAGCCACGCCAATAATTTACCCGCTTTATCTCCCCGTTCATAAATTCTGGTTTTTGACTCCCTGTGTGCCTGTCTAGCGTTATCCAGCGCTGTGTTATGCAGGGTGGCTCTGGCCTTTAACAGGGAGCGGTGTGTTTCTGGGATAGCGTCGGCTATGTTACTGGTTTCCCATTTTTCTACCTCAGTCTCCGCCTCAGTTACTTTTCAATGATGTTCTCTTCTTTTGTTGCATATCCAGGCCGTCATTTCCCCTCTAAGTACCGCCTTGTGTGCTTCCCAAAGTGTCACTGGGTCCTCCACCGACCCCGTGTTAATTTCGAAGAATTCATCTGACTTTAGAGTGATATGTTCCACGAATTCAGGGAGGCCCAGGTAGTAGCTGTTTAGTCTCCATGTTTTAGGCGGTAGGGGACACTCCTTATGGAGCATTACCTCCAAGGGAGAGTGATCTGATATGCCACGGGGGAGGAGCTCTGCCGCCTTTACCCTATATGCTTCGTGGGTTGGGAGGAAAAAATAATCTAACTTGGATAGAGATGCGTGTGCTCCCGAGTGGAAGGAGAATCCCTGGTCTGTGGGGTATAGTTCTCTCCACACATCGCTCAGACCAAGCACCGACACAAAGGTCGCTAGACCCGTGGGACGGCGCGGGTTTCGGTTGCAGATATAGGTCCGGTCGAGTGTGTTACACATAACATCATTAAAATCCCCTCCCAGGATCCACACCTCCGCCTGTTGTTGTGCCATCAGGGCCGTCACCACCCTCAGGAGAGCCTCCCCCTGTAACGCTCACCTGGTTCCCACGGAGGCGCAGATCCTCGCTGGACAGTTACCGTGCCTTCAATTGAGAAGCGCAGGACTCGGATGGTTCTCTGGACCGGACCTCCTCTTATGGAATGTCTGACTTGTAGAGTAAGGAGTCTGCAGGCGGAAGAAAAAGGGATTAATGGCTGGTTGTTGGTTGCGCTTCTCCTCCTTATTCGTTCTTTTCTCTGAGGCCCAAAGTCTGAATGAGCTCTCACCTTAGATATGTAAATGCTGGGCTCTCCATCCTGCTACTGATGCAGGGGCGCTGGGTTCCAGTTACTTCACTGGGACTGCTTTAAGTCTCTTGTAGCCTCAGAGGTTTAAAGCTGCTGAAGAAGCGATGCCGTCGTTTCTGCACAAGCGGATGCTGGTCGGTTTGAAAGTTCGAGAGCACCTTTTAATGAAGTCTTTGCCTTTATTTCTTAGGTGCCGAAATGCTATATGCTGAGCATACGGAAGCACGTAAGTATGAAGGTCCGTGCACGTGGAGGAGCACGTAAGTAATGTGCTTGCTGACAAGTTTATTCGCACCTCTTAATGTCTTTTTCTTGATTTGTAGGTGCGGAGATGCAGCAGAAGAGGAGATGGCGAGGAGCGCACAGCTCTGGTAAGTGAAAATATAATTGCGTCCGATTCCCCCTTTTTCTGCACTAACCGGAGTTCTTTGTCTTGCAGGTAGAGGCCGCGGGATTCGGAAGATGCCGTGGGTTCAGGTAAGTAAGCGCGGCTGCTAAAACGTTGACCGGAGTTCTTTGTCTTGCAGGTAAAGGCCGCGGGATTCGGAAAATGCCGTGGTTTCAGGTAAGTAAGCGCGGC
This sequence comes from Ambystoma mexicanum, assembly GCF_040938575.1. Classification (NCBI taxonomy): domain Eukaryota; kingdom Metazoa; phylum Chordata; class Amphibia; order Caudata; family Ambystomatidae; genus Ambystoma; species Ambystoma mexicanum. The sequence continues at coordinate 522,252,048 of NC_090923.1, forward strand.
TGCTAAAGCGTTGCCTTTTGCTAACCTGATGTTCCTTTGCTGACAGGTGCAGCCGGAGACTGGATCCCTGGATGGTAAGTGAAGATCTGACTGTTTTCACAGGCTGGAGCAGAAGATATCACTAGAAGACTGGAGCTGACTCGGTGAGCGTCCTGCTGCAGATGCAGAATAACGCGAAGCACATTCTTCCAATCGGGTGTGGTTTAAATAGTGTTGAGGTGATTAGGTGTCTTCCTCCTCAGCCTCGCCCAAGAGAAAAAGAGTTCCTGTGTTCCAGAGTCAAGGAGTGATGCCAGCCCCACCCAGGTAAGAAAGTAGTTCCAGATTCGGAAAAAATAGTCCCACCCAGCAGAAGGCTGGGGCTTCATTTTGCCAGGACTTGTGAAGGTGAGTATGCAGCATGGTCTGCTACAGGTAAGTCCACCCAAGCACCTTTATCCAAAGTATGAGCCCGGCACCTCTGGCGCCGGGACTGGTGATTCTTATGAGCCTGGCGCCAACAGCGCCAGGACATGGTCCAGAGGGCCCCGATAGGGGTCGGTTGGGACCAGGGGGGGGTTGTGAGCCTGCTTCCGGGGATGTTGGGCTTGTCCTGACTCCTTGGAAACAGTGCTCATGACAGCACCCCCCCCTCAAGGCCCCTCCCAAAATTGTCCCCCCGGGGGTTTTGGTTTGTCGGGAAAAGTTTGGTGGAATCTTTTGATTAGGCGAGGTGCGTGGACGTATTCAGAGGGTTCCCATGATCGTTCTTGAGGCCCATAGCCCTTCCAGTCAATCAGATAGTATAGCTTAGACTTAATGATCTTGGAGTCCAGGATGTTTTTAACCTCAAATCCGAGTTCTCCATTAACTTGAATAGGTTCTGGAGCTTTAGTCAATCGGGTTCCAGGCTGCATTGGTTTTAGTAGAGATACGTGGAAAACTGGATGTATTTTCATGTGGGACGGCAAGCCCAATTTGACAGCCACTGGATTTATTATGGCGGTGACAGGATATGGTCCCAGATATTTTGGATTGAAGGTGCAAGGTCCTTTAAGAGTTAAATGTTTAGTGGATAACCAAACTAGGTCTCCAACCCGGTATTGGGGGGCCTCCCTTCGATGTCGGTCTGCTCCCTTTTTATACTGTTCTTTGGCTAGTTGAAGATGGGTCGTGGCTTCCTTGAAAGCTTGAGTGATAGCAGTGTGTAGATGATCTACGGCAGGTGTTCCAAGATCCTGAGGTGGATCAAGATTGGAGGTTTGAGGGTGAATCCCGTATAAGAGGTAAAAGGGACTTTTTCCGGTTCCTGAATGGATCGAATTGTTGTAGGCATATTCGGCGATCCAAAGGATGTCTTTCCAATTACTTTCCGACTGTTGCAGCATGCAATGTAAATATTGTTCCAGAGTTTGATTTGTCCTCTCGGTTTGCCCATCGGTCTGGGGGTGATGGCTGGTTGAAAGTCTAACATCGATTTGAGCTAGACGACAGCAATTTCGCCAAAAGTGCGATATAAACTGGCTTCCCCTATTTGAGATCAAAATTGAAGGGAAACCATGTAACCGAACAATGTTTTCAATGTTTTCGAGGAATTCTCGGGCCAGGACTGAAGCTGAGGGTAAGCCCTGCAGTGGGATGAAGTGGGCCATTTTAGAAAACAAATCCACGATTACTAAAATGGTGTTGTATCCGGAGCATGAGGGTAAATCAGTAATGAAGTCCATGGAAAGGGTATGCCAGGGGTGTGGCGGGATGTCTAGTGGGAGTAATAGGCCTGCTGGTTTTTCTTTCTGACTTTTGTTTTGGGCGCACACCCCACAAGACATTACAAAGTCCTTGATATCCTTTCTCCATGACGGCCACCAGAAGTGTCTCTTGATCTTTTCTGAGGTTTTGGCAATGCCAGGATGTTCTTCCATTAAAGAATCATGGTAGCAAGAGATTACCTGTCTTGGTAAATCAGTACCAGGTAAGTATAGTCGTCCTTGAAAATAAAGCAAATCCTTAGACACAGTGAAGTCCTTTCCTTTCTGTTGCCAGTTCTGTAGATCTGAAGGAGTCACAAGTTGTTTGGCCTTTGCTTCGATATCTTCGATGGATTGCGAGGAGACCAGGCCCAGGATTCTTTGTTTGGTAATTATAGGTACGGGTTCAGGATTGACCATGTGTTCCTCCATTCCAATCCGGGAAAGGGCATCTGCTTTGCCATTCTTGTTGCCTGGACGATAAGTGATTACAAAGTCAAATTCGGCAAAAAACAGAGCCCAGCGAAGTTGTCTGGAGGATTGAGCTTTAGCAGTCTTCAAATACTGTAAGTTGCGATGATTGGTGATTACTGTGACTGTGTGTTTGGCTCCAAGGAGGTAGTGCCACCAGGCCTTGAAGGCAGACTTAATAGCTAGAAGTTCTTTATCAGTGATGGTGCAGTTGATTTTGGGTGCCGAGAACTTGCGGGACCAGAATGCCACAGGGTGTAACTGGTTAGTCTCTGGATCCCTCTGTGATAAAACCGCCCCCATTGCCAAGCTGGAGGCGTCGGTCTCAACGATATAAGGAAGGTCCGGGCGTGGGTGTTTTAATATAGGTGCTGAGATAAACTTGGCTTTTAACTCCTGAAAGGCCTGTTCTATCTCTGCTGTCCACTCGAAACGTTTATTCTTTTTTAAAAGAGCCGTAATGGGCTGAACTATTCGTGAAAATTCCGGGATAAACCTGCGGTAAAAGTTGGCGAAACCTAACATGCTTTGTACTCCCTTCACGGAAGTTGGTGATGGCCACTTGATGATAGCGTCAACTTTCCTCGAGTCCATGTGGACCCCGTTGGGTGTCAAAATGAAACCTAAAAATTCGACCTTGGTGACATGAAAAACACACTTTTCAAGCTTGGCAAAAAGTTTATGTTGGCGAAGCCTTTCAAGAACAGCTCTGACGTGTTTCTGATGATCTGCTTCAGAAGATGAGTACACAAGGATGTCATCAATGTAGACGACTACACAAACGTCTATAAATTCTCTAAGAAGGTCATTCATGAAGTACTGGAAGGCGGCCGGAGCATTGCAAAGACCAAAGGGCATCACTTGGTATTCAAATAGTCCATACTTGGTGCGAAAGGCCGTCTTCCATTCGTCGCCTTCTTTGATCCGTACCAAGTGGTACGCTCCCCGAAGATCTAGCTTGGTGTATATACAGGCGCTTTTAACTTGGTCAAGCAGTTCCGGAATTAGAGGTTAGGGATACCTATTCTTTACCGTGATTTGGTTCAGGGCACGATAATCTATACAGGTTCTAAGGTCACCTTCTTTTTTCGGCACGAAGAACAGAGCTGAGGATACTGGAGACTTTGAAGAACGGATGAATCCGTTGGCTAGGTACTGGTCCAGATACTGTCGCAAATGAAGATTTTCAGGCTCGGTAAGGGCATAAATTCTACTACAGGGGGGAGTGGATCCGGGTATCAGGTCTATCTGACAGTCGTACGACCTGTGGAGAGGTAGAGTATTCGCCTGCTCCTTCTGAAAAACGTCTTGGAATTCCTGATACTCTATAGGCAGTTGCGGACTTTCGGATGTTGTCGCTGCTAGTCCAATACTGGGTCGAGGATAACAAGTGGGGGCACACTCTGGAAACCGTATTGTCTTTGCTCGCCAATCAATTTGAGGATTGTGTTTCTCCAACCAGGGAATCCCCAATATTACTTGGAATTGAGGAGCCTTGATCACATCGAACATGATCACCTCACAATGTCCATCTTGACTTAATAACGTCACTTCCGTGGAGGTATGGGTCACTGGTCCAGAAGCTATTTCCGTACCATCCACTGTGGTAATAACGTCTTTAATTGCCTTAGGACAGAGGGGTAGGTTCATCCTGGAAGCCATTTCGCGGTCTACATAATTACCAATTGCTCCGCTATCAATGTATGCTTTAATAGCATGCAAACGATCCGGTTGCTCTGGATTCATGAGGACCATTGAAACTATGAAATGCAAGGTCAAAGAACTTGTTTTAACGCTCGGCAAGTGGACCTCTACACTTGTCGGGCGAGGTCGTTTCCCGGCTCCGGCCTTTCGGTATTTTTATCAGAAGCTCCCACTGTCTTCTTTGAAGGTTTCACTGGGCATTCTCGAAGGAAATGTCCTGAATTTCCACAATAGAGGCATAACTGCAACTGTCTTCTCCTGTCGCGTTCTTTCTGGGTTAAAGGGCCCTTCATGACCCCTATTTGCATAGGTTCTACGGCTTCAGCTCCCTTGGTGGAATTCTGTGGTTAGGAGAACACTCAAGTTTCGAACCTGGAGCGGTCTGCCTTCCTGTTTTGCAATCTGTGATCCTATTGGACCACTAAATCGATGTATTCAGAACAATCCTGAGGAGGATTCACTACCTGAGCTAGAACATCTTTGAGTTCTCCCCGCAGACCTCTGTGGAACAGCGTGATCCTCTTGTCATCGGGCCATCTGGTTTCAACTACTAGCCCATTAAATGACGCAATATAAGCCAGGAGATCCTGATTGCCTTGCCGTAGGGAAAGGAGTTCGTTATCCAAGGCCTGGCCCTGGGAATGTCTTGCAAACAGTCTTTACATGCTGGTCTGGAATGCTTGGAAATCGTGAAGAATCGGATCATCCTGTGCAACTAGAGGAACCGACCAATCAGCAGCACTGCCGCTAAGATATGAAAGCACAAAGGCTACCTTAGTCTGGTCCGTCGGAAAAGCAGCTGGTCTACACAGAAAGTGCAATCGGCACTGGTTGATGAAAACCGCAAACCTTTTAGGATCACCGGAGAAGCGTTCGGGCGGAGCCAAAGGCACGTTTCCGGGTAGGTTGATTTGTACCGGACTGGCCGAGGCTGCAGGAATGTAGCTCCCTCCCGTAGGCAAAGGGGTTTGCCCCGCTTGTGATTGTAACAACTGTTTGGCAAGATCATCAGTTCGTTCTTTTGATACAATCAATTCTCTCCTCAGGGCATTCGTTTCCTGGCGGGCTGCTTGTACCTCTGCTCTTAATTCCCCTAATAACTGGGCTAGTTGGTCAGTGTCTGAGGTTTCCATTGCGCCTGGGTAGGAAGTTATTGGAGGGCTTCGCGTTCTGTAACGCTCACCTGGTTCCCACGGAGGCGCAGATCCTGACTGGACAGTTACCGTGTCTTCAATTGACAAGCGCAGGACTCGGATGGTTCTCTGGACCGGACCTCCTCTTATGGAATGTCTGACTTGTAGAGTAAGGTGTCTGCAAGCGGAAGAAAAAGGGATTAATGGCTGGTTGTTGGTTGAGCTTCTCCTCCTTATTCGTTCTTTTCTCTGAGGCCCAAAGTCTGAATGAGCTCTCACCTTAGATATGTAAATGCTGGGCTCTCCATCCTGCGACTGATGCAGGGGCGCTGGATTCCAGTTACTTCACTGGGACTGCTTTAAGTCTCTTGTAGCCTCAGAGGTTTAAAGCTGCTGAAGAAGCGATGCCGTCGTTTCTGCACAAGCGGATGCTGGTCGGTTTGAAAGTTCGAGAGCACCTTTTAATGAAGTCTTTGCCTTTATTTCTTAGGTGCCGAAATGCTATATGCTGAGCATACGGAAGCACGTAAGTATGAAGGTCCGTGCACGTGGAGGAGCACGTAAGTAATGTGCTTGCTGACAAGTTTATTCGCACCTCTTAATGTCTTTTTCTTGATTTGCAGGTGCGGAGATGCAGCAGAAGAGGAGATGGCGAGGAGCGCACAGCTCCGGTAAGTGAAAATATAATTGCGTCCAATTCCCCCCTTTTCTGCACTAACCGGAGTTCTTTGTCTTGCAGGTAAAGGCAGCGGGATTCGGAAAATGCCGTGGTTTCAGGTAAGTAAGCGCGGCTGCTAAAGCGTTGCCTTTTGCTAACCTGATGTTCCTTTGCTGACAGGTGCAGCCGGAGACTGGATCCCTGGATGGTAAGTGAAGATCTGACTTGTTTTCACAGGCTGGAGCAGAAGATATCACTAGAAGACTGGAGCTGACTCGGTGAGCGTCCTGCTGCAGATGCAGAATAACGCGAAGCACATTCTTCCAATCGGGTGTGGTTTAAATAGTGTTGAGGTGATTAGGTACTTCCTCCTCAGCCTCGCCCAAGAGAAAAAGAGTTCCTGTGTTCCAGAGTCAAGGAGTGATGCCAGCCCCACCCAGGTAAGAAAGTAGTTCCAGATTCGGAAAAAATAGTCCCACCCAGCAGAAGGCTGGGGCTTCATTTTGCCAGGACTTGTGAAGGTGAGTATGCAGCATGGTCTGCTACAGGTAAGTCCACCCAAGCACCTTTATCCAAAGTATGAGCCCGGCACCTCTGGCGCCGGGACTGGTGATTCTTATGAGCCTGGCGCCAACGGCGCCAGGACATGGTCCAGAGGGCCCCGATAGGGGTCGGTTGGGACCAGGGGTGGGGGTTGTGAGCCTGCTTCCGGGGATGTTGGGCTTGTCCTGACTCCTTGGAAACAGCGCTCATGACAACCCCAACCCCGGTGGGGAATATATCGCTAGAATAGCCATTGTCTCCCCCCAGAGTGTACCTCGAATCATCACAAAATGGCCACTGGGATCCTGCATCACAGTAGATAGTTCAAAAGGGAGTCGCTGTGTAAGAGGATCAGGACCCCCCGGGAGCCCATGGTATACCCTGCGTGGTACGCCGCTCGATAGTTGGATCTGCGGAAGATCTGGCAGTTTGAGCCCGCTAAGTGGGTCTCAGTTAGAAGAGCTACATAAGGGGAGCGTCTGTTAAGAAATTGCAGGATCAGTCAGCGTTTTATACTTGTGCCCATACCATTCACATTCCTAGTGAGGAGTCTAAGAGACCTATGGCGTTCACTAGGCATCGATGAGGCTTGTGTATTTTGGCTATCGGGGTCGCTATGGCGTTGTGTGGCCATTGCTGTCTAGGGGTTTATAGTGTTGTGCTCTGCGGGTGCGTGGTATGTATGATCGTAGGAACAATGTGTTCGCATTTGGTGGGAGTGTGGGTGGCGAGCACTGTGTGTTTGGTGAATTCGCTATGGACGTTTGCATGGTGTGATTTCCTGGAAAAAGATAAACATAATACAACTTCCCTTCCCCCCTCCCCATACTCCTCCCAACATGAAGTATCTGTCGCCCGAACTCTTCTGGCGCTTAAAAACTATGTCGCCAGGTTAACTTAACATGAATTGTTCACACTACCCCTCTGACTTACTATACCCGTATGGGTCTGGTGTCTCAAGTCCCAAGTCGGGGCGTGGCGGCCGTCGGTGGGATGGTGTGTTACTGGAGACTGCTTGCGGTTCGTGTGATCTGTTGCAGGGGGACGAGGGTAGCCCACCGTCGATGACACTCCCGGAGGAATGTTCCTTGCAGGCTGTTGCCGGAAGAAGTGGCCAGGCATTGAGTACGCAGTGAATCGGCCGTTCCCGTGTCCAGCTGCTACTGCTACACCCCTTTTCTCTTAAGTGCTCGTTAGTTATTGGGGTCTCCGTCTGGTTCCATTAGGACCTCCGGTCTGGGTTGCTGTGCAGGTCTTTCTCCCCGTGGTCGGGGTCTTGATCTACTTCTGCGATTTTGATTCGGTCCCGTCCAGTCCCCTCCAATATGAGTTTCTGCCCATCTCCTGGCCTCCTGCGGGTCAGTAAAGTGGACAGTTTTGCCCTCATGCAGGATTTTCAGTTGGGCTGGGAACAGTTCGTATTTCATGTTCATGGAGCGTAGTTTCCTTTTTAGGTGTTCAAAGGATTGCCTGGCCCGTTGGACCTCACGGGTGTAATCTGGAAAAAAGGCAATTCTGGCTCCGTTATATGTCATTGACCCTTTGGTACGGGCCATTTGTAGGATGGTGTCTCTGTTGCGGTAATTAAGCAGCTTCGCGATGATTGTTCTTTGAGAAGGTATTTGTTGCAAAGAGATCCGCAAGCAATTCCTCCAAGAAAAGTTCCACGCTGGTTCCCTCCGCACGTTCCGGCAGTCCCAGGATGTGAATGTTATTGCGGCGGGGCCTTCCCTCTCCCTCATCGACTCGGGCCTCCAGGGTTTTCAGTCGGTTCAACGTTTGCGCGAGTTGTTGGTGCACCCCGCTCAGGTCATCCTCCACTCCGGAGATTCGTTGTTCTGTTTCCCCGGTCCGGGACGAGAGTTTCTGGAGGTCGTGGCGGAGGAAGAAGACTTCGGTGGAGATGGTGTCCATCTTCTGCTCCACCGAGGTGCACGAGTTTTCGATGGCAGCCATCACATCCTTTAATGAGAGTGGTTCCTCTGGTTCCTTTGGCAGGGAGGGGGTTACTCTCGAGTCCTCGGTGCTTAGTGCCGTAGTTGTGCTCGTGGCGTATTGGTCCATGATGCATTGGGTGGAGGTTTTCTTGTTCCTTTCCTTGCCCATGGTGTTGCTTCGCGTGGGTTGTTTATTGCCTGTCTGGAGAAGCCGTTTTTCCCCGTGCCTTACCTTGGGCCTCTACCGTGATCTTATAGCTCGTTTACAGTGTTGTAGTCTCAAGAGTCTTAAGCGGTAGTGGTCTCACTGTGGTACAGTATGGTTCTGTTCACCGATGAGTTGATCTGGGTATTACCTCGTTTTTGGTGAGGTTTATCTTGCCTCCTTAGTAGCTTGATATACCTCGTTCGTATGCACTTCCGTATCAAGGAAGGCCAATTTGCCTGCTCAATTCTCCCCTCGCATCGCCAAGATGGTTCC